>NC_062553.1:59712430-60363138 GCF_016906955.1 Phacochoerus africanus | reverse complement strand
GAGCTGGTAAGAAGAGAGAAAACCAAGGATACTGGAGCAGAGTATGTGAAGTCACAGTGTGGTGCCTCGGGAGAAATCCATCCTGCCAGCACCTTGATTTTACACTTTCAGCCACAAAAACTGTGAGAAAATGAATTTCCATCATTTAAGCCACTTAGTCCATGGTATTTGGTTGTAAAATTAGGAGTTCATAGCTATAATTACTCTATATTTTTTATCCAGAATTCAGTGAGATAATAGAATTGTAATAGAAAACATGACAAGATGTTATTATTAGCAGACTAATACAGGCATCCTCTAAAAAAGTCTAATACTTAAGACAGGATATAAACTATGGAATCAAAGATAGCATAAACTTCACAATAGGAGAAATGCGTTCTTTCTACTCATGGAGTCAATGGAACTTCTTGATTCTCCTCTTTCAGCTCTCCCTTTCCTCTTTAAAACATGTACCTCCCCTCATGGTTTTCCCTTTATAAACCCTTCTTTGATGCTAACTTCATTCCAACCCAAAATATTTTGGTTGACTACAGGAGCATTTACTTGTCCTCATTTCCAAGTATTTATTTAAATCCAAGGTCAACTATTGAAGAAATCTTCCCAAGGGCCTGATAGAGGAAATAAGAAAACCAAGATAATATAAAAATGCTGCAAGTGGCTTTGGGCTACCTGTGCTGCGCTCTGGGTAGAGGAAAAAGAAATTCTGCCTGACCTCTACAGATATCAGCTGGTTAATTTAAAAAGTTTTTAAAAAGGAACATTAATGTTACCAGTCATAAAATTTTCCAATTCTTTTCAGAATCCACCTATAATACTTGGTTCTGTGTCCTCTAGGAAAAAAAAAAAAAAATTCCACATACTCTCAGCTCTGTGGGGGGTAAACTTAACTTGTAACTAGTAATTTGATCCATTTATATTACCTGATCCTCTCCTAGATTATTATCCTTACTATAAATAAAGGAAACTATCTGTCATAGTAAACAAACATCAACTTGCAATGGCCTTATCATGTAAGATAATAAGGTAAAATATAAGATTTGGGGGGCATCTATTTACAGTTATATGCTACCTATTTAGCCTCTACCAGGTCAGGAACTGTGCTGTATGTATGTGTTGTGTGCGTGTGCTCTAATTTAGTATTGCTCAGGTAGCTATACTTATCTTCATTTTGGAGATGAAACAAGTCTATCAAAATTCCTCCCTTTCTGTTAGGATTATGCCGTTGTTAAAAATTTTGACAAAATTAATCACAGAAACACATATGTAAAAACTCTTAGTAATTTGGAAATTAAATGTCACCACCACTGCTCACATATACTTTATTGGTATGACGATGGCCTGGATTAGTTGAGTAGTTACTAAGTACTTATTATGGACCTGGCATAATTCTGGGACTGTTCTACTACAGGAGCTGGCCCATTTAATTCTGATGACAAATCTGTACTATTAATTATGATCAATTTCATATGGTGAAGCTGAAGCACCAAGAGATGCAGTAATTTTTCAAAGGGTGAAAGTTCATAACAGAGAAATACCCTAGGCATTCACTTAATCACACTAACTTGAAAGGAATATTGAGAACCTGAATTTGATCCACAAAAAAGTGGTCTGCCTACTGCTGCTGAGACTAAAGGAAGTGGTCCTCTTTGAGCTAATTTCTTTTGGTTTATGGCTTGTCTAATTCCCCTAAAGGAAGAACCCTTAAGGAAAAAAACTATAAAATCAAGAAACCGTGGTAGTATCCATCATACAAGTGGGCAATAAACAATTAGCAAACAATAATGTGGGATTTAACTGGCTTTACCTAGCAGTGCAGTAAGGCTGTACATGCTTAACTAATGTACAGAAAGGTTAAGTAAATTTCCTAACTTCACACAGTTCAGAAGTGGTAAAGCCAGGATTTTAATACAGATAGTTTGACTCCAAAACCCATTGTGTAATCCATATTAACTATCTGACAAAAGATTTAAAGTCATTTTTTTAAGTATCAAGTACGAATATATTATTTGCCTATAAGAGAGGTCATTATTAGGAACTACTAGATTAATTAATTCCATCCATATTTACTGCTATACAACATGAGTAGTACTGGGAATAGAAGGTTCAGGATTGTTCTCATGTTACTTGCCCTCATGAAGCCCTAAGAAGTTTTATGGATAAAGCTACAGAGGAAGATAGGAAAAGCAAGAGGAGAAAGATTATTAAATATATTTATTCATACAGTAAATATTTATTGGTGTTTGTTTCACTCTATACATTGTGATGGGCATCAAGGATTCAGAGATGAAGCAAGGCATATTGCTCTCAAGAATTTTTTAATTTACTATATTTTGTGGAAGGTACAAGATCATTAATTTTTCTTTGTGCCACTTAGAAAAAAAAATCTCTTGCAGTTTAAACTTTGACATGCCTTCAAGTATTAGGTACATTCAAAATAATGAAATGTTAAAAGGTAAAATCATGAGAATATTAGAGTTGATAAAATACTATAATAACAAAAATATCTCCTTATATAGTATACAATGAGATAAACACTCAAACATTTAAAAGACATGACTGAATAAATTATAATACCTCTTTGTGCTTTAGTTTTCTTTTTGTGTCTTTCACCAAAGATAATGATATACATACTTATTCAAGAAAAAAGGGGCAATATGGATTTAAAGTATTTAGCAAAATAAATGATGGAGAACAACAGATTAATGAATATTTACTATCAGTAATAATATTGTTATTTATTTCCTCATACAACCATTGATTACTGATTGCTTACCATGTGCCAGTTGCTATTCTAAATGTTGGAAATACAGAAGTAAACAACAAAAACAACAAATAATGAAAATCTTTGCCCTCATGGAGCTTATGTTTTAGTAGGATAAACATGACAAAAAATAAAATATATAGCATATTAGATATTAGAAATGCAAAGGATAAGAAGAAGAAGAAAATAAAGCAGGGCAAAGTGATAGGAAGCATTAGAGGAGGGAACTGCAATTTTTAATAGGGTATCAGGCATTGCCAAGATGTTCAGGTGACAAGGAATACCTGAAGGATGTGGAGGACCGAGAGATGTGAATAACTGGGGAGCATTCCAGGTAGAGGGAACAGCATCTGCAAAGGCCTCTGTGCAGTTCAATGGCCAGTGTGGCTACAGCTGCATGAGGGAAAACTGGTATGAAAGGAGATCAGAGAGGCAGTGAGGGACAGAGCATATAGGACTTTGGAGGTGTGCTGAGAACTGCACATTTACTCTGTCTGGTGTGGGAAGCCACTGGAAGATCTGAGCAGGAGAAAGGTAGATCTGACTGAGGATCACTTGGGTTGTTGCATTTAAGAATGGCTGAATGGGAGGTGAAGGGAACCATGAAAGACAAGTGTCCTTTTGACTGTCCCTCTGAGGTGGCAGTGGTGATGGTGATGGGTCATATAAAGAGCATGGGGGTGAGAGAGGTGATGGGTGTAATTATGGATACCATGATCCTCACTGGTACATAGTAGGCCTTCAATAATGGTGAAAATGAGCTGATATTTGATTCTTCACTTTAACAAAGAAGAATTAGTCCTTCTTATGTAAATTCTTCTTCAGCGCCATCTCAACTGCTATTGTTTATTTAAAACTGAAACAACCACATAGGCATATTGACTTCAAACAGCATGTGAGAATATTCCTGAGAATTCCTGAGTTATAACCAACAGAGTTATGTGGGTTTTTCTCATTATCGTAAAATTTCTTTAAGTTTTGATTTATGAGAATATTAAGTAAATTTTGATGGTGACAAAACCATGGAAACAAAAGAAAAACTGGGGGAATAAATTCCACTGAATTTGAGTTTACTGTTTTCTTAACAACAAATAAAACATTCAAGAAGTATAAGTGGTTAAATTGGTGTTAGGATTTAGAATAATCCCTTACTTCTAGCCTCAATATTATATTTTATTCCCCTAGTTTTGACATCATTGTTACCCAGTCACTGGAGTTATTGCCTAATATTTGGAGTGATGTATGTTTTATTATTAACTTGTGAATTATATTTTACCTATGAAGACAAAGTGATACCAAAATATATGGATTATATATGACTTATTAAGTATGAAGTTAAAATAAATTCAAGAAAAATAAAATTATCTGCTGTATTTGGAAATGAAATACTCAAAGTGAATAGTGAAGAAGATAGCGTAATTTAAGCTCCAAGTTTTTTTAAGAATGCAGTTTTAGTAACTTTGATCTATTGCAGATGCTTGAAATAATATATATATGCCCACTGCTGTTATATATATGCACAAGATTCTAAGAAACTGATAAAATGTAAGGCCTTGTTTCATGGTGGATACTGTTCTTGGTTATTTGTTTTGCTGGAAAAAATAGGGTATCATATTGCCTTTTAAGTACTTTCTTCAAAGCAAATAAATAAACAAACTCAAGCATTGATTTTTTTTAACCAAATAAACCTAAGGGTGACACAGAAAGGAGATCCAATTAGCGGCCAAAATGGGCATACAAGGTTGAGTGAAACATGGCCCCTCTCCTCAAGGTCTTTCTAGGGTGGGCAGGCACATTGTATTTTGAGTTGTCAAGAGTCAAGTCTTGGCTCTTTATTTCGACTGCCATCTCTCTAACTGATGAGACTGCTAAACATTCATTTCTTTCAAGTAACAAATTACATAAAAGAAAGAGAGCTACAAGATTATCAAATAAATGATTCTTAATTTTAAATAAAACTATAAACATTCTTCTAAAACACTTAATAATCAGGATACAGTCCATAGACTTGGTAGATAAATTAAGTCATTCTTTCAAAACCATAATTTAAACTCTACAATTCTACAGCTCTTCTTGAATGCCAGGAAATTTGATAATTGACTTTGTTTTCCATGCAAATATACCAGACATATATTAAATATTCATGATGTGTGAGTGATAGCATAATTATCTGTACTTCATTTTGAAAAGCATTTTCAGATATATGCATATATGTTATGGTATCTCAATTACACTGTGGTTTTAATAAAGTCAGATTAAATCATTTAATCACACACTCCAGATTAAATTTTTAGGATTAGTATATGAGAGTTTCAAATTTTTGCTTACACAATATTAAGCCATAATATAAGTAACAGAAAATACAGACCTAGACTCTCAAGAAATTTAAATATTTATATAGATACTACTAATTCATAATTACTTTCCCCTAAAATAAAGAAAGGGGTAGAAATTGTTTATTTGAGAGAATTAAGTGGTTGAGTGATTAGGCTAAGGCATTTTCTGTTATATATTCAGGAAGAGAATTCAGGACATTTATCTCTAAGGAAAATGTTTTGATTAGTCCTCAAGTTGAGAACTGAGTAACTTCTCCTCACTCGAATATGCACCAAACAATTTATTTTCTTTCTACTGTCAAGCTAACCTACTCAGCACCTTCCAAATTAATAGAGTAGTAACCACTTCTCCATTTTGCTTTCTCCTGATTATTTTCCTCTTAAGAAGATGGAGTCATGAATTAAACAGGGGTAATAAATGGGTCAGAGAAGCACACTGTTTAGGAAAAAAATCTGCCCACAGGCTAATGATCTTCAGGTTTCTCTCCTAAACATACACACACACACACACACACACACACTCATACATATATTGACAACTACATGCCCATTACATATATATTTCAAATTGCTAAAGAAACAAATAAATAAAATGGATACTGATTATATAGAGCTCTTTTTCGAAAGAATTATGTTCATTTTCAGATACATATGAAAAAACCTTGAAGGCATCATAAAACAGTGTATTTCCTGTATTAATAATTCATAAAAGACAGTGAGGTATACTGGTAAAAAACATATATTTGACCTTCAACTATTAGATAAGCATCTACTAGGTCTGTGGATTTGGGCAAGTTAATTTCCCAGAAAATCAAAATGCCCTCATCTTTAAAAATGTAAATTTAAAAAAATGGATTCCTATATTTACTTCAGTAATACTGACATACAATAGACATTCAGTAATAGTAACGTTATTATAATCAAATGCAGGCTATCCTAAGATACCATCAACTCTGAGTAGAGTTATAAACAGCCATCTAAATAGATAGAAAGTTAAACTATCTCCTGAATTTATATAATAAGAGCATATATATCTGACAAGTTTATCTTTTCCACCTCAATTTCTAAGGAATATTTAAGACCCCACTTACTTTACCTAAACCAGCTTTGAAAAAGATATGTGATATTGTTACTTGCACTCCAATGGAAAGCTTTTTTTTTTTTTTTTTTAAAGTAAGAATAACATAAATAAGGAGAAAAATACTTCTTTGAAATCGTTTTTTCTGGTCTGTGGTGTTTCAGATTTTCAAGTGATAAAATTCGGTGGCAACGAGGATTTAACAAATCTTTTTTCCCCCCAAAATTCAAACATTTCATTTCGAAAGTAAAACGGGAGTTGAGGGGGAAGAAAGGACATTTTAAGTCAACATGAAAAGAGATGGTATGAAGATCAAAGTACTGTGGAACCAAACTTGTAGTCAGCCCACCAGTGATAACACAATCCTTTTAGTAGCTCAACTTCTTAGTAGCACAGACTGGTCTTCAGGTAGGAGCATCAGACATTGGTATAACACTCTCTGTAGACAAGTTTTCAACTGTTTTGTGGCCTCAAAGCCCCATAGTGACAAAATCTTGCTGTTTTGCTCAATTAGTATTTGTTCAGCAAAAGCGCTCTAACATCACAAGCACCTTGATTCACTACAAAATCCCAGCATTGGGACTTGCAAATGTGACTGCCACCACGCCCAGAGAAAATTGCCTGTCTGATTCTCCACCACCATTCCCACTCTAACCTAAGCCTGTTGTATGACAATAGCTTATTAAAAAATCTTATTATTTTGAAATAAGTGTAGACTCACAGGAAGTTGCAAAAATAGTACAAAGAGTCCCTTCCTTTGTATAATGGTGAGATCTAATGATGAGATCTTATATAACCATGGTATGCTGTCAAAGCCAAGATGTGGGCAATGGTGCCTGTTAGACTACAGACTTTATTTAGTTTTCACCATGTTTTTAGCCTGCACTAATTTATGTGTATAGGCATACAGCTCTTTGTGATTGTACCTCATGTGAAGATGTTTGTGATGACTCAGAACTGTTCCATCACCACGGAATGCCTGAGCCACCTCTCTGTATTCAGCCCACACACCCCTATCCTGGCAACCTCTTATCTATTCTCCATTGCTTTGGTTTCACCTTTCAAGCATGTTACATAAGTAGAATCATAAGCACGAAACCTTTTGAGATTGATTTTTTTTTCCCCTAAGCATAATGCTCTTGAGGTCCATCCAGTTAGTTGCAGCTATCAACAGTTAAGCTATCTCCCCGAATCATAGCATGAATACCTATAATCTATCTTTCATCTTGTACCTGGAGTGATCTTTAAATGCAAACCTGACGTTTCTGCTCTTTAAAAGCTCCCAATTGATCTTACTCTAAATGTGAAATCCTTAAACATGGCTTTAAACATCCTCTAATCCTCACCCTGCCTGCTTTTCAAGCTGCCCCTGACACCTTGCTCCTTTGTTCTTCTCTCTTCTAACCATCCTGGATTTATTTCCTCTGTCCCCCAAAAGTCCCTCTCATCTTCAATGATACAAATGTTTTTTTCTGGAACCCACTCTCTGCAGTCTTAACTAGTCTTCCCTCTCTGATCCCAACCTCTGCACTTGGCTAAATCACTAATCTTTTCGATAGCAGGGAGTTATAGCGAATATAAGCAAAAAGGTGAATGAATGAATGAAATGGTCATTTTTGGATTATTTGCAATTTTATTCAGTATGTTTATTTTCTTATGACATTAATTTAGATGAAGACTAAGATTTCATTCTTCCTGAGAGTAAACATTTTTTATACCACTAGTTGAATAGAGTCACATAAAGGGACATCCACATTTGGATGCCAGCTCTTCGCTTTCTAGCTGTGAGACATTGGGCAAATCTCTAAACCAGGATGATTGTTATTTAACTTTTAAAAATTGGGTAAAATAGAATTATGAATGAGAAAACGACACTGCACAATCTGTACATAGTTCCTGTTGCATGATGGATGCTTAATAAATATTCTGTGTATGAGTGAATACTCATGTAAAACATGCAAATGGTACAAACATCCAAGGGTGTTATTTGATAGAAGCAAAAATCTATTTGACTATATAATGTTAATGTCCCCCAAATTATGTATTATGAGGAAAATTTATAAAACAGAAACTGTAAATTCTCCAATGAAAGTGAAAATAGGAGCTCCTGTTGTGGTTCGGTAGCAACGAACCCAACTAATATCTATGAGGACGCAGGTTTGATCCCTGGCCTGGCTCAGGGGGTTAAGGATCCAGTGTTGCTGTGAGCTGTGGTGTAGGTCACAGATGTGGCTCAGATCTGGCATTGCTGTGGCTGTGGCGGCTACAGCTCCAATTCAACCCCTAGCCTGGGAACTTCCATATACTGTGGGTGTGGCCCTAGACAAGAAAAAAAAAGTGAAAATACACTTGATATCAAACCTAATGCAATTTTATCAGTTATCACATATGTACATATGTATTAAATACCATAGAATATGAATATGTCTTACAGTATATCTAATAGATCAAATAGTACATGGAAAGAACTAGTCATGAGTACATCTTAAAAGAATGGCAAATGCATAAAAGTTTCATTGTAATCATAAAACTATCATTCATTAATATTTGTACATCCTTGCTTAACAATGAGTATCTCTAATATTATAACCTGTATAGTATCACACTGGCACTGCTGAAAATAATTTCCAACACTGTAGAAATTAATCTGGCTTGTCTTAAAGCCAAAGGGAAACATATTTGCATATCAGAGAATGAAGATTCAGCATATACATAAAGTAAAAATAAACAGAGAAGTTCTCCAGGGAGGATCTAGTAAACACAATGTATTATAACAAGACAAATCTATTATAATAAGCTTAGTTTAATATGTGGTAGAAAGAGATTCAATACCTATCTTTGTGTGATGTAACTTATATAACTTTCAGTTATTGTTTATTCCATTTATCCTATTTACAACCATCTATTTTAAATACAGAAGGGTCTTCACCTATCCCTAGTAATGAAGAAGAATCCAACATGGCTTTTACATTCTCAGACTCCTACTCTTCAACTCCCAAATAATGTGAAAAATGTTAATGCAGAGAAAGAAAATAAAACAAACAATGAGTGGGCACTTTCACACTTCTGTGTAATTCCTTACCCTTGAGTGTGGGCAAGATCTGTACTTATTCATACCCTATAGAAATAGGAAAAGGTGGTGGGATGTATGTGATTATATGCATGATTTGCATTGCATGTGATAGCTTTCATGTCAGATGATTTTCTGATCTGGCTTTGAGGAAGCATGCTGCCATGCTGTGAACTGCCTACAGAGATCCAGGGGACAAAGTGCTGAGGATGACAGTTAGCAATAAACTGAAGCCCTCAGTCTGACAGTCTGCAAGGTACTGAATTCTGACAACTACCACATGAGCTTGAAAGAAGATTCTTCCCCAGCTGAGCCTTCAGATAAGAACTCACCTGTGTGTGGTGCAATGGCTTCAGCCTTATAGAAGGCCCACCTCAGCTGTGCCTGGACTCCTGACCCACAGTTTCTCTTTGAGATAATAAATGTGCATGTTTTAAGCCTCTAAGTTTATGGCAGCATTGTTATATACCAGCAGATAATACAAGTCCTAACTTTTGTCCCAGTTGTAAAAATTTGTGAATTAGAATTTAAAATTTGAGATGATTTAGTTTCACAACTTTTTAAAGAGTAGGAATCCTGGACTCTGTACAAAAACTATGTGAATTGATCAAAGAACTCAGCAAAGTAGCAGGATACAAGATTAACATTCAGAAATTGGTAGCATTTCTGTATACTAACAATGAAACATTAGAAAAGGAATATAAAAATATGATACTTTTTAAAATCACACCTCTCAAAATTAGATACCTAGGAATAAACCTGACCAAGAAGATGAAAGGTTTATATGTTGAGAACTATAAAACATTAATCAAGGAAATTAAAGAGGATTCAAAGAAATGGAAAGATATTCCATGCTCCTGGTTTAGAAGAATTAATATCATTAAAAACAGCCATACTAACCAAAGCAATCTAGAGATTCATGGCAATCCCTATCAAATTACCCATGACATTTTTCACAGAACTATAACAAAAAATCCAAAAATTTATATGGAACCACAAAAGACCCAGAAATGCCAAAGCAATCCTGAGGAACAAAAACCAAGCAGGAGGCATAACTCTCCCAGACTTCAGGCAATATTACAGAGCCACAGTAATCAAGACAGTGTGGTACTACCAAAAGAGATAGAGAGACCAATGGAACAGAATAGAGAACCCAGAAATGAACCAAGACACCTATGGTCAATAAATCTTTGATAAAGGAGGCAAGAATATAAAATGGGAAAAAGACAATCTCTTCATCAAGTGGTGCTGGGAAAACTGGACAGCTGTATGTAAATCAATGAAACTAGAACACACTCTCACACCATGCATAAAAAATGGCAAAGATTCAAACATAAGACAGGGCACCATACAACTCCTGTTAGAGAACATAGGCAAAACATTCTTTGACATCAACAGTACAAATGTTCTTAGGTCAGTCTCCCAAGGCAACAGAAATAAAAAACAAAAATAAACCACTGGGACCTAATGAAACTGACAAACTTTTGCACAGCAAAGGAAACTATTTAAAAAAAAATGGGAGAAAATAGTTGCAAATGATGTAACCAAGTAGTGCTTAATCTCCAAAACAACTCAACAGCAAAAAACTCAAAAACCTGGAGTTTCCATCTTGGCACAGCAGAAACAAATCCAACTAGGAACCATGAGGTTGCGGGTTCAATCCCTCGCCTTGCTCAGTGGGTTAAGGATCTGGCATTGCCATGAGCTGTGGTGTAGGTTGCAGACACAGCTCAGATCTGACATTGCTGTGGCTCTGGTGTAGGCCAGCGACTGCAGCTCCGATTAGACCCCTAGCTGGGAACCTCCATATGCCGCAGGTTTGGCCCTAAAAAGACAAAAGGCAAAAACAAACAAACAAACAAAAAAACCCAAAACCCCATCAACCCAATTGAAAAATGGGCAGAAGACCTGAATAGACATTTCTCCAAAGAAGATATACAGATGGCACATGAAAACATGTTCAACATTACTAATTATTAGAGAAATCAAAACTACAATAAGGTAACACTTCACACAGGTCAGAATGGCCATCATTAACAAGTCAACAAATAACAAATGTTAGAGAGGGTATGGAGAAAAGAGAACCCTTCTACACTGTTAGTGGAATGTAAATTGGTACCACCACTATGGAAAATAGTATGGAGGTACCTGAGAAAACTAAATATGTAACTACCATATGACTCAGCAATCCCACTCCTGGGCATATATCCAGACAAAATATTCATTGAAAAAGATACATGCTCCTCTCTCTATGTTCATTGCAGCACTGTTCACAATAGCCAAGGCATGGAAACAACCTAAATGTCCATCGACAGATGAATGGATTAAAAAGATGTGATATGTATACACAATGAAATACTACTCAGCTATAAAAAAGAACAAAATAATGCCATTTGCAGCAACATGGATGGAACTAAAGACTCTCATACTATATGAAAAAAGTCAGAAAGAGAAAGACAAATACCATATGATATCACATGTCTGAAATCTAATATATGGAATAAATGATCTTACCTACAGAAAAGAAACAAACATGGACATGGAGAAGAGATGTTTAGTTGCTGAGGGGAGGGGGGGAGGAGTAGGATGGCCTAGGAGTTTGGGGTTAGTAGATGAAAACTACTATCCATTTGGAGTGGATAAACAATGAAATCCTGCCATATAGCACAGGGAACTATACCTAATCACTTGTGAGGGAACATGATAGGATAATGTGCGAAAATGAAAGTGTATATATGTGTAACTGGTTCACTTTAATGTACAGTTTACTGCAGCAATTGACAGAACACTGTTAATCAAGCATAATAATAATAATAATAAAAGAGTAGGAATCCCCAACTTAGGTACTACTGACAATTCTTGTGTGTGTGTGTGTGTGTGTGTGTGTGTGTGTGTGTGTGTGTGTGTGTGTGTGGTGGGGTGGGGTTGTCCTGAGCATTTTAAGTTGTTTAGAAATATCCTTGAACTTTATATACTATATGCCAGTAATACTCACTACTTCTAGTTGTGACATTCAAGAATATCTCTAGAGAATGCCAAATGCCCTTTTGGGGAAAAGATCACCTCTATTTGATAATCACTGACTTAGAGGAATTTCTTCATTTACCTCTATTCTACATTTGTTCAGTGAGAGGGCTACTGCATACTGATAATGGTTTTAGGATCTTTTAAATATATATTAAACTAAACATGAAATGGCTGGATGGTTGCTTTTCAATTTGTGAAATGGCTTAAAGGCTGTAAATAAAAGAAAATTGGATGGCTTTCAAAAATACAGACTATGCTTTTCAATTTCTAGTGATTCTATGCTTCTAAGGCACATTTCTACAAATCACACATTAATACTTAAAAATTGGTTTTATTTTGCTGTTTTACTTAAGAAGCACATGCATAACAGCATACAAAGAAAAGTACAAAATACAAAACATCTCAGTTGCATGCTTGAATTGGGTCAAGGACAGAGGAAGTTGATGAGAGGAAAGAGAAACTGTGGTGGCTTCATGCTTTCTGATTTCAGAGATCACACTGCATAGAATAAATTCTGCAAGCCTCTTGTTTACTATATTAGGTATGCCTTCCAAAGATGTTCAAATGCCTCTAAATGTCCAGTTGCTTTCTGAGTGAGAAATCTGAGAATGAAACTTCTTGCTTCAATGCCACTGCATTCAATGATCACAAATTATCAGTTTTCATATAAGCATACCTCATAGATGTATTCTCAAGTTAAGCGTTTAAGGAAGAAATCAAGAAAAACAAACAAACCTGCTCTCTGAAACTAGCTTATATTTTCCCTTTCTCATTTATTATACAGTTGGTTTCACATCATTAACATGCAAATCATACTGCACTACAGTGCATTTTAAACAAAGAACTGAAAGCAGGGCTTGTAATTTCCTTATGGGTTGATAAAGAGATTTTTGCCTTAAGAAGATAAAATAAACTCTAGTAACTTTATGTACATTTTTTTGGCCTAAATAATAATTTCAAAACTAAATTAAAAGAAAATTACTACTTTTTTCACCCTATGGACATTGTTACCCTGATTTTAGTGTGAAAAATCTACTATTCTTAACAAGATAAATTGGAAAAATACTCTGTTTTGTTTTGGGGTTTTTTTGGGGGGGTTGGGGATTTGATTTTTCTCAAAGAGAAAATGTATTATTCTGTCTGAATTTCTACTCATTTTTAAAATAAGGTTAACTGCTGAGTCTAGAAACTGACTTGAAACTGATTACATGTCTGATTTAAACCACAGAGAAAAGTCTAAAATAAAATAAACAAATGTTCATAACCTTACAAATGTTATGTTTTTAGTGTTAACAGTACTTCCATGTACATAATAATATATATAATTATGGAAAGGATGGGAAAATGAAAAATAGTTTTAGAGACACCTTCTTGGGCAGGGGTTGGGGGGCAAGGAGGGGAGGGGAGGGAAGGGAAGGGAAGGGAAGGGGAAGGGGCAAGGAGGGGAAGGGAAGGGAAGGGGAGGAGGAGGATCACATGGTCATGACATAAAGATCATGACAACATCACCATCCCCTGCTCACCAGCTTTCTATGGTACTCTTCTGTTGATGGGATGTAAGGTTAAACTCTTAATGTGTCTATATCAGATCCTCAGAAACAGGGCTTCTCCTTTCCACTAGAGCCTTAGTTATAATCACATCCCTTTGGCTATTCTCCAACCCAGCTATTTAAGAACTATTTGTAAGGTCCAAAAAAGCCAGGCTGTTTGAGACCTGTGTTTACCTGCCACTTTTTTATGTGATACCATTCACTCCTTGAACAAATATTTACTAAATATCTATGTCCTAGAGACTAGAGCTACAGCAACAAATTAATACACAAAAACTTTCCTTCATGAGCAGGCAAATAATAAACAAAATAAATAAGTACAATATTTATACTAGATAGTAATATGTGCAAAGGAGAAAATTTTGAAATTTAGATTGGTAATTAAGGTGGGCCCAACTATAAGGTGACATTTGAAGAAAATTAAGCAATGAACCATATAGACAACTAGGGAAGATTATTCTATATAGATGGAATAGCAGTAAAAGGAATATGCATCTCTATAACCTTTTTTCCTTAACTTTTAAAAAGTAACAGCTTTCTTGAGATATAATGTACATGTCATATAATTTAGCCATTTAGAGTACACAAATCACTGATCTTTAGTATATTCATAGAAATATGTATCCATCATCATAACCTATTTTAGAAAAATTTCATCACCCCCAAAAGAAACCCAATACCCTTTAGAAGTCACTCCCCATATTCCCCAACCCCCAACTCTAGAAACAACTACTTTTCTTCCTATCTCTACAGATTTCCTTATTACATATATTTCATAAAAAATATAATCTTACAATACGTGACTTTTGTGACTTTATTTTCCTTAAAGGTTTAACCATGTCATACCATGAATCAGTTCCTAATTCCTTTTCAGTGCTGAATTAATAGCTTATTTATGAATATCACATTTTATACATCCATTCATATGTTGATGGGCTGTTACTATTTTTTGTCTATTATGAATTAATGCTACTCTAAACATTTGTGTATTTTTTTAAAATATGGACATATGTTTGAATTTTCTTGGGTAGATACCTAGAAGAGAAATTGCTGAGTCATATGGTGGCTCGATGTTTTAACCATTTGAAAAACTAGCAGAGTTATTTCCAAAGTGGCCACACCATTTTACAACCCTCCCAGCAATGTATGAGCATTGCAACTTCTCTGTATCCTTGCCAACACTTGTAGTTATCTGTCCTTTTGATTATAGCCTGTCCAACGGTTAGAAGGGACATACCATTGTATTAGCATTTCCCTGATGGCTAATAATGTTGATTATCTCTGCATGTGCTTAGTTAACATTTGTTTATCTTCCTTGGAGTGATGGCTATTCAGATCCTTTGTCCAACTTTTAACTTGGTATTTGTCTTTTTATTACCAAGTTGTAATATTTCTTCATATATTCTGAATACAAGTCTCTTACCAGATATGATTTGCAAATAATTTACCCAGTCATGCGGGTGTCTTTTCACTTTCTTGGCAGTGCTCTTAAAAGAACAATTGGTTTTCATTTTGATGAAGTATGATAAATCTGTTTTTTTTTTTTCTGTGTTGTTCTGCTTTTTGTGTCATATCTTAGAAACATGTATCTAAACCAACTCTGTGAAGGTTTTTCCTATGTTTTCTATGCTTTCTTCCAAGTTTTACAGTCTGTCTCATATTTAGGTTTATGATCCAATTTGAGTTAATTTTTGTGTTGGTGGAAGGCATGAGTCCAACTCTGCTCACTAGCATATAGATTTCCAATTGTCCCAGCACAATGTGTTCAAAAGACTACCATCCTTTTTCCACTGAATTGTCTTGCCTCTAACTTCTTGTGTCTGACGTGTACCTACTCATTATTCAAAGCAACTCAAGATCTATTCAGGCTGTCAACAATTATAGAACTGTGTCATTTTCAGTCTCAAATCAGTGCAGTAAGTATTGCAAGAAATGAAGCAATGTTTTGTTTTGTTTTTGTTTGATTTTTGAGTTGTAGTGACTTTTACACAGTAGGCACCTTGTAACTGTTTGGTAAGTCAAAGAAGAGCCTTTCATATGGATCTTCAATGACTAGAGAGTACCCTAATGGCTAACAGTATCAATGGAAGGCATTTTAATTTGGCTTGCAAAGCTACAAGAGTAAGCTGAAATGAGCTTTCCAGTGACCTGAATGAATACCTTGCTGAGGACTGTAATTATCTACTAAATTAGAAATTAAAACTTCTGTTAAGTCTTATGAACAGAGACATTCTGCTTTTTAGGAGGAATAACTGGCTACAGAATATAGAATGTAAGAGAAAAAAGAAAAAAAGAGGTTTAAAGAACAGTTTGGATGTTATTAAGGTAAACAGTAGAGTTAAAGGACAAGGGTATAATAATAGCACTGGTAATAGAAAAGGCTGTGCATATTTTAAAATGCAGTCCTATTATTAGTTTGTTATTGAGAAAAAATACTATAACCCTTTCTCTTTATATTGGCATTTCAGGGACTATATCACAAAGGAAATTTACAAAGGAAGTCCATTTATTTATATAAAGTGATGTATGTGTACTGCACATTAGGGAGATGATGAAGAGAATACGATTATGCACAGTGTGAAAATGGCTTAAGTGGCCATAAATTATTGCCAATAAAAGTGATAAATACATAACTAACAGATATTTAAGAGTTTATACAAAGTCCAAGAGAAAAAAAAAAGAAAAAGTACAAGACTCAACAATATGTGTCTAATTACTATAATCAAGTAAAACTTGAGAAACTGGTAAAGAACTGGAATATAGCATAAATACTAATATATGCTAAAAGGTATACCTTACATTTCTGGATTGAATTACACATATTTGCTAAGTAATAAAAAAAAATCTCACTCTTCAAATTGTTCTATATGGATTATCTTATGTTCTTGGATTTTGTCTCAAACTTACTTTACTGGGAATTAAATATTGGAGTACATTAACAGGTAAAACCTGATGTAGCAATATTATCAAGAATAATATTGCATTTGTCAAAATGGTAACATTTATATTATGTGTATTTTCAATTATTACCCTATCTATATATTTAACTAGAAAACTGTTAACAAAAATCAATCTGTCAAGTATTATGCAGACCTAATAAAAGATTGACATTTCATCTCAATCTGCGTGAAATGAAAGACACTTAGAATGTGAAAGTAATTTTGAAAGGTTCCCTGCTGCACCCTGTTATAAAATAAGTTCAGTTATATTTCTGTTTTGGAATATGGCATATGTTCAGACAAATAAATAACTGTCATGAAAAACACACAATGGCAACATTTTGATTAAGTGACATTTCCCATAAAGAAGAAAAGCTACATAAATTCACCTTTATCATGAAAAAAAATCCCTTACCTTTTATCAAGTACTCTAAATGTATTTGGTAAAACCTTAAGATAGGGGTTATTCAAATAAGTTTAAAAAATAAACAAATGATACTGCTCTTTCCTATTGGAACAACTTCAAACAGCAAAACAAAACTCTTTGCTCATATTTTATCATAAACACTGAACAAGTTTACTAGTTTAATATGTTGCTTAAAAGACTGTATACCATCAATGCATAATTCAAGTTGCATTTTACAGCTCCTACTTTAAATGATACACATACTGCTTGATCTTTGACTCTACCAGATCTGCCTTAAAACCAAAACCTTCACTTAATTCATTTGTTTGGTAATGTTTTTTGGGGAAAAAAAAATATTATTGTATAATTTGGAAGGGCAATGCTAGTAACTACCAAAAACAACTTCTTAAAAATATTTCAGGGAGTCAAAATAAGGTCTATCTGACTCCTAGGGGAGGTCTTTACTTAACCAGGTAACATCTGCTCTTGTTTCATTGGTTACTATCTTTCTCAATTCCTGCTCCTATTTCACCTGGCTGAGTACCTTCTCATACACTTACCTTCCACCTCCTGATTCTATTCTCCTCATAATGATCTTCCTTCTCCTTAAATCTTTAACTTACTATTGAGTGCTGATATGATTATCTCAAAAAATTTACATTTAGATGTAAGTTGGTTTAAACTAACCAGTAATAATGCGAATATTCTTCAGTATACCTGGTAAGAAATAGATATGAGCTAGTATCATAATCCCTTTCTTATGTTTTTTAACCTAAGAAACATAATTTGAAGGCCAAGTACCATAAGAATTTTGCATGTTGTAATCAAAAGAAGCTGCAATAAAGTCAATATGATTCTTATAGAGTCTGTATATAATCTCTACTGTGCCAATGGTTGACTCTCAGGGAATACAGCTGAATGCCATGAGCTTCAAAAGAACAGAGGAGTTTTTCTTTTGTCTTGTGTAATGTTGTTATTCAACAAGCATGTGAAGGATTGATCAATGTGACACTACCTTTAATCCCTAAAATAGAATTACAACAGACATGGGAAAATAATCTTCCTTCAAAGAGGGCTTGAGGGTGTGCTCAGGGGAGACATGCATTTTAGTTAATGCCAGGAAGTGAAAGGAATCTTCAGTGAAAAGACTGGCTGTACAGGGAGTTCCTTAATTATGAGGTTTCAGAAGGCATTCTGGAAAGCTTGGAGGCATCCTGGATCAGCATGTTTTGCAGCCTGACTACGGATGTGGAGGAAGAGAATGAAGTAGCTTTAGGCCGGTACCAACAGCATCTAAATTCCTCCTGCTACAAAGAACATATACGCTGAGGACAGGCTGAGTCACTACAGAGCAGACCAATCATACATCATTTGATTACAAATATTTCTGAGAAAGTCCACTGTACCCCCTGCAGCTTATACAAGTGCTAGGACCCTGAAAAACATACTACAGTGAGATAGGTGAGAAACACCACTATCAAGTGTATTCAAGTTTTTGAAGAGCTGTGACATTGTCTCCCTCTCATTTAAACCTAAGGAAAAAGGATTCATGGGAGCTTAATATGTATGCTGTAGAGTCTGCGGACAAAGCAGAGAAAGAAAGACCAAGATGCACAGAGAATTAGCTATAATTCTACTCTAAAGATGACAGCAAGGAACAGCAGAGGTGCAATCTGGAAGCCCAAGGTGAATTTTTGGAGGTGAAAAATAATATCAGCAGAAGAGGTGTACAACTGAATTTCCAAGGGCGTACGGAGGAAAAGTAAGTGGTCATCCAGCTGGAAGAACATGCATCATTTGTCTTCACATGAAACACAGTCAAATAGTCCTCAATGGGACCTTTCCTCTTTCAAATATCTGCGCAAGACAGATTCAACTTTATCCATCTTCCTATGGAGAAACTATTTTTATTCCACCAAAATCTATCACTAAGGCCTTTCCTGTGCCTGAACGGCCCTCCCCGCCTCCCCGTCAATGCTAAACCATTTAGGAGCAGAGGCAGTATGGCCATAGAAGACCTAGGAAGTATCCAGTGGGGAAACAGACAGGAAGCAGACTAGGCACCCGCTTCGCATGGCAAGCTTCCCACTATAGCACTGAGGAGAGAGAAAGCATGGAAGAAATTTTACTGTAAATCATGTTTAGAAATTTTTCTATCATATGGATCTGTCCAGGGAACTTCAAAACCTGAATTATTCTTGGGACTGAAGTGATGATTTTGGGGCAAATCAGGCTATAAGGGCAAGGAACAAATCTGGTAGGATTACAAAAACATTGTTTTATGACTGGACTCAGCATCTTTACTTAAGGTGCTGATTATGGACTAGTTGAAATGTTCAATCACAGCCTTCCTATAGATAGACATTTTATTTTAAAAATCTGTCCCCCTGGAGTTCCCACTGTGGCTCAGCCGTTATTGAACCGCTCATGGACTAGTATCCATGAGGATGTGGGTTTGATCCCTGGCCTCACTCAGTGGGTTAAGGGTGTAGTGTCACTGTGAGCTGTGGTGTAGGTTGCAGACACAGTTTGGATCTGGCCTAGCTGTGGCTATGGTGTAGGCCGGTGGCTACAGCTCTGATTCGACCTCTAGCCTGGGAACCTCCATATGCCATGGGTACGGCCTTAAAAAAAAATAAAAAGACAAAAAAAAAAATCTGTTGCCAGGACAGCATTACTGGCTCCATGTTGGTAGAAGGCAAAAGCCTAAAAATTTTTTTGAAGCTACTGACATTTAGAGTTTTTTTGTTTTGTTTTGTAGCTTTGTGGGGGGTGAGGGTGGGCAGAGATTTGTAGGCAATTGCTAACTGCTAACAGACATAGTTTTTAATCAACCAAACATCTCTCTCAGATACTGCTTGGCTCCAGAGAAAACTGACTATAAAATAATGGCGTCAATGATGTGTTCAAAAAATAATATCAAGAACCAACTACGACAAAAAGAAATGTTCATTAGTATAATAGCCAACCTTCTAGGTGAAATTTCTTTTAAATAGCTGAAATGTCTTAGCACATTTATTATGACAGTTTTATTATTTGTCTGTATTAGGAAAAAAAACACATTTTCCTCCAGTCTAGTCTAGGAATTCAGTGGGTCTCCGTGGGGATGATGTTGTCACTAGAGCCCAGCTGGCACTATCTAGAGGTTGTTGGTGCTGACAACCAAGAGGGATGGGCTCCAGCAGATAGAGGGCAGAGAAGCTGTTCAACACCCAACAGTGTACAAGTTGGACCTACAACCAAAGATTATCCTGCCCAGACCTACAACCAAGGATTCCTGTCCCAGGTGCCAAATGAGCACCTCCTCAAAGCTGCCCCCTGAAGTTGGCAAGGGGGAGAAGGAATGGGCTTAAGCATTTTTGGATTAATTTTTGCTATCAAATGAAGAGAGACTGTGTGTGTTTCAGGGATATTTGGCAATCTGGCTGCTAACACAAGTGTTATATATGTATAAACTATCCTACATTAGCAGGACTAATAAAAACAAATTCCCACTTTGCTTTCTGTGTTGAATATTTATTGTTTTTGCTTCCCTGGCTTTTACTTATACTGCTTGGGAAAACAGCTGAAATTTGCTTTGAGAAATATAAATTTGTGAAATGCCACTCAAGATGCCCTGGCCTTCTCTGGTCAAGAGGTGGGTCTGGGATTCAAGGTGGGCTGGCTAGACTTTCTGGGAATCTGGATCTTGAGTGAAGTGATGCTAGGATACAAGAGAGTTAACTACGGCCCTCAAGAAACTGATTCACTAAATTCTACTTTTTTCTCCCCCTTAGATGGTATAAGTCACTCATCTAAAATACTCAGTTTATTTCAGACTAAAATTTTATTTCATAGTTTATGCTTAGTTTAAACCAACCCTACTCAGTAAGATATAAGTAAACTACTTGGCAAATTATAAACATTCATACAAAAATAACACTTTCTATATTTTCTCCCAACAGACTAAAATAGTGCTAGTCATTCTGCATCATTATTTAGATATTTGGGCCATTCTGGATCAAAATACCAAACATGTGATAATGTATGTTCTCAAACAAAACCATAACCAAATACAATTAAATGAAGCATTATATATTCTTCTTCTGATCAGTGCATTTTAGTTCAACAGCTTCACAATTTTACCAGTTTTCCCAATCTGTTCCTTTTATGTGTCTCAGGGCACTATTCACAGACTCTCTCAGTTCAGCAAATGTAACAATTTTTTCCCCTCAGTCAGTTCAACACCAGATTCAAAAGACTCTTGCTTGAAAATTCCATTATTTGCTCTAGTTTCTGTTAGTGACCTTAGCTTTATTTGTTGCCTCAGCAGTATAAAGTTATTCTAACCATGAATAAAAGGGAAGAGTAGATCAAAATTCTGACCTTCTAAAGCCAGCATTACTATAGTTTCTGCATGCGTTTTAGGCAGTAAGTGACTGTCATAATAACATCTAAAAGCTTGGCTTTCTGGTGAGCTCAGTTTAACTTAAGTGTCTGATACTTGGGGACTTTGAAATGTTCAAATCAAATGTAGGATGGGAAGAACCAGGATTTTATGTTACATGCGCCAATATTGACTGAGGCTCCTGAAAGCCTTTTGCACTGAGAGGGAAACTAGTTTGTTCACCTTTCTGTTCTGATCAGGAGCTTTAAGTCAGTGGGGAAATCGTTATTGATTTAGAGAAGTTATCTGTCATGATCAGTTTCCAACATTTCATGCCAATTTGAATTTGAATACAATACACGGTAATTATTCACGAGTAAACTCATTTGAAAAGAAGATCTAAATGAATTATTACAAGGACTGTTTGTTTTGGGCCACATCCATGGTATATGGAAGTTCCCAGGCCTTTGAATTTGCGCCTCAGCCACAGCTGAGGAAACGCCGGATCCTTAACCCATTGCGCTGGGCAGGGGCTCAAACATGCACCTCAGCAGCAACCCAGATTATTATAAGACTAAGAACTTTAATTTAGTAATTTAATTTCCAAAGACAAGCTACACAGATACAGTTTAACAGCTTAGTGTCCATTATCTTTTCAATAGGTACCCACTATTTTCAAGGTTTTGACAACAACCTAAGTACTAGTCATATAAAACATACGCCACAAGTTTTTGTCTATTTAAGCTTTTGTTTTTACTCTCTTGCAAAGTTAGACACTCAGAACAATCAATGCTAGTGAAACCTTCATATAGATAATGGCAATATAACATTTCACTCCAAACTCTTGTTAGAGCATAATTAAAATATCCTTTAAAAATCAGTTTTCTCTGAAAATATACACTTCAAAAATCAATGTTTATGAAGTGATGCTTGTATGATTTCAATTGCTTCAAACTGTGCCCTCACCCTGGCAGTGAGGCTTTTTGCCTTTTGTTGCCAACAATGAATTTTAGCCCTGAAGTTATACAATATCTAAATTCATCCACAACTGATATGATACATTTTTAAGGCTTATGTTAAATAATATTTGAAAATCATTACACATCTGTCTGTCTGTAGGCTGCTGCCAATATAAATATCGACTTTATCACACTTCTCTGAAAGATGTGGGACTGGAATCACTGAGAAGGAATGAAGTGCAGACACTATAGGAAGCAGCACATTTACTAGTCAATATTGTATTGGTCTGTGTTAGTGAGTTCAGGGTATCATGCCTATCTCAGATGTCAGAGCAGAAAAAGCTCCTGCTGTTCATCTGGCTCAACACACCCTTCTCTGAGAGGAGTCACTCAGCATTTCAGTGGCAAAGTTGGACTGCAAACACAGGCTTCCAAAATCCAAGTACTGTGTTCTTTTGCCTACCTACTGTTTCCCTAACCTACTACATCAGAATCATTTGGGGGATGGAAATGATTTTAGTCTGATTTAAAAATACATCCCCTCCCCCACCAAAAAAAAAAAAAAAAGGCGTGGATGCACTTCCAGGATGAGAACTACTAACCTAGCAGTAGCATTGTTTAGTCTTAGAGTAGTTGTGTTGGAGCCGTGATTCTCATACTTTCTCCCACATCAGAATCACCAGGAGGGCTGGTTTCAACCTGGATTCCTGGGTTCCCTCGCAGTGATTCTGTATTGGTCAGTCTGAGATGGCATCCAGGAATCTGACATTCTAAAAAGCTCCTGGGGAGGCTAATGCTGGTGGTCCAGGAATCATGCTCTGAATTGCTCTGCTGTGGAGCAAGGATCAGAGTGGAGGTTTTTGATGTTGGCAGCAATTTGGCAGTGGTGCTACACATAACACCGAAGACCACATGTGAGGGGACAACAGTCTGCTTTCGTTTTTGCCCAGGGCCAAGTTCTTCCACATCCCATCATAGGTCAGTCTCCTCTTTTAATCCACATTCTACTCCAGCTAAAAGTGGGTCAGGCCAGCTGAAACAGGCAAATGCCTGTGCTTGGCTGATGTGGACTCTGGCCTGTCCTAGTCACAGCTCTGCCCCATGGTTTCCTTCTTTGACGCAGACTGTAGAAGAGCAACAGTATCTTCTAAATGTTCTCTTGAAACGTGAGCTTGCCACAGAGAAACCAATTTGTCCTGGCTTTCCTGGGATAGTCCCAGCTTTAAAAATTAAAGGTTCATGTCATGGTAACTCTCTAAGTCCTAAAGAAACCAAGAGGACTGGCCACTCTGTGTTAGTTAGTTTAGTCTTTCAAAATCTTTTTTTTTTCTAACCAAATATTTCCTAACTGTTCATCAGGTGTTACCCTAAATTAACAACCTGTGTCATTTGATGTAGTCCTCACAACACCTGTGAGGATGATGTTCTCATCCCCACTGAATGATGCCCATGTCAACATCTTATAAGCACTGGGTTCTGACTTCAAATGCATACTTCATTCCAAAGTCCTTGCTTTCAATAATCATGTTCCATTCTTCTGCTCTCACCTTTCCTTGGTTCTTCTTTGATAATCTGGAAGCTGGTTTTCTTAATTTGGAACTATGCTTTTTTAAAATACAAGAAGACACGGACTAAGAGAAGAGACTCGTGGTTACCAAGGGAGAGGGAGTGGGGTGGATGGGGAGTTTGGGGGTTAGTAGATTTAAACTATTACATTTAGAATATGGATAAGCAATGAGGTCCTACTGTACAGTACAGGGAACTACATCCAGTTTCTTAGGATAGAATATGATGGAAGATAATATAAGTAAGAGAATATATATACATATATATATGTATGTATGCCTCGGTCACTATGCTGCACAGCAGAAATTGACACAACACTGTAAAACAACTATACTCTAATAAAAATTATTTTAAATTAAAAAAAACCCACAAGAGAACAGACTTCCTCCTATATACCTATCCTATTTCAAAATTGTGTCTTCTGACCCAACAGTACCCTGTATCCTCACTATACTAGGAAATAAATTTTAATATTTCATACGTGAAATGTGTGCTAATTTGACACAATATGACGAGTGATTTAACACAGCAATATTTGAAAGCATGATTTAGGGAAGAAAGCAGATTCAAGGATTAGGCAGAATGAGGTTCTCATCCTGGCTTTATCACTTCCTATTATTGTAGAAGTTACTTTACACTTGCTGATCCTCAGTTCTCTTATTTGTAATAGAAGGATGACAATGAGGATAATGATGAGAGTTGTCTTGTAATATTCTGATGATTATCAAATTAGAAGTCATAAAGTGCTCCAAAATGTAGTTGGCACATGGCAGGCACTCTCATGGCAGCTCTTAATAACAGGAAGGAGCTCTGAGCGGTGACTGCACTGGAATTGGGCATACAGTGACAACTCTTAGCTGTAGCATCCAGGGGAAGGACCACAGATGGAGCAGAGTGGAGGAGAGGATTTGCACAAGGTTGGCATCGACAAAAGGGCCCAGATCTTGGCATTGGCACACTGCACTGCTGCCAGCATCATAAAAGTCTTCTACTCCACCCAGATTCAGAGAGATAAAAGGATTAGTTGGCAGCTGCTGTTATCCTATCTCTGCTTGTGGGCAAATTTGTTCACTTTCTGATCAGCATCGCAAATAATTCCACATTTCACTCCAACTCTGATAATTTGATTTTGGACAAAGCTGGTCAGTAAAAGAGCTTAAGTTTGTCTCCACATTGTAAAGGAAAAAAGACAAAAAGAGGATAAGGGAATGGGACTCTTTTCAGGTTAATTGTCCTAAGCTGGAATCAGGGAAGAAAGGAAATAATATATATACAAGCTTCTATATGTACATACACATACAACACAACTGTGCTTCTTAACTTTGGCTTGCATGCTAGAAAGCCCCTGGGAGCTTTTAAAAAACTGCAAAGACCTGCTTCCCTGAAGCTATTGAATCAAAACCCTCTGCAAGTAATTCTGAAATATAACTTCTAGTTAGAAGCTTTGTTCCAAAGTAGTAAACACACACACACACACACACACACACACACACACACACACACATATGTACCTTTATTTACATTTGTAAGGTAAACCTAAGGATCTGTACTTTGAAAAGGAGCTTTTAGCATGGTGTTATTCTATTATCCTGAAAACAATGAGACCATAATTCTTTAATGTAGACAGGCATAAAAAAATTATGTCATTTATTTCTTTAACATGAATAACTAGGCACTAACTTGCTTCCTTTAAATTGGTTTCACTGTGAGATAACTGGTTCTGTTTAGTAGTTGCATCTTTAGTAAAAATAATGTCACTGTAATACTATGTACTGTGGAAACAGGTCATTATTGCAGATCCACAATCACAGTTATTTCCCAGCATTTAATAGAACTGAGTTATAAATATCATTGTATAATGTTTTTAATTTTTTGACATTTGCATTCCTACTATTTCTTACAGAACTGCATGAGGCTACTGTTGTTTTTATGTCATGCTTTTTAGCAACTTACAAATTAGAAAGAGAACAGTAGTATTGAGAAAACATGGTACTCTGGTTCACTAAAACCTGCCTAATGATTAGGGCTTCATTAACAAATGTTTTTAGTTAATCACTTCTCACCATCAAGGAATTTGAAAAGAAAAAGACAAAGAAAAACATTTAATACCATCATAACATGACTGAAATATGAAAAAATTAAATGTAGCCAGTCATTTACGATGTTACCATTATTAATACTTTTATTGTTACTTGATCTGCTAATTATTTCTAAGCTCTAAGCATTTCATTTAGTTTCCTTTCTGCTTATCTAAATAGGTAGAAAAATATACAGCCCACAACTTCCCATGTTAAACAGGTCTACATTAGGATATTTCCAAATTTTATTGACCAACTGTCCTTTAGACATTTTTTCGATGCAAGCTCTATGGCAGGTGATACACTAAACACTGAAAAATACACAGAAAAAAATGAGCCGAGGGGTATAGCATTATAGTATATGTATATATATTCATAGTTAATATATGTATAGAGTAATGATTATGGGGTTATTCATAACAGTACAGAATTTGTTTTACTTCCCGAATCTTATTTATTGACTCCTATCCTACACATTCTGATTCCCTGGCCATATCTTAGCCACTTTCTTTCTCCATCAACCTATGGAAATGATGGTTTCATAACCATCACTTCAGACTTCTTTCTATAGGTTGATAGCAAAAAATTCCTATCTCCAAACCAGACCTCTTTCTAGATCAAAGGGCAGCAAATTAAGGACCTTGGGCCAAATGTGCTCCACTGCCTATTTCTGTATAGTCCATGAGAACAGATTTTTTTTCCTTTTTTTTAATATTTAGAAAACAAAAGCATACTTCATGACATGAAAAGGACATGAAATCTGATTTTAGTGTTGATAAAGTTTTATCAGAACACAGCCTCTCTCATTTGTTTACATAATGTCTGTGGCAGGTTTCCAGCTACAACACAGAACTGAGTAGCTGTGAAGGAGAGCTTACAGATCCTTCAAACACTAAAACAGTTACATCTAGTCCTTTCGAGTAAAAGTTTGCCAACTCCTGCTCCAGGTCAGTTTACTTAGTATCTTTTGAGTGTGTCACTCCTGACTCCCATGGTATCTCAAACTCAATACGCTAAACCTTAATTCATTTTCTTTCACAAGCCAACTTCTGTTCCTTTTGATAATGAAAAGTCATTTGGGATTATCTCACCACTTATGAATAACTAAATTTCACATGATTCTACCTCATCTAAGCATCTCCTATTTGTCTTCCTCTCTATCATTATTGCTGAGCCTTAATTCAGATCTCTCATGTGGACTATTAAAACAGTTATTCAACTCCTTTCTCAGCTGTCTACAATCTTAGGCTCTTCCAACGCTTTCCTCAATGTTCTATTCTGACATACTTAATGGCTGCTTGTAATGCCATTCTTAGGTATATTATTTCATCATAGTGGAAGAAATTAGCAGTGCTTAGGTGGTAGGAAGTTAAAATTAAGCCCCAACATCTTCCCAGAGGCAAGCCACCTTCATTGTCCTTGATAAACAGCTGCTACAATAACTTGATCATCTTACTCCCTTATTAAATTCTGGCCAGGTTTGTAAAGCCCCTATATCCTGGAGTATGCCCGTGTTTCTAGGCTTTTCTCCTACAGAATTTCTACTCCCACCAGGATTGAGAAATTATCAAACACTAGTAGTTGCCTGAATTGGACATACAGATTCAGGCTTCTGATCATGTCTTTGGTTTCCCAACATTTTAGGCAGAATGAAAGATGTTTAAGCTCTGGAATCATCTGTTCTGCAAAGCCTTCTTAAACTGGCCCTATCTTCTGGAATTAATGACTCCTTCCTCAGTGCTCTCAATGGACCTAGGCAAATAGTTTACTTAATTACTCTTATTGATTATATGTCCATTGCCCTCTACCAGACTATAACTTCCTTGAAATTACGGACTAAGTTTGTATCCCCAGAGCCTAACAAGTTGTAAGCATTTGATAAATGTTGGCTGAAAAAAACTAAAGGAATTATATCTATCACCTTTCCATGACTATTAGGCAAGTATTTTCTTCACTGACTGCTCATAACCCTCATAAAACTACCTTAAAATGATATAAAGCCCCAGTGTGGGTCAGTTGTGCATTTTATTAATAACAAGTTACTGATATCTAAGTAACAAAATTAAATCTGTGATGATCTTTTCAAAAGTCCCAGGAAAACTTTTAAAAGTGAAAAATAATCTTTATTGATATCCCTTATTGCTCTGTCAATAATCTGTATCAATCGTTAATTCACTCACTAAACAATGTCTTCTAAATTAGAACTTCTATCTGTTGAAAAGCAAGCAAATCCCATATACATTTCAGTTTTTGGATTTGATTGCTTTCAGAAAATATTTTTCAATACAAAATCTCATTCAATGACATAAGAGTGAGATTTTTTGTTTTGTAATTTTATTTTTTCTTTTTAATTAACTTCTTATTTTAAAATTAAAAAAAAAACTTTTCTGGGTTACTACATAAAATTTGCACAGAGTACTTTCCTATATATAAAGCACTCAGTTTCACCATTTTTAACATTGTACTATTGACTTAAAAGTAAGCACAATCTGAAAGTTGAGAGTTAAGGGAGTTCCCATTGTGGCTCAGAGAATGAACCTGCCTAGTATCCATGAAGATGTGGGTTCAATCCCTGGTCTCTCTCAGTGGGTTAAGGATCCAGAGTTGCCACGAGCTGTGGTGCAGGTTACAGATACAGCTTAGATCTGGCATGGCTGTGGCTGTGGCGTAGGCTGGCTTCTATAGCTCTGATTAGATTCCTAGCCCGGGAACTTCCATATACTGCACCTGAAGCCCTAAATAAATAAATAAATAATTTTAAAAATAAAAGTTGAGAATTAAGTTTTCCTTGGGGAAAAATGAGGATGGGAGCCGGGAGGCAGCGTTTCAGAGAGGTCTGAAAAACTGCTCCAAAGAGGCCAGGGGAGAAGGTCAAGTATTTATGTGATTTTGCTGAAGGGGGAGGTACATGCAACGAGGCACACATTTACAGAAGATTGCTATTAGTCTCATGAAGGCTACTGCTGGCCATGGGGAGCAGACGTCGTCATGAAGGATTTTTAGTGCTTTTCTAGATATGAGGAGATGCAAAAAATCAGCTCATAACATCTTCTGAAAATAGCTAACTGAAGACCTGTTCTTCTGTTTTCCAGACCACAGAGCACCTCACTCCCGGTTTCCTCCCTGAGCTCCTTTCAGGGAATGCCAAGGGTTAGCAGCTGCAGCAGTGCACAGTTCAATCCACACAGAGGCAGATGGCAAGTGCCAATCTCCAGTTCACATTCCATTACTGCAGTGTATTCATCACAACTAATAAAGTGATACTATTAAATTGATATTAACTTTTCCTCAACTTTTTTTTTTTCTGTTCTAGAATCTTATCTATGACATTCGATTCTGCTGTCATGTCTCTGTAACTTTCTCTGGACTCTAATACTTTCTTACACTTTGCTTGTTGTTGAAGATCCTGACAATTTTGAGGTGTTCCGGTCAGATAATGTACAGAATGTCCCTAAATTTGTGCTTGTTTCTTGTCCTTTTCTCATGATTAGACTGGGAATGTAGATTTTTGGAAAGATGGCCACAGAGGTGAAGTGCCATTTTAATCACATCCTATCAAGTATAGTGTTATTAACACGATTGATGATGATAGTAGCATTGCTCATCTAACTGGGGTATGTTTCCCAGATTTCTCCACTTTAAACTTACTTTTAATGTTTTTCCTCCTTCCATATTGTATTTTTGAATAGCAAGTTACTAAATGGAATCTACACAGACGGTGTAGGAACTAAGCTCCCTCTCCCTCTTGAGGAGGGAGCACTGACACAAATTATTTGGAATTTTTTTCCTACAGGATATTTGTCTCTTCTCCTCCATGTATTTACTTACTTAATCATTTATTTGTATTAGTATGGGCTTGTGGATATTTATCATATGCTCTAAACCGTAATCCAATGGTACATTATTTAATCTGTTGCACAAATAATTTCAGCTTTGGCCACAGGAGCTCTTCCCTGTAGTCTGCTCTCATCTCTCTTTGACACATTCCCATTGTTTTATTTTTTGAGACTTTCTTTATTTTCTGGCACTACAAGATTTTCCAGACTCATTTTGCATACTTTCTGTCACAGTTTCAGAATCAAACATTCCTCCAAGGAGCATATTCCTTTGATGGGAGAATCATGTTAGAAACCAAGATTTGGATACTGGATGGTTTCTTTTATTTTTAATACCGGCTTCGCTTTTGCAAGAAAGATATTTTCCAGTCAACTTTCTGGATGCCCTCCATTAGAATTCCAATCACTTCCTCTAATGAATATGAATACAAGCATATCCACACATACGTATTTCTACCACTAAAGAGGCAATAAATTCCCAGGTACTCTGGCTTATAAGTATACTAATGTAAACAATTTCTTATATAATAAACTAAACTGTATCTGCAAATGATAAACTATAAAGTATCGATGTCCATAACCACCTGAAAAGATAGGCAGACTTTCAATGTCAAGTACAGACCACATAAAAGAGGCTATAAATGAATACAGTTATCTTCCAGAATCATTATCGTTCATACTTCCTACTTTTGACTCTCCCTTGTTGAGATTTACAAACGAACCTGTGCCTTGGGACTGCAACTGGGGTTCCTAGAAAGTAAATAGAAATCTCAAATATTGGGACTATACATAAATACCAACTGTAGGAATGCAAATTATGTAAAGAAAAAGTGCTTTATTTAGCCAGTGGCTTTGAGGTAACACTCTTGGTGGGTCAGAGGCAGTGGATGCAAACATACTTCTTTAATGTTTCTAGGGGAGAAATGTTCTTTGAAATAATTTAAGTAATAATAATACTTCATGGAAGAGAGTTTTTTTTTTTTTTTTTTTGTCTTTTTGCCTTTTCTAGGGCCGCTCCTGCGGCATAGGAATATGGAGGTTCCCAGGCTAGGAGTCTAATCGGAGCTGTAGCTGCCGGCCTATGCCACAGCCACAGCAACATGGGATCTGAGCCACGTCTGCAACCTACACCACAGCTCACAACAACACCAGATCCTTAACCAACTGAGCAAGGCCAGGGATCAAACCCACAACCTCATGGCTCCTAGTCAGATTCGTTAAGCACTGAGCCAGGACAGGAACTCCCAGAGAGTATTTTTTAATTTTCCAAATATTTTCATAGCCATTATGTTGCAGTGAAAGTGAAATTATGTAGCAGAACATAAGAAAATTAGATGATGAGACAATATACATACAATGAGAGCTTACTGATGGTTTAGGAGAGGGAATTCTGGTCATAATATTCCACTCTCCTCAGAAATCAAAATGTGGTAAAATAAAAAATATATTTGATCTTTGTCCTGGGTTCCTGGCACAGAACTCCTAAAGTCCTTGGAATTTCCTGAGTGATATGAGTGTCTTCTGTTAATTAAAACAAGTTCTGAGTTTATGCTAATAAGGTCACTCAGGGTGGAGCTTCTTGATGCCTATTGGAGGGGGCCGGTTAACAGAAAGACCAAACTTGCAGGGTTAAAGGTGGGAACCTAAAGTTTCATTCCCCTACCCCATGGGGGTGGGGGGAGTTGGGGCTGGAGTTGGGTTATAAAGACTCTTGAGCCCTAAGAGTCTGAAAGTTTCTGGGGTTAGCTGAACACACTGATGTGCAGGGAGATCACACCAAGGGGGGACTTTGAGGCTGGACAGAACCGAACAAACTGTCTTACGATCACTTCAGTTAGGCTGCTCTTGAGTGTCACGTAAAGCTGTAATCCTAAAGAGTGCAATTTCACGAGTTCTATGGAATCAGGGCACCTGAGATGAGGGGAGGGAAGCAGGCGGACCCCTGAAATACTGTCAGCTGGGCAAATGGTAGCCTGGGCACTCATTTGTGGCTGGCATCTGAGTGGGGACAGTGTTCCTGGACCTGAGTCTTTAACCTATGGAGTCTGCTCTTACTCTGGGAGTTGGTGTCAGAATTGAATCCAACTATTGGATACCAAGTCGGTATGAGAACACAACACACACAAACAGCATGAAAACATACTTTAAAAAAAGGAAAAGTATACCATGTGGAACCTAAATACTCGAATTCCAGACTTTCTTTTCTTAGTGCTATCAATGCAGTGGTAAGAAAAACCAATAAAAACAAAAGAACTATTGCTATTAATTTGAAATTGCAACTAAGAATCTATTTTTTATAAAAGATACTATTAGGCACCAAGAGCATTTTAAATATGTTTTTAGTCAAAAAAGGAAAGAGCAAACGGAGAGAGAAACACTAGGAATATGTTTTTACAGAAATTAAAAGACATTACAAATTGCTAATAACCATTTAGAGAGTAAATGATGCTGCTATGATGCTACAAAACTTTAAATGAACATTAAAATATTATATTCTTTCAGAATGGTTGCAAATTTGAAGGGGGGAGCATTTTATAATAAAAGCAGGGAATAAGTCATCAGGAAGCTCTTGAAAAGACAGCATAGATAAGTGCTGAAAACAGTGGTTGCAAATTGCCAGCCCAGGAACATATAACAATCCATTTCATTTTTTTCCATGAACTCAAAACAATGCATTTTATTCTGAGATTATGACGTTTCTTCTCCCTTTTTTCACTGGGGAAGAGTCTAAAATATTCTTTCTTCTTAGGAAATGATGTCAATAATAGTTTAATACACACACACACACACACACACACACACACACACACACACACATATTATCCTTACTCAGCAAAATAAAAAAAGTTGTCAATCTTGTGTTTCTCATCCTTTATTTATGTATATATGTATTTATTTGGTTAAGGTTTAAGTACGTGTCCTTTAGGGCATGTAACCTGAATTGTTAGGATAATTCCTGTGAACTGTGTCAAAGGTTAGATTAGGTAACAACAGATTAGGTAGCAAAGGTAGAACATAGAACTGGACAAGAAAATCCTGCATTACTTATCACTGAAAAGAAATACATTTACCCCATTTCTTAAAGTTACTTAATAATAGCTAAATCTCAATGAGGACCATCCATGGCTGTGCTCATCCTTGACTGTGAAGAACTGGTTACTGACATAAGAAGAGATCTTAACTTAGACCAAAGAGGGTGAGACCTAAAGGGAAACCTGATTAAGAGGATCTTTGACTTTTGCATTAAAAATCAGTGCCATTCTAATGAGAGAACTTAATCTATTGTTTGTAGATACCTGACTGTATGTGCATAATATGTATGTTAGAGAAGTCTGGGTTTATTGGCTTGTTTGCTTCACCCATCTTGTGAAAAACACGTGGGGGGCTTGATTAATTGCTAAAGTGTAAAGAAATTTAAAGTGAAAGATTTCCACAAATCAACTATTAGCTTTGTGACTGTGGGCAAGTTAATCATACTTTCCTGGCTTTAGTTACCAGGTTTATAAAATGGGGAGAAAGAGTGCCTACTGCATAAAGTTGTAAGAATATAAAAACAGAGCACTTTAAAAAGTGCATGCAAGTTGTCAAGCACATGACAAGTGTTTAATAAATACTGGTTAACATGAGCTGTCACTAATGACGGCAGTATTAGGAGACTGTCCCAAGGTCGGAGGGATAATTGGGCTACGATGATCAAAATTTCCTGAATTTGATTGTTAACAATGCAAATTGTTTTACCATCACAAGCCTAAAGAATGAGAATTTGAGAGATGAGCTCTGGGAATCTGCATCCCAGGTAATTCTTATGGACATCACAATGTGAAAGGTCCTTAAATAGATGCTGGTTTACATTTATTCCATATGTTTACAGTTCTCTAAGAAATAGTGAATGGTTAGTAAATCAGTGAATAGTGGATTATTACATCTTGCACCTGTGAGTCTGGAGGATAGACATTGTGCAATTTAAGAATAGGATTATAAAGAGAGGATAAGCCCTGACAGGCACAAGCAGCTCTGGGAGACAAAACAAGTTTCTTCCTTCGACAACAAATAGCTGGTGATTTCTAAAGAGAGAAGTCCGTTGTGGCTTTTAAAAGCAAGAAGCTGAGTCCTAAAACAGGATTCTTCTGTGGGCAAGAATACCGACCTGGTAATTCCACACATTTTGAGACTTGACTCACAAAAATTTTTCTATATTTAATTCTATATATTCTAACTAAATTCAATAAACAGACTAAATAACTGTGGTATCTGTACTTTAAAAATGGTTTTTTAAACTGTACTAAATAATACACCAAGGCGCTATCAGTGCTAACTAAGCAGAGTTTAGAGAAATGAAGAAAACTTCCATTTCTTTTAGGGCCACACCCACGGCATAGGGAGGTTCTCAGCTAGGGGTCTAATCGAAGCTATAGCTGCTGGCCCACACCACAGCCACAGCAACATGGGATCCTTAACCCCCTGAGAGAGGCCAGGGATCGAACCCAAAACCTCATGGTTCCTACTTGGACTTGTTTCCACTGCGCCATGATGGGAACCCCTGAAATATTTAAAAAAACTGTTCTAACAAGTAAACAAAAACACAATAATATGGCCACCCTCAAATTTGTTATTTTCCATCCTGGAGATCTTCCAACATAATAAATTTAAAGATCTAAATTTTAAATTGCTTAAGAAAAACTTAGACACAGACAATATATATTTTAGCTATGATATATTTTTCTCCATAAACACATACACAATTACAAAATCAGTTCCAGACAAACTAAAAGCTATGCCAATCTATTTTTTAGTCGTATAGCAAAACAAGTCTATACTGTTGTATGTTGACAATGTTTTTCAAAGTTTAAAGAAGTAAACCTACTGTAACCAGTATATTATATCAAAAACACACAGTTTCACATGTCACTGGAGAGGTTTATTCTATATAATACTTCAAAGAGGAAAAAAAATCTTTATAATTTCAGGAAACATGTGTCTAGAATGAAATTTTTAACAAAATCTCTACCAACGTTACTGTGTAGTAACTGCCCCCCAAGAGTGCCACTCAAATGTATTGAATCAAGAACCTTAATTTGTTATTCACTTTATAGGTACTTACTGCTCTTGAAATGAACACATATTTCTTCTGAGCTATACATCTTTGCTCACTTAGGTTAATACTAAAGATTTTCATAATTTCTCTATAATATGACTTTTGGATAAATCACTATATCTAAAAAGAAACAGATAAAAGATGTGGGTATGAAAATAACATCTGTGATAAAAATCATAGATAAAGAAGATAAAATTACATCTGTTTTAGAATAAAAGATATGAAGCACTCAAATTTCTACTGTTGAATGATTAAAAAATGCCATTTGACTCACTTTTTAATTCACTTCCTTTATTAGGAAATGTGCTTTTATTTCAACAAGGAATGCCAATGGGAAGATGATTCCATTTGGGGATAGAATTTTCAAAAGCAGATATCTTGATAGGGAATAATTTATATTTTTCTCTATCTAGAGTTTTTTTTTTTTCTTTTCCCTTTTGTTGTGCAGGGGATAGCTTCCATGTAGACTGTTGATAAAAAAATTAAGATTTTCCATCTATATTTAAATTTCTACTTAACTACAGTAATATAACATGAAGACATTTAATGCTGTTATAAAGAAGTAATAGCCCTGCCCAGAGTATCTATTTTAAGTGAAAAATGCTGCAAAGAAATCACTGCCTAGAAAGATCCCAGAGAACTAGCACTGTTATGCTGACATTTTTGTCTACCATTAACAGAACAATTTTCCTTCATAATCCAGAACTCTTTAGCCCAGAACAAAATTAGGGCAAAGGATCTAAAATGAATCAGGACTATTCACTTAGTTACTGAAGTTAAGTTTCTCATCTAAGAATATTAAAAGAAGCTAACATCTGATACTGGAACCATTTTACTCTTTGTAGTTACCGATGGGAGTAAAGTGAATAAAAGCATTTAAACTAGGATAGGAAATTCAATCATTTAAGTTCTTTAAGATTTAGTGTCTATATTTTTAAAATGGAAACAACAATAATAATTCAGAATTGTTCTGAGGATAAAGGAAGATAATAAGCACATTGTGCTTTAGCAGAGTGCATGCAGCTCGTGCCATGTGCTCAACACATGTTAAGAGAATGATGGACTGACCTATTCAATATTCTCCATGAAATTATTCTAGTGATTATTTTTACTAAGACCTGGATTAGAGAACACTACGTATCAATTAGGAGTCAAGATTCTAATATCCATGAAAGGAGGCATTAGGAAAATGAAATAATGCCAAAAATCTGTCTAAATATACTATATAATGCCATGACAATTCAAGTGAATATTTTTCAAGTCAATCTGTTTTGCAAAAGCATTCTGTTTACATGTAATGTGTTTACATATACCTAAAATACCCATGGCAATGTTTACTGGAATATGAAAATATTTTAAGAAGTCCTCAAATTAGGAGTAAACTAAATATGTTTGGTTATGTTGATTGCATTTTCTCTTTGTGTATGAGAACTAAAGTCTCAGCTGGCATTTAGATATTAAATGAGTATACTACTTGCAAGAAAGAGTTTGAAATTTAACATAAAGACAATTAAAATCAGAGATGAGAAAAAGAAGATATAGATCTGCTTCTAAAGGTTGCATATAACTTCTATGTAAAGTGGTTAAAAAGACCCCCCAAAAGTGCTGCAGAGAATGCTTAATGGGGTTACATAGGAAGATTTCAGATATCCCAGCTTGAACCCAATGAAAGAAGGAGGTCAGTTTTTGAACCACATCCCACAAAAATTACACGAAATATTCCTCTCTTTAACGTAAGGGAGAAAACATGTTAGAATCCATCCTAATAATACAGAGACCTTCAGGCTAAGTGAAGCTGGATAATAAAGACAGCAGATAGCATTTAGAGGTTTGTGCCCTAAGGAAGCAATACTTCATCAGTAATACAATATCATTGGATTTAAAGTGAAATTTGAGCATCTCTATCAGCAGATAGGACTGTTACAAATAGTAGTAAGTGCCCTAGTAAAAAGAATGTGACATCCCATAATAAGCTATCATGGAAAAAAAATTCAAAAAGAGAAAAGCATCAATAGAACTTAAAGCAGAGAAAAAAGATATCCAGACCAGATAAAAATGACTTTCTTTTTAACAGCAGTGGCTAAGACTTTTCACTAGATGAAAGCTGGTTATTACTATAATTTTACTGTATATTGCTAAAAGCTGAACTTGCTAAAATTCATATACTTCCTATTTATGCAAGCTGGTTTGGTTATTATGAAGTAGTTAGACAGATTTATAAAGCATTTTCCTAACTACTGGTATGGACAGAGATCTGAATGAGCTGGAATTTTCTTTACCGCCTTCTGTCATAATCTAGACACCTGTTACACCAATGGCATGTCTCAGAAAATCCTCAGTGTATTTTAATTTTCCTATTAGTTGTATATAATAAGGTCTCTGGAATAGACAGAAGTCACAGAATGCTAAATCAAGCCTTTTAGAAAGCTTGATCTTTTAATTTCCCCTTGCATAAGGTAAAACTATTCAAATTATTGACATACAAATAAGAACTACTTCTCTCTTATTATCAAAATAGATAATTTATGGGATAAAATTTAAGATATATTGGGTTATGAGTTAAAATGCGTCCTCCAAAGAGAGCTTGACTGAAGTTCTGATCCTTTATGAATGTGCCCTTACTTTATAAATAAGAATCTTTGCAGATGTAATCCAGGTAAGATGAGGTTGTACTGGAGCAGGGTGAGCCCTAAATATCCAGCTTGACTGGTGTCTTTTTTTTTTAATGGGAATTTTAGAGATAGAGCTCACCAGGAAGATAGCATGTGAAGTTGGAGGCAAAGCTGAGAATTCAGGTGCCTCCAGCTAAGGAGGTGCTGCCAGAAGCATAGAGAGGTATGGAAGGATCTTGTCCTGGAGGCTTTTGAAAGATTATGGTCCAGCTGACATCCTGACTTTGGGCTTCCAAAACTATGGAGAGAATACACTTCTCTTGTTTGAAGCAATTAAAACGTGTGGTGATTTATTATAGCAAACTTAGGAAACTGATCCATATGGTTTCAGAATCAGAAGAAAGAGCTAGCATATCTCAACCCCCAAATTAAGAGTATGGTTTATAAGATAAAATTTTAGATGCAGTACCTGGATTTAAAAACACTCTGCCCTTCTTCTATTATTATTAAAACATGTAAATATTATTTTAATTTAATATTAATTCCCAATTGGGACATTTAAGGGACAGAATTCCATGATAAAAATTTAGTGATTCTTCACACAAATAGTATAATTTCTACTTTCAAGTAATACGTGTACACACACACACACACACACACACACACACACACACACACACCCTCCCTAAATTACTAAACATTTTTCTAAGTGGCTTTAAAGAGCTGGTGAGATATTGGGGAAAGCCCTGCTTGGATTGTATGCTAGTATAACGTCCTGCAGGACAACTGTCAGTGAGCATTTTTTTAAAATGAGATAGCATTTTGCTTATCCTTTAATTTAGGAATTTAGTCTAAGGACACAACCATAGATGGGCACAAAACTATTTGCAAGAATAATCACTACCATGCTATTTACAATATGAACTAACTAGAATTACCCTGAGTATCCCATAATATGAGATTAGTTGAATATATTATCTTATACAAATGAAATAGCATACCAACATTAATAATATGGTACAAATATTTATTGATATAAACTTTTCATGATCTATTCTGAAATTAATAAAACAGATTGCAAAACAGAAAGTACAAGACCGTCCCCTGTATAAACAGAACACAAGGCTAGGTGGTGAAAAACTATGATGGTAACATAGTTGGCTAATCTCTAGAAAATAGGTATATGAAGAATTTTTAATTTTATTCTTTTTATTTATTTTTGATTTATTTCTTTACAGCCGCACCTGTGGCATACGGGAGTTCCTGGGCCAGGGATGGAATCCAAGGTGCAGCTGCAACTTGTACCACAGCTGCAGTAATCCCAGATCCTGAACCCACTGCAATGGGCCAAGGATTGAATCTGCACTTCCACAGAGATTTGAGCCACTGCAGTTGGATCGGTAATTCACTGTGTCACAATGGGAACTCTCACCGTTCCTATTTTTCAATATGTTCTACATGAGCAAGTCTATCATTTTTTCAACTTTTTTTTTTGTCTTTTGTCTTTTTAGGGCCGCACCTACAGCATATGGAGGTTCCCAGGCCAGGGGTCTAATAGGAGCTATAGCTGCCAGCCTACACCAGAGCCACACCAACACCAAATCTGAGCCGTACCTGCGACCTACACCACGGCTCATGGCAACGCCAGATCCTTAACTCACTGAGCAAGGCCAGGGATCAAACCTACAACCTCTTGGTTCCTAGTTGGATTCGCTTCTGCTGTGCCACGACAGGAACTCCAAGTCTACGATTTTTAATGAAGACTTTATGTAGGGAGTTCCAGCCGTGGCTCAGTGGAAATAAATCCAACTAGTATCCATGAGGATGTGGGTTCTATCCCCGACCTTGCTCAGTGAGTTAAGGATCTGGCGTCACTGTGAGTTGTGGTATAGGCTGCAGATATGGCTCAAATTCCACACTGCTGTGACTGTGGCATAGGCTGGAGATGTAGCTCCGATTCCAACCCCTAGCCTGAGAATTTCTGTATGGCACATGTACAGCCATAAAAAGCAAAAAAAAAAAAAAAAAAAAAAAGGAAAAGAAAAAGAAAAGAAAGACTTTATGCAAATGTAGAATTTTGCAACCACAGATAAAAAAATAATATTATGCCAATAAATATCGTAAACGTATCCTTAAAAGTACACATTAATAGAATGGTACTGGTGGAGGCAATTGTTTGCAAGAATTGTTTTACATCCCATCCTGTAAATATCTACACTGTTTCAGTTTAAGTGTCTTACTGTATCCCTATAATCTCTTTCAATTTTCCCCCAAAACTGCCGCACCTCCCTCAGAAGCTACTGATTTCTGTCATGAAGGGTTAATGATACCATTGAGCAAACTCTGGGTCATTAAATAGAGTACAGACCGGTAACTGTTAAGACAATGGACAAGTGACCAGCTGTCCTGAGTAGATTCTTCCTTTCTCACGATATAAGTAATTGTCTTAAAAAGAAGAGCATTCCAAGAGAATTTATGACTAAAAGAAAATTTCAGGTGAAGAAATAAACTATCAAAACACAAATTGTAATAAAAAAGTTTACTGTACAAACTAGAAATGTGTATAATGATTGCACCTTTACATATAAAAATTTTAAAATAAATATATACAGGAAAGCTGGCTTACTCTAAGAAAAACCCCTTCTTTCTTTCCTACCCCCCTTTACCCCTTTTTTCCCCTAATATTTAATGGGGAGCTACTATATGCCCATTAGTCTAGATGTACAAATGCCCTGAGGAATAAACAGTTCCATTGTTCTTAAGTGACGTATAAAGAATAACTACACAGAATGTGATTAAACGTAAAGAGATATAAATATACCACAGCACAGGGAATGAGGAAGCTGGTCAGAGAAGGCAAAGAAAACAGTCCAAAAGCAATGAGTGTAGTCTGAGTCTCTTGGAATAACACAAACGAGAGAGGAAGGGGTTTTGCAAAAAGGCAAGGACAGCTGGAATGGATATGAAGGCTACATCAATGGCGATCTTTAAAGTAGTAATGTTCAAACTATGAACAAGGAGTTTATTGCCATTATTCACTTTTAGCCAGTCTTTTTCCCAATGTGTAGAGGAATAAAGCAAATATACAGCCTTTAATTAATTCTTTTTTTGAAACCCTTTTTTATTACAATTGCTATTGGTAAAACTAGCACAGCAAAAAAAGAAAGCAAAGGTGAAACAGAAAACACATAAAAATATAATGTTCAGATTTTTATGCATTTTGCGATAGAGACCCTCATTAATTGATGTAGGCAGTCTACTGTTGAAATTAGTATTGGCTCGCATGCTAGAGTATAACAGGATGAGGTTTAGCTGTAGTGACAGAAAATCCAACATAAGAATGGCTAACTCAATAGATCATTGTATTTCTCTCTCTAGAGAAAACAGGCTTCCAGGGCTTGTATGGAAGCAAGCACCTTCTATCAGGTTCTTTGCCTCCTTTAATAATGAAAGTCTGCTTTGTGATCTCTAATGGCTCCTCTAATGATGCTTCCTCTACTGCAATCAGCCAGTAGGAAGGATTAAAATGGGGAAGGAGAACACCACCTGCCTTCAACAACATGTCCTAGAAGTTGCACACACCACCACTACTCATGTACTCCTGGCTAGGATGTACCTTAGCTACAAGGGCTTTATTCCCAGTAGCCAAGGGTCCAGCTAAAAATGAGGGCTTTGCTGCTGTAGAAGAAAATGTAAACAGATTCTAGAACTCTAGATGTCTCTGCTACATGGATTTTGTATTTCTATACGTTTATATCCATACATTTAGAAATGACATCACCTTGATTCAACTTCCGAAGGATATGAAACAATTTTACATCATAAAAAAGGACTCTGGAGTTCCCGTTGTGGAACAGAAGAAATGAATACGACTAGGAACCATATGAAGTTTCGGGTTCAATCCCTAGCCTCGCTCAGTGGGTTAAGGATCCGGCATTGCTGTGAGCTGTGGTGTAGGTCACAGACACGGCTCAGATCTGGCGTTGCTATAGCTGTGGCGTAGGCTGGCAGCAACAGCTCCGAATAGACCCCTAGCCTGGGAACCTCCATATGCCACGGGTGAGGCCTTAAAAAGACAAAAAAATTCTGTCCTATCAGACCCTTCCCACCTAGGCCCACATTTTCAAAGATTTAATTCCCTGGTACTCTTTATTCTCTTTTTTCCATTTGAGTCACCCAATCCTTATACAGATGAGGTAATAATCATAAGAATTATGAATTGCTCTTTGTTTTCTCTTATATGTGTTTCTACACAGCCTCCTACTGGAAGCAATTTTGTAACCCCCTTTATAGAACCAGTGCTGGAACACCTGTCTCCAATCTCAAATGTATAAACTACATCTTCGGTGTAGACTACACGTATTCCTGACTAGAGGCCTCCGTTTAGCTAATCTTTTCAAGAAAACTCATCATCTACTGAAAACAGTAAATGATGCAGCTTCATGGAAGACGCAAGCTGCTCTCAACTAGAGTATATATAAAGTCATTCGCTAGCCAGGGGATTATGACAAAACTGCTGGGTTTTATTCAACTGGAATCAATATATTAATAAGATTTTGATTTTCTAAATGATACCGTGGATTTTTTTTTTTTTTTCCTGCAAACTAAGAACACCCGAGAAGATGGCTCTGTGGCCAGCTGCCTTTTTACTCTCATGGAAGGATGTCAGTGTTTTGGTGCCTGTGTCACAAACTGCAAAAGCAAACCTAGCTCCTAGTTTTTCCAATCAACTAGTTACCTAAATCTAAACTCTGAAAGCACTAAAGCAGAATGATGAAGACTTAGAAGCCGTTAGTTGTTCTAAAAGCGAATATCTTGTAGATCAAAAAATCCATTAGGTAAGACCTGAATGCAAACTTGATTATATACTTACCTAAATAAAAAATCCACAGGAAACAAGAAAGGGGCAGGAAATGGAGAGTGTTTAAAAAAAGAGTTAAAATAAAATAGGGAGTTAAAATTTCCCCCTAGCCAAAATAGGATTTTCTTAGCCACCTGCAAACATCCCTGTTCTCCCAGGTGAATATTATTTTAACCTATAGAATGTGTTTTCACATTTCTCTGTCACATGTTGCTTTTGGTCGTAAAAGGTTTTGACTATATGGAGTTTTATTCACTGGTGCCTTTTTAACATCTCTGGATTATGAAATTCTGTCATACACAGAAAAACAGATTTAAATTAGGCTTTGGGAGTTTGCCATTTCATAAAATTTTCCCTTAGGAGTTTCAGCTAATTAAACACATGATTGCAAAATACCCATAGTGTCAACTTTGCTGGCTTTTACCAGGGATTTCTAAAGCCAAATTCAGTCATTTATCTCCATTCACGCTGGCCTCTTCCCATGCCCTCTGCTTCCCCCACTGCAAGTATTACTATGATAGTAATGTGTGCAGAGACAAGCGGAATGACGTCCTTTAGGGAGCAAGGAACTCAAAGCTTTCCAGAAAGCAGCAAGCAGGTACAAATGCTTCACCATGGAATTTATTTTTTCCTCATGATAGCTTATTTACTTTTTCTAATTAAAAAAAGTCTTCCATTCTACAATTTTGAAATTATCTCATGGTTTTAAATTATCTCAAAGATATGTTCCTTTCTCTCTGTAAAGACAATTTACCCGTCTATTGTAAAATATTCTTAGCAACAAATCTGTTTTGCTTTGTTAATCTTTTTTTTTTTTTTCTCATCTTTCATTCTCAAAATCTCTGTCAACTACTACATGGTGCTGACACGAAGTTTTAAGGCAACTAAGATGCACAGTTAGAGGAAAAGATAGAGAGAACAGAAAATTCTAAAATAATTTCCTTAAGGATACTGGCTACTGTGATTTTTGATTTGAAAATCACCTGAGACTGTGAGGCCTGAGGATGTATATGAAAATTTAAGAAACTATATAATTTAAATGCAAATACCTAAGTGAGCCTCCAGCATATTGAAAAGGCCTAGTGGAGACCAACAACTTTCAGTTATGCCTAAGCATTTTCATACTTTGAGTTTTAAAATGTTTACGGTTTGAACCAGTATTTTCATTGTTGTCATGGCTGTTTTTGTCTAAGCAAAATAGGAGAGAGAACAAAGAGAGGCCCCTAGTAAAGAAAGGAAGAGGCTGGGCGTGGCGGAAAGGATGGCTCATGGCTGCCTTTTGGGGAATGATGAACCATTTGCCTTTAAAAATCTATCCACTGTGCATTTTTAGTTTATAATGATAAAGCACATCTGGAATTTCGTTATAGCTCTCCCTTGAGGTTAGAGGAAGCTTGAGGAGAAAACCTTTATGAGGCTTGAAATAGATAAAAGGGAGAAGGGAAGGAAGTGATTTTTTTTTTTTTGGTCTTTTTAGGGAGGCGGGTGTGGCATATGCAGGTTCCCAGGCTAGGGGTCCAATCAGAGCTGCAGCTGCTGGCCTACACCACAGCCCCAGCAACGCCAGATCCAAGCAGTGTCTGCGACCTACACCACAGTTCACAGCAACACTGCATCCTTAACCCACTGAGCGAGGCCAGGGATCTAACCCACATCCTCATGGATACAGTCGGGTTTGTTTCCCCTCCACCACAACAGGAACGCCCAGCAATTCTTAAATATATATACATATGCACATACACACACATAATATATAGTCTAAAACAAAAATGGACAAACCACCCCCTCTCCTTTGCCTGAAGAGGGAAACATGCCCTTAAGGAGCATGTTTTGATGGGTCACCCAGAAGCAGTATCAATTTTTTTTTTTTTTTAAACAAGTGGCCTCACCTGAGGCATGCGGAAGTTCCCAAGCCAGGGGTAAAGCCACAGCCACTGTAGAAGCAACACCAAGTATTTATGTTGTGAGCCACATGGGAAGTCTGGTATCAATTCTTTTGACCCTTTCTTCTTTCCTCCAAATCCAGATGTAAACCCAGGAACATGAACTGTTTTCCAAATTATTGAACTTATTCTTTTAGGGAAAAATTCTCATTCCAAGATAGGGCAGCAAGAAAACTAAACAAATACATAACAAATACCTGTATTATAAGCTCCCAAAGGCCCTGCAGAGTAACTAGCAAAATAAGATATTGAAAAATGAAGACCAAGAGAGGACCATCATGTTTGGCCCAGTTCAAGGCAGCACATGGAGCTGCTAGCTGACCCAGGAGAGTGAGTTCAGACCTGGACTCACAAAAGTGCACCCTCGAGATGTGCTGTCACCCCTCACAAACCGTTACAGCTCCCCTTTCCTGATAGGAGCTAAAAAACAAGACCACAGGCCCCAAATGGAGTTGCTTCTGCTAAGCTCCAGTCACGGTCACTAAACCAAGACTTAATTAGGGTTTTGGCTCTTAGAAGTGGAATCTTAAACCAGTCAACCTGGAGTCACCTGATCAACACTAGTTAGATGATGTGCCTAACAGACCCCTATCATCCCATAAAGGAAAGTGGCCTTGCAACAACCATAACTTCTGTGCTTCCACCCCCCCTCTGCCTAAAAGAGTCTCTCTCTCTCTCTCTCTCTTTTTTTTTTTTTTTTTGGTCTTTTTAGGGCCACACCTGAAGCATATCGAAGTTTCAAGGCTACAGGTCTAATTGGAGCTGTATCTGCAGGCCTACACCACAGCCACAGCAATGCAGTATCTGAGCTGCATCTGCGACCTGCATCACAGCTCACAGCAACACTGGATCCTTAAACCACTGAGTGAGGCCAGGGACAGAACTGTGTCCTCATGGATGCAAGTTGGTTTTGTTAGCAGTGAGCCAGGATGGGAACTCCTCCACATTCTCATCTTTCCTGTTTTCACCACTCCACCTCCCAGATCTCCACAATAGCAAATTACTCAGTCAGCACAAACCTTTACACTAAGTGACTCTGAAGACCATTTTTGCATTAGTCTTACCAGCATTCAATTCATATTTTGTAAGAGATCATTTTCTTTTCTCCAGACACTTAGACTCATAAATAAATGTGAGTTAGTTAGTACAAGAGCCTTTTATTTTTCAATAAACTGAAACAACCCCTTTATCTCCTCCACAATAAAATATAACAAAGGGAAGAAATTAAATGAATCAGCGTCTTCAGACCTTTTCTTAAAGATGAAAGGCACAGATTTTTTTTTTTCACTTCCAACCAGAGAAGTTATAGTTTTTCTTGTGTGAAAACTTCGTTCATTACTATAACACAGAGTTGGTGATCCTTCAACTTTTCTATTGTAAGACCCTCAATACATATTTATATATTAAATATGTACGTCTATATTTAACCAAAGTGACTCAATTATACACACTGATAAGTAATTCTAATTGACTTCATATAAGTAAAATTTGAAGTTTCAACAGGTAGAAGAATGGTCTTGAATATACCTGCCTGGCAATCTTACATTAAATAAGCTACCATGAGAAACCTATAAAACTTTCCTGTTTATTTCTGTTTCCTTTTTTTTTAATAGAGCTAGGTTCATATTCAAGTAATTTTAAACCACTGTAACACACTTAAAATAGCTTTCAGAAATTATTCACAAGATTTTTTTTAATTTTAAACTTGATATTTAATTTGGTCAAAGTGATTTATGAACACATTTCTTCCTCTCTCCCCATGACAGAATCCATCATGTGAAATTATTACTAAATATCATCCCAGTGTGGTTTACGTTTAGCTATAGCTTGGGATATGGGTAATGTGATCTACGGTAATTAGGCTTTGATGAGAAACAAACAAATTTTATCAATAAAAAGCAACACAGTTCTAAAGCTTACTCCTAACTGTATACAGTACATCATGACAAGTGGATTTCAATTCACTTCATTTTACTTTAAAATAATAATGCTGAAAAGCTTTTGCACAGCAAAGGAAACCAAAAATAAAACAAAAAGACAACTTACAGAATGGGAGAAAATACTTTCAAATGATACAACTGATAAGGGCCTAATCTCTAGAATATACAAGCAACTTCGACAACTCAACAGCAAAAAAGCCAACAACCCAATGGAAAAATGGGCAAAAGACCTGAATAGACATTTTTCCAAGGAAGGTGTACAGATGGCCAACAAGCACTTGAAACAATGCTCAACATCACTGATTAGTAGAGAAATGCAAAACAAAACTACTACAAGATACCACCTCACACCAGTCAGAATGGACATCATTAATAAGTCCACAAATAACCAATCCTGGAGGGGGGTGTGGAGAAAAGCGAACCCTCCTGCACTGTTGGTGGGAATGTAATTTAGTACAACCACTATGGAGATCAGTATGGAGGTACCTTAGAAAACTCTACGTAGAACTACCATTTGACCCAGGAATCGCACTCTTGGGCATATATCCTGACAAAACTTTCCTTAAAAAAGACACATGCACTCACATGTTCATTGCAGCTCTATTCACAATAGCCAAGACATGAAAACAACCCAAATGTCCATCAACAGATGATTAGATTAGGAAGATATGGTATATATACACAATGGAATACTACCCAGCCATAAAAAGAACAAAATAATACCATTTGCAGCAACATGGATGGAATTAGAGACTCTCATACTGAGTGAAATAAATCAGAAAGAGAAAGACAAAGACCATATGATATCACTTATATCTGTAATCTAATATAGGCCACAAATGAACCTTTCCACATAAAAGAAAATCATGGACTTGGAGGATAGACTTGTGGTTGCCAAGGGGGGAGGGGGAGGAAGTGGGGTGGATTGGGAGCTTGGGGTTAGTGGATGCAGACTATTGCCTTTGGAATGGATTAGCAATGAGATCCTACTGTGTAGCACTGGGAACTATGTCTAGTCACTTATGATGGAGCCTGATAATGTGAGAAAATGGAATGTGTACATGTGCATGTAACTGGGTCATCATGCTGTACAGTAGAAAAAAAAAATTGTATTGGGGAAAAATAAAAATTTTTTTAAATAAAAAATAAAATAAAATAATAATGCAAGAAATTCCCCTAAACCCTACCTCTGGCAAATAACAATTAACCGACAACAATGTGTGATCTTTTCTTCCTAGAAGGCTATGATGACTGTTTCTTTTTAAAGTTGTTTCCAAAGAGATGCTAGTATTTTGCAACTTTTATCATATCTGTAATGACTATAAAAAATGTGTTACTGTTTGAAAACTTTTCCAGAGTTCCCGCTCTAGCACTTAAGAGCTGCATAACCCTGGTGAGTTACCTCATTACCTCTAAGCCTCAGCTTCTTATTTCTGTAATGAGGCTGAAGAGACCTACCTTCCCAAGTTTCCTTAAGAATTAGAAATAACCTATGCAAAGCACCAAACAGTGTACTAGACTTAAAATTGCCATTCAGTCAGTGGTGACCTTTCTTGTTCTTATTTTATTTGCTAATAGCATTTCTAAAGATATTTCCTAAGTCTTGGATTTCAATTTTTCCTTTATTATTCAGTATTACTCCTATAGTTACAGCTGGATAGAAGCTGAGTAAAAGTCATATTTTAAATTATGTGTTTATAAAGGCAAAGATTTCACATGACAGAATAAATGGAAATCACTTACTAATTTTTTTCTTAATAGAGAATACATCAAAAAGTTCCACAGAAGTAAATTTGTTTCATGATAAATACAGTCATTTAAAAATGAAATGTTAATAAGTACTATAATAAGCATTCATGAATAATATTTTTATTCAAGGAAAAATATTAGCATAAGGAAGACATTTGGGTTTTACAAGTCTCTTGATTTAAAATAATGGGCACTTCAGATTCATACAGTTTTAGAAATGCATAATGTCCTCAATATCACAATTCAAATTTGATGGTAAAATGAACAAGAGACTATAACATTTCATATCAATCATCAAACACTGTCTATACTAAATCACGAACAAAAAAAGAAGGAAAAAACTGCAGTGGATTTTATAAAGGAAACAATGCACTTAAATTGTTTCCATGTAGCTTTTACAGCTTTATAACTCCAAAGTTTCAATTATTTGCATCACAAATATTATACAAGTACATACAATAATGAGTTTCTATAGTTTGATAGGAAACTAGTCATATAATGTTTTTCTCAGAGGTCATAGAATTTGGAGCTTTAATGCAATGAGTAGTTTTTCTAGTTTAGAAAATGAAAAGAGATTAAGTCACAACCTATTAGAAACACAGAAAAGGAATAAAACCAGTGAAAGTGTGAATTCTCAAACATTTGTGTCATTTTTCTTTAGATTAGGTATTCCTTGATTTCTGCAAATAAATCTAATTATTGTTATCAAATTCCCAGCAGTTTAAAGGACCTGATTTAATAATGGTTCTAATTATACCCAAGAGAGAAAAGAGACCTGCTTACATTTTAGAATTATTCCTTTTCTTGCCAACTGAAAGCAACTTATATTTTGCTGCCCTAAAATGGATGCTATATCTTAAAGTTTTCTACTGAATTCAATGAACATTTATTGAATGATTAGTGTTCAAGGTCAGATTTATAAATATCATTATTCATAGCCTTTTCATTGCGATTGTACACACCTTGAAACAAGTATAATTAGGCCACAGCCTTCCTCCATGTTGCTATTACAAGCTACTGTTACACTATTTTCTACCATGTGCTATTTCATTAAAATTTTTTAAAAGATTTTTACTTTTATTAACATTTTCTCTTTTCTTGTTAAACATTTAAAATATTTCTTCATGTATTTTCCTGAATTTGCTTTGTGCCTTAGCAGAAGTTAAGCCCAATTTCTGCACATAGGATGACTAAAGCTACTTGCTAATACGGATTTTAAAGATCGTAATTACAGCTGGAAACACAGAGGCAAAGTTCTCACCTTTGCACATTTTAAAAAATGTAGTTGAATCAAGTGCACTTACAAGAATTATGCTAGTTATTTTACATAAAATTTCAAGGTAACTCATATTTTTGCTACCACCTATATATCATGATATATGGTTCTAATCTTTTCTCAGTCTTAGCAAAATAACATGAATTTGAAGATACGGATTCAAATAAATGCATTTTTTTCTTTTAATTTCCGGGTGGTAACATTTCTTAATAATTTTCACTTTGTACACAAAAAACACTGAAGGTCTTGCCTGAAGCCACAACAGGGAATATATATGGCTCTACATAAACATGATGCTCAGAAAGGTGAGAAAAACAGTGGTTCTGAACCAGTCAAGAGATTATAAAACCAGGTTTTCCAAAATGATTCTGGATGATGTAAATTTCTGATGCAGCAGACCCAATGAAGCTGTGAGAAAAAACAGGCACAAGACGATGGGGAAAGGAAAGGAAATTATCAGAGGTTACTGCCAAGCACCAGCCTGGTAGTTTGGAATAGGCACTAAAGTTCAGTCAGGAAAAGATGTTCAGCATCACTCATTATTAGAGAAATGCAAATCAAAACCACGATGAGGTACCACCTTACACCAGCCAGAATGGCCATCACCCAAAAGTCTACAAACAGTAAGTGCTGGAGAGGGTGTGGAGAAAAAGGAACCCTAGTACACTGTTGGTGGGATTGGAAATTGGTGCAACCACTGTGGAAAGCAGTATGGAGATTCCTCAGAAAACTAAACATAGAACTACCATTTGACCCAGCAATCCCACTCCTGGGCATCTATCCAGAGAAAACCACGACTCGCAAAGACACATGTACTCCAATGTTCATTGCAGCACTATTTACAATAGCCAAAACATGGAAACAACCTAAATGTCCACTGACAGAGGAGTGGATCCAGAAGATGTGGTATATATACACAATGGAATATTACTCAGCCATCAAAAAGAACGAAATACCAGCATTTTTTGCAACATGGATGGACCTAGAAATTATCATGCTAAGTGAAGTCAGCCATACAAGGAGACACCAACATCCAGTGCTTTCACTGCCATGTGGAATCTGAAAAAAGGACAGACGGAACTTCTTTGCAGAACAGATGCTGACTCACAGACATTGAAAAACTTATGGTTTCCGGAGGAGACAGTTTGGGGGGTGGGGGGATGTGCTTAGGCTGTGGGATGGAAATCCTGTGAAATCAGATTGTTATGATCATTATACAACTACAGATGTGATAAATTCATTTGAGTAATAAAAAAAATGAAAAAAAATGAAAAAATAGAATAAAGTTCAGTCAGCTGTCCAGAGCTTGATTACACTGGCCCAAATATTTAGATCTATAAAGGGCATCAGTCTTGATCAGTTCAACTGGGGCGCTCGCATCCCTGAAGTCTCAGCTAGAATCACTCTAAGTCACTTTAGTCAGAGTTTTCATCAAATAAACCTCAACAATATTATTTGGGTTGGTAATTAAAAGATCATCTTCCACAGCCTGGGTCCCTTAATGAGCTTTCTGATCATTCAGTTAGAATAATACGTCTATTGACCACTAGTGTTTCTAGAAAGCAGAAATCAGAGGCAGCGAGGTCCATGCCAATTAGAAATGTGTCAGTGTGGTGAGGCTTTGCAACTGCATTCTTTCACACTACCAGAGATCTTTATTTCCTTAGGATATTTGAATTAAATGTCCCCCACCCAGCATCTTCTCCTCATTTGTCCCTGATGACATCTTTCAGTTGTTGGAAGACATCCATTTGAAAATGCAGGGTTTCTTTAAGATTATAACGCTAATGAAGAAGGTCATAATATTCGCCCACCTGGTTTCCTGTGTGAGTGCTACCACTCATTACACGGAAAGCTAGAACTGGGTGGAAGACAAGTAGGTCCATAATATTATGATACAGGTGGAAGCTTCTTTTTGGCAGATCCAGCCTTTCAAATAGCCAAAGGCAATCATAATATGGTGCTATTACTAATATAGATTCATTCTCATAATGAACTGATCACAACTTTGTTATCAGTCTGGTAATATTTTCCTGTCTGGACCGTTCATTTTCTTCCTAATCTGGATGGTCCAATAGTTACATTGACAGCCTAATAGCCTTTGAGATTTCTTTTCCCCATGTAGTGGATTGTACCATCATGTTAATCCTTAAGATCCACATTAGACAGCAGTCGAGACATCTCTTAAAGAACTTTTTCATAGATAGTAATTTCAACTGGGAGTCTTCATATGAACTGAGACACTCTCTAACGGTGATTTTGAAAGTAGATGTAGTGAAGTTCTGACTGTGTTTTCTGAAGTTTAAAGAAAGGGGCCAGAGTATTCTCCGGATGCCAGTAGGAACATTAATTCTAAAAAACTACAAAGCATTGGTTTCCTGGATCTTTTTTTTTCCCTCAGTTTTTCCTTCATAAACTTAAGCTTCTCTCTTCTTTGTGCTCTCCTACATATCCTTTAGGTAATGCCACAGCTGACTGTATACTTTTCTGTGGTCCAATGGAGCTTATCACTATTATTTTTTTGTGGTAAAAACACGTAGGATGAACTTTACTTTCAATGAACTTTCAGATGCACAGTACAGTAACGTTAACCATATACATATTGTTGTACCATTGTGGATCTCTGGGGAAAACTTCTGTTTTGTTTCATTTCTTCCCAAGGGCACTGTTGCTTCTTTACACAAAATCAAACTAAAGTTCATAAGTAAAGGGAACTAAAGAATTGTACTATTATTCTAAATAGATATGTGTATTGACATAAGGGATTATGTATCACATGTGATTCACACTGACCCTCTATAAATTTCATAAATAGAAACAAAACATCTTAGAGTCTAACACTGCAAAAGGATATTGAATTAATTCCACGTGTTTAAAAAAGGGGACGGTATTGGGAGAAGGAAATTTATAGTACACGTGACATGAACGGACTGTTCATTTGTATGGCCACTAATTCTGGAGGGCAACTGATCATAAATTAAAATGCCTGACATTCAGTAATAGATGATTATATCTGACATAATGAAGTTATAATGGAAGGTGTTCGCACACTGCTTGACTATTAAGTGGCCATTTATTGTCCCTGCACCAGGTGTGATAGTGATAGGCTATACAAATCATCCAGAAGAAATGTCAAAATAGGCTCCTTTGCTGATAAAGCACCACACATGTTTATTAATATAGCAGCTTGTCTTAGAACTGGCCCATCTGCTCATTCAAAACAAATCTTTTTCCTATAAATATTTCAATGTTAAGAGCATGACCCCTAGTAATAGTTTTAGAGTAATAAGAGCAGAAAGTGAAGAGGATACAAAGAAAAATAGTCAGAGCTTAAATAAAACCATTTGCTCTTTCTTTTACCTTAGATATGTTTAACAGAAGAAAGGGTGGAGAGGTAGTTTTTAATGTGGCATTTGCCTTAGATTAGTGCCGCCTGAGTGTAGGCCATCAGAAGCAGTCCAGGCTCCAGCTGCTGCTGGTGCCAGGTGGGAAATGGCAAATTTCACCAGTGTTTTCAAAATACACATTTCAGTAAAGTGAAAAATGAAGTACTCAATTAAGAAATTCTCCAGAGCATTAACTCATATGCATTTAAACTTATCAGACTATGATTATAACTGGACAGATTTTATAAAAAAAATACTGTGGATTTTGGGGGGGGGGTGTTAAAATTATGAGGATTTGCTCCCAAAAACTTTTATATAAAATATCAACATCACATTTTTATATAACAAGGAAAAACAACAGGAGCAAAATTTGAATGTTTATTCCCTCTTTTTTTTTTTTTAAACTTTAAGAAATCTGAAGTACAAGGCTAAGACATTTTTCCATCTGGTACTCCAGGTTTTATGTGCTTGCAGTGCAGCCTGTACACTCTGTGTTCTGTCTTCAAGAATGATTTTATCTAACAAAAAAACAAGTATGCCCTGAGGTGCCCCTTGCAAATGAACACACACATTTGAAATGAAGAAGTACAATTGTTCAAAAGAGTAAAACAAAGGAAAGGCATGGACCATTTGGTGACCAGAAGTGGTTTTCACTCTATAGCCCTGGCTTCATTTATTCATTCATTAAAACCTAAATAAAGTCTGGCAGGCATGCCTTCTGGGTTCCAGGAAGGAACTTTATCAGACTGAGTATCACATAAATCCACCAGTCATACTCTTCTAAATAAATTACATCTTGGGATAACTAACCACCTGGTGACCAAAAGGCCAATTCAATTACCTGTAAAAGGCTAAAGGTGTCAGACACCCCTGAAATTATTTTTCTCATCTCCCACAGACTGAAAGGACATGATTTCCAATCATATTTCATATTATATGTAATTTCCAAGAATTAATAATGGGTGATCTTTAGAGTGAACATGAATTTCCCTTGTCTTCCAGGACAATATCAATAGTCACCCCAGTTATCCAAATTAGAAATCAAGGACTCGGGAGTTCCCATTGTGGCTCAAGGGTAAAGAACCCACCTAATATCCATGAGGATATGGGTTTGATCCCTGGCCTTGCTTAGTTGGTTAAGGATCCAGCGTCAACATAAGCTGTGGTGTAGGTCACAGACGTGGCTTGGATCCTATAGTGCTGTGGCATAGGCATAGGCAGGCAGCTGTAGCTCTGATTCAACCCCTAGCCTAGGAACTTCCATATGCCACAAGTACGGCCCAAAAATAAAAGCAAAGAAAAGAAATCAATGACTTATTTTTATTTTTTTCTCTTTCAATATTCCCAAGCAATCATCCCATCCTATTATGCTTTAACTGCAGCATCTGTGAACCCATCCTGTCTTTATTACCATTGCTACTATCTTTAAGTCTGTCTGCACTCTCAAGAATCCTTTCTTGAAATAGTTTACTAATTCTCTCTGCTCCCAATGTGTCCTAAGCACTGGGGTTAGCATTTCTATGTAAAATAGTGGTATGTATGTATATATTTTATTGAAGTATTGTTGATTTACAATATCATGCTAGTTTTAGGTATACAGCACAGTTCTTTTTCAGGTTCTTTTCCCTCATAAGTTATTACAAAATATTGAGTATAGTTCCCAGTGCTACACAGCAAGACCTTGTTGATTATCTATTTTATATAGAGTAGTGTGCACCTGTTAATCCCACCTTCCTAATTTATCCCTCCCCAACCCCTCTTTCCCCTTTGGTAATATCCAAAGTTTGTCTTCTATGTCTGAGACTCTTCTTGCTTAAACAGGTCAATATCCAAGGTACTCAGGTGGGCTTGGCAAATGCAATGATTTCAGGGGTCATCTATTCGCAGTCAATGCCCTCATTCCCTGAAGGAATTGTAACCCCCAGGCTTTGGTTGGAATACAGGCATGAGTTCCCTCAGGTCCTGCTTCTAAAGGGCTCAGCAAATTCTTCTGCTACTTCTGCATCAGAGAAGCCACACATTACTCAAAGGCCAGTAACTTGGACAGTGGAAGGGAAAGAAGGAAAAAGAAGCTTGAGAAAATTTAAGTGACAACAAGGAAATCTCTCAATTAAATTTAAATAAAGGTGCCATCTAAATAAACAATTAAATAATTTAAAAAGGCAACATCAACATGACTGAATTTACCTCTTTCTGTGCCATTTTCCAACCTGTAGCTAGAATCATCTATTAAAAATCAAAATCAGATTTGCTGTGTAGAAATTCTTTGGGGATCCTCAAAGCTCTTTTAATAAAATCCAAACTCTTTTCGTGGCCTACAAGGCTGACCAAGGATTCTTTGCTGGACCAAACTTAAATTAGACTCCTGAATCTTTGGGGTCTATCTGTGTACATTCTTGTCAATCCAGGTTTAGCAAGGTCCCTGCTAAGCTGGTTTAACAAGAACCACCCTCCACCCCAGTATCTGACCATCCCCCTCTGCCACCACCCCTCGGGGATGTCTCATCGCCCTGCCTGGCCTCAGCAAGAATCTGATCCAGCTGATTCCAGAATCTCCCTCATCCCTGATGCTTCCTCTTAGAATTTTCCATTGCCTGCCCCTGCCCTGTTCCTTGCTTATACATTCCCACTTGTTCATGCTATATTTGGAGTTGTTGATGCCCCTTCTATACCAAGGTCTTCATTCCCCTATTGCAACAGCTCTGGGTGGGGGTGGCGGGGGGGAAGAGGAATCTCTTTTTACCACTTTAACTAGTGTCCAGCTCTGGTTTTTCCTTGAAAAGGCCCCACATACTCTGAGTCCTGACTAAATCCCCAGTCCCAGTCCTCTTCTCACTACATTCCAGAATTTGTCATGCCCACTTGTTAAAGTTTTTGTTTCTTTCATTTGTCTAGAGTGTATGTTTCAGAACAGAAGTCCTTTTTTTTTTTTTTTTTTTTTGCTATTTAGGACCTCACCCTCAGCATGGTCCAAATCAGAGCTGCAGCTGCTGGCCACAGCCACAGCCACAGCCACAGCCACACCAGATGCAAGCTGCACCTGTGACGGACACTACAGCTCATGGCAACACCAGATCCTTAACCCACTGAGAGTGGCCAGGGATAAAACACACGTTCTCATGAATACTAGTCAGGTTCGTTACCACTGAGCCACAACAGGAACTCTGAGAACAGAAGTCTTGACAGACCTGTGAACTGCAGGTGTCATCAATGCCTGGCACATGTGAGGCCCTGGTCAGTACATGCTTAGTGAACAAGTGAATAAACACACCAGTGGGAATGCCCACTCCAGGGCCTTTGATTAGACTATCCTTTAACTTCCATCATGGCTAACTCATTTTCGGGCTTCACAGCCAGCTCGGTAGTCACCTCCCTAAGAGGGTTCTCTTTGACTGCCCACCTTACACACCTAATCAGAACCCAGTCACCCCGAGGCCTGTTTACACCTGACCCTCTGTTCGCCTCTCCACTCCTGGGTCAAGGCCGACTTTTCTCTTGTGTACATCACTGCCTTCTCCTGTAGAGTGTTTGGCACATAGAAGGCATTCACTAGAGTATAGTCACATGGAAATTAATTTGACTTAAATTCAACCATACACACTCAAAAATGATTTGAGGGAAGAAAGCATGTGCCATTTTAACAACAAGCACAAGACCCTCAGTGAGCAGAGGAACCGAGCTGTCTTCCCACATCGCTCGTCATGTAAGTAGCTTCACTCCTAAAGGAGATTGGGGGTGTTTTTAATTCACATTGTCTAATATTGAGAAATAAAGAACTTTTGGATAACCACATTCTATGGATAATTTTGAGGATTTCAAGGTGGGTTTTGTTTTAGCCTTACGCTTCTTTTTTTTTTTTTTTTTTGTCTTTTTGCCTTTTCTAGGGCCGCTCCCGCAGCATATGGAGTTTCCTAGGCCAGGGGTTGAATTGCAGCTGTAGCCGCCAGCCTACACCACAGCCACAGCAACGCTGGATCCTTATCCCACTGAGTGAGGCCAGGGATTGAACCCGCAACCTCATGGTTCCTAGTCGGATTCATTAACCACTGAGCCACAACAGGAACTCCGGCCTTACCCCTTAACTTTAGAATCTAACTCATGCGTAAGATGCAACTGCAGAGAAAATATCTGTTAAACACCGAGTGAAAATTAGTCTTTCAGGAGAGCACAAAGAAAAGCTCTGACACATAGTTTGAGATTTTCAATGTACAGCATTCACAGGGAAAATATGGTTATTTTAAGCATGAAACTGTATCATAATTAGGCCAATAGGATTTAAGGAAGATAAGAACATTGCAAACTCTCTTGAGGATTTAACTTTCTTGATCTTCCCATGTAGGAGCTATACTGAGTTTTGGACTAGAGCCATCAAGATTGCTGCTAAATTATGTTAACCAAGATTTGTATAGCATTCTATAGTTTTTGAAGAACTTCTACATATAGTATCACATTTGGTATTTGATACTCAAACAATCTTAGGAAAGAGGTTGTTGCTGTGGTAATGAGATTTGTCCCTGATCATATGGTGAGCAGATTAAGATTATTCCAAATCCAAGGATTAGAACCAAAGCTGCCTACTTCCGTGTGCTTCCACCAAGGAGAATCTGGTGTCAAACTTAACAGAAGCACTTGCTCCAGTGAGGAAAACTGATTTTTTTTGCTGGACTCTTAAGAACTGGAAATAACTACTGGACACAGGGCTAAAACCAACAAACAGAAAAGTGCTTTTGAGTATTGAGGGAGCCAAGTGCCTCTTAGTGTGAAGGCAGTGCTATTTGGGGTATTATGGGACAAGTAACACCCAAAGTCAAAGCTTCCCACACATAAGCATATGCCTTTCAGACAAAGGAAACAGTATCCCCATTCTCCTCATTCTATGACATGTTGGTGAATGTGATTCCTGTAATGGTCTCAACATCCACCATCCAGGTACAAAAGACGAATCTAGAGAAAAGAGATCTTATCTAAGGCAAATTACTCTAAAAGACATTCAAAATTTCAAGGATTTACCGTATGTTTTATGTGTATCACACCTATCTTGTAAATCTACCATCAAGTAGTCAAGTTAGAACTGTCCTACCCAGAAGGTACTCCTGAGTAGTTGGTGTGGGGGGGGGACATATGTTGTGGTAAATAATTGAAAGCAGCAGGTCTGGGTTTTCAGCAGGTGGGGATGATGGGACTGTTTCATGTGGAGGTGAAGCTTCTTCACCCCATCAGGCTCTAGTCCTGGCAACTAACATAACTATCAGCCAGCTCTCTGCTCCAGCAGTAAGGTAATTATTTTGAGTATACAGTTATAACATTACTTTTGATGAATACATAAATAATAACCATTTTGGGAAAACAATGTTGAAAAACACAAAAAATAGAACACATCACAAAGTGTAACAATATTTAGTACACTAATTTGTATGCAATTTTAAAAACATCATCAGAATACCCGACCCCTTTTTTTTTGGTATTATTTTAGATACCTCTTTTGAGAGGAACAGCAAGATTCTTCTTTTGTTTTTCTTTTTAGGGTCACACTTGTAGCATATGGAAGTTCCCAGGCTAGCTAGGGGTCGAATGGGAGCTACAGCTGCCAGCCTACACCACAGCTCACAGCAACACCAGATCCTTAACCCACTGAGTGAAACCAGGGATTGAATCCGCATCCTCATGGATACTAGCCATGTTCATTACCATTGAGCCACAATGGGAACACCCACAAGATATTTTTTGAGAAGATTAAAGGGTAGTAAGACAAAGATATTCTATTTTAAAGGAAAAAATAATTGACATAAAAATGTGTCACTGGGCAGCAAAAAGAACCTAAGTGTTCAAACTACATGTGTAATACTGTGTTCTGGAGACTGAATAATGGAAATGGTGAGGAAGTTTTTAAAAAATACTACAGATGGTCAAATATCCCATCCCTTGCTAGAGGAAGGGTCCATTAATAAATACTTGCTATAGTTGCTATACTTTGGAAAATAAGTTACAGTTCCTTTTGGATAAATGAAAAACTGCCATACCAGATTTTATAGATGCCTGGGTTTGAATCCTGGCTCCAGGATTTAATACTTGTCTGACCTTTATGAAGTTAAAATTCTCCAGGTCTCCATGTCCCAGTTTTTTTTTTTTAATTCACAAAGTTAAAATAATACTACCTGATTCATGGGATTCAGAAAAATAATGAAGTAATAACCCATGTTGAGTGCTTAGAATAGAGCTTAAGACAAATAGTAACTGTAAACATCGTGTTCATACCACATCACCTTAAAAAAAGTGGTTCTATTGGAATATCCTGAGGAATACTATGATTGGCTCTTTTTGAGAAATGGGAGAGAGGGGATCATATGGATAATTTTTAGCTTGAACATATGATCTAAAGTTAATTTGCATAATCAATGCTAGCTATTATTATTACTGTTATGATTATTATTGACTAGCAATAGTGTAAAAAGTTGTGACATCTACACAATACTAAATATTTCCTCTCTGAACAAGATAAAGCATCTATACTCCCATTTATGTGAACGAGACTAGAACCAAAATAAGACAAAGATAAGGAGGTACTGGGACTTCATAGCAATGTTAAGAGAGCTGGGCCAGTGAGCAATCAGGAGGGACAGAGAGCCAGGTGGGGAGGTGTGGGCAGTAAAGTTCAGAGAACTGAACCTTGATCATAGCTTCCTAGAGAGAGCCTCACCCCAGAGACTTCCCTTGCCTTAAACAACAGCTCTGTGGAGGAACCATCACATTCAAGCCAAGGATAACAGATCAGTGGATCTGCCATCAGGCATGTTGAGTCTGTGGGAGAATGTTCCCATCACAAGGGCATCAAGTTTCTACTTAATTCCCTTTGAGTACTAAGAATATCAGCCCATCAGCCAATGGAGAAATAGAATTCCAACAAGCTCTCTTTTCATTCAGGCTCACTCAGAGATCACGAAGATAAGTGGACCAGGAACCTAAGGTGATAAACTAACAGAAAGTACTACTCTCTGGAATAATTATTCTCAACACATGAATTATATTCCACAAGATACCTGCAGGAGTGTGCTAAATTATTTCAAATGACAAATGCTGGATTTTAAACAATAATTTATATTTGGAAAGTATGTTGCAAATTATAAAACCTTCCTGCTTATTCCTAACAATACTGAATAAAGAGTACATTTTACCATGGAGCTTAGAAATAATTTCAATTAAATTAAACCCAAATTTAATGATTACATTACAGTATTATAGTAGTATGCTTGATGCTAGAAATAAAATGATGATGGCCAATAAGTAGGAATGAAAGAAAGTGATAGGATCCTTATAAAACTGAAAGAAACAATGTGTAGAAAATTTTTTTTCTTGTGTCTGATGAGATACACCTTTAATGAATGCCCGTGGTGTTTACCATTGATAATAACAAGCTATACACTCTGCCTGTCTCTTATAGGTGTTCACAGTATATTTAAACACAGCAAAAAAAAAAAAAGTTTGGCATTTGCAAGCATAGGAAAAGCGTGTTTATTTAACATGGTCTAAGCACTCTGTTATATGCAAGTTTAATTATTATCCTTAAGTAAAGGGTGGATAAGCTAGGGAATTGTTTTACCATATATTATCTTCTAACCAGGTAAGTTAGAAAAACACCATCACAACACATTAAAGAACAAGCCTGGGCACTCCTCAATAAGAACACCAGATGTCTTGTTCCTATTTTAGTCAATTTCAAACATTTCTACATTTCACTAAATAATATCATGTGCCAACATCCTGAATTTGTGATGCTATAAATTTCGCTATAGACTATTTTTAATATAGATGTACCAGGCAAAACCATCTGTTTATTTTGAACTTAAAAAAATATTTTCAGTGTATGGATTTGCTGAATGTAATTCAGTTTGCACGTGAAACTTAATGCCTGGCATTATTTTAGTTCATTGATTATCTGCCAATGGAATGATGTTTATATTATGCATCTTATTATAGAAAAAGATTTTAAAAATAGTTTTTCACACGTGCCCAAGTAGTTCAGTCTTTTCTCGAGGTATAAACTGTAAATCAGCAATTAGCAAATATATTAATTAGCATTTAGTACTAGCCTTCTGATCAAATATATGTTCCCACCCAAAGGAAGATTATATAAAATACTATACAAAATGAATACAATACTATTTTCACTAGCTTTATTCCACTGGTTTATCATATTGGAAGGTGGAATTATCAGGTAACTGTCAAATTTTTATGTACCACAATATTTAAAATATAATTCTTAATAATATAAATGGAGGATTTTTTTTCAGAAGTTAATGTCTTTTCTTGGTTATTGACAGATTATCTCAGTTGAATTGCTAGTGATGATTTGAAGAATTCATAGGTAGGGTTCTAACATTGACTGCTAAGGCTGTCAATAAATTATATAGAAATACAATGAAACCAAACCAAAACCAAAAACAAAACTACAGACTTTCAGCTGAAGGGTGTGCTCCAACTGGTGTATTTGAGTCTCAATATTCGTCTCTGCTTAGGATTCTGATTGAGCCTCCAAAGCCAACTCCCACCCAAACACTTTCATTGAATGGTTCTGCCTGTAATTTAGACACAATTCTGGGTAGGATATTTTGTGAGTAGTTAGAAAGCAAAATAAAGGCGGGGGGAAAGGATCCTAGGTGAGGACACATGATCTTCAAAACTGCAACCCTTAATAAGCCCTACTAAGAATTCCATTGTGCTTATTTACAAATCTGCTACAAATTTACCAAAGTAGGCTTTTAATTCCAGTTATAATATACAAAATTGGGAAATATGTCTAAAAAGCATGTAGAACCTATTTGAATACAGAATAAATAATCAATTCCATTCAATTAAGTATAAAATTGTGACAAACTTTTTTTAATAATGAAAGGTTTAAAAATAATAGTGCTTCTAGATGAGCTACTTTTTTAAAGTCCTGATTAATGAGATGCATGGTGAGAAAAATTACTATAATGGTGAATGCTGATTCAGGATCTTATTTTTATTAAGTAGTTTATAGTGAGGGCTGTGCCTATTTTTCTATTTATAGTGGCAGCTCTGGTTAATTACCTTGTAATGTATTGTGACATTAATGCACTAGTAAACTACTAGAATTTACACCCTTATTCAGTAATAAAATCTGTAAATTGAAGAATGCATATAAAGCTATCATAGGCATAAATTATGTGACCAAATGCTATGTATGATCACATTAGATTTAAAGAATAGAATTTCTCAAATTTACTTATCAGTGGGTAAGTGCTACTGAATTTATATACTTCAGTTGCTTTGAAAAGTGGATTTCAACATTTTACTCAAAGTTATTTGGTAACCTGCTACTACATTTTCCATACGCTCACTAAGAGTATGTTGGTCACAATTAAAGTGCACAAAACCAAAGAAGAAATATATTATGACAAACAGATGCATCAGTTTCACAAAATAGTTTCTCCCTAAAAAAAAAAAAAAAAAAAAAAAGAAATGAGAGTAAAAGTGAAAGAACCCAGGAGAACTAAAAGGAGGTAGGAAGGTGACCTGCAGGTTAAAAGCAAAATGATTCATAGGTTACACAGAACTTAAAGGGACAAAAAAGGATTGAATATGTCATATATGTATATTTTAGACAATAATTATGCAATCATTTTTAAAAATAGAGGTTTAAAACACAATTCCAAAGTTACCAATAATTAGTACACTGTCTCAAATATCCAAAGCACAATAACTCTTAAAAAAAAAGTACCAAGTAATCCAAAATATTTCAGATGAGGGCTGAATAAAATGGCAAAATACCTGAAGCGAATTGATATGTAACTATACATTACATAAGTCATGCTCTCTACTGAAAAATTCCCTGTGCTAATATTGATAACTATATTAATACATCTTAGTGTTTAGGTTTTGTATTTCTCTCTTGATGGCTATCAAAAACATTAAGCATGAATTTCCTATACAAATAGTCAAGTCTGTCAAATGCACATGGAATTAATAGATAAAGCAATAATTCCTAACCCATGGACATGAATGCACGTGGAAATTGGAATAGGAAGGGAAGGAGAAAGAACACAGAGGGCAGTAGGTCAGTGGGGGCAGGAGCATCAAGACGTGGGCAGCCGTCATTCTCAACACATAAAATTATAGGAAAAATAGACAAGGGAACTCGTGATGGAGCATGATGGAGGATAATGTGAAAGAAAGAATGTATCTATGTATGACTGGGTCACTTTGCTGTGGAGTAGAAATTGACAGAACATGGTAAATCAACGATAATGGAAAAAATTAAAATCATCATCAAATAGAAAAGTAAATAAAAGAAAAATAGAAAAAGGGAAAAAGCTAAAATGGTTGGCTCATGTTGGTTTTCAGGTAGTTCAAAGGATGTTGCTAAATATCTCACAAAAGTTATTGGAACTAGAATTCCAAATTACTTAAAGAACCTAATTTATCTTATTGTCTAATTACACATGACAGATTCTCTTTCTATATATATAGATATGGGTATATGTATAGGCCATTTATGTAATGTGACTGCATATAAACATCAAAAGTATGCAGTATAATTAAAAACAGTAGGAGTTCCCGTGTGGTGCAGCAGAAGTGAATCCAACTACGAACCATGAGGTTGCAGGTTCGATCCCTGGCCTTGCTCAGTGGGTTAAGGATCTGGCATTGCTGTGAGCTGTGGTGTAGGTCACAGACACGGCTCAGATCTGGCATTGCTGTAGTTGTGGCGTAGGCTGGCAGCAACAGCTCCAATTAGACCCCTAGCCTGGGAACCTCCATATCACAGGTATGGCCCTAAAATGACAAAAAAGACAAAAATAAATAAATAAATAAATAAAAACAGTAAATGAAGATGAGGGGTGATGGTTAAAACTTCAAAGGAAATAATTTGTGGTCCCAAAGCAATGATACTGCCAACTCTGTATCATTTCCAATACTTGCTTTTAGATGAAATATTTGACAGTTTTAAGGGGGGGGGAAGCACAAGATCTTTTGCAATGTTCTTTTGGTGATTTATACAAACCTTTTTATTTACCTAATTAAAGGTCCTTTTTCTTTTTTGAAAATTGCAGGACTGTGGCACATGAGCTAATGAGTATAACTGCAATTGTATTAATCACAGAGCAGTTTAGGAGGGTCTCTGCATCAGTGCAGAGAACAATGTGAGAACTAAAAGTTTTCAAGACAGTCATTCTAAGGTAGAGAGCAAAATTTGAGGTAGATGTCACTTTGGGAGTCTAGTAACTCATTCTTCACCAGGTCAACACCATCAGTGCTTTTATTAAGATGATGTCAGTTTTAAGTGAAGTTCTTTTATTAAGAGACCTGCCTACCTGCCTACTAACACTTTGGGGTCCATTGTACATCAAGTATTTATCAGGACGTTGACACTATTTCATTTGATCATCCTTATAAACTTGCTATGGTGGCATTATTACCCTTGTCTTGCTGATGACGGACAGAAGCTAAGGTTTTACACGTCAGCCAGGCTCCAAAGCCCAATTTCTTCCGATATGTCACAGCAGCCAGTCCCCTGGACAGAGCAACAGCTGCATTTTATCTGGGGCCTGCCAGATTCTAGATTCTACTCTATACTACCCCAATCCTCACAAAGACACCATGGAATTCTTACTTCTTATCTTCTGTGTAGTGGTTGAGGAAACTAAAGATAAGAAAGGTTTAGAATTCCCAAGTTTAAGTTTATTGGTTCTAAATCCCTTCATTTTATCATTAAACTTTTGTCTTCATTCTGAATTCATTTTACTCTTTTCCCCCCCTTTGGCTGCACCTAGCATATGCAAGTTCCCGGGCCAGGAACTAAGCCCACGCCACAGCAGTGACCCAAGCTGCTGTTGTGACAATGTCAGATCTTTAACCCACTGTGCCACAAGAGAACCCTTACATTGATTTTACTCCCTAGCTGTTTAGCTATAGTACATTGAAATGTCCCAAATTCATCTTCTTATATCCATGGTCCTTGGATTGTGGTTCCTCCATCAAGAGATGGAGTCTATTTCTTAATGCTGAGATGGGCCATGTGACTGGCTTTGGCCAATGGGACATAGCAAATATGACACAAGCAGAGTCTTGAACAAACCTGAACTTTGGGACTTTCTTTTATTGCTGGGAACCCTGTCACAATGGAAATAAGCCAATGCTAGGCTACGGGCAGATGACAGCCACATGGCCATAACCCCTGATGACCTTAAGGGGACTACCAAACATGCCAGTGAGTTTCCTCCCCTGAAAAACCAACCAGTCTGCTAACTACTACATATCCAGCCTCAGTCAAATCAACATGCATGCGAGTCAACCAACTCTGAGAATAACAAAAAATTGTTTCTTCTTTTACACCACTAACTTTTGGAGTAGACTATTACCCTATCCTACCCATGATCTTACAGTACTTTCCCCAAATCATACCAGGGTCATGTCAGAAGAACTGAAAAATAAAGTCACTAACTTGCACAAATAGGCCTCCATCATTGGGAGGAACAACATTCCACTAAGAATTAACATGCCTAAAATAAGGCATTCAAAGCAATGAGGTCCTGCTATATAGCATAGGGAACTATATCCAGTCACTTGTGATGGAACATGAGGGAAGATATTATGAGAAAAAGAATGTATATATATGTATATTTGGGTCACTTTGCTGTACAGCAGAAACTGACAGAACATTGTAAATCTACTATAATAAACAAATTTAAAAAATAAGGTATCCATTTAACATTCATCTATTCCTCATGATGAGAAACTATGTCATAAGCAGCCAAGCAGTTAATCAGTTTAGAAACCTTAGAGGCATCTCTGCTCTTTTCCCTGTTATCTATTCCATCAATGCCATGTCTCTTGGAGATATTTCTCAGACTCCGCCACTGTTGAAAACACACCCCATGATTACTAAAGCAGCTTCTGTCTGCCAGTCTCTCATCATGTACAAGGACTTCAGAATATTTTTCTCACATCAAGAACTGATAATGTGGGGGTTCCTGTTGTGACACAGAGGAAACGAATCCAACTAATATCCATGAGGATGCGGGTTTGATCCCCACCCTCACTCAGTGGGTTAAGGATCCAGCATTGCCGTGAGCTGTGGTGTAGGTTGCAGACACGGCTCAGATCTGGCATTGCTGTGACTGTGGTGTAGGCTGGTAGCTGTAGCTCTGATTCCATCCCTAGCCTGAGAACTTCCATATGCCACAGGTGCCTTAAAAGCAAAAACAAACGAACAGAAAACTGATAATGTTATGATGTAACACCCCACGAACTTAAGAAAATATTTTAAAAATTAACAATAGTTGATTTTCCCCCCCCCAGGAAAAAATAGAAACTCCTTGGCATGTTATACAGAACCCTTCAAGATCTGCCCACTGCATCCTTCCAGTCTCTAAAACTACTCCCATTTTACTGTGTACCCTGCACATTTCCATAAAATATCACAACTTGCACAAAATCCATAATTTCTTTCCTTATGCTTCCTCTTTGATCGATTCCCTTAATTTCCTTGCTCCATGTTCCTCTTGAAAAATGAACATGCATCCTTCACAATCCAGGTTGTCATTTTCATTTTCAGTCGCTTAGACAGAAAGCATTGCGAGTTCCTATTATATGCCAATCACAGACCAACCGCTGGAGGAGAAGTAACAATTATGACGCTCTTTGCCCTCAAGGACCTTACACAAGGAAAGGGAAACAGTCACGCTGAAAAATCAAATGCAGTGTTTTAGGGGTAATAACTGAGGCAAGCACAGGGGATATTTGGAGGACAAACACATATACTTAGCTCCTGTGTAGTACACAGTCAGGAAGGCTTAACAGAGAAACTGATGACAAAGTATTCAAACACTGGTAGAAACTTATTGCGTAGAAAAGAAAAGATAAGAGTCTCTTGACAGGGGAAACAGCGTGCATAGGAGACACGATCATAAAAGTCAGATCTAATGAACTTTATGGTATACTATTGAGGTATAGAAAAATATACTGCATTACTTTAAATGGAAAAATTAATCTTGTGATATTTGGTAATTATAAATAAAAATGTTTGTCTATTATTATCTTGGTATGAATATTCCAAAATATTCAAAATTATTAATAATTTTTTAAAAGTAGAAAAACTCTGTATTCAGATTGTGAGATGTTCTGTGTCCTCATGACATCAGTTGGGCTTGTTACTGCTGAGCCACAAGAGGAACTTCTGTGAGATGTGACTTTTAACTTCTATTTTTTATGATTAGTTATTTTTAAAAATCTTTTAAACAGATGGCATCAATTTAAATACCTACTTTTAATTTATGCATTTTAAAACTAAATTATCATATTAATACTAAAATAACTTTTAAAAATAATGATAAATTATAAAACATCACTTTGCAAGGAAATAAACCTGTCATTATGGTTTAGATCACCCTAATTTATTTTTAAAAAAAGATGGTAGAAGAAGAAAGTTTCAGCAAAAAAAAAAAAAAAATCATAAATTATCTGATAATCTCTAGATCTAGGCTGGGTTTCAAATAGTCTTCCACCACGGATCCCCCTTTCTTATTTTGGTTTACAAACATTTTTCCAGAAAATATTTCACAGTTTAGTTTATAAGACTTACTCTATTACCTTATTTTTTATATACCATTTTCTTTTACAACCATCTTTAATAATTATCTTCATCAGAGAATGAATACAGTTTCCTTTTGTTTAAATACAAAAAAAAAAAAAAAAGAAAGAAAGAAAGGAAAAAGAAAGCAATGACTCACCTCTAACAGGGGGTCGTTCTAGCTCAGAGTCAAGGTGAATTGGTGGAGAGATGTATGAAACCTGTCCATGATGTGCCTGTCCTGTGGACACAAAAGTAAATGATAAGAAGACATTGTAATTTTTCCTTTTTTTTTCATTTTTATCAAAATCACTCACATCTCTCTCCATACTGAATTAACACCATTACAGAGTGCAGACATCTATCCAAGCACACAGTTATTATATGTCCTCCAAACATCATCCAACTAGATCAGTCCTTCTTAAGCCATTTCGTTTTGTTGCTGTTAAATCACAATTTACTGTCCAGTATGACACTTGAAGAAATACAATAAAAATTCTTGATGGGAAACATGAAATGCAAAAAACTAAAAACAGACAAACCCAAGTCCCCATTTTTCACCATTAAATAGACATTAAGAACTGTATCAATTTGGTTTAAGTGTTTCTAAACACCTACTCTCACTTTCTACACTTATTTCATTGAAGATCAGTAAAACACAATCTGTAAACTAGCATCCATATCAGACAACACTTTGAATAGCACTTTTTTAGATAGCTTTATAACCCTAATTAATTTATATTTTATTTTTATGATTTACTTTTTAATTTTTTCACTTATTATTTGAGTAGAAAACTACTTCTATTTGCTTACCATATCTGATGAAAAAATAAAAACTAAACACAATCTAAAAAGCAGGTAGAGGGGTTCATTCCTTATTCCCTGCTGAGCATTCTGCCAGCTCACATACATGTTTGTAATACACTTTCTGTCTTATGAGTTCAAGTGCTAAAATTGATTTCAAGGCCAAGATGCTGAAGGGATGAAAAAAACAAAACAAAACAAAACTGCTAGCTTAGAAACAAAATAATTTTATAATGCTCAAAGTAGCTATAGTTTGTATACCAATGACCCTGTAAGCAATTAAGATTTTTAGGCAAGAAAGCCTAATTACAGAGTTCAATTTCTAAAGCTACTTTATATACAAAAGGTTTGGTTACAAGTAGAGAACCTACCACTTTCTTTCTACAATGAGGATATGCAGTTATATTTGATGCATTTACTACAGCAATTTACAGGGTTGTTAATCTCTTTTCCTAAACAAGGAAAGTTAATGATACATAGATTATGATAACAGTTAGAGTAACCTTCCCGTTTCAAGTAATATTCGACCTGTAATAAACTCTGCTGATTCCTCTTATGAGGCACATTTCAAATAATTAATATGGCTCCCTGTTGATAGTAGCTGCTGTTGCTCCCAGCATTTTTCTAGCACACAGCAGACACAGTGGAGAGGCTCTAATATGCAAAGCCCCTCATAATGGTAACTAAGAATATTGTGCATTCACTGGCCATGTTTCAGTGGAATACTAAGAGCTCTATTATAAAAGAAATGACAGTGATCGTGCACTGTTAGCAGTCCATGTTAGCATATTAAAAACTCCAGATTATCTTAGATATAAAAACACCTGATGTTTACCTATGTCACCCATTTGATTGCAGAAACATTTTTAAGGTCCTGTGTCATTACAAATGAATTGGTTTAAAACTTTAGCAATCATATATATGAAAATCAGAACCTTTCAATTTATATAGGTTCAAAATAACCTCAGCATATAAAATAATATTGATTTTATGTCTCATCAAGAAATATGGCTTTTACCACATATAGTAATAACTACCATGAGTTCATATATAGATCATTTCCATTTACACAACCAATATCACTGTAAGAATTTAAAGGTAGGTACTATATTAGTAAACAACTATTTTAAAATCAAAGCTACAAGCAGAGGAGATTAAGTAACTAACTTCAGCTGGTAAATAGCAAGGCCAGTAGTGCTTTGACCCCAAATCTGAAGTATTTTCATCTATATCACCACATTTTTTTCTCAAAGAAGGTATACTAAACCTAGAAATAATGTGTATAGATTTTAGTGATTAAACTCTGACAAGTAACTGCTTTTGGAACTGTTACCTCTATATTCAGAATGAAGTCCACAGTCCCTTTAAATGCCACGTTTGTCCCTATTCTCGAGATAAGCATGTGATTTCAAGAGTGCTCACAAGAGATGCTAGAGGCGGCACACAATCACATGCGTAGATCCCAAGGGGAACGGAGATAGCAAAGAGCAGATCCATGGGATGAGGACTATTGGCTGTCAAATCCTGAACTTGGTTTGCTGTAATTTCCATTCTCTGTCCAAGCAGAAATCTAGCAAGTTGCAGAATGTGGTGTAGCAAGGCAAGTCACAGTAGTAGGAACTGACTGGGACACTAAGCCTTAGAGAAAGGTGAGAAATGTAGTAATGGATTTCAACTTGGTGACTGAAATTTGTGACCTACAGAACAAAAGCTAGAAATTAGGTAGGGTGGTGTTGATTACATTAATCGAATTCCTAAAAAAAGATTTCTGCCACACTTTAGGTCAGTGGTGTTCACACACTTATCTCTACAAGAACACATAAAAGGTAATAAAACCTACTCTAATAGGTGATGCTTCTAATTAGGGGTAACTCGTAGATAACAGTTCTCAGGATGGAAATCACTCTTCATCAGGGAGGACATATGGGAAAATAAGAAGGGGGCTGTGCATAGTCTGAAAAAAAAATCAGTGTCTTTCAAAGCCCCACTCCCTAAGAATTACTAAACAAGGAGCTCTGTCAAGATGGTGCAGTAAGAAGACTTTGAGTTCACCTCCTCCCCCAGGTACACCAATACTCAGGTACACCAATATTACTTCTATTTACAGGGCAACTATTGATAGCACAGATTGGAACCTGACAGTAAAGATCTACTACAGCTAATGACATAAAGAAGGAACCACAACAAGTTAGAGAGGAGGGGTGGAGTCCTGGAAGAGTCAAGACCCATAACTCGGGGGGGGGGGGGTCACCCATAAGGAGGAGGATAATTACAAGTGCAGAGGTTCTCCCCAAAGAGTGAAGAGTCTGAGCCCTACACTGTGCTCCCCAGCCTAGAAACCCTGCACTGAGAAGATAAGCTCTCAGAGCATTTAGCTTTGAAGGCCAATGGGGCTTACTGCCAGAAGAGGCAGAGGGCTGTAGGAAACACAGACTCTACTCTTAAAGTTGCACACAAAATCTCACATACTGAGACCCAGGGCAGAAGTGGTAATCTGAAAGGAGTCTGGGTCAGACCCACCAGTTGATCTTGGAGAGCTTCCAGAGGCAGCAGGCAGCAACTCTAGAGATATAGACCCTAGTGACAGTCATGCACCAGATCTAGGACACTCAAGTTCCTGTAGCCAGAGACCCTAGGCCTCAGCTCTGCCTATCAGCAGGCAGCAGCCCCAGGACCACAGCCCAGCAGCCTGTCTTGTCAGGAGCCAACCAATCCACCAGCAGACCAGCACCAGGCCTAGGACAACTTGGGATCTGGTCCTTCCTACCAGCACACCAACACTGGGACACCTTGGACCCCTCAGCCAGTGGCTCCAGATTCAGCCCCACCCACCAATGGGCTGACATCAGGTTTGGGACATCCAATAACTCTCATCCAGTAAGGTCAGGAACTGGCTCATCTACCAGCAGACCAACTCTAGATCCAGGAACCCCAGATCTCAACCTATCCACCTTAGAACCTGGCTTCCACCCACCAGTGGATCAATATTAGCCCTAGGACCCCCTGGGGGTTCTTCATCTAGCCATATCATGACCCAGCTCCACTAATTAGCAGCTGGCAGTCTCCACACAAGGAAGAGTTGGCCACCAAATGAACCAGGGACCAACCACACCTACTGAGCCACCCACAAGTCAGCCCTCCACATCAGAAGAACCTACTCAGCATATAGAGGAGCATGTCATACTATATAGTTCTGATGACCAGAGGAACATATTCTATTGAGATACATCAAATGTCTCCTACAAAAGGCCACTTCTTCAAGGTCAGAAAATATAATCAATCTCACCAATACATAGAAATAAAAACAGCAAATTGGGGAGTTCCTGCTAGGGTGCAGTGGGTTAAGAATTCAACTGCAATGGCTTGAGTCAACAGATTAAATGATATAGAAGAACAGATCATGAGCTGGAAGTCACAGTGATGGAAATCAACAAAGCTGGACAGAAAAAAGAACATAAAGAAATGAGGACGGTTTAAGAGACCTGTCTAGTACATTAGTACATCAAGTGTACTAATATCTTCATCATGGAGATTCAGAAGAAGAGAGAGAAAGAGACAAAACATATTTGAAGACATAACAGCTGAAAACTTCCCTAACCTGGGAAAGGAAGCAGAAGGAAACTTCCGTAACCTGGGAAAGAAAAGGTACAAAAAGCATAGAGACTCCCAAACAGGATCAACTGAAAAAGGGTCACATCAAGACACACTGTAATTAAAATGACAAAAATAAAAAATAGAGAATATTAAGAATTAAGGTAAAATAGTTCCTTAAGGCAAAATAATTGTAATAATAATGAATTCATTAAAACCATAAATAGGGGTTCCCATCATGGCTCAGTGGTTAATAAATCTGACTAGGAACCATGAGGTTGCAGGTTTGATCCCTGGTCCTGCTCAGTAGGTTAAGGATCCGGCATTGCCATGAGCTGTGGTGTAGGTTACAGACGCAGCTTGGATCTCATGTTCCTGTGGCTGTGGCATAGGGCAGCGGCTACAGCTCTCATTCGACCCCTAGCCTGGGAACCTCCATATGCTGCGGAAGTGGCCCAAGAAATGGCAAAAACAAAAAATAAATAAATAAATAAATTCATAAAAATCTCCCTTAGACTTTATGGTGAATAATAATCAACCAAAAATTTTGATTGGCCCAAAAGAGTGTAGGGAGGTGAAAAGCATGAGAAACCCATGTTTTTAAAGATCTGACATATTTTTGGCCATGACTGTCTTAATACTAGTCTTGCCTGGTCCTTGTAACCACAGCTTTGTATAACTAAATATGTGATGTGTTACTTTTATCTTTGTCCTTACTTTCCAAATTAAAAAGATATAAATCTGCTTATTTTTCTTTCTGAATTTCATTGCTTTTTTTTCTAAATTTTAAAGCAAAACACTCATATTGAAATTTTATTAGAATTATATTAATTCTATAAATTAATTTGGAAAATAAATATTTTAAATAGTTTATTTTCATATATATTATGAATTGCCTTTTTTTTCTTCATATATATTAATGGATTGCTTTTTGTTTTAATCACTTTTTGTGTGTGTGTGTGCTTGAGTGTGTATGTGTGTTTTAGGGCCGCACCTGCAGCATACAAAGGTTCCCAGGCTAGGGGTCCAATTGGAGCTGTAGCTACTGGCCTATGCCAGAACCACAGCAACAAGGGATCCGAGCTGCATCTGCAACCTACACCACAGCTCATGGCAACACCTGATCCTTAACCCACTGAGCGAGGCCAGGGATCAAACCTGCATCCTCATGGATGTTAGGTTCGTTAACTGCTGAGCCACGACTGGAACTACTAATCACTTTTTAATAAACAGAAATAAATTATTTTTGAAGTTTTCCTTATTTCAGTTATAGGAATATTGCACTGTTTATGTATTCTATTTTGCACATTTTTGAATAAAATTTCTAAATTTTCTTGATAATTTTCATTATAACTTTTTGATCATTACTGTTGTAATTGTGTTATTGACTCTAACCTCCTAGCTCCTTAGAGACAGATACCCTGATAATAGTATTTTGGTTATGTTCTGTGATCTTTGTTTCTTGTAAGAAATATATGGCCAGGTTGGAGTTCTGGTCATGTCTCAGTGGTTAACAAATCCAACTAGGAACCACGAGTTTGCGGGTTCGATCCCTGGCCTCACTCAGTGGGTTAATTAATGATCTGGCGTTGCCGTGAGCTGTGATGTAGGTCACAGATGTGGCTCGGTTCCCAAGTTACTGTGGCTCCGGTGTAGGCCAGCAGCAATAGCTCCGATTCGACCCCTACCCTGTGAACCTCCATATGCTGAGGGTGCAGCCCTAAAAGGAAAAAAATGAACTATATTCCCAGGTTAATATTCATCTATATACTTTTGTATTTAATTTTTTTGTGCTACAGAATTTAAATTTTAAATATTGGATTTATCAGATACGCATTTTAGGTTGCTGCTCTTCCTCTGTCATTGGAGCTTCAAGTCCCTACAAAGTACTTACAAAGGATGAGCACTGATTAATGATAGATTTAATAAAATAATTACAAAGAATTAAAAAAGAGGAGAAAAGGAAGCTTCTTGGTTTATTAGGAGTTTAGAAGAATAATAATGACAGCAGAGAAAATGGGTGGGTGGTTTATGAACTAGATTTTACTCAATTTTTAACCTAGGTAAAACACATATTTCTATGAAGATGTCATATGTCTGTTTTTATACATATACACATATGGACATACATATTTGTAAATATGGGTACATATATGTGAAATATCTATATGATGTATAATTTACATATCATCATAACATTGATTTACATATCAATGTTTTTAGGGTATTTACAGGTTTGTGCAACCACCAGCACAATGGATTTGAGACCATTTTCATCACCACAAAAAGAAATCTGAAGCCTATTGGTAGCCACTCCCTATTCCCTGGGAAATCATTTCTACTTTTTGACAATTGTGAAAAATTCTGCCATGAATCTTCATGTACAAGTATTTGTGCAGATGTTGTGTTTTTCTTGAATATATTTGCCTAGAGCTGGAATTGCTGGGTCTTAGAGTAAACACTATATGTAAACTTTTGAGGAAATGTTAGCCTGATTTCCAATGAAGCTGTACCACTTTACTTTCATTAGGAGTGTATGAGGGTTCCAGTATCATAGAGATGTTTTTCAAGACTTTTTGCTTCTTTGCTTGTTTGTACATTTTAAGGTGATAGTGTAGTTAAGTCTGGCTTGAGGAGATCTTACAATAATATTAAGACAATTGTGAAATCTGGGAAGAATATGATCTCCCTAAGTAAACACAGAAAGACAAAGGTTTGGTTCAGAAATTATACAGTTTATCAACCCTGAGATGGTAGAAAGAAAAAGAAAAAGCAGCACACATTCTGAAATGAAATTGTGTGAATGATCCAGTGTTAGGTATGCCAAAGATGTAGTAATTTTAAGGGTGCTGGTGAGTAGAACCTACAGCACTATCACAAAAAACCTAAAGGCCATTATGGATTTTGGAAAAGCCATTATTTTTCTATCTTCAATCTCTTTTCTAACTTTCATTTAATTTCTGTTTCATTGAGGAGTCCTGTGCAATATCTACAAAAGTTGAAAAGATGTGACCAGCACTAGGTACAGGAAAAGGCTTTTCCTTTCCCCCTTCTCTTTTTAGTCTCAATTCTTTACTTTGCACATCAGAGCAATGAAATACATTTTTAGAACCACAGAATTCAGAGGGAGAAAGACAGTTGATTGCTTATAGTCCCAAGCCCACATTTTAGAATAAGGAAAGTGACATCTTGAGAAATTGGTGACTTTCAAAAGTCACATCAAGGTGGTGTCTGTCAGGAGTGATGTCAGCAGACAGTAAGAAAGGAGACGCAGCTAGCCTGCAGAAAACTGCCCTGAACTCTCTCCATCTGAAGCCTTACCTAGCAAGCCATTATTTTCAAGGTGTGTAGAACATGACTACCAGATGTGTTCATACATTAAAAGGGTTGACAACTATTTATTTACAAAATATATACTTCTTTTCCATTAGGCTGTCTATAAACTAAAGGCAGTTTAGCATAAAAGGTAAGAAAATGCCCAGGAAACAGAGCTGCCTGTGTTGATATTCAGACCCTGCCACATTTGAGCCGTAGAATTACTAGCCATATAAGTTATTATCCAGCAACTATCAAGCTGTTTAACTTTTATGTGCCTCAATTTCCTCATTTGTATAATGGGGATTATCTTAGCACTGACCTCTTAGGGGTGTTCTAAAGATTAAATGAAATTATACTTATGCAGTAATTAGAACAGTGCCTGGTACATAACAAAGAACTTAGAAATTTTAGCTGTTATTATTATACATTCATGCTTTCATTCATTAATTCATCAACTAATATTACTTCAGTGCCTAATATATGACAGGTGGCTTTTTAGGTGGTTGGCATACATTACATAATAAAATAAATGATAATTCACACTCTTACATAGGACAAGGCAGACAGTGAGCAAATAATACAATACACACATCAATAATATGTGTGTGAGATGCTGAGGGCAATGGAAACAAATTAGAACAGGCTAAAGGGGACCTGAAGGTGAGGGGCGGGTTGCAATTTTAAATCGAGTGATCAGGAAAGGCCTAATTTAATTTCCATAAAAGCATCTAAGGAGTTCAAGAGAAGGCAAGAAATAATATTTGACTTTTATAGGAAACTATATAAAGATAAAAGTATAGATTAGAGCTCAAATACTAACAATAAAGAATAAAAGAATGAAATGTGATGGCATCAGACAATTTTGCCTAACACATTTATTTCAAATTGTACACATATTCCTAGACACATTAATAATGTCACCAATGACCCATGAGTCGAAGAAGACATAAATGAAATACGGTGATATGTAATTGGGAAAGCAGACACAACTTTGTTCCTAAAGTTAAAAGATATTTTACTATGATGGAGTCCCCATTGGTTTCTCCAGTTATACCATCTTTCAACTCATATTTTCCTAATTTTTGATACAGTGCTGTAAACAAGTTTAATAGTTTATGGCCCTCTAGGCAGACTTTAAGCCTTCGTTTTGTTTGTTTGCTTTAAATTTTCAACATCTGATCTTGATTGTGTCCTCTAGAGATAGGACATTTCTCCCACCTGACAAACAGTAAAATGATCTCACATCTTTGCTCATGGGGTTTTTAATGATATTATCATTTTCCTTTTACAAGCTTTAGGAGTGAATGATAGCAAGGAACATCTTTGCATCTCCCTGCCCTACTATAATGATGACCCCATGTGGAATGTGGAACCCTACATTAAACCATATTTAAGAAGAACAGACGGAATTTTACGAAGTTTTTCTAATATTCTGAAGGTAGCTAAGCCTCCTTGGGGGAAAAGAAAAGTTTAATTCTTTGTAGAAAATAATCTCAGCTACTGATTAAAAAAAAAAAAATACCAGAGGTCAATGAGTCATTTGTGCTAATGGAAAATTGGGCGTGCATAGCATTACAACAGCTTGCTTTTTTGTCTTTTAATCCCAGTCTGACTATAACCATCTGGCAATTAAAAAATCAGTTTTCAGGTGAAGATATAAACACCAATCAAAATCAATCATCAAAGAGAAGAGTTATAAAGTTGCTAATTTAATATCTATCTTTTTCAGTCTGGCTTCCCCCTCCTCTTCATCTTCTAACTCAACTTATTTTCAGTGACTTTAGTAAAATACAAGGGAACAGTGAAACAACTACATGCTTGACTTATTGAGGATATGAAGCCATTGATGGAAGCACAAAGGCCACTGATGGGCTTCTCCCCAGTGGATATTACTTGCCACATAGAAAACAGATGGGGTAATGGGAAGCAAAGGTTGTGTGTGTGTGTGTGTGTGTGTGTGTGTGTGTTTCATCCAGCACATATTTCTTTAGTACTCGCTCCTATTCTGTGGCCAGTATTAATAATACCCTAGGAACAAGGTAATACAATGTTCCAGCAGTGAGGGAGTCCAGCCTAGATGCAGAGTTAAGTGATTACAGTGAATTAAGTTATGTACCTTGATGGAGGTGAGAGAACAGCATCTACCTAAGTGAACTGAGGGAAGAACACACCTGGAGAAAGAATGGGGGAACAGCAGGTGCTGAGAGACTGAGGCAGGCGAGGGGCCTCGGGAGGAGCACTATGGGGGAGATGGGGACAGATCGGACCTGTGAGCGGAATGGGGGACAGGAAACAACCAAGGAGGGTGGGCCAAAGGATGATTAAAAATATTTTTTAAAAAGTCAAAATATACAAAAAAGGAAAGAATAAAGAATACACGTGAAGGGGAGCAGAATAAGTCACACCAAAACACGCCACCTTGGCCTAGCCGTTATTTTAAAGTTTACAGGAGAAAGAGCTGGTGCAAGAGGAACACTGAGAGCCTCCTTTGTCCTCCTCTGGGAAGGAGGAAGTAAATTTCCGCGGGAAAGGTATCCTCTGCACCAGGATGGTGGAGGGAACTCAGGGCTGAGAAGCTGCATAAACGAGCCTTGTTTCCTCTTCACTAATTTACTAGCCCAAAGCCTTAAGATCCTTTGCAAATGTACTGTTACTCTGTTTAAAGGTATGAAAAGCTTCCTGTTTTGGTCCTTTCTCTAGGACACATTTTTATGGATCTCCAGTTCATACAAAATCAATTCTGTTTTTCTCCTGTTAATCTTTCTTAGGCTAACTCAATTATCAGACCAACCAAAGAACCTAGAAGGGAAGGGAAAAGTTTTCTCTATACGTGCCTATCCTTCAGCTTCAACTCAGGGCTTTATTGTTTCATATTTCTCCTCACACCTCTTGGCCCATCCTAGAATAAGGAATTGAGAAAATCTCAAACATCATACAATTTCATCTGTGAATTATTTGAGTATGTGTCTATTAAAATGTGGGTTCTTTAAAAATAACCACAATACTAACATGATACCTAGAAATTAAGAAGATACATTGTAAAATGGATTTAATGTAACTTTCAATGAAGCAATTGGCAGGAAGAAATCAGCCAGTCTAAAAGAAAGGATACATTTCAGCCTGCAAAGCATCACACTGGTCCTAGGGTTAAAAGTGTATTGGACTGAGGAATATTTTATGTTAACGATGGATTTCAGGTGCTCACAGACATAGAGGGGGATCTATTTTATAAAACCATACAAATGCTTTCCTTTCTTTCACAAGCATGAAAAATAGACTTAGTTAAAATGACAAACACCAAATTTTGGAAGCATCATTTCAAAATTATTCCTCGGAGTCTCAAAAACCTATTGCAGCAAGCATTACAAAAATAAACCAGAAAAAGAATAGAAAAAGTAAAAGTAATCAGAGTATTCATCTTCCCTGAATTTCTAGTTTTTATAATACTTCAAAAATAAATAGGCATGCAACAAAGAGGTATGAACACATTGGAAAACTGAAGATCATATTAATACAAATGGTTATTGTCTAAGAGTCTAATACTAAGAAACTTCCATGTGAGGTAAATATTGCTTCCCTCTTTAAGATGCAGGAACTATGGCTTTATAAGGTTAAGCACATTTTCAAAGGTTACACAACAGTGTGTGTGGGAATCGGGTTTCAGGTCCAGAGACCATATTCTTACTACACTGCTTACTGCCCCCACATTCCATAAATATACCCACGGGGGTAGAGAGAGGCAAATCATCTAAATTTTGGAAACATTAGAAAATTTTAGTTCTCCTTTTCCAGGCTAACCTAAAACTAAGTGTTTATGTTACTAAAAGACTAAATCACAGAACAGTCAAGATTCTAAAATTACTTCTCTCAAACAATGAGCAAAACATTATGTTCTACTTAACAATAGGTTAACTATATTAGCTTTCCCTGGCTTTTTTTTTTTTTTTTTAATTTTAATGGAGGCCTTAAAAATGGTAGGGTTGAGGAATCCAAATCTCCCTGAATCACTGTGATTTTTTTTCTAAAAGCTGGAAAAAAGAAAGAAGGCCTCTGAAGCAGTCCTCTCTCCCCCTACCCACCCTCCCCACACGAACCTCTTCTATGGTCTATCACCACTGTGCTGAACCCATGTTTCGCTTACAGTAGAATAAGAAGAAAACATTTTACATTCAAAGTAGGTAAGATTCAGACCTATTCTACTGAAGGTTTCCATGCTCAGGTGGGGAGCTGTGAAAAGCTAGGTTAGAAAACAACACAGGCAAACCTAATGAGCGGGACCGTGATGCTAGCAATGAGCAGGACCGTAATGAACACAGAGGCCAATGACTTCAGTTCGTCCATGAGCTCAGGACAAACAAGAGGCTGTTCCTAAGCCTCCTTCTCTTCCAGAGCAATTCTGACTTAGGAACTGAAGTCACCTCAGATATTTGGCTTACAGCTTGTAGTAGATTGAGCCAATGGTCCTCCAAACGTGCCTACTTTTCTAATCCTCAGAATCTGTGAATATGTTGTTTTATATGGCAGAAGGGACTTCCAGATGTGACTGTGGTTTAGATGAGGAGATTATCCTTATGACAGTCATTCTTAAATGGGAGTCCGAGTGATGCAAATGTGAGAAACACCAGATAAGCCATTGCTGGCTTTGAAGATGGAAAAAGGTGACCAGTATCCAGGAACTGGGGCTGCTTCTACAACTGAAAAAGATAAAGATTCGTCCCAGAGATTCTACATAAAGAACTTTTTCCAGCCTAGAAAACCTGTGCCGCGGTTCTGTCTTTGAGAAACGTGAGGTAATAAATTAGCATTGTTTAATCCTCAAGATCTGTGGTACTTTCTCTTGGCAGTGATAGAAAACTAAGATACAATTAATAACTGGTACTAATTTTAATACTACAAATATCCTGTTCTTATTAAATGTACTAATTATTTTAACTAATTCATGGAGGTGCTACATATTCAACTAGGACAAAATGATAGCATCTAATCAACCTGATGACTTCCCACAGGTAAACTCTCGCCTTCATAGAAGGCTAACCACATTTAGCAGACAATTTACATAGAACGATCCAGATATAAAACTGAGTGAGAGGAGTTTCCATGTGGCTAAGTGGTAACGAGGCCGACTAGTATCCATGAGGATGTGGGTTCGATCCCTGGCCTCACTCAGTGGACTAAGGATCCAGTGTTGCTGTGGCTGTGGTGTAGGCCAGCAGCTGCAGCTCAGATTCAACCTCTAGCCTGGGAACTTCCATGCCCTGGGTGTAGCCCTAAAAAAGCAAAAAAAAACCAAAAAACAAAAAAAACTTAGTGACGGTTGGAAGTGTAACAACTCCAGTTTCTATGTATTTTCTGCTATCCCAGGACTCACTCAAATGTCTTATTCACTGAAAGAATTCAATGAATTTCTGGTGAAAATTCACATCAATGACAAAAAATTAAGACGAATGTCAAAATCACTGTACTTTAGGTCATAAGGAAAACAGTAAACTTCTGGGAAAATTTCTTTTATAAATGGCAATAAATTCATAGTGCAACTAATTCTATTTAATTGAGAAATGTTACAGGGGTTCCCATCATGGCACAGCAGAAAAGAATCCAACTAGGAACCATGAGGTCTGGTTTGATCCCTGGCCTCACTCTGTGGGTTAAGGATCCAGCATGCCGTGAGCTGTGGTGTAGGTTGCAGATGTGGCTCAGATCTGGTGTTGCTGCGGCTGTGGTGCAGGCCGGCAGCTATAACTCCAATTAGACCCCTAGCCTGAGAACCTCCATATGCTGCAGATGCAGCCCTAAAAAGGGACAAACAGACCAAAAAAAAAAAGTTACAAATTTTATAACTGTAACTCAGTATGTCCATTTCTAGCAGAAAGTATTCACGAGGTTCTTGAAGAAGTCTCTGCCAAATGAAACACACAGCAATTCCCCAAATATAGACTTTAACCCAATGCACTGATGTAAAGTAGATCTTTAAAAAATACTCTTCTAATGTATTTTTATCAATTTTGTTTTCCCCTCGAAATATAATTATTAAGTAGGTAGAAATTATATCACTATGATAAACTGTGAAAAAAAATGGACAAATTGGCACTGTAGTTCCATTTACTTATCTGTATTTAACAGAACTGAAAATAGTTAAGGTCATAAAGATTGAAACTATGTGTTTAGGATAACAGGTTATGGTGCTTGGAAAGTGATATTAGAATTATTTCAAAGGAGAGCTAGTAGGTGAAAATTTGCTTCTAGAACCACAATAGCAAGCAGCAAGAGGAAAAACCTAAACCAGGATCTTCACAACAAAGAGCTTTGTTCCCTGGAGTACAGAGCCAGGAAGCTGGCCTGCTGTGCTTATGTTTTTAAAGTTCTGCTTCAAAGAGTACCCTAGCATGCTAAGAAAACCATAATATGTTAAATTTTCTTGTCCTCCCTGCTGAAAGATCAGAAAGAATCTGTAATACTAATTCACAAAGAAAAATGGTAAAGCATGTTAAAGGTACCTGAAACAAAGTTCATAGGTAGAAGGAAACAAAATGCTAACATCTGGTCCTTAGTACCCCCACCCCTCAAGGAAGGGTGCAGAGTATGAAAAAGTCACAGTTTGACTGGATAAATGCTGTCGGTGGAGAAGAGTAACGACATAGGTCTCAAAGTAAAAGCTATTCATCACGTGTTACTCTCAAGAGACATCCAGCAGGCATTTTTTCCTCTGAGCTCCTGAGTCGGAAATCTTAGAGAAGAACTACCTCTAGGAGAATTAGAGTGAGAGTGAGACCTTTGGATACTAGAGTAGCAAACAAAATGTACCTCGACTTACTTTAGAGAAGAGTACAAAAATTCAAATATATTAATTGCAGATCCAGTTTCCAAAGAGGTATATGTACAATGATACAGTCAGGCAAAATAATGAAGAATCAGAGGAGAGATTTTCTTATGAGAAAATACATCAGGTTCATTTATGACATCTACTGCCCTCCCCCGCCCCCCAAAAAAGAAAGAGACAGGGAGATGTGTATTTTCCTCACAATTAGGTCAGAATCTCTTTTCCCTTTTCATCATTCCAAGTGATCTGTGAGAGGCTCTCTAATGAAGAGAGCCCAGCAGGATCTGCCAGCACGTTCAGCTGGCTGACAGAGATCAATATATATCCCAAAGACCTGATTTCAGATAATCCCATATGCACAAGTACTGCATACATAGGTTTACAAAAGTGGGATCAGGGTGACTCAAGCGTTATAAGACCAGATTGACACACTGAGAAATAAAAGGATACGGATATTCTATTCTCCCAGGATGAAGACAGTGAATTTTACCACCCAATTCTTTTCAATAAATTCTAAAATATATCATTGTATAGAATGAAACTGCCTGTAGTGAAATTTTGACAACTCCCCTCTGTGTGCTAAAGTGCTGTTAGCCAAGAAATCTGAAATCTCTGAGCAAATTGTTCGTTTTTGACAGATTTATCGTACTTTTATGTTTGCAGTCTTAATCAAAGGAATTCGGAAAAGTTAGAATTTAGCTTTACATTCAAAGAATAGGAAACACTATTAGCATAATTTGGAGGTGCCAGGCATTTACATTACAGCTATCTAAAAATGAAGGTTGTCATTGAAGTGAAAATATTTATAAAATATTGGCTTTTTATAGTTTGACTAAGAAAACGTGTATTTTAATAGAAATATATTTTTCATAGTTATGCCATATTATTTCATAGTTTTATGCTTTCTCTTTAAGAGAGAGATATATATTATTTTTCTATTTCTAAAAAGGTCATCCTATTTTGTTATTGCAACTTAGTGTACAATAAATTGCTCAGCTCCTATTATGTCTCAATTTTGGTGAAAATTTTGCATAGTATAGTCTTATTTTTTTCTTCAGACTTCAAGGAAACAACATCTGATAAGAGATATTTAGCTTGCCTCAAGGGAGATTAAAGTATTAATACTTATTCATAAAGGATTTTAAGATTTATATTTGGGAAAATAAAGAAGCAATAAGACCCTCCAAGGACATTTTTATATATAAAAAATAACACCTCTACTAATGTAAATTCAGATGATTTTTTTTGTTGCTGTTGTATAGAAATATATGTCTTATTTTCTTTGTTCAGCATCCCTGTTTCAGGATATATATATCTCATTCAATTTTAATCCTGTTCTGAATATACTGAGTAGGGCTGATTTTCTCCAATTTTCTCTAAAATCTGAAAGGTGAGTTCATCATCCAGGTTTGCTCACTCAGAGGGTTCTCTTAAATACATCAGCAGACCCTATTAGATGTCCCCTGGAACTTGCTAGTGATAATAGGGAGAAGGTATGCTACTTTGATGAGAACCTGAGCTCCATGAAAAACATAACTTTGAAGGCCAGGGATCATCTTGTTGCCATGGGGAAAAAGTACTTCCGAAACAGGAGCCAATCAGAAGCAAGGAGAGTTTAGGGACTGAGTGAGATAGAACCTCCATAACAGAAATGAACATCTCCTTTCAGGTCTGAAGGAAGCCTCTCTTTTTGGAAGTTCACTTACCTGAGACATCCAACTCCTTCTTTGAGCATTAGCCAGTTTGACTTGGGTTTTTTGGTTTTTTTTTTTATTTTTTTTGGTTCGTTATTTTATTATTATTATTATTTTATTTTTATTTTTTGTCTTTTTGCCTTTTCTAGGGCTGCTCCCACGGCATATGGAGGTTCCCAGGCTAGGGGTCGAATCGGAGCTGTAGCCACCGGCCTACACCAGAGCCACAGCAACGCCAGATCCAAGCCTCGTCTGCAACCTACACCACAGCTCAAGGCAACGTCAGATCCTTAACCCACTGAGCGAGGCAAGGGATCGAACCCACAACCTCATGGTTCCTAGTCAGATTCATTAACCACTGAGCCATGACGGGAGCTTCTATTATTATTTTTTTAATAGTTATTTCCCCAATACAATTTTTTTTTCTACTGTACAGCATGGTGACCCAGTTACATGTACGTGTATACATTCTTTTTTCTCACATTTTCATCCTCCATGATAAGTGACTAGACATAGTTCCAAGTGCTACACAGCAGGATCTCATTGCTAATCCATTCCAAAGGCAATAGTCTGCATCTATTAACCCCAAGCACCCCAACCACCCCACTCCCTCCCCCTCCCCCTTGGCAACCACAAGTCTATCCTCCAAGTCCATGATTTTCTTTTCTGTGGAAAGGGCTTTTCTTACTTTAAAACAAAAGTTTCATGTGTGCCTAGTATATATGAGCCTGGTGTCTGGGAAGCAGAAGTATTTTCTTCCCTTAACAAGTGTACAATACAGAAGGAAGCTAAATCACTACAGCTTTTCTTCCTTAGCCATTCAAAAGCTTACAAATACAGTTTCAGTTCAGTTAATGCAGCTGCATATAACTCAACTAACATATGTTAATACATCACTTTTTTTTTTTGTCTTTTTGCCATTTCTTGGGCCACTCCCATGGCATATGGAGATTCCCAGGCTAGGGGTCTAATCGGAGTTGTAGCCACCAGCCTACACCAGAGCCACAGCAATGCGCGATCCAAGCTGCGTCTGAGACCTACACCACAGCTCATGGCAACGCCGGATCCTTTACCCACTGAGCAAGGCCAGGGACCGAATCCACAACCTCATGGTTCCTAGTCGGATTCGTTAACCACTGTGCCATGATGGGAACTCCAATACATCATTTTTTGAATGGAGACCTAATATATGATTCTTTTAAAATTACTCAGTATCAATGCTCCTTATGTATTTATTAATTAGCAATGAAGGGGAGAGGTCTTAGAAACTTTAGACAGCAATGTCTACAAAAAATAGAGAAACTTGCTAAATATGTTGGGGAGGGAGAAGCATTAAATCGTTAAACTATTAGGAGAATATAATTTCTGGAAATTAACTATGTCAACATCCAACATGTTTGAAGTAGCTTTATATCTTGACAATTCTTCTTAGGGATGCTGGGCATCAATCAAGATCCAACTGTGAGCTGCTTATATTGTATAGGAATATTTGACTTGTTACTGTATCTTCCTTTAGTACAGAAGGAATAATTGATGCCTAATACCATGATAACATGAGGTGTCATAACATTTTCATTTTTCTCCCCTTGTATGTTACTGCTACAGTGACTTAGAATGTGGTAGTGCAAGGTTCTACTTGTAACAAGAAGCTGTGGTTTCAATATAGAAATGATGCTTTTTGTATTTTCTTCTATTACTCAACACTTTACTTCCATGAGATGAACATAAGATTCTATTTTTTTAAAAGCTAGAGAATGGATAGAATTCAAATCATCTCAACTCAAAGTTTATTCTATGTTATGATATACATAAACCATTGTTTGTTATTAATACTTTATATCAGGTGCTGGTGCTGAACTCAATTGCCTTGATGTTCTAAATGCTTGATGTTCATAGAAATGTTACATTAAGAAAAAAACATCATGCAAACCTTCCAAAAGCCAATATTCATAGCTTTCACTTCATTGGTGGCTTTACCAAGTACTCATCACTAACCTCATTTCTAAAAATAAGCATATTTTCACATGGATTATTTGATCATGAGGTCTTACCTACAGTTGCAAACCTAGAAAAGTGATGGTAAATACTGATGGGCTGAATCATGTGTCACTAAATATCAGAGGTGACACTGTGCTAACTTCATGGGAAGTCTGAAGCCAGTGGACCTTCTTAACTATCTGTTCAATCTAATCAAATTGCACAGTTAACTGTGTAGGACGGCAGTCTATAAACCTGGTAGGAAGGAGGAGATGAGTGCTAGAACATGGCTGAGAAAATAAAAGCTGGTCACAAAAAAGCAATTTGACTCATCTGCCATAAAGTGTACTTGTAAAGAAAACAATAAAGTTGTTATTCCAGAATACTGTCATCACATTATCTAGACAATATTATACACAAGGAGGGACCGTTTTCATGAAAGTTCTCCTTAGAATTATGCTTCATGAACTACAGTTGGCTCTGTTATCAGGAAGGCTTTCAAGGCTCTTAGTCCAATCTAGTTCACAACCCATTAAAATTTATTTTCTGGCCATACCTGTATTTATCTCAGTTGAGGTTGGAAACTTTATGAATAGTATCCTTATCTAAATGCAACTCTTCTTGTCAAGAAACATCCAAAAGGATCACTGTAGGTAAATAAATTGCTCAAAAAAGCTGTCAGCACAAGACAGGCTTGCCTGACTAGTGGAGGTGCAAGAATTGCCTGAGGTTGTTGAGTGGGGGATGGGATGAGGCCTGCATTCAGATTCAGACCCAGGGCAAGAGTTTGAGGACCACCCTTCTGCTGATTTGAATACACACCTTACTATATATCAGCAGGAGCTGCTACTCCCAGAAAAGAAGAGGTGGTCTTTTCCAACCCTCACTGCCCTTGGAGGATAAAACTACAGCCCACTGGATCCTTGGGGCAGAGCTTCCATGCAGGCCACTTACATCTCTTGCAAGCATCCTATCTCAATAGATCTATTTCTTGCCTATCACTTTGTCTCCTGCTGAATTCCTTCTGTGAGAAGACATGAAGAAGCTGAACCTCAGTGAGTCCAGACACAGGTGAGTGAATCTAATTTAAAACCGTGGGTTCAAGTCCCAATCTGAGTTTAAGCAGCATTCGAGTCCCAGCACGTGGTTCCCATCCCAATCTGGGTTTAGGCTGGTTTCGAGTCCCGACATGTGGATTCAAGTCCTAGTCTGTGTCCTGGCTAGGTTCAGGCTGTTAGTGCTGTCAGTTTCAATATGAGTCTGAGTATCCTTTAGATACCAGAGTTCTAACCAAAACTCTGGTTTGATTGTTTTATGTTATAAATTTGCATTGCTTAACTTCTCTGTGGATGAAAAGCTATCAAAGAACTGAGAGAAGGAAAGTATTGCCAAATTTCATTGGTACTACCAAACTGAACTGGTTATATAAAGAAAAAAAGGAAAGAACTTCTAAGAATTCTTTAGCTCTTTGGAAAAGCAAAAGGGTGCTGCCTTTGAGATGAAAAGGCAAAGCCTGACTGAGAGAATAACAAAGAAAAATGAAAGTTTAAGTGCTGACCTTTAAAAATTGTAAAGAAAAGGGGAAAACAACTCTGCCACAAAATCAAATCCTTCCATTACAAAATCCGAAATACCAAGGGATGCAAACTGCTTTCTTTTTTTTCCTTTTTTGCTTTTGAAATTTTTTCAATTTTGTTAGACTAATGTTTAAACTACTCTAAGAAAATATTAAAATCCTATCTGGTATATAACTAGAAAGAAACTAAAACAAAAACAAACATACAAAAAAGAGGAGACATTTAGATTTAGCATGGAAAAACGGAAGGAGAAATTATTAAATAGTTTTCATCAAGTATTATTGTAACAGAGACCTCTTTTATTAATTCATCAACAAATATTTATTAAATCCATACAATGTGTTAAGCCAGTGATTATCCAGCCCTAACTCCCTCAGAATCATGATCAGGGCATTTTCGAATTTCCTAAGAGCTCTGATTTCAGGTTTTGACTTGATCCTTTTATCTTTAGTCTGGGGAGAGGGGGCCCTTCCTTTCATATCCACCATGAATTATTCTAGTAGCGGTTCACAGACACTGAAACCTAGCAGGGCCCTGTGGGGTCCCTGGGCAAACAAGCCTTTCTGTGTCCCCCATTTCTTGTTTTTAGGGAATAAGGCTTCAGTCTCCATGACCTTCCCTGAGTTCCAAAGGGCAGGTTCATACAGTTGCTAATCAGAGAAGGAAGGGGATGCAGAAACCAGGGAGGGGCAGTCCAGAGACTACAGTGTAGCCTTAGGGCAGGTCCTGGTGCCTCTTCAAGAAATACACACAACAATATCTTTGAGCTCTCCTGCAGAACTAAAACCCCCACCAACTGGAAGGTGTTAACTACCTGATGAAGCAGTTTTCATTGTAGAAAAGAAGGACCACTAGAACAAGTCGTGGGGCCACTAAACACCAGCTTTGAAAGAAAACACAAGCTTGAATCTACCCTGATCCTTATCTGTGGCCCTATTTTCCACTTCCCAAACTATAAACCACTTCCCAATCTCTCCCAAAGGGGGCACAGTCTTCAAGGCATTAGCCTGCTGTGGCCTCCTTTGCCTGGCAAAGCAGTAAAGCTATCTTTCTCCTTCACCCAAAATACTGTCTCTGCATTTCTATGAGGCACCAGTGGACAGAGGCTGAGTTTTGGCAACAACACTGATGAGAGGAGGATGTCTGTCAGATATGTTAGGGCAGGAAAAAATTGAGTCTCCTGTGAAGAAAGTATGATGAGAGTTCGAAATGATCATGGCCTTAAGAACCTGCCCTAAAGGATCCCTTTCTAAGAGACAGGCATGTGTCCAAACAGTAAGTTTGTAATGAGTTAAGTCATAGCAGAGGTACAACAGCAATAAAAATAGGAAACAAGGAAACAAGGGAGTTCCCTCGTGGCACAGTGGGTTAAGAATCTGGCGTTGTTATTGCTGTGGCTTGGGTTGCAGCTGTGGTGTGGGTTTGATCCCTGGCTCTGGAACTTATGCCTACTGTGGGTATGGCCAAAAAAAAAAAAGAAAAAGGAAACAAGCATCTCTGTTTTGTTTTGGGAAAAACCATCATAGAGGAGATACTGTTTTAGATGGTTCTTAAATATTGGGACCACAAAGCCCTGCTGACATCTGTGTTCAGGCTTTGTCTGGTTAGCTCTCCTTTTCTTCTCAAGTGTCCCAATGTGGGTGATAAACTCTGTGGTCATCCAATCTCCGAAGTTATAGGAGAGTTTGCTTCCTGAGTGAGGAAAGAGAGGCCACATCGAGGTAGCACCATGCATCGAGGCCCATGTGCATGAAACAGCAGAGACACAACCGTCTACTATTTAAGGGCCAACTCTAAGGAGTATGAAATGGTATATGAAATAAGAGATGTAAATAGGCACTCCCGTCGTGGCTCAGTGGTTAATGAACCCGACTAGCATCCATGAGGATGTGGGTTGGATCCCTGCCCTTGCTCAGTGGGTTAAAGATCCAGCGTTGCAGTGAGCTGTGGTGTATGTCGCAGATGTGTCTCAGATGTTGTGTTGCTGTGGCTGTGGCGTAGGCTGGTGGCTACAGCTCCGATTGGACCCCTAGTCTGGAAACCTCCATATGCTGCAGGCGCAGACCCTAAAAAGACAAAAAGATTTTTAAAAAAAAAAAGAAAAGAAAAGAAAAAAGAGAGAGACAGATGTAAATAGGATCAGATTCTGAATATATTTTCCAGCATGACTGCAGAATAATCTTTTAGGGGAGTGAAATTAAAAAAAAAAAAAAAAGATCCTTTTCCAAAAAGCGTCTTTGGTTTCTGTCTGAACTTAGCACACTTCTAAGAAACAATAGAACCCCCAGGAATAGTTGAAAAGTGTTCCTTTGAAGAGGTTAGTTGATAAGCTGGAAAAATGACTCATTTATTGTGAGTAGCTGAAAAGTATTTATTTGCAGATGGTAGCTGATAAGCTGGAAAAGTGACTCACTTTCTTTATATTTCTATATTTTATTTTCAAAATTTGCATAATGTATGTACTCTCTAGCCATAGTTAAATGGAAATAAGTTCAAATGATTTCTTCAAGGTCACATATAAACTGAAAGGAATGAAACTCAAGAATTCTAATCAGTAGTTGCTCTCTAATCATTCTTGATCTATTCTCTTCTTAATCTAGGTTAAGCTCAAACTGATTTTTTTTTCAGTTCTTTAGAAAATAGCTATTATTGTTTCTATTTGATATATAGAAAAATCCAATGAATAGCTCTTCAATTTCTCTTCAGTGGCCTGACATAAAACCATTCATGTAAAATGCATTTATTGCATAGGAATTTTTTGAGCTGCTTAGGCATGAAAAGAGGTTAAGAGATAAGAAATTATTCATGTGGAAGTAATTGTGCACGCAACAGCAATGAGTGACTTTCTTTAGAATAATTTGCAGTTAAGATCTATGCTCAAAATGGTCATTAGTTCACAAGCAAACATGACAGAAAACTGAAGGAGCCATCACCTAATGGTTTTCCTCATTTAAGCTCTAGGACTTACAAATGAGCAAGTGCCTCTTAAACTCCACTACCCTATTCTTTAAGTCAGTCAATCATCTCCAAGTGCATTTGAATTCCTCTTCACTAAGAATATCTCCACAGGCAAATGAACAATCACTTGTCTTTCCTTTCCAGGAACCTCAATAACAAGAAGCTTCTATTTATTTCAATTTGGAAGAAAGAGATAACCAGAAATGAATCATGGTGATTCTGATTTGCATTATCTCTCAAACTGAATTCATAGGAAAACATTACATTCACTATTTAAGAAGAGACAGGTGTTCTCTTTTTTGGATTAATTGGCTTTAAACCAACCAATCTGGTCTTTCAGAGAGCATTACAAGCAGCAGTTTCCTTCCTGTTTTGAACATGTTGGTAAAGGACATCAGAAAAGTATGAACTCTTACAGTGGAAAAATACTAAACTCAGATGCCATCATAATTCATCCACTCATATCCTTACTTTGTGAGGACAAAGTACCCTTGGCTAATGTTCAGGTGACAATGAGTCACTCCCCCACTGGTAAACAAATTTACAAGGGGAAAACACAGCTAAATGACATGTGTGAGTATTGTCAACTAAAGTAGATAATGCGTTTAAGATTCTTTTAACTCCAAAAATAAATACAATCTACCTGGCTCTCTCAAGGCAGTATATAACCTAATCAATGATGACTGTGTCTACAAAGTAAGGTATGACATCATGGAGATGGCATCTAGCATCCTTTTTTGTAAAACAGATTTCTCATGACTCACGATGCTGATCAGTATCAGGAGGTACTCTACCTTCTCTAGCTTGCTAATGTATTTAAAATCTATTTTTTTTACGCTGGAATTAATATTATTTTTAGAAACTAAATAAATACATGCATTCTCATGTATAATATAAATTTAGGTGAAATTATAACAACACACTGTTTATGGTACAGGCTATGTTGAGGTCATACATCTCATGAGAGGTTTCAGAGTTTATCGTAAAGGCCACAGGGAGTCAAGAAAATAAACTATAGGATTTAAGTTACTGTTTTGAGTTTTAGGAATACCTGGTGGCTGTAAAGAGGACAGACTGAAAGTGGGAAAGAGGGAGGAACAGAGTATACCTAGGCTGGAGCCTGGGAGTTAAACCAGTTGTTGCAAGATGACATCCCAGTGATGCTGGGAACCTCAACCCAACATTCCGCTTTTCAGACTCCAAATATGAAAAGACATACTCCCTTCAGAAACAGTGACTCACTCAGCAATCATTCTCAACAAGTCAAACACTGGAGGAAGAGAAGGTTTTGGAATCTTGATGCATGTCCAGGTGATTATAATACATAATCTGCAATGCCCTCCCCCTCCCCTACCTGAACGAAGAATCAATGGCTTGAACTGAAACAATGACAGTGGGAGTAGAAAAAGGGATTCCAAGGTTATGTGATTCTAAAAAAAAGCGTAAACAAATTCCAAGATTATGTGATTCTAAAAGACTCTGAAGAGAGTGGATGCAAGTATTTTACTGCATAAATCCTGTAAAATGTTTTACGGTGTAAACACTGTAAAACATTCTGTTTTTGCTTATTTTCAATAATATGACAAATGCATTCCTCCAGTGTAATCCAAATAATTTATAATTACATAAATGTACAGCCAATTATCATGGGACCTACCAAAGTTCAATTTAGAACTAAAGTTTTGGCAATGAATATATGCTTTAGGTTATGGGCATGTAATGTCCACAATGTCATGGTAAAAATATCCTATTTATTTTGAAACCAAGAATTTAAATATGAAATATATGCAAGACAAGTCAAAAGACACAAGCATAATGATAATCTGGAGAGACCAAGGAAAAGTTAAAAGTTAAATTGAGCTAGCTCTGCTATAGAAAAAGCGTGGTTGAAAAAAAATAGAAAAATAGCATATAGAAAAAAAATTATCGAAAGGAGCTCTCCAAATGATTCAAATGTGTCTTAAATGTTTTAGTGCTTAAACATGCTCACTTAGTTGGAAAATTCAGTTATTCAGAATGACTCATTTTCTGAGGGATTCAGACAGGAAAACTTTCATTCTATTTTTAATAATAGGTGCTGAGAAAAGGGCACTGTTCATTTCTGCACTGCACTTTATATTGTACATTCTGGTTCTGATGATGCAACATTTTTTCAGTGTCTCTTTGGAATCTTTAGAATCGGAGTTACATAGTGTATGTTCTAGTATATGAACGAACCTCAGCAAAAGTGAAAATAATTTAAAATTAATTACTCCTTGCTGATAATGAAGACATTTCATTCCTTAGAGAATTCTTTGAAAGTGGACTATCAGTCATTTTTATTATGAAGTACCAATTAAATACTTAAAGTTCAAACCTGTCAATTAAAAGGAAGCTTAGTATGCCATTACTCAGCAATAATATCATATGCATAATTAGGGAATCTAAAACAGTAATACATTTTTAAATTCTGAAGAAACAAAATCAAGCTTCAAATGAGTAAGATTCTTGCAATAAGTGCCCACATGTTAGATAAACCTTAGAAAAAGTGAGGCAGAATCTAAAATCATCCTTTAGCAAGTCTCAAACCAATAATTTTCCTCTGTACATTTGGTAATTAATTGGTATGTATTTAAAGTGTGTCATATCAAGCCCTCTTAGGATGTTTCTTTTGAGAGTTTCTTCTTTTGTTAGTAAAGGTCAACTTATATCCACAACCTTTACTTGTATAATTTAGTGGTAAGTATTCAAAGAAAACATACATTTAGTATTTAAAACACATGCTATTCATTCCAATAAGTATGTTTTAAAATGTAAGGTTTATTTACTACAAATATTAAAAAAGTTAAAAAAAATAAAGTCTAGATAAGCAGGACAGCTTTAATGCATGTGTTTATACCATCAATACATAAATTTGTGATTTCCTGGCTCCAATGTTAAAATTTATTAAAATGTTTCCTATTCTCTACTTAAATTTAAAATATGAAGAATGACTTAATTTAAGATGTCGTAACTGGCCTGAATTTAAGTTTTGAAATTATGAAATGTATATGTTTATACATGGTTGAGGAGACAGTTTTATAATTCACATAAAGAAGTTAAATTTTGGAAAAGAAGTTAAATTTTGGAAAACTCTCCTTGGTTTTCTTCACCTTGAACTCATCATGAATCAACTGAAAGACAGAGATGCTTAAATTCTGATATACTCTCAATCTGTATTAAAATGGTTTAATGTTCTCAACAAAGTCAGTAATAGATTGAAAATCCCAGCTCCTAAGCTTAGTAGTTATTCAGTCATGGAGTATAGTTTATTTTATTTATTTATTTATTTATTTATTTATTGCTTTTTTTAGGGCCACAGGTATGGAAGTTTCCAGCCTAGGCGTCAAACCGGAGGTGAAGCTGCTGGCCTACACCACAGCCGCAGCAACACCACATCTGAGCCATGTCTGTAACCTTCACCACAGCTCAGGGCAAGACAGGATCGTTAACCCACTCGGCCAGCCCAGGGATCAAACCTGAGTCCTCACACATATTAGTCCGGTTCATTACTGCTGAACCACAATGGGAACTCCCGTGGAGTATAGTTTAATCTTTGCAATTTTCAATTTCCTTATTTATAAAATGGTAAAAATAAAACCTCACAGTTGATTGGAAAAGCCGAATAAATTTTAGTGGTTATCACTGATGACAGTCAAACTACCTCTATGATGATCACAGTATATCTCTATGTTGGGCCAAGTTTTGAGAACAGAAAGAGGAAAGGAGAGAAGGAGTACTGAGAACCTTGTCATGATGCTACATGATTGAACACAATGGATGTTCAGACTGGAGAGAGCCTGAAAAGGACAATTATTAAATCTGTGATGGACCATTACATTTAAAGGAAGCTGATTCATGGCATCACCAAAGAGAAGTGGAAAACATTTCTTTTTTTTAGACTGGATAAAATGTACAGAGAAAGATACTGATTCTGTGTAAGGAAGAACTTATTACATTGCAACAGTGGAATCAGTTCTCAATTGTGGAATCTATTCTCAAAAATGGAACCCATATCATACAAAGCAGAAAAAGGAGAGCCATCTGCACATAAATTATAACAGGTATTTATATAGAGAGCGAGAGAGGAGATATATTATATATATATATATATATATATATAAAATAACATCTGATCACATTTGAGTGCAATACTTGATAACTCAGTTACATATAAATACATGTAACACATATACTTTTTAAAATCATATTCTCAGTTATAGAAACAGTTCCTTACTGTCAAAATTCTAGCCAGATGTCAGATTATGTAGTATGCATTTTCAGCCTCCTTACTTTCTTCACTATTTTCTGTATTTTTTTTTTAGTCTTTTTCAAGTCTTAATTTATGTGATCCTTTTCTGTTTTATGTACAAAAGGAGAACCTTAAACTTTTTCTGGAATTTGGGGGACCTATTCTATACTTTGATTGTGGTGATAAATTTATGACTACACTTGTCAAAATTTGCAGGAATCTATACTAAAATGGAGAATTTTATTGTATATAATTTATTATTTAATTAAAAAACTATATCTAGTTACTTGTGATAGAAAATAATGGAGGATAATGTGAGAAAAAGAATATATATATATATATATATGACTGGGTTACTTTGCTATACAGTAGAAATTGACAGAACACTATAAACCAACTATAATGGAAAAATAAAAATCATAACAAATTTTAAAAAGAAAAAAATTGAAAAATTTGTTTTTCAAATAAGTTAGGGTCTTAATACAAAATAAAGAAAATAACATAAGGCGTTCTGGCAAGCTTTCAATTAATGGTAAACTGCAAGAAAAATAGAATTATTTTGAATGGGTTTGTTTTAGGTATTAGATTCCACTAGATTGTCTTCTTTCATAGGTGTAAGCTAATACCGAAATTCCCAAACCACTCTTTTTTTTTTTTTTGTCTTTTTGCCTTTTCTAGGGCCGTTCTAATGGTATATGGAGGTTCCCAAGCTAGGAGTCTAATCAGAGCCATAGCCACTGGCCTATGCCAGAGCCACAGCAGTGTGGGATCCAAGCCATGTCTGCAACCTACACTGCAGCTCATGGCAACACCGGATCCTTAACCCACTGAGCAAGGCCAGGGATCGAACCTGCAACCTCGTGGTTCCTAGTCGGATTCGTTAACCACTGTGCCATGACGGGAACTCCCCAAACCACTCTTTAGGGTGTTATTTCATATTGAAGGAACATACAATAAAGATCTTCAAAGAACACAGTGTAAGATATGATCTGGCAAAATATTATTTAATCCAAATTCACTGTTATATGTGCCTATGCTCTTTTAAACCCACGATGTGACTTTTATATTTACTAAAAGCTGGAATATTTGAAAAATAGTACAAGGATAATTGGAAATTATTTCTGAAAGTTGTTTAGACCTTAGAAACACTGCCACCTACTTCACATGAAAGCTGTCAAGTTGCAGAGTTGTCAAAGCTAATTTTGGCAATTCTGTATCACTGGAAATTTACCAAAATGTAGAAAGTAGAGAACATTGCAGAATGAAAACTAGCCAAATTTAAACATTTGAAATTATATTATATAAAAGAATATTATTTTTCTTCACCCTACGGTTTCTAACCACTGCTCATGCTTGCTGAGGGAAGAATGAAATATGAATACTTTCTTATCCAGATCTGTTATCCAGATCTCTTATCCAAAGACACCTTTGGACTTCCCTCCTAAGCCTTCTATTTGTTTACTAATAATCTCTCTCTCCCTTTCTATCCATTTATACATTTTAGCATTTACGTGTCACTTATATTTAATTCATTAAGTATTTACAAGTATGAGATGTAGGTACTATTACAATTTCCTTTTCATTGGTGAGGACGTTGGCCAAGTAACTAGCAAAATCACACAGCTAGGGAGTTCCCGTCGTGGCGCAGTGGTTAACGAATCTGACTAGGAACCATGAGTTTGTGGGTTCGATCCCTGCCCTTGCTCAGTGGGTTAATGATCCGGCGTTGCCATTAGCTGTGGTGTGGGCCGCAGATGCGGCTCGGATCCCGCGTTGCTGTGGCTGTGGTGTAGGCCGGTGGCTACAGCTCCGATTCGACCCCTAGCCTGGGAACCTCCATGTGCCCCAGGAGCGGCCCAAAAAATGGCAACAAGACAAAAAAAAAAAGAAAAGAAAAATCACACAGCTAGTGAGTGGAGGAGCCATTTTCAAAACTCATGCAATCTGATTTCACTGCCTTTAGCTAAATACCCTAGTCCTTCAACCTTTCATCAAATGGATCATGGTTCCCAGCATATATAACAAACCTAGGCATCCTCCATCAAGAAACTCATATACTGACATTGTTTCTAAAAGCTTGGAACCACATGTTCAGAACCAAATTCTTAGGAAATGGTCTGACCAAATGGGAATAGCATGGGATTTTCTCCTTTACTCTAGGTGGTTTGCTGTTGTCATTTTGTTGTTATCACCAACACAGCTGAAGACTGCATTCACCGTTTCTACCCCGTACCCCAAACTGCTGATGCAAATTAAATCTGTGTCCCCCAAGCCCCGTAAGCCTGGGAAGATAGGAACTGACTGGGTTTAGATCAGAGCATTGCCAGTATCTTAGACAGTGACTGGCAAAGAGTAGTCTATTAATTTGTATTTGCTGGCTGAAAATGAACTAAAAGTTTTATTTTTTTTTCTTTCACACAAATAACTATCAGAGTCTTCTAATTTGGGAATTATATAATACACAAACAGCCTTATCTGTGTCAGGTTTCTTCTTTTTCATTGTAGATCACTGATTCAGGTTGTCCCACCCATTTGATTCCAGATTTTATCATTATATTCCCTCTTCATAATCTGTCATCTGGCCAAGCAAATTGTCACATCTTCTATATATTCATCAAAGTTATTGATTAAAAATATTGAGCAGGAGCAGTTCAATGACAAATGTTGTCGGCATGACCAGAAGACCACCTTCTAGGCTTACTCTGACAAATCAACATATTGCTTTATTCTCAGTTGGTAATTCAAGCCACTTAAGATGTTACATTATATTAGGTCAAGTCATATGAAATTGGTAATTTATCCAGTTGATTTTTTGTTTGTTTGTTTGTGTGTTTGTATTTTAGCTATGCCCATGGTATGTGGAAGTTTCTGGGCCACATACCTGTGCGAACCTGTGCCACAGCAGAGACTTCAGCTGCTTCAGTGACAAAGCTAGATCCTTAAACTATTGTGCCACAAGGGAACTCCTTGAAATTGGTAATGTAAATCAAAACTGCAAAAATATGGGCAATTCTATATAATTTAAACTACTAATCTAATCCATGTTTTTCATCTTCTCTTGAGACTATCATATAAGACTTTGCTAAATACTTCATTTAAATCAAGCTAAATCCAAGTTGAATATGACTTTTGTAAGATTTATTATCATTTCTTTATGGTCACACCCTTAGCACATGGAAGTTCCCAGACTAGGGGTCGAATCAGAGCTGCAGCTGATGGCCTATGCCACAGCCATAGCAACCAGATCCGAGTGCCTCTGTGACCTACACCACAGCTCACAGCAACACTGGATTCTTAACCTACTGAGCGAGGCCAGGGATTGAACCCGCATCCTCACAGAGACAACTTAGTGTCTTTAGCTCACTGGGCCACAGGGTAACTCCAGATTTATTATTTTTTTATTTAGTAAGATGTATTATTATTAATTTGGTAAGTTTTATTAAAAACTAAAATATTTGATTACATGGCATGACTTGACTTTGTGTGTTGCCTCCCTAATTAAACAACATGTTTTACCTATGGAGCCAATGCTCTTTCTTTACCTTCCACAGGATTCAGTAAAGAATTTTGCCCATAATAAACACTCAGTGAATGTTGAATAAATAAATCCAACATTTTGAGTGTGCTCATAACTCATCCAACTAAAAAACTTCCTTGAAAGGGAAGGCTTTATGTACAATTTCCTGGAACTATCTCTTTTCAAAATATCTCCTATCACCAATCTAATTTCTCTTGGCTTTAATAACTTTTGGCACTTCCTACTCATATGAGACATATATCTGACAATTATAAACAAGAAAAGCAAATCTCTCATCCTCATTAATAGTAACCTCTTCAGTCCTATGGGGATTGAATATATATGCATTCACCCAGTTGGCTTGGCTCAGATATGGAGACACTGCTAATGGTGATATGACAGAGGAATAAAGAAACATCAACTGCCACAATCATAATGAATTCCCAAAATGAGTCATAGTATCCACTAAGTCACTAATGTAGAGAAAAGTAATTTTAACCCTGTTTAGCCCATAGGCAAAATTGAAGCTGTATTAAAATGAGCCAATATTAGCATTTTCATATCACTATCGCAAATACTACATGACACCCTAATGCATAGCCAGCACGAGTGAATATCTGATAACAGCAGGTCTAGTAAATGGATCCTGAAAATACTTTCTTATAAAAATCCAGAGTTCTTAAGTGAGTTTATAACACAACAAAGTCACTAATAATTAGAGGGAAATATCAGCAGTGACTATGGGATTCTTTCCAATTATGGATTTCCCAGTGCTTGAATTAAGACGTCTTTGGCTCTAAACTGAAGCAGACTACCACACTCAGACTATGTCTATCAATATTTCTGGGCTGGAAAGCTCATGCAGTTCCAGGATTCGTATATGCTGTCTGCCTCTTTTACTGGCAGTCATCTTCCGAATTTATTATTAAAAGACAAATGCTTATTTTCTGTTAAATTTCCATTTTTTACCCATCCTGCAGTTTTTAGGGAAGAAGCAAAACAAAATAGAGAAATTACGATATGTGAATGAGTATATGTTTATCTGCACTATTCTTTGGAAACTGAAAGCCAAAGGATTCTAATGTGATTTTTTTTTACTGGTAATCTAACTATTTTACCAATTTGTCTGAGGCTTATTATGTTTATCTTTGGATGACTACTGTAATTTTTTTAGTACTAGTTATTAAAACTCATCTCTTGAAGTCTTTCTCAATATTTCTATTGCTAATTAACTTCTTCATTACCATAAGCATGCTGCTAAGCCACCCTACTGTCATAAAATTTTTAAATGAATAAACAAAAATCATGTAATAAAAACAATGACACAGCTGCTCATTGTTTATACAGCTCAGCAAATAATGGCCAAGTGCTACAGACTGAGTCAGTGAATGTTATTCCTTCTCATTAATGCAAAAAAGAAAGGAATCTAGTGTAAGCCGAGCATGTCAAAATAGCTCATATATCTAGGATGCAGCCAGTGTTGAAGCTTTGCCTATAGTACCTGTCAATGCTCTTCCAAATGATAGCTATATCCTACCCATCTCTTTTCAAACAGTATAACTGGTTCACTTTAATACTAAAATGAAAGTTAGTAAATTTTGAAATTTAAAAGATCAATTCCATCACATATTCATTCTAATCAATTTAAGATCTTGAGAACAGAGGTGGACACAAAATTAAGAGTTTTATAAGTATTGGTTAACAGAGGGAATTATGCAAAATTTTTAGCCTTTTTATGTAAAATAATTAAGGAAACCTAAAAGGACTCTGAATTATCTCAGAGAAACTACTGAGAATCTAAAATAGGTAATTATGGTGGCTATTAGTGAAACAAGAGTTTTAGATTTTCCAACTTTGAGATTTTCCTTTTCTCCTATAGTTTTGAAATGCAAAGCACTTCCAAGGCTTGTGTGAAGCTTCATGTTATTTTATTCCTTTTACTATTTTATATTAATTTAAACAGGAATAACCACAGAATTGCTCTACAACCTAATGAGAATAGAGTGCAGTTAAGTACATAAATCAAACTTCATGCAACAGGAATGAACAACTGAATTTTCAGCTCTAAACTGGGGGGAGAGATGGAATAAAATTATAAGAATCAGAGAAAACTACACAAAAAATCTTTGGAACAAAAAATGACTACTTACCCCTAATCAAAAGGCAAATATTTTTAGGGATAACTCTAATGACACATAGTTTAAAAAAAAAAAAAAGTGAAGGGAGAATTTAACATAGAGAAAGATTTCTCTTAAAAATAGTTATTTCAGATGTTCCCCTCATGGCTCAGTGGAAAGGAATCTGACTAGAATCCATGAGGATGCAGGTTCAATCCCTGGCTTTGCTCAGTGGGTTAAAGATCCTGTGTTACCATGAGCTGCAGCGTAGGTTGCAGACTTGGCTCAGATCTGGTGGGGCTGTGGCTATGGTGTAGGCCAGCAGCTACAGGTCCAATTCGACCCCTAGCTTGGGAACATCCACATGCCACAGGTGCATCCCTAAAAAGACCAAAAAAAAAAAAAGTTATTTCATTAACTGAGACAGCACTACCTTGCATACTTTTAATTTAAAAATTAACATAAATTTTTGAATGCCCTTTAAGAGTATTAGCATATTTAATTCAACAGATTCACATTTGAAAACATGCTTTTAAATTTTACATTCTTATTGGGTCAAAGCCACCAGATGTTTCTGTCTTAAAAGAAAAAAGTGAGAGCAGCCGTGGACTGGACCAAACAAAGGTTACACATCAGCCTGATTGAGGATGGGCAGGTTTTCTGCATGCACTCAGGTCTCAGCTGGCAAAGCTGAGTGCCATTCATGCCAGCCTTGAACAGCCGGAATGAATGAACACAGAAAGAGTGACTGGACTCAGGCAGCATAATAGCATTTCAAAACAGCTCATCATCTGCCCGTGTTTAGGAAAGTCAGTGAGAATAGACAGAATCCAGACTATGTGTTAGTGTACTTGGAAAATATGAACATAAGTGAAAAATTCAGAATTCTACCTACCCCACTTTTGAGTATAAAACATAACTTAGCTTTAATTTAAAATACAGAAGTATGAGTAATCTCTCATGGTAAGGATGGGATTGTATTGGTTACTACATTCCTTCAACTATAGTGACAGGTCTGATTTGTTTTCCTGCCCATTTTTCCTCTTGTTTATTTGTTTGTTTCCAAACACAGAAACAGACCAGGAGCAGTTGTGAGGCACTACATGACTACCTAAGGTCATATTGGTCCTCTCACTGTGTTAACTGATTCTAGCTATTCAAGATGCTGATGAATGGCATCCAGCTTTGCCACGACCGGTCCTAGAGGATTGATACAGGTGTCTATCCTGTACCAGGATGCTGTTCTTTTCTGTCAACCACACAGGTAGTAATTCTACAAGAACACAAAAAAAAGGTCATTTAATAAAACAAAGTGATGCATTCTGCTGCCAGAACAGCCTGAGCCCCGAGAGGAGGGGGACAGTAACTATGGCTCCACTGATTCTTAATACATGAAGACAACATTTGTGTTAAGACACAAATTTTTTTTTAAACATTAGGGACTCTAAAGTAGTGATTTTTTTCAAACCTGGAATCACCTCTAAAATACACTATACCAGGCCTCACTTCACCTGGTGAATCAACATTTTAGGGCTGTGGTTTGAAGGAGGCAGGAAATCAACTTTTTAACATGCTCCCTTAGTGGTTTATACAACAGTAGTCATTAGATATGGGGTTGGGAAACAATGACTTAAAGGCAATGAATAATTACCACAGAAAAAAAAATAGTCTGACATTTTTATTGTACTCTATAGCATATACTCACAGAGTATATATAACCTAGGGGTAACACAGTGACAACACAGTGATTCTCAAATTTAGCAGCCCTATTAAACATAGATTACTAAGATTCACTGCTAAATTTTTGATTTAATGTAGGATGGGACCTTAGAATTTACATTTGTAACAAGTTCCTAGTGGACTATACTTTGAGATCCATTATCCTACCGAACTCAGAAATCACTTGCTTGTAAATCTACTTACTTAAACTTAAGTTTTATTAAACAAAGAAATAGAAAAAGAGGCTTTTAATTCACCAACATATTTAAACCCACTGATCACTAGAACAAAATTATTGGTCTCCCAAAATAATTACATAAAATTGCAGCAAAACACTCAAATACTTTCTCTGTGAATGGTTTTTAATATCATTACACCAAGATAATGACCATTAGTGCTTCTCTGTCATCAAAATTATTCATTGGATATCTTCTTTTCATAGTCAGTGTAAAATAAACATACTTACCTATTCCTTCTCAGGAAATATAAGCATGACCATAAAAAAGGGCATAGTTGTGTAAATGACAAGAAATAATATTGAATGTTTCAAACGGGCAAATTAATCTGTTTTACTGTCAAAGCTAAATGTAAAATATTTAAGTTTCATCTGTCATTACAATAGTTAGGTCTCCTTTCTGGGAGTTCCCGTCGTGGTGCAGTGGTTAACGAATCCGACTAAGAACCATGAGGTTGCTGGTTCGATCCCTGCCCTTGCTCAGTGGGTTAACCATCCGGCGTTGCTGTGAGCTGTGATGTAAGTTGCAGACATGGCTCGGATCCCGCGTTGCTGTGGCTCTGTAGGCTGGCAGCTACAGCTCTGATTCAACCCCTATACTGGGAACCTCCATACGCTGCTGGAGCAGCCCAAGAAATGGCAAAAAGACAAAAAAAAAAAAAAAGAATAGTTAACTCTCCTTTCATTCAAAATCAATGGCTTTAAACTCATGGCTTTCTCCTTATACTTGTCCCTTTTCAATTCTTATCCTTATAAACAACTGGTGAAAACTGATAGTTTAAAGTGTTTAAAAGTCAAAGTTGACAGGAAGTACAACTAGACCAAATAATACAGTGGCTCTGTAATCAAAGCGTAGAAGCAAAATTCCTAAGAATACCCTGTACGTTTAAGAACTACAAATCTTCTTCCTTAGCAAAAAAAAAAAAAAAAAAAAAAAGCTAGAAATAGAGTAAGAGTGCTCTTCTACAGTTACATTATCTGGATGAGACTTTGAGACTTTGTCACTTTCTTATTTGTGTGTGTGTTCTAGTCTTACAAAGGGGTGGGGTTGTCAGGTAACTGTCCTGAACACAATCAGAAAGACTTTTTACAACTCATCAAAGAATTCTAAATAGATTATCAGTACTCTAGTCATATGGAATACTATCTTAACATCCCAGAAATTTCTTTCAACTATTTCAAAGACTGAACATATTCACTAAAGAATTTAGGAGAGACCCAGAAAAGCTGGAATCTGAACCAGTAAGAAATTAACTAACACTGGAGTTTCCACTGTGGCTCAGTCGTTAATGAATCCTACTAGGAACCATGAGGTTGAGGGTTCGATCCCTGCCCTTGCTCAGTGGGTTAAGAATCTGGCGTTGCTGTGAGCTGTGGTGTAGGTTGCAGACGAGGCTCAGATTTGGCGTTGCTGTGGCTGTGGTAGGCTGGCAGCTACAGCTCCGATTCGACCCCTAGCCCGGGAACCTCCATATGCCCTGGGTGCGGTCCTAGAAAAGACAAAAAGACAAGAAAAAAAAGAAATAAACTATCATTAAAATTTTGGGTCCTATGATTGTTAAAAAAATGTACTGAGGGAGCTCCTTGGTGTCCTAGTAGTTAAGGAATTGGCATTGTCACTACTATGGCTCAGGTTGCTGCTCTGGCTTGGGTTTGATCTCTGGCTGGGGCACTTCCATATGCCATGGACATGGCCAAAAATAATGTACTGAGTATAATAAATAGGCATACTCTATATAAATTATTTTAAAAATATTTTTATAAAATTTTCAAACAAAAAGAAAAATAGAAAAATGTCCTAACTTCCAAATCCTTTAAACCCGCTTTAAAAAAAATAGCAAAATATAAGGAATATTTCTCATATTATTAAAAATTCTTACATCACGTAATTTTTTTAGTTGTACTGTTGAGGCACTTAATAAATAATCTATCAATTGTAAGTTTAATGAGGAAGTACAAATCAATGTATTTAAGAAGAATATATGGGGAGTTCCCATCGTGGCGCAGTGGTTAACGAATCCGACTAGGAACCATGAGTTGCGGGTTCAATCCCTGCCCTTGCTCAGTGGGTTAATGATCCCACGTTGCCATTAGCTGTGGTGTAGGTTGCAGATGCAGCTCGGATCTTGCGTTGCTATGGCTCTGGTGTAGGCCGGCGGCTACAGCTCCGATTCGACCCCTAGCCTGGGAACCTCCATATGCCGCTGGAGCAGCCCAAGAAATGGCAAAAAGACAAAAAAAAAAAAAGAATATATGTTTGGGGAAAAATCATCATGGTAAGAATTTACACAGGAATAACTATAGACTCCTTTTTTTAATACAGAGGAATTGTATCACGGATATAACATTCAATTTATATTAATTAAGCAGTTCTGTTATATAATTAAAATATTATAAAATTACAGTTTGGAAAGGTATTTTTTTATTATCTAAAATATACGTTGCATAATAATACTTATCTGTACTTTATAGGGGTCTATTTCTAGGAACTCACTACATATAAACTACCAAAGGAGTTTTCAAAAATAAGTTTGATTATATTTAATTTTTACTTTAATAGATGACTTTAGAATCTAATCCCAATATACAATTCAATTTATGCTAGAAAATTATTTTTTAAATTTCTTCTGTGATGTTCTGCCCTGAAATTCAATACTTTTACAGCACAAATCCTTCTGATGGACTTGTCTTTTCCAGTTGTAACTCAGAGAACTAAAACCTCCACCTTCATTCACATGTTTTCTAGCTCACTATTAAATTTAGAAAATTTTAGCTTTTCCATGCTTGCAAAAACTATGCACTTGAACCTATGCCATGGCACTGCAAATTCTTTTGTTAAATTTTTAAATTATAGTTGATTTACAATGTTCTGTCAATTTCTGTGGTACAGCAAAGTGACCCATTTATACACATACCTACATTCTTTTTCTCATATGATCCTTCATCATGTCCTATCACAAGTGGCTAGATATAGTCCCCTGTGCTATACAGCAGGATCTCATTGTTTATCCACTCCAAATGCAAAAGTCTGCATCTACTAACCCCAAACTCCCAGGCCATCCCACTTCCCCTCAGCAACCACAAATCTACTGCAAATTCTTAACTCAAGTTACATGATCAACCAACTCAGCAGTCCTGATCATCCCATGAAGTACTTTGCAGTGTTCCTAAAAGCTTACAAAGTATCACTCTACTAAAAACTGTCATTGAAATCCAGAATATATGACAGGTCAATCTATTCATACTCAGGAAAACATTCAGTGAAGGTGATATAAAAACAGTTTTTAAGCAATTAAATTCTCAAGAATCATGTAATATGCACAGTTGCTGAACCACATAATAACTACTATTATAGGTCCTACTCCATTAAAATTTCAGAGTAAAAATTTCCTTTTCTGACAAAACAGGGCTTCTTTTACTAACAATGTAACTGTTTCTGAGAAAGAGTTACAGGAGTTAGAAGTTGCTGGTGCTTTGGGAAATTGAAACCCTGGTTTCTTCCAGTTCTTACAGCCATCTTGAGGCCAAATGGAATAGTGTTACTAGAAAGGGTAAATTCCAATATGAGATCTCTTGCTTCTTAACGTTTCATAGGTACCAGTACCTTAGTTGGTTTCTTTCTAAGGGATAACTGATTGCATAATGCTTTCCTCCACCTTCCACACTGACCAGTGCTTTTCAGATGTCTGGTGACACATTCATATCTTCTGTTCCTGCTGCTTATTAGTCACTTGGGCAACCACACATAAACCTTGCTCTCTTTGCACACACACAAGAACGTTTCTCCAGCAAGTAAACCTAGAAGAGGGTTTGCTAGTACACAAAGTATGCCAATCCCCCAGATGTGGGATCTATTAGATATTGCCAAGTTGCTCTCAAAAACAGTTCACAACTATTTCCACTCTAACCTACAAAGTATAAGTATTCCACACTTTGTCCTTAATTTTATCTTAAACTACTTGAAGTGATTTGTTAAATCAGTCTTGGAAAATTTTGATGAACCTGTGGCAAATGGAAGTTTCCAGGCTAGGAGTCAAATGGGAACTATAGCACTGGCATATGCCAATACCAGATCCAAGCTGCATCTTCGACCTATACCACAACTCAAGGTAATGAAGGATCCTTAACCCACTGAGCAAGGCCAGAGATCAAACCTGTGTCCTCATGGATCCCATTAGGGTTCATTACTGCTGAGCCACAATGAGAATGCTCAGGAAAAAAAAAAATTAATGCGTGTTCTTTCATCACCTTCTCTTTGAAGAAAGGGGACTCATTTACTTATTGTCCATTTATTTTTAGGAAAAAAAATATTTATTTCCCTCATTTCTTGCCTAGATAACTTTTTCTTTATTTCTTCTCTTTTTCACTAGTTCCCCAATCTTGCTTATAGATAGTATCTCCAAAAGTGTTGTTAGCAAAACTTCTAGAATAAGATAATGGAAATAATATAAGTAGAAAGAAATCTAATAAAGAGCCAGTCCTCAAATTTCTAAAATCTTTTAAATTGCTCAGAATTTCTGCAAAAGTTTCAAAGTCTTCTAATTCTCCAATAATTAAATGTTTCTACAAACATTTCTAAGAACACACACACCACACAAATCCATGCACTGTTATACCATACTCTGTTGTAGGTTTGTGTGCATTATCATCTTTTCCATTGTAAATATAAAGTGATTCAGCTTCATGATTTAGTCAGACAAACCTGGGCTTCTTTGAAGTTCATGTCTACATTTACATACTAGGTTTCTCTGGGCAGATGCCTTTATATCCTTGAGTCTTTGGTTCCATATCTAAACTTCATAGCATTTAGTTTTCTTCATAGCATTTATGTTTTTTAAGAGTTAAGGCATGTGCTTTTTTTTTTTTTAACAGAAGTGTTCTGGAAATATCCCTCCAGTTAGCCAAAGCCCTCTCCAGAAACACCTGTATCTCCTCACCTTGCATCACCCTCCTGACAAGCCTGCTGCACCTCCGTTTTGCTACAGCAGGTCTTGGCTGGGGGTGGGAAATGCACAGCAGAGCAGTGGAAGCTGCTGCTCTGAGTCTTCAGCCTAAGGAGACCAGAGACAAAGGGGAGGAAGACCTGCCTGTCCACTGGCCCCCGCCCCCAACCTGCTGTCTAAAGTGGATACTGTTTGCCAAGCACTGGGGTGAGGCACATGCTAAAGAGGGCCCTTCACCTCGCTGCCCAGATGGCCAGATGCAGGGTTGTGTCTGGGAGGTGCTTTGTAACAGCAGTTGCTATTTGCTTGTCCTTACTCTACTGGAGGTTGATGTGGCCTTGCTGACTTGTGTTTGAGACTTCATTCACCCAATTCCCTTACCTTCATACCTGTGCATTGCTGTCCTGCTTTCCCCTTGCTCCTTAGCAATGGCACCTACATTCTTTTCAATTACTGATGGGGGCAACATGACAATGCAGAAAGTCAGACAAAGATTCTAACTGCAGCTCTGCACTATGTATGTGATATGTGACATTTGCGTTATTCATCTTCTCTGATCTTAAACATCTTTATTAGCTGGAAATGAGGATAAGGCTGTCTTTGCATGATTTTTGTTAGGATTAAATTTGATAACCTATGTGAAAGGCAAGAAAACACTCAATAAATAGTAGCTAATCAATACTACTATTTTCCGGCAACTCCCTTTCTCTTTCTATTTCTCTTCACCTGTTTTCATTATTCTGTAAACTCTATGAGCCCCATGTGCAGTTGTAATGACAGAGCATAGCACAATGCTTGGCTTCAGCTACCTAAAGATGTATCTCCCAAGTGATGAAAGGAAGGAAAGGAAAGAGGAAGAAAGAATTGATCAGTTAATCACTGGACTTCTGATTTAAGCACAGGTTAGCTCCCTGCTTCTGCCACAGCAATACAGGTTCCAAGCTGCATCTGTGACCTATGCAGCAGCTTGTGGCAACATCAGATCCTTAACCCACTGATCAAGGCCAGGGATTGAACCTGCATCCTTGAGAGACAGTGTTGGGTTCTTAACCCACTGAGCCAGAATGGGAACTCTGCAGAATTCTTATTAATTATTCTTATTAAACAACAACAACAAATCTCTATTTGTTTTCAGGGAAATTTGACATTTCTCATCCCATAAAATTATACAGCAAGGTAGATTTTACCTTAATCTAAGTATCTTAAATTTTTGGTCATTAATCATTGTTATCTGAGAATCTGGTTTTCTGGTAGAAAAGTAATTAGTAAGAGGGAAATACCTTTCTGCTTAAAATCATATTTTTGCTTGGCAACCCTACTGTAAGGTATTTGAACATTGTCTAAAACTTTTTTTAAAAGTGAAATAAAGCAAAGATTAGGCTTGGCTGTATAATAACATCCATTCTCACTTCTCTAACCTAGGTAGGAGCAGAGTATTCTCAAGCAGAAACCCTAGAAAACCAGAAATCCCATTTTAATCACTACTGCCAACCCTAACAAGATGTGCTAATAATGAGCAGCCAAACTATTTCAGTTCCACCTGCCTGCCCTCTGGTGGATGTGCTAATGACTGATGAAATGGCTACAGAAAAGACAGCTGGTGTGAGTGGGAAGCCTATTCACAAGTAAGTCATCTTTTATGACTGTGAGCTACATGCAGAAATAATTCTGATTATTGTTCTAACAATTATGCATTTATTAGGGACATCACTCTGTAGGAAAAAGAAATGATACATTAGTAACATTTGTGAACCTTTTTATCCCTTGCAGCCAATACCCTTTATTAGGAAGGTCACCTATATGTTGGATGAATAGTTAACACTGGGCTCAGCTGTAAAAACTCCGGTCCAGCTTTGCTTTGTGCAGGACTGTGATTTTGATATTCAGAGCCTGAAAAGCAGAAGGTGCCCTTCTGAAAAGGTTTAGCCTTTAATTACGAAGAAAAAAAAATACAAGAAATGTAAAAACAAGTATAAGAGAATTCAGCTGATGCTAAGTGGCGATGGAATCGCTACTGCAAATTTTGCAGGTTTTGGCTGTGCTCCCTGAGAAATCATCAGCAGCAATGCCCTTTGGGAAGCAGCTGTCACTACAGGCAATGAAGAAGCATTGAGAGAAATAGAGGGGGCGCCTTGGCAGACAGGCAAACAGCTGATGCATAAAAATACAGACCTGGATGAAATTAGCAACAAGTAGCTGACTATTTTTTCTTTTTGTAAAGTTCACTCAGCTACTAAGATAGATGTAAATTAAACTTTAGAGACAATGTGGCATATCAAGTGGAACTGTGAAGCAATCCCAACCCACAGGCTGAGGACAAGTTTGATTTAAGATCCCACTATTTTCAGGCTCTATTTTGTGACTAGGGTGCAACATATTTAACTAAACCGTTCAGGAAGCAAATTCAGCTACCTATTAAACACGTGACAGTTTCAAAATGTTCAAGATTCTCTGCCCAGTGCTCACATTACTCAGCTGTCAAAGTTAAGGGCTCAGATATATGATGTGAAAATTACATTTTAACGAGGTGTCATGTGTGTTTAAAGTTCTTATTCATCACTACATAGCCACCGCTTTTACTGGAGACACAAATGCACTTAATTAGCATATTAGAAGGACAGAAAGTTCACCTTATCTGCACTGTTAAACTGTTCTGTGTAGGCTTTTCGTGGTTTTTAGATTCTACTATCTTCAGCATATACAAGGATGATTACATTGACATAATCTCAAATAGCTTTCAAGAAAATGTGGATTTCGTCCGGGAAGCTGAAGAACAGGCACTAGATGGTAGCTCCCATGTTCTCATCGTCTGCTGTTCATATCTACTGCTTGATGTGTTCACTAAGTTTCAACCAAGACATGTTTAGATCTGTCAGACATACTAATTTTAGGAAATTTGGGGGGCTAGACATCTCTGTATATTTTTATTATCAACCTGAGCCTATTTCTTCTTCCTTCAGTAGGAAATAGTGGAAAATATATTTGGCAAGGAAAGTTTAGATTGCTCAGTGGCCAGTTTAGACACAAACAAAGAGTCTAAGAAAACACCTCCCATCTACTTCCTAATGAATAATGAACTCAGTACAAGATGGTTTGGAGCAAGGCAAGTAAAGCAACTATTTGATTCCTTCACAGCAGACACATCAGTATATCAGGTGGAATTTTAGAATTATGATACCAACATGAAAATCACTCAACTTGTGAAATAGCCAAGTATTGTTTGGAGGTTTTGATGTATATCTTACGAAAGATAGCCAACTGAAGGCAGTGATGGAATGTAGAGCTGACAACATATTTTATGTTAGGAAAAAGGCTCAGTTAAAAGCATAGTTGAAGAAATTCTAGATTTGATAGTTCTCTACTCAGAAAAAAAAAAAGAAAAAGCACTTTTGCATTTACTTTATCCTCAGGCGATAGTGCTTACAAGCATTTCCTGTCCTGGTGTCCAAAACGTAATACTTTGTTACAGACAAAATGCCTTTCCAAAGGAATATGCTTATTATTCATTTCTGAATATAATGCATTTTCCATTTTCTCTAATTTGAAAACCTTCCTGTAATTCATCAACTGAAAAAAATTTGAGAATATGTCCTAGAAATAAAATTCATCAAAGAAAGTGGCTCACTTTCTTTCCCTTGTAAAACCACTGACTTTAATTTCTCTAATTACTTCTTTTTGGAAGAAAATGCAACAGGTATTTAGGGGTCTTGGCTCTTCTCCATATACACGAAACGTCTTTTAGGTCACCAAACATCACATGATCTGAGTAAAGAGGCACGTGTGTATGCCAGGGTGGGAAACCACGGAGGTGACAAGTCTAGAGGACAGGAGTGCTCAGCAAACAGTAAAGATGCCTTACTCGAGAACTACATGTGTAATCCTAATGACACAGAGGTCAGGGCTAGGATGCCCATGTCCATATTATTCTAAATAGGGACGTTAAAAATATATATATATATATAATTCATAGTCAACAAATCTTGACTATGTGTGTGTGTATATATATATTTGATTTCACAGTTGAAGAATAGAGGCAATTTTTTTGCATTGCAGACCTATGGTAATTGTCTAATCATGAGAACTACGAATGAGATTTGTATCTGGAGAGTGCCTGGCACATGCAGACACTGAGATCAATTCTATCAAATGAATGAATCTAGACACAAAGCCTCAATAAGCATACTTTCCACTACTAGTGTCACAGAAAGGAGCATGGCTCTGAAGCTGGGCTGCATTTTAATAGCTGGGTGATTTTTAAGTAAATTGTATGAATTGTAGTGCCTTAGGCCCCTCATTCAGATAATGTGGATAATAATGGTCCTGGAACTTTTGGTATGCAGCTTTTATGCTAATTTTCGAATGCCCACTACATAAATCATCTCATTAAACTCTAACAGTAATCTTTCGAGATAGCATTTTGCTTTTTTTCTTCACGGGATCGTTGTATAAACAAACTTAGAATGAGTCTTTTCTGTTTTGGCTGCCCTGTGGCATATGGAGTTCCCGGGCCAGGAATCAGATCTGAGCCCCAGTTGCAACCACTGTGGCAGCCGGGGAGCAAACCAGCGTCCCAGTGTTCCAGAGACACTGCCAATTCTGCTGCATCACAGTGGGAACCCTCAGAATTAGTCTTTTGACCTTAACATATTTATAGTAAGTTGGTTTCCAGACATATATACCTAAGAAGATCCATAATAAAAATTCACTAAAGGCAATTTCCTTGAAAAATGTCAATATATACTAAAGAAAAACACTCAACTGAAACTGTGCAGAATAAATTGAACAGCCTCTATTAATGCTAAATGAAGTTCTCATAGCCACACATATCATGCATAAAATTACTTCACTTATTCTTTCTACCTCTAAATTGCAATAAGTCCACGCCAAAGTACTAGCTTTTTAATTTAAGCATTCATGCATGAAAACTGATACTTTTCTGTGATTATATCTACAAATTTAATACAGTTGGAATCTCACTGTTTGCAAAACAGGAAAGATCTTCACTGTCATTTTAAAAGACTGAAAACTGAATCTTCTGGCTTAAGTTAGGGATTTATTTCAAAAACTGAACTTTGTCATTTATTAGTGTTTACCCCTTTAATAACATCCTTTTAACCAACATGAGCACTATGGCTCATAATTTAACTCCTATAAACAAAGAAACAAATAAAATAAAATGAGTGGTATAATTTTTCTTATGTGCAAAGTTACAATGATCAATCATATATATGGATACACACATAGACTTTTATTAATGTTCATTAGAAATATTTTTTGGCAAGTCTCTAAAATTCATGAGGCTATGGTACCATCTTTTCCCGTAAGAATAATTTATAAAAATGAAGCTAAGAATTTGAGTCCATCAACTCAAAACCTGGAGTACTAATTAATGTTAACCTTTCTATTATTCTAAATAAAAATAAGGCATGATATTTCTGATAAATAAAATTAAAATGCTACTGCTTCTTATTCACTAACATCAAAAGATAAGTTATGATGTATTCTTTCTTTGGAGGCAATTAGAAATCACTCTGATTCCAATTAAACATCAAAAAAGGCTAAGAACCACTCATCAAGAGAGTTTTTACTGCCAAAATATGAATATTGGTTTAACAATATCATTGATCTGAACACAATACTCCAGATGATTTGCTTAGGTTCTTTAATTGAAGGGCGTATTGGACTGAGAAACCCTACCTGTACAAAGTTGGTCAGATCTAGGAGATTTTTGAGGACTTGATAAAGAGAAGTTGCTTTTGCTGCTGTTGCATATTTAGGCTTCTCCTTCCACAAAAGGCAATTTGACATAACATCAGCATTGCTGGCTATGGAAAGAATGTCTGTCACTCTGCCAGAAGCCTCCCAGGGGCTAGAGAAAATGCCACCTAATTTGACATTCCATCCCAGTGAGAAGTGGAAAAGCTTTCATTCATTCATCCATTCCTTCATTCAACAAAGAATTATTGAGCCTTTATTTTCTATATGTCATATACTACATTAGTGTCTAAGAAGGCATAAATAGTGGCTAGATGAAAAATAATAAAAAAGATGGGTATGGCAAGATTATTGACTATATGACAACTAGAATCTAGTTGTAAAAGAAGATACACATATAATGAAGTAAGTTAGTAAGCAGAATGACACGCTAATAAAAGCATGGTAAAAGCAAGGCAGAAAGGAAGAAATATTAGCAGGTAAGCACGAGAAGAAAAAAAAATTGAACTTTGAATTGCTATGTTACTATCAAAATCCAGACACCCGTATCTTAGTTTTCCATTATACTTTATCAGGGAGAACACTATTATTGCTAGTTAAAATAGCTTAATTTCTAAATTAAGATAATTCTGCTCAGTTGTACAAATAAAAATGCAAAAGGCAAAGCAATGTATGACCGTCTTTAAACAATATTAAAAGCAAACAGTATGTCCTGGAGGGGAAAAAGATATACTGAAGAATGGGAATCAAAGCTTATCTCGATTTTTTTCAAAGCCAATTTTTGCATTGCCGTTTCTTATAAAATTGAGATCTATTTTTTTCTCTTTATCAGTTATGAACATTTTTCTGTATATATCAATTATATGAACGCAGACATATGTACCATCAAACTGATAATATTCCCAGCTGGGTTGGTCAGACACGATGTTCTTTGGGATTTGAATATATTGGTGTAGGGTTCCTGAAGCATTCTATCAAGCCAACCCTTTGACATTTTCCAAGTGGAGAACACTTCCCAGGGCATGTCACAGTTAATTAGATGGGATGGCATTCTATTTTCACAAAGGTTTTGTGTACCTCACTAAACAAAGAGCTAACTCACCACTGATAATAAAAATGCCCTTCACAGAAGGGCTGAAGGTTGGAGATTAGCTGCGCAGAGGAGAAATAGTTTCTTATGCCTATACTTTTTCTACGGTTGAAACTGTTTTTGAGCTGAAAATACCCTGAATAATTTTAAATACACAGACCAAAAGAAAGACCACAAAAGGATGTATAATCAAAATATACAATAAACTTACTGAGAGCAAACCATACCTATTTCCCCTTTGAGCACCAGCAAAAGTCACGCTTACCTGATCTACTATCCAGAGGTCCAAAATCCAGAGAATACTTCACGACGTGATAGTTATTCCAGACGTAGAGAAGGTTGTCCCTGGGGTTGTAATCCACAGCGGCTATGTACTGATAGGAATTGGGAAAGGGGACATCCACCAAACCATCCTTACTTTGGTCGGTGTTGTAAATGTAGTCAATCTTATTCCCGGTGGCCTCGTTGTCATCATCCTCGTATACAGACTTGACCACATACAGAATCCCACATATCATAAATGCATTAGAAGCCGACCTTTTGTCATATGCAGTGTCCCACGTCCCTTCAATCCGTAGGGTGTAAGGGTTCAACTGGCTAATGACGATTTTACCATTGTTCTGTTCTGTTGCATAGATTACCCACAGCCCATTCTCATCCACCGCCAGGTCTATGTCAGACTTGCCTCCCCAGCGGTAAGGCGAGGTATCGTGGTAATTGGCATTGGCTATGATGGCCTCTCCGCTCTTTATCCTAGTCCGCAAATCGAACTTCACTATGTTCCTAGTACGCTCTTTATTGAAGAACAGGGCTCCGTCGTACACGACAAACCCGGTGCCGTCCACCCTGTGGGGCAGCTTGTAGGTTGTGGTTGGCCTTCCGGCAATGAAGTCATCCTTGGATGAGTACTCAGTCAGGGTGTCAGTTCTGTAGGGTGTCCAGGGCATGTAATAAATCTTGTCAGAAGCCTGCAGGGGGTCTTTGCACCAGGCCCCAGACTGGTGGTCGGACTCGAACAAATGTTCACTCTGGTAGACTCCCTTGAGCAGTCCGGGACAAAGAAAAACTGTTGGAAGGGAAGAAGTCAAAAAAATAAATATATTAATGTTAATATTTTTGTCTTCCATTCCTATTTTTCACCAAGTGGGCTGCAACTCTAACAAGAAATACCCACTACCACTTAATTATTTTGCTGCATTCTTCCGAGAACATAGTCTTCCACATTAATTTTGACATTTGTTCAGAATCATTTTGATTTCATTTACTGAAAAAATTGGCCTTTTAATGAGTAGCTGTGCTTTCCTTTGACATTTACCTTTGCAAATGTGTTAAAATAATTTTGGATATACTATGTACATAGATGTGATTTAGGTCTATGTATTCCATAGACATATAACAAATATAAATGTTTATATGTGATGGTTTATACCCCTTACTTGGAAATGTTTATAAATATTGTTTTCACTCAGATGCTATTAAATATTCTATACTTATAATTAAGAAGCCAATGAAAATCCAAGAGTAATTAAAACATAATAATAAGAGAAAAGAAAAGTCCTGTAATAGAGGCCACTGTTTCTTCTGAGGGAAAAAAGCTCTTAAAGCTGCTATAGCACACACAGAGCATGCAACCCACACAATTAAAAATGAGTGATGGATGGATACTGGAAGGAAAAAGAGAAAGGAAGAAAAAGAAAGGAAAACAGGAATAAGGAAAGAAGAAAAGGTGAAAGGTTACAGAGAAGAACCCAAGATCTTGATTTTAATCAGTTAAAAATGTCCTGTTAAATACAGTAGTATTGGAACTTAAAAACATGTACCTTCTACTGTTACATGAGAAGAACATTAAAAAACAAGATTACTTGCTACAATATTGTGCTGCTCATACTTCAGACTGAAAATGGCCAGGAATTATCTGATTCACTAGGTTTTTAGTATGATTCAGTAGCATGTCATGTGAGTGTTGGTAAGAAAGCGTGGCTGATTCATCTGCAATGAAGGGGCTGTAAAGCAATGTTTCCCAAAGGGAGGTCCTTGAAGCACCTGTTGTAAGTGGTTTAGCTACATGCTACACACAAAGGAAACAGGGACCCCTAGCCGCATGTGTTAAAGAACTATCATATTAAACACAATTGTGTGGGAATCCTAATAGCTGAGGTACATTAGCAAATCTCCAAGGCAGACCTGGGGATAGTGAGCAAATTTCACAAACTAATTTGATCATGGGACCACTTTTCTCGAACCTGTTTGGGGCATAGTGTTCTGCTGAACCTGCTCTGGGAAACACTGCTCTAATATTTTTTTGCAGAGCAAATACACTGAAAAATAATCATGCAGTCCACTGTTATGTTTGAACGATTAGAACTGTATTGAGAGGAGAAATTAGGAAATCACAAAATTTTTGATTGTTGACTCAGATTTTAATGATTAAGTCTCTCTCTCTCTCTCTTTTTTTTTTCTTTTGTCTTTCTAGGGCCGCACCCCAAGCATATGGAGTTTCCCAGGCTGGGGGTTGAATCGGAGCTGTAGCTGCTGGCTTACACCACAGCCACAGCAACAGGGGATCCAAGCCGAGTTTGCAATTTACATGACAGCTCACGGCAACGCCAGATCTTGAACCCACTGAGAAAGGCCAAGGATCAAACCCAGGTCTTCATGAATACTAGTCAGGTTCGTTAACCACTGAGCCATGATGGAATTCCTAAAATCTCTTGATATTAGTGATTATCCCCTTAACAGCAACTATAAGCCTATATCAAATGGAAAATGATCTCGAATAAAACTCAGCTAGGGTTTGCAGGTTATTAAAAAGGAAAGTACATTGTTAAAATGCCCAAGGTTTTACTTTTGAAAAAATGAAAAGTTTAGGGGAAAAATTAACTATCAAAATCTTCCATAGCAAGGATACAGGGAGGGCCATCAACAAATCATACTTGATAACAGAACTGATTAGAAGAATGTCTCAGGATTCTAATATGATATCTATTATCATAAAGGATGGGCAGGTATTGTTGTCAAAATTACATATAAACTTCGTTAGTTAATAATCAGCCCTTGGTTACTAAAGCAATTTATTTTAAGGTATCTCAGAAAACCAATCGCCCTTTCCCCCCAATAGTTATAAATTAAAGGAAGAGGGGAAAAACACCAGATCTACGGAAAATCATCTAGCATGAAAATTAAAAACGTATCTGAAGTGCCCACTATCCATCACCATCTACTGGATTTCTAACTACTTATTTTTAAAGAAAGAGGAACAAAATGCACAGTTGAAAGTTTTACACTGTTAAATTGCTTTAAGATCAAAAAAAAAAAAAAATCAAACCAGCACTGGTCAGTACAACAGATTAAAGTGAAGTTGAGCAGCAGCAGTAGTAAATAAATTTTCATAAAATAGATAAGAATTAATAACAAAATTATTTTAACTAGATGTTAAACTGTTAAATAACTTAGCCTATAAATAGTATATAATTTATGAAAGGTATTTAATTACCTTTTTGTTCCACTTCTATTGGAGAGAGAGAAGTAAAGAGAGAAAGGAGAAAAGAGAATAGATTAATGGTACGATATTGGCCAAGCACTTTTTATTCACCTCTTCCAAACTGAAAGTAAATAATTTATTTCACTCATACTTGCTTTATTGAACATTATGTTTTTTTAAAAAAAAACCCATTGCCCTGTAAAATTATTTTTAAGAAGCAATCACATTACAAGCTTAAAAATACAGTACAAACTTGGAAAAAAATAAGGTGAAAGTTAATCAAGTTAAGATTGAATAAACATACCATTGCAAACTATAGACATAGGAAATACAATATTCATAATAATAACAGCAACATTTTCCATTTGAAAGATAGGTTGGTAATTATACAAAGAAAGCTTTCAGATAGTCTGGCTTGTCTCATGTATTAAATATCGTAGTTTATACTGCTATTTAATATAATAGTCTTGCTTTTTAGCCATCTCAAGAATTGATCTCTTCAGAAGAAAAACTACACCATAACTCACTTCCTAAGACTGAATATTTTCTATAGCTTGCTGGTCTTAAGATAAATGTACCTCATGAGGCAATACCTTAACGGAAAGTTTTCATCCTAAATAAATGGATTTATAATCCTCACTGAAGACACTTCTTTTCCCCCCACTCATCAGTATTTTATATTATTGTGGAAAGATAATGCTTTTCAAAAAAATCTGTATCTGAAGGTTGATATAAAAAAAAATGAGCCACCGACCTTGGCCTTTTCTGAAATTCTTAGCTGAGACTTTCCACAAAATCTTATAAGAATAGATAGATATCCTCAAACATGTTATGGTTATATACCTTTCAAATTTGATTCTATTATTATTTTTAAGGTATTGATCAACATAAGTGAGGGAAAATTCTTTGAAATTATGACATGTTCATGAAACTCATCAAGCAGCATCTTTTCCTTATACACATTTGTCTCATCAGAGACAATCTGCCTAGATCACAGGAAACAAAGGGACTCAAGAGACTCAGTGGGCAATAAAGAAGAGAGAGGGCCAGGGAAAAGCAGGTTCATAATACAGTCAAGTGATATAAATCTAAGATCATTTCGGTGGAAGGCATTCATTGAGCTACTAGAAACAGTAGATAAAACTCTAGGAAAGTTTCAAAACAAGGAAGAAATATCATTTTATTTTATTATTATTTTTTTGTCTTTTTTTTTTGTTGTTGTTGTTGTTGCTATTTCTTGGGCCGCTCCCGTGGCATATGGAGGTTCCCAGGCTAGGGGTCGAATCGGAGCTGTAGCCACCAGCCTACGCCAGAGCCACAGCCACGTGGGATCCGAGCCGCGTCTGCAACCTACACCACAGCTCACGGCAACGCCGGATCGTTAACCCACTGAGCAAGGGCAGGGACCGAACCCGCCACCTCATGGTTCCTAGTCGGATTCGTTAACCACTGCGCCACGACGGGAACTCCAGAAATATCGTTTTAGATAGGTACTTTTGGGTGAGATGTTTGTGCTTTGACCTAAGCTCAGGTTTTCAATTATTAGCAAAGTCACTCATTTTTCTCCATTGACTTTTTGGAAAGCTCAGCAGAATGTATGTTAGAAGACAAAATTGGTATATGTAAAAAGTTATGCTTAGGAAGTTATCTTTTTTAGATTCCTTATCTCATTACTTTACAAATCTTATTTTTAACAGTGTGTATAGGACTCTTAAAACTCTATGATACTCTTACATGGCTATAATTTATCATACATCCTCAATTCTTTATCAAGTAGCTGTTGCATTCACTGGACTATTTGCCTCATTATAGGTCAGTTAAAAGCTTTACCTAAGAGATGCACTTCATGCTATGACTAGATTACCAACAAACCTGAGTTACTAACTAACACACTGACAACTAGAGAAAACATAACTAAGCACCTTAAAAAATTATTTAATCAGTAGTGTCAAAAGTTTGGACCGAAGGCCCATTTTACAGTGAAGGTGGAAATTGGGAGTGGGATGTTATACTAAAGTGACATTTTTCAAGGACTGGTCTACCAAGAAATTTCCAGAACTAATTTCATTCCTTGATATAAAAAAATATACATCTGTTTGACTATACATGAAGGTATTTATATTCCCCAACATAAAACGTACATGCACACAATTTTAGTCTTATTCCACATAAAATTCTTTATATTATTCTTGAGCTCAATTGTCCTAACTCCTTGTTGACTAGTATTTCTCTTTTTAACAAATAATGAGGAAGATGAGACATGGTAAAAAAGTATTGATAAGGTACTTGGCATAGTCTGTAAATATCATCTTAAAATTTAATGGACATTTTTATTTTTCGAAGAAGTTTTACCTCTATTTTCTCCATTGTCATTAGGTAAAACTTTAATTCTCTAGTCGTGGTCTAATTTGAAGAAATTGGCATAAACTGTAGCATAAATAAAGGGTGCCTCTGTTACTGCTGGTGACTCAAAATTAAGATTTATTCGGCAGTTCTACTTTGGAGAAAATTGTTATGGTCTTGCTTTTGTCATGACTGGCTGTAGCTCATTCATCATTTATTTGCTATTTTCAAGACTGAAGTAAAACATTCTATAATTTAAGTTGAAATAGGTACACACAAATCATATTCCCATAACAAAAACTGGCAAGGCAAACATAATTTGTCACTAAAAAGCTCAGTGACATTTAGGATTAGCCAGTCATTGTCCATCATCTAATTCTGATTCTAGAAGCTTTCCTCACCTGAAAACAAACAAACAAATTGTGTGCATACAAAAAAATATGCTTACCACTGTACCCCTTCACAACTTCATAGTGCTGGGCACATAATAGATACTCAATGAACAGCTACTGAATTAATACATAGTCCACACCGAGGTGATTCTTCTGTTTCTAGATATTTTAAGCATGTAGTAAAAAGAAAAGAGTGGCAGAAAAGAATCTGGATTTTCTAGGTGGAATCATATATGCAATGCATTATCTGCATGATGTCTTTGAATATTTCTTTTTGTCATTTTTTGTCTTTTAGGGCCACACCCGAGGCATATGGAGGTTCCCAGGCTAGGGGTCCATTCGGAGCTGTAGCCCCTGGCCTACACCACAGCCACAGCAACATGGGATCTGAGCCGCATCTGTAACCTACACCACAGTTTAAGCAACGCCAGATCCTTAACCCACTGAGCGAGGCCAGGGAGCCAGTCTGTGTCCTCATCGATGTTAGCTGAGTTTGTTAACCTCTGAGCCATGACAGGAACTCCATCTTTGAACATTTTAATGGATGGGGAGGAAAGTGATATTTATGAATAATTTTTTTTTGTCTTTTTGCTATTTCTTTGGGCCGCTTCTGCGGCATATGGAGGTTCCCAGGCTAGGGGTTGAATCGGAGCTGTAGCCACCGGCCTACGCCAGAGCCACAGCGACGCGGGATCCGAGCCGCGTCTGCGACCTACACCACAGCTCACGGCAACGCCGGATCGTGAACCCACTGAGCAAGGGCAGGGACCGAACCCGCAACCTCATGGTTCCTAGTCGGGTTCATTAACCACTGCGCCACGACGGGAACTCCAATGAATAATTTGTATCTCCAACTCATTAAATGTGAAACCAGAGGGAAAAAAGGAAAAGAAGAAAAAGTATATGAATGGTCTTGAGGGTCAGATTGTCAAGAAAAAATTGTTACTATAAAACAGCCTGTGACAATCTAAAATCACAAGCTGAAAATACTCCCTTTTCTCTTCTCTGTAATGAGATCATAAATAAATGAACTATATGATGACAACTCTGCTGGGCCTTCTTCAGGACCTCCTGTCTTTAAGTCTGGTCCAATATCCTGAATTCTGACATTATAGCTGTTGTTCATTTCCGAGCATCTTTGGAACGAGTTTCTCTCATTTTCTCTCCTCACTTTTAATCCCCAAACTATTTTGATTGTCCATTCAACCTCCATAAATATGTTTATATACTTCCTTAAAGTGATTTCCTTGTTGTTCTTTGTCAAACTTAATGTCATAAGCTCTATCCTGTGGTTATGGAGTAAATGACAATTCAAATGAAGTGTGACTATATTCTACATAACAGGAAGAAATGGGGGGAAAAAAGACTAGTAAATTTTCCATTCATTCCTCAACAGTTCATCAAATAGATATAATATGCAGTCATGTTATTGTTTAGAAAAATAAGATGTTATTAGTTCTATCCATATCTGTACCATATGCAACACTTTTGAATTGCATTCTTTAATTAGTAAAGGTATGGATGAGAGAGCATATGCATGCGTTGCCAGCTTTTTCAAATTGTATTGCAAATTACAGAGAAATAAAACTGCTGCATGCCAAAAATTGTTAGAACTAAATTGCCATAACTAAGAACTATGAAATTGTATCTAATTCTAATGTAGCTTAAAATTTCCTTTCTTTTAAACTGCAAGATACACAACACATTGTCTATCTACAATTTAAATGTTCCAGATGAGTAGAATGCTCTAATCCAATGATGCCTCTATATTTCTGCAATATATAAATACAAAGACACTTATGGGGAGCATAAGATAGTTATAAAATATTAAATAATTTACTAAAATATCTTCTCATTGAAATATAGTAGTATTTGAAACAGAAGCATTTTCTTGGTTACATTGCCTTAGATTATTAAAATACACTTGGGTATACTAATCACAGGCCAGCTGGGCAGTTTAGCAGATGGCAGAAAGGCAAACTAAGTCAGTAATAAAAGAAAAAAACAATCAGTCTTAGATGAAAACTTGCTAGTACATTATCTACTAACTGAATCATCTAATAATTGGCTAACCAAAATTCATGATAATGTTTATATTTGTACTTTCTAACTTAACAAACTATTTTCACATGATTTAATTCCTCAAACGACACTGTATATGATACCAGTTATTGCCATATCAGAGATAAGCCCACTGGAATTCAAAGGTTACAGGATTTGACAAAGGTCAACACTGGTAAGTGGCAGAGTCCTGTCATTTGTCTAATTTGATATACCACGTCTCACAACATGCAAACCCAATGAAACACAGTTTGTTGTGCTCTTGCTCTGTTTCCTTTCTGTCACCAAATCCAAGCAGTATTGCATTTTAGAGGAGATAAATAACATAAGTGGACTCTCCTTGAGGATAGACACCGTGTCTGTTATAAAAACTAACATTCATTAAGCATGTGCCATATGCCACATATTACACTAAAGCAGAACTTTGGTGTGCAAACATACAGCACTAATTCAACCATCTCCAAGAAACCTTATGAGGTAGATATTCTTATTACCTTAACTTGGTAAATGATGAAACAGGTACAAAGCTACACAGTTCTTTGGGTAATAAATAGGAGAGTTGAAATTCAAATCCAAGTTTTTCAACTCATTAGTGCATCTTCAATGCCCAGCACACAGAAAGAGCTCAATTAATATTTCTTACATCTCCAAGCAATGATGAATTGCACTGTGGTATTTTCAAAGAAAGGAACTGAATGACATACTTTTCAGTGCTATCAACCCTGAGAACCGTGATGCAGAGCAACTCTCCAGAGAAGATAAAATAATAGAAAAAAAAAATGGGTTCCTCATTTCTTGGCCAAGGAACAAGATATTTCTTATCAGCAGAAACAAACTGGTGCTGAATACCTCATGTCCTATTAATTATTATTCTGAAGCAGAGGAAAGTCTCTCTTCTTCCATTTCATAACCACCAAGAAAATACAGAAGCACTTCAGTAAATAGAAATAAAAAGATCTGTGAGGTTCATTAATTTTTTTTGGTATATTGCACATCAAAAATTCTGACAGACATCTGTCTCTTTCAGTAAATAAAGAGCTAATCCTTTATTTAACAAAAGACAAGGGTAATCTCTGCAGCTCAGCTTCTAAATTATGTTTTTCAAATGATACCCTTGCATCAGTGAATAAAAATGCCACTCAAGTACCTTGTATTACAATGGCTTTATCTAATGTGTTTCCAAAACGATCACCTCCTAATGAATTTCATCCTGGAGTGTGTAGATTGAAAATGTCAATAATTCATAAAATGCTTTCAGAAGCTGCAATCTCATCTAAGCACTTAAATACAATATCTATAGATGCTGCAGGGCGAGACTTCCTTTTATTTTGTATTAAGTTTCCATTCCACGGATGGATCTGCAAAATTCTTCAAACTGTTAATTTAGCCTTTTAAAAGAAAAGGGTGCTATTAGTCGACTCTTTTGTGAATCTATTGGTAATAGTGTCTAGTAAAGATAATAATTTCTTAAAGTTATTACTGGTACAGTTAAAGTCAACATCACATGTGACTCATCAAGGAGATACCCTTGTTGATGATATGTCATCATTATGTAACAACCATGTGGAGTATAGAGTTGCTAAACAAAAAACAAAGGCAGCGCCCCCTCTGAGTATATTAAACCATAGATGCATATTTATATATCAGATCCCCTGAACGCATTTGTCATGTGCAAGGTCCTTAGAGCTGTGAATACAGAGATAAGTAATAACAACCGTAATACCTAACAGTTACTAAACATGTCCTATGTGAATAATCATCCAGTGGATCACTTTATTTAATCTTCAAACAACTGAGGATTTGGGGGTACTATTTATGAATGTGTTCCAAAGAAGGAATGGACCTTTGCCTTAGGGAAGCTTACGATCTAATACTTGGTGATTTTCAGTTTACTTATTTACCAACAAGTTATTTTTAAATGCTTTCAAAGGAATTAGTATAAAGAGATTAAAAATAGACAAGAATAGATGCGAAAGGCAGAAAGAGGGAGAACTGTTAAGAGAAGCTGAAGTTAGCAACACAAGGCAGAACAGTTTGACTACAATCAAACTTCCTATGAAAAATGTCATCAGTTTGCTCAGGAGAAATATATTTTTGACCAATGCCTGTTACTCGGTTCTATGGATCCAGCACTGCATACTTAAAAAAAAAAAAAAGATATTCAAAATGAATCTAAATCTAGTCCCACATATTTAAGAAATATCTTATTATTAATATTCCCAGAGTTCTGGAGCTGAAAGGGTTTTTGGTTTTTTTTTTTTTAAGATATTTAGTCCCAGCCAATATTTTACAAATAAGAAAAATGAAGCCAGAGAATCAATATATTACCCCAAATCAGTTTACTTTTGAATTCTTACTAGTATTAAAAAACAATTATTAAGGAATGTGATTTTTTTGAGTCATTTAACAACTTTAGGCATTGTGCGGGCAGGAATGGCTATCCTAATTTTACTGATGAGAAAAACCAGAAGCCGAAGGAGTCAAGTTATTCTAGTTTTGACTAAATTCTGTTCTTTCATTCTTTCCCAGAGTTCCTAACATCTTGTGAATTTTTCCTGGAATTGAAAGTTTTTATCCTCACTTGGTGCAAGAGAATGGGACAACAAAACCCGCAGTGGGTTTTCAGTAAGGAAAAAAGAAAACATTCTGAAGAACAGCTCAGGAATCTGAAGCACTACTACATATTCTGACACTTGGTAGAACTCTTCCAAATACCCCAAACAACTTGACTAGATTCTCAAGCCAAAGAGCAGAACGTATTCTGTACTCAGTACTAAATGGTTAATAAAAACAAGATTAATAATGCAAAATGATTTCTAGTATTACAAACAAAAATAAAATTAATTCCATCATTTATTAATAGAACATGTACACCAAATATATCCTATGTATGTCAGCTGAATCTCCTGAAAAACAGATTTAAAATCCTTCTTCATTTAGATTTTGGCATTTGATAAAATACCAATTCATCTGAATAAATTTCAGGTCTTTAGATTCATTGCTATAATTTTCCAAAAATGTATTTTTATAACATTTTTCTAACTTTGTGTCTAATTCTACATGCTAACCGTATTCTTTGCAGTGGTTTATTAATTTTACTTCATATATTCCACTCAACTCTCACTCACTCTGTAGCCTCTACTGAAAATTCCCAAACTCTATCTTTGTGTTCTAAGCTATTTATTCATGAAGACTTTTTTTATTTTTTGGCTCCATATTGAATAAATGGATTTTCCTAACATAGTTTATAAAGGGGTGAGTATTCATAATCTCCCAGTCTAGGGACTAATAAACTTTCTGCAAAGAGCCACTTGGTAAATAATTTAGGTTTTGTGGGCCACATACAGGCCATGTCACACAGCTGCTATCATCTTATTTTTAAAACAACCCTTTAAAAATGTAAAAGAAATTCTCAGCTCATGGGCCAGTACAAAAACTATCTACTGGATGTTTATTCCTTTGCCATAGTTTGCCAAAATCTTTCCTAGTTCATTTAACTTACAGTATCTCATTTACTATCCACACATCATGGTATTTTCACCTTCTCTCCTTTTCTAGAAGCATAGTTGGCCTTGATCAATGTGAGTTTGAACTGTGAAGGTCCACTAAACGCACATATATTTCAATAGTAAATACTACAATAATACACGGTCCATCACTGGTTGACTTGGTAAATATGAAGAGCCAACTATAAGTTATGCTCAGATTAACTCCTGAGTTGGTTAGGATCAACTGTACTTAAAGGTTCCTGAAGGCAGGGAAATCTTTATCATTCACTCACACATTATCAAGTTTTATCTTACAGTCTTGTTATAACTGCTGGTCAATAAATAGTGACCCAGAAGTGCTTTTAAACTCACAGACAGGGGAGTTCCCATCATGGCACAGTGGAAATGAATCTGACTAGGTACAATGGGGTTGTGCATTCCATCCCTGGTCTCTCTCAGTGGGTTAAGGATCCGGTGTTGCCTTGAGCTGTGGCGTAGGTTGCAGACCTGGCTTGGATCCAATGTTGCTATGACTGTGACGTAGGCCAGCAGCTGTAGCTCCAGTTGGACCCCTAGCCTGGGAACCTCCATATCCCATGGGTGCAGCCCTAAAAAGCAAATAAATAACTAAACTCACAGGCACTTGGCTCCAAGTATAAACCTGGTGTGATGTTCGATGATGTAATCAAAGGAAAAGGAGACAAATCTTATAGAAGATAAAGTTCTTTTGCTAAACAGGCACATGAAATCCCCCTGAGGTACCACTTCTTACTTCTCTATAATGGAGTCCATCATAACCGTCACTATCTACTTACATGATTGTACACTGAGAAATATTTTTTCTACAGTCCATTGTTAAGAAAGATTTCATAATCCCTGTGGAATTTCTCCTTAATCTTATTGAAACTTACACTATTTTTAATCCTGTTTATTTAGCATTTACACTATGTCCTATTTGCTGAATACTTTATCTTATTTAATTCTCACAACACACCTGTTGAGAATGTTGTCACTGTTACATAGAGGGGGAGTTGAACGTTCTTATAATTAGCAATTGGTAGAGCTACTATTCAAACTTCTGACCCTGCATTCTTAACTTGTCTACTACATTCTCTGGCTAACAAGAAAGTGATGATGATGATGAAAATAATGAGGATAACCTGTATCATCTAAGTGCTTATTGATTACTAGGTGATCCACTGTTTAAAATAATTTAACATATGCTTTCCATACAATGTACTATCCCTATAAAGTAGACAGTATTATTATTTCAATATTACAAAAAAGGAAACTAGACACAGATAAGTTAAATAGTAAGTGGCAAACCCAGGATCCAGTGGTAGGCATCCTACACAAGAACCCAAGACTAAACCAGTATCTCTCAAGTGCAAGCTACTGCTGTTGAGTGATTCCATCAGTTGAGTGAGGAACAGAGTTCTCAGTTACCACTATTACCTTCTAAATGCCAATAGCATTTTATTCACTAAATTATATTTATCAGGTATAGAAAATAATTTGATAACCTGATCTCAAGGAAAATATGTGATTGTGATTTCAAGAAACAAAACATTTTAAAGTTAGTATTAATAACTAGAGATAACTTATCTTGAAAATAAGTATTAGGCTGATTTTTGCTAAACAATCTCTTCTCAGAGCCATCTATTTAAGATCTCTTTTCAGACAAGAAGGTTTCTTTTTGGACACCTTTTAGGGCAGTGTCACATTCCAGACTTAGGAGACACATACTTGTCACCTGTAAAGGCAGGAGCCAGCATTTGACTTAAATCAATAAATCTGACAGAGTTGGAAGAAACGCAAGGGTAGAAGAATTACGTATGCAAAAATAAAGGTAACATGCATAAAACTATTGGCTACTTTTTTTCCTATGGGAAGGAAAAACATGTTTTATTAATTGGGCATCCTAGGGTAAACTCTAGACATAGAAGATTTCTCATGGGAGAGATCCTGTTTCTTAATTCTTCAGTGTCTATCAGAGTGTGTGTATGATGATTTCAGAGAAAAGTACCACTGACCTAGCCAGACACACTTAATTCTATAGTGAATAGTTTCTACTGTTTTTTGTTTTTTGTTTGTTTGTTTTTTTTTTGTATTTTTAGGGCCACACCCATGGCATATGGAGGTTCCCAGGCTAGGGGTTGAATTAGAGCTGTAGCTGTTAGCCTACACCACAGCCACAGCAACACAGGATCTGAGCCACGTCTGTGACCTACACCACAGCTCATGGCAATGCCAGATCCTTAACCCACTGAGCAAGGCCAGGGATCGAACCTCATGGTCCTCATGGATGCTAGTCAGATTCGTTTCGTTGAGCCACCATGGGAATTCCAGTTGCTACTTTTTTCTCAGTCATAGTTGAAAACATTCATGATGGAGTTTAGCTCTGCAATGTTATAATATTTGACATGAGAATCATATGCTTTTTATTTTCCCTTTGAATGTATGTTCTTCCTTTGAGAGACAGTGACAAAAGAAATAAACATTATTTAAAAGATGGTTTTAAATTAGCCAGGTGAAAGTTGAGAAAGGAAATATTAGGCAGGCAGTCCTTCAAATGGATATGGTATGGTGCAACACCCAAAGCTGAGATATTAAATTTAAAATTAAATTAAAACAAACAACACAAAGTGGGCTTTCTCTTCCATTCTTTATAATCCTCAGCCAACATCTGCTCAGTAATTCACTAAATATATTTTTGTTTTAGTAAAATACGTCAAATTAGAGGAAAAGCAAGTTTTAGAGAATGCAATAAATGATCACATTATTCTTTGCTCTAGTGGACCTCTCACAAGATTCTTCACAGTCTATTTAAACTAACTAGCTTCCAACTGTTTGTTTGTTAGTTAATTTTGCCTTAAAAGCTATTTGTAGAAGGATCCTACAAATCAATTTGCTGCTTAGAGCATTGAGGAAGGAACTATCAACAATATAACATTATTATGTATAATTTTCTCACTCTTTTAATTAAAAAAATAAACTTCCTGTAAACAAACAAAACATAATTGATCTAGTAAACTGACTGTAGATGGTATTCATTTAAATTTTTAATTTCGTGTTTACAGGTATAATTGTGAGTAGTGAAAATATTATTATTACATCTACCACATAAGGCAATTTAAAAAATACAACACTAAAGACCAAGTAAATTTGAAATAGAAACTATTTTTTCAGGAAGCCCCATATTCTGACACATTCTGTTAACTTACTAAGGAGTCTGTGTCCCAGAACCTAGAATAGTGCTTGGAATATAAAAGTTACTCAATAAAGATTTTGAACTGCTAAGTCAATATAAGGGGTCTCTATCTATGATGGTCTTAAATAACTGGCATAGCTTTATTCCTATTATCAAAGGCAAAATAAAGGAAAACATTTAAAATGATATGTGTATGTGGATTGTATAATTGCTATGCTGAAGTGAACATTTTTTCCATATGTTTAATTAATAAACCCATTTAATATTTTAGGTTGATATCTAGTGACTTTAAAAAAACAATTACTATTGTCTGCTACATCATGCTACATTTTAAAATAATGAACATGAAAACATAGTCATTTGCATTTTTTGGCATTGTAAAACATGAAAATAAGCATAATTTTGAAAGAAGAAGCATATACACCACAATAGGTAACAGTTACTGATGTTTACTATGTGGAAACCCCTACTATTAACTCATTTAATTATTAAAATGACTCTTTAAGATAAGTATGCTTCTCATCAGGTGATAAAAGTATAAGGAGGAGAAATTAAGTTACTTGCCTAAGGTCACAGATTTAGTTAAGAAACAAGGCTAGGATTTGTCAAAGGACAACCTGGCTCTAAAATATATGCTTATCAGATAGTCTCCGTAGTCTCTCAAGATTACTTATCCATTTATAATGACTATTTCTCACTCAGAAAATCACGTAACATGACAGTTTGATACTCTATTTTAAATGTCAATAAATTTGAAAAATAGACTCAAAAGTATGATGTTTTGAATGAAATCTCAAGTTGTGACTTCTGACTGATTTACTGCTTGTATAAAAACTATGTGGCCTGCAGATTCTGGTATCTACTTTCTTTTTTCTTTTTATTTATTTTTTTATATATAATGTTTTTTTTTTCATTATAGCTGGTTTATAGTGTTCTGTCAATTTTCTACTGTATAGCATGGTGACCCAGTTACACATGCATGTATAGATTCTTTTTTCTCATATTATCATGCTCCATCATAAGTGACTAGATATAGTTCCCAGTGCTACACAGCAGGATCTCATTGCCTATCCATTCCAAGGGCAATATACACAATGGAATACTACTCAGCCATAAAAAGAACAAAATAATGTAATTTGCAGCAACAGGAATGGAACTAGAGACTCTTATATTAAGTGAAGTCAGAAAGAGAAAGACAAAAACCATATGGTATCACTTTTATCTGGAATCTGATATATGGCACAAATGAATCTTTTTTCTTTTTTTAAATTAAAGTATAGTTGATTTACAATGATGTGCCAATTTCTGCTGCAAGAACAAGGTGACTCAGTCATACATAGATATGCATTCTTTTCGAATTTTTCCACTATGGTCTCTCCCAGGAGACTGGATATAGTTCTTTGCACTATACAGTAGGACCTTGTTGTTTATCCTTTCTAAATATAAGAGTTTGCACCTACTAAACCCCAAAGTACCTACTTTCAGATAAATGATATATTTTGACAGGGAGTATGAAGTAAGTTTTAAGATTTTTTAGGTTTCTCAAGTTGACATTTTCTCGTCACAAACAATAGCATCTTAATGCACACGTCTTCTCATAGCATCAGTTCATTCGAATGCATGCAGCATCGATTCATCAGACCATGGTGAGGATCTATACTCCACCGTGCCCACCAATTTTAGAGAAAAGAAAAGATTTGTGACAGGAAATGACAACTCCTTAGCAATGAAAGTCAAAGTCAAATGCTTATCCTACCAAAGGAAGAACAGACCGTAAAATTCTAGTGTGTAGCTGTCTTATGATAACGGATTTTCCTTCTTTTTCACATCACACAGTTTCTTCTACCACTGTAAAACTAATGTCTTAATGCCACATCTAAGTTAAGTTTATGTATTTGGAGAATGCAGCCGTCTTCTATGGATCTTCTCTTTCAACTCAGTAAACTATATATTGTCTATTTGAATTCACGGCCATTAAATTCTGCGAAGTATTTGCTGCACTCCACATATTATTGGTTCTGTCACTGAACAGGGCTCTCTTTCTGTTTTATAGCTAATACAGCATTTCTCTGTGGCATCAATATATTAAAACATTCACTACCAGAAAAACTATGTGAAAATGGAGCAAGCTCATTTTGCTACAAGCTAACTCAATAAATCCGTCTAGTTTACTGATGTTCACTTTCATTTAAAATCAGGACATATTTATCCTGCAAACTTCAAAAAGGCAGAGAGATAGTCTATGTTTTCCTTTTTTTGTCCCTGGCAGCAGTGCTACTTTGTTAAGGTTAATAAATGGCAGTTTAATAAACCAGATCTATATTTCTGATATATACTGGGGAATATTTAGGAAAGGGTCAATGAGGGCTACGTCAAGACTTTGAAAGATTTGTGTCCTTTGTTTCTTCAGTATCAAAAGAGGCAAGATAGCTGAAGTTAGCTGGCTAAATTATGTTAGTTTGATGCTTTTCTTAAATTTACTGCCAGAAAAAGAGCGTATTAACAAACCTAGTTTACTTCCATTTGGACAAGTGAAAATAAAAGCAAATTTAGTCTAATATTCTTAAACTGATAATTAAGGGGTAAAACCAAATGCTGGAAATAGCCAGTACCTCGCTTGACAGTACTGTAGTGGAAAATATTCTTTACTGTGAAGAAAGACAAATTCTTCCTGATGACAATGCCTTATCTCCCACAGAAGATGATGTGGATATGGCTTATAAAATCAACCCCCTAGAGTCATTCTTACCAATTGGTCAAGCATGCATCATGATGCTCACGGATAACTCAGCCTGGTCTCTACCAGTTCTACACGGTGATTACTTTATCACTGGCTATGACAATACAATGGAAGAAAGATATTGATGTTTATTCAATCAGATCATGCCCATAACTGTAAAACAGACACACTGCATGCTTTACACACGTACCACAAGTACAAAAAAAAAAATCTCTCCATAGATAAATGTCAGAATTTTTATGGTGCCATATTAGAATTTACTTCTAAAAAGCTGTGTGAGAATTAATGCCTTGCTTTCATTTTTATATACTCTTTTCTTGCACACAAACTTCCCTTTTTACACAAGAAAAAGCAAGCAGGTTACAGGGCCACTTTTTCCCAAACCATCTCCTTTGGAGTGAGTGAAACATAGTCTCCTTACACCTGTGCTCTGACCTTCACAACATCTGATATATTTATCCATGATTTTTTGAAATCCTACTTCTTGCATGAAATTTGCAACAACTTCCTATGTGAGTCACAGCTTTCACAAAGGCCTACTTTTGAAAAATAAGCCTTAAGGAAAAGAGTTTTGCTGAAGATGCTCCTTTTGGGAGATCTAGAGTAAGACATCACTCCAGTGAGTATGTTAGCAAGAAATTCAGGAATCAGTGAAACGCCAGAAAGGAACAGATTCTCTATAATAGCAGCCAATTGTTTCAAACATGTAAATCTTACTTCACCAACACAATTATAGCTACTTTCTTTTTTCTTTTTTTGTCTTTTCTAGGGCTGCTTCTGCGGCATATGGAGATTCCCAGGCTAGGGGTCGAATCAGAGCTGTAGCCGCTGGCCTATGTCAGAGGTACAGCAACGCCAGATCAGAGCCGTGTCTGTGACCTACACCATGGCTCACAGCCGCACTGGATTGTTAACCCATTGAGCAAGGCCAGGGATCAAACCCACAATCTCATGGTTTCTAGTCAGTCAGATTCGTTAACCACTGATCTGTGACGGGAACTCCTGTAGCTACTTCCTAAGAAGGTAAATAATATCTTAAATTCTAACAAAGGTGTTAAGATGATTAACAATTTGCCAAATCAGATGTACAAAAGGCTATATAATATTTTATCATGACACTAACTGATTAACTAATAGTTGTAGATAATGACTAGTGGTGCCTACGGATGCTTTGAGTTACTTAAACATAATAAATCCAAACATCCTTACGTGGCATACTTTCCTAATTTGGGATTCTCAGAAAAGCAGAGCCTGAAACAAGAACTTTGGCGTAGGGAGTTTATTTGGGAGATGATCCTGGGAGGCAAGTGTGAAGAAAGAGGGAGACAGAATCTAAAAAGCAAGAAAAGTCACTATATGCATAATTATTGCAGCTGCCACCATTGGCACGGAGGACCAAAGTCTGTCCAGATCGCTGAGATATTCTGCTGAGAAATGTAAATCTGAGTAACAATACTTAGGGCCTTTCTTGCCAGTGGTTAAAGACAACCCTCACCAGCTGAACTCCCCTGCCTAAGAATAAATGGTGGTGTCAGCCAAACAAGCTTCTGGGCTTGGGAAAAGTCTTATAGCAACATGCTAAATGCCAGAGAGAGGCCATCTGCATGGAGAATGGGGTAGCTGGGGTAGGTCTGAGGTTCCACGAAACAGCTCACTTCAGGTGTAGGTAAAATCAAAGTTGAGCCAAGGGGATGTTGTTTGTGGGCCAGAGGTCAGAGGCATTGGCCAAGAGAGTGTGTGTGTGTGTGTGTGTGTGCACGCAAGCACACATAAATAAAACAGCACCTAGATTTTATTTTTAATTTTTTTTTTCCTTTTTGGCTGCACCCACAGCATGTGAAAGTTCCTGGGCTAGGGATCAAATCTAGCAGGGTTTGGGCCACAGCTGCTATGGCAACACTGCACTGGGCCGGGGATTGAACCCATACTGCTGCTGCAGAGACAACACGAGATCCTTAACCAGCTCTACTTCAGCAGGAACTCCCTAGACTTTAATCTTTAACTTCTATTCATTCTCTCATAACACTGGTTTCACATTTATTTAGCAGTAACTTTTTCTTCAGTCTTTCTCCAACATTTTTTTTTTACTACTGTAATATTACTAGCTTATTTTTATAACATCCTTCCCAGTTACACACAGCTGAGAGTACCAAGTTCAAAAAGGAATTGAAGCCAGAGGTCTAAAATTTACACATTCCACAGAACTCCTGCTGCAGGCACACAAAGGGGAAAATAGAACTTGTTGTGGCTGATTCTGTTTATTCTCACGTCAATCCTAGGAATGGAGAAATAAAAAGCTAAATCACTAGATCATATATCCTAAGTTCACAGGCAGCTAAGAACCATTTGACAAGTGGGGCTTTGGCAGAACTACTAGTTCTTCTCTACTACTTTATACGGTAACATTCATTTAAATTTAGCCTTGTGAGAGTCTTTCCTATTTTGATAAGAGAAAATGTATTTAAATAGAACGTCATCCTAAGAAACTATTAAAATACTTCCTATTTTACCATGATTCATTTTGGGGGGTCCTATTTCCTGGCCTTTTAAAATAAAGCATGCAAAGTTATTTTAATAAATCACTTGTAGTTCAGCATAGTTAAAATGAGTTCAAAATTCTTGAATAATGAGTATGAAAGGATGGGCAATGCTTGCAATTTTTAAAAAAATTTTCTTTTTATGGCCACACCTGAGGCACATGGGCGTGCCCAGGCTAGGCATCAAATCAGAGTTATAGCTGAAGGCCTAAGCCAGAGCCAGAACAATGCTGGTTCAGAGCCACATCTACCCCATAAAGCTGCAGCTTGCAGCAATGCTGGATCCTTAACCCCCTGAGCAAGATCAGGGGTGGAACCCGTACTCACACAGAAACTATGTCAGGTCCTTAACCCACTGAGCCACAATGGGAATTCCAATACTTGCAATTTTAACTCATATATTTTCATTTACTAACTTACATACAGAAAAGTGAACCCTTGCAACTTTTAAGATTCTGAGAGAACATAATTTAAACCTAGAAGTAGATGAAGGTCAATTAATCTAACACAGTAAATTAGGAAGCAATCTGAAATATTTATAAGCAATTTAAAGGCAACAAAATGTATGTTTTGGTGAGCACTGGGTACACAATAAATACTTGCTGATTTATTGACAGTGAACATAATGATAAGTTAATAAGAACTAATTTCTAGATGGAGAAAGAACATACAGGAAAAAAAATGAGTATACTCAGTGCTCATCATACAAGCATAATTGGCTCCAAAATGTTTCTTCATTGGAGGAAATGAGCACAAACGACCATTAACTACTTTATAATTAATATAAAATGACAGTATGTTTATTAATGTAAAAGCAGCTACAGAATCAAGCTAGTAATGTCGTAATATGCATTCATACTTATGCACTAAAATGATAAAAAGTCTTCATTACTGTATATATAATTGCTTTTTAATGAGCCGGGTACTTGGGAGTAGCTACATATCAGTCCTCAGCATTTCCCCCATACCTGGGTGCTGTGCACCTCAAATATCCAGGTGTAACTGATGGACAATTTTGAAGACATGCCACAGTCACTTTTGTTAAAAAGGGCAATTTTAATTTGAAACCAACACACTTCAATGAAGAAAGAGAGCATAAAGATCTACGGAGGATGCTACATCAAGAGACAAAAGGAACTGAAATTACAGTGAAGAATAAGGTACCATTTGCCTCTGTGCAGATGAAGCCATCTCTTGAATTAAATAGATGGCAAGTATGTTCATGTACTGGCATCAACTATGTGTACACCATGAAGGGGTTCAGAGTATGAGGCCCTAAAATTGGCATCCCGGCATAGTAACTATTTCAAGCTGAAAGAATGTGAGAAAGAACAGGTGCAGGCAGGAATCTCTGACCGTCCCCTTATCCTCTGAAGCAGGTCATCAGACTCTCTTGTGAGAAGGGCCCTCCCTATGCCCAGAAGAAAGGAGCATCCTTATTTATGAAGGTAGAGGGATGCTGAGAGGAATCCAAGAGAAGCAGTCTAAATTTCTCCCAGTTTACCAACCTTCACTCACACCTTTTGTCCACCTATGCTTTCCCACAACATTCTACTGTTTATCAAACTTTCCATAAAAACACTCAGATTAGGGTCTTCATTTCCTTATGAAGGCTCAGGGAACTGAACAGCCCAAGGACACAAATCATAAAAAAGTTATTGATAAGCTCAGGATTTAAATCCAGATTTATAAGATTATAAAACTTACATTCTAATCAAAATGCTTCGATTCTCTCTCATTTGTGGATATAACAGAGTATAGAATGAAATGCAGGGAGTTTCCTGGTAGTCTAGTGATTAGGATTCAGCACTTTCACTGCCACAGCCCAGAATCTCTGGTCTGGGAACTGAGATCCTACATCAAGCTGCCGCATGCCATGAGAAAGAAAAAGAAATGCAAATGTAAAATATACTTTTACATGCAATGTTTCCAAAAACTCTCAAATATGTTTTTCCTGACACTGTTCAAAGCTAGTGGTATTCTAACTGACTTACTGAAACAGTTGTGCCTATTAGTTCTATAATCATACTATTACAGCAAAATCACTGAAGCATATGTTTTAAGACAGCACTGTTAGGTTCATAGCATTCCTTGGTGCCAAATGGATCCTAACTTTGGTAATAGATGAAAAGAACAGAAAAAAGCAGCAGCGATCATTGCATACTCTATTTAAGAGGAACTCAATCTTGCAGTAAAATACATTTTCCATTAAAATTATAACAGGCAAAAAATATTGCTCACATTGTTTGTAAATGCTGACAGTCGTGCTACAATGTGTTTTAAGAGCAAAGCAATTTCTGATATAAGAAGAGGCTGTATTTTTTTTTGTATTTTTTTTTAAATGTATCTAATTAGATCTCTGAAGTCATGAGATTGGTCTTCCTTGGATAAGGCCTTCCTGGGGCTGGCTTTCCTGGATAGTCTGAAAAAGTCTATATAATTCATAATATATCACAAATCTTTCACAGATGTGGTGCTAAATGTTGACTGATGAGCAAAATTGTTACCATTAATACAACCGAGAAGTGTCCTGTCTGCTGGGTGATTACGTGAGTACGGTCAGATGGGAACATGTTTGGAACAACTGACTCAAAGCACAGCCAATGCCAACAAAACAAAACAAAACAAAACTCCCTCCCAAATAAACAAGTTTACAAAAGTAGGAGGTCAGAAAATAGTTATGTGAGAGGGTAATACAGTAAGTGTAGACATGGCAGTCTCTCTGTGAAGGAAATTTAATTCATTCAAGAGAACCACCAAGATTCTGGTATTTGGATGTGTTTTAATATACACATGTACACACATGAGTTCAGGACCATTGAACTCAACATATATACTCTAAGCATAATCTACAATAACTTTACTCAGTATAATTCTTTCAAAATATGCTTTGGGAATTCAGAGATTCACCAACCTGCTGAATTTCTATTGGCCTGCCAGCCGGGCTGAAGAATTAAGGATTTACCACCATTCAGGGCAAAGGCAGTGACATCCTACAGATAAAGGTCTCCAGGACAGTGAAGGGACACTGAGAAGAAGGGCCTCCCCTGGTGTAAATTGAAAGATATTTCAAAGCTCAAGATTGGATCCATGGCCATTCACCCCTGGCTTTTCTTCCTGCAAATAGCATTATTTTTTTTTCTGAACAAAAAAGTCATTAATTATCTTTTTGTTGTTGTTGTTGTTGTCTTTTTTTTTTTTTGCCATTTCTTGTACTGCTCCCGCGGCATATGGAGGTTCCCAGGCTAGGGGTCGAATCAGAGCTGTAGCCGCCGGCCTATGCCAGAGCTACAGCAATGCGGGATCCGAGCCGCGTCTGTGACCTACACCACAGCTCATGGCAACGCCAGATCCTTAACCTACAGAGCGAGGCCAAGGATTGAACCCACAACCTCATGGTTCCTAGTTGGATTCGTTAACCACTGAGCCACGACCGGAACTCCTATCTTTCTTTTATAACATAGTAATCTAGAATTTCATAAAAGCTTTGACTCCGAAGCCTGGAACAAACCTCATATCCAGTCATTGACTTCAGAATGGCTTTTAATGCCATTGTTTAAAAATTTGGTTAAGTGAAGAACCCATCCCATTTTAAATGTCTGTAAGAGCAGTGTCCATTAACCAAGTTCAGTTTAAGAAGTAATGTTTTCCATGTTAATTACTTCAAAGCTCTAGCCATAGAAAAGCCAACTTGGCTACAGTAAAAAAGCCTGTGCTTCTTTGAATAACTGTTGCCTTACAGATAGCACGGTCACACCCTGATAAAGGTCATGAGGACTCAGAAGTCACTCCGAGAATTCAGGTGTATTTGCCTACTTCAGTTTTATTCTGTGGTGTGTACTCCTCTATGCTCAAGCATTAACTCCCCTGCATACACCAGAAATTTAACTGCTATCATTAATAAAATACATACTAATCATTACTGGCAGAATCCAGATTGATCCATTAAAAATAATTAATTCTACAAATAGTTCATTACACGGTACTTTTTTAATAGGCAGAGTACTGCAGTGGTGAAGAGAATGGGTTTTGAGTCACATAGTTTCAAATGGATTCATCGGGCTGTACTAGGTGTATCACTAGGTGAATTACATAATATTTCTGTGTTTCAGTTTCCCTGTTGTATCACTAGGTGAATTACATAATATTTCTGTGTTTCAGTTTCCCTGTTGTATCACTAGGTGAATTACATAATATTTCTGTGTTTCAGTTTCCCTGTTGTTAAAAAAGAAAAGGAAAACAAGTCTTCACCTCTCTGGCTCATTACAAAGCTTGAATAGGGGTTGAATAAATGCTTGGTAACTACTTGGTATTATTATTATTATTGCCTTTATTGTTGTTAAAATGACTATCATGACTGAAGGATCACTGGCAAACAGAAGACAAACACAGTTTCCTTGCTTTCATGGTTTTTATAATTTTGCTAAAGACAGGCCTTCTACTGATTGAATAATTAGAAAATTAAATACATGAGCCACTTCCGTAATATTTACATATGAAATAAAGTACCAGATTAAATGTAAACTGGGCTAAAATAAAAAGGGCTAAAATAATGGGCTGAATTTAAGCAGATCCAATGTGCTACAAATGGTCCGTCAGAGGGTTAATATCAAGATCCATATGACTCTTTATGAAATGTTCTATGGGTTACGTGAGGCTTAAACTGGAAGTTTAACAATTATTAAAAATGGAATAGGTGATCTTTTACCTTTCATCAATTTTCATTTATAACTTAAAAAAAAAAAGTATAAAACACCACAAGTTTCTTGGCATTTCCAGATTGAGTTTTACTGAGTTTTCTAATTTCTACCTTAAAAAAAAAAATCTAAGAAATTTTGAATTTTGGAGTTCCCACCATGGCACAGTGGGTTAAGAATCCAACTGTAGTGGCTCCCGTCACTTGAGAGGTGCGGATTTGATCTCTGGCCTTGGCGCAGTGAGTTAAAAGATCTACAGTTACCTCAGCTGCAGCTAGGATTCAAGTCCTGGCTGGGAACTTAGACATGCCACAGACGCTTCCTAAAAAAAAAAAAAAAAAAAAAAAAAGGAAGAAAGAAAGAAAGAAGAAATTCTGAATTTTCAACCTGGAAATTCTGCATTAAAAACCTCTAAGATCTTAAATAACCAGTAACTTAGGGGAAACAATTACCATTAAAAGCTTGTTTAAAACTGTCTTTAGACATATTAAGAATACTCAAGGCTTTCTTGGTATTGGTGTAGAAACGGCAACCAGCAAGTGCAATTAAAGAATGGCATTTGAAAGGTAAGATTTATGACTCTATATATTACTTTACCTAGAATGAGACACTTTATTATGGCTCTAAATCCCTCGACATCCCAAGTGACACTTATTGTTGGCACCGTAGCCGCCCTCTCCCAGTGCCAGTGTAAATTCACATGACATCTTTCATGAATAAACATGAAAATGTCAGCAACTCTAAACAAAGGGTGATGGCAAGTTTGAAAATAAGCCAATAACTGTACCAAATGACCCGTGAAACTTGAATTTCAGGAAAGAATGTCTAAAATGTGGGTAAGTTGAATGCCTCGTTCCGACAAAAACACAGTTAAAGTACACATTATAGCCACAAAAGAAGGGAAAGAATAAAGGTGAGATGGGGTAACCCACACTAAGTTTGGAATAAAGTAATACAGGTAGTAACAGGATGAGTTAAACCCTCCACTGTGCCCGAACGGGTGTCCTGGCAGACCTGTGGTAGATACGCAAGCTAGGGGTCTGGCATCAAGGTTTTTTTTTGTTTGTTTTGTTTTGTTTTGTTTTTGTTTTAAGGCCACGCTTGTGGCATATAGAGGTTCCCAATTAGAGCTGCAGCCGCTGGCTTACACCACTGCCATGGCAATGCCAGTTCAGAGGCAGGTCTGTGACCTACACCACAGTTCATGGCAACTCCGGATCCTTAACCCACCGACGGAGGCCAGGGATCGAACCTGTATCCTCATGGATACTAGTCATATTCGTTAATCACTGAGCCATGACAGGAACTCCTGGCGGTCTTACAGCAGCAGATGATTTTACATACCAAGGAGTACTTGCTGTGATACAAATGAAGAAAGACAAGCACATGGAACTCTAGGGCTTTTATTCCTTTTCCATAATTCTTCATTTGCTTAAAAAGATTCCTGGTACACTCATACATACTGGAAAGTATTTCTAAGATCTGATAGCTAAAAATATTCATGTATTGGAACAGAGTTAAACTAACACAGTCTTAAAAAAATCAAGGTCAAGCAAACACCTTTAATATCATGGAAAAGATAGCAAAATTAACACATTAAAAAGAAATCAATACAGTGCCACTTAAACAAAATACTCTATATTTTATCCTATTAAGTATTTGTACTCACAAAAAGGCACTTCCTATGGAAATGTTTACTTATTGGTAAATTGAGAAACTTTGATACACTGTTTTGCAGTCAATCTTGGATTTGGGGTGAAACAAAGTTACAAAGCCTGGGCACACTTGACCTTCTTTAGCAGTTATAATTTCTGTGTTCCCATGAAAATCCTTCAGCTTGTAACAGTGTTGCCCCATGAAATACTGTTAATAGATTTTAAAGAGTGTCACACATCTTTTACAGAACACAGGTGCTACCCCCAAAGAAAGGGTAGCTTGCTTAGCACTTTTGAATCAGGTGATTTTGAGCCTCAAATGACAAGTGATCACCTCCTAGGGCGCAGGTTCTATTCCTCATCTTTTCCCCACTCTGGCTTCTAAACAAACCATTTTATGTAAAAAAGAAAAATGGTTAAAATAAACATCAAAGCACACAATAGAAGGAATATCATAAAGGAACATCCTATATGGAGGAAGGGGATACAGATTCTGTGGTCACAGGGTTTGGTCTTTTTTTAGCACCCATTTTCTCTGTCATCTGCTTCTCTGAGTCACTGCCCAGCAAGACCGTCCTAATTTGCTCTCTCTAACAATAGAAATAACAGTCTTGATGTCTATCTCTTTTATAAATTGATCCATTTTTCCTAAAGCCATACCCTATTTTTTCAGATATTTGGCATTGTAACTTCAAATTCAGAAAGTTATTTTACATGTTGAATGGGTAAACAGAACTCATTATTACATATTTTTTAAATGGATAGATGTCTTTCAGAAGCTATGTAGAGATAATTAAATGCTAGGTTCCCAGCATAAGCCTTGCACTCCTCAAGCTTAGTAATTGAAAGACACTTTTGTATTTAGTCAACGACTTACAGTTCCCAAAAGTACTTTCACACTAGAGTTGTAAATGGATCATGCTTCTTGATCTAGGGTACCAAAAAAATAATAGGATTTGTTGAGTATTTATATTATATAAAGTATGTTTTTAGCACTTAAGTTTATTTAATCCTCACAATGTTATAAAGTAGATATGATCAATATTCTTGTGTTATAGATGTGGAAACTGAGGTACCAAGAATTTGAGTAAATTTCTCACTAATCCAAAGGCAATAGGATAAACACTTCTACAAATAAAATGGTAAACCACAAAGGAAAGTTTGGAGAGCAACAGGAAAGACACATGCCTTTTGCAGAAATGGAGGAAAGAGAAGTCTAGAGAAACAAATTAGTGATTCTGAGTCAGGGCACAAGCTAGATTTTAGACTGATTGAAGAGATGGCTCTAAGTACTTGAAATGGAATCACAAATTATATCAAATTAATACCACTCTCTTGATAGAAAATCAGAAATGCAGGAGTTAAGATTTTACTGGACACCAAATGGTTTTAACAAAGTTTATCCTGGATATAAAAGTGAACAGATTGTAGAAATAAAGACAGCACTGATGATTCACTTAAAAGGACCTGAAGCTATCCTCAGCGAGCTTGATGCAATTAATAATAGCATCCAAAGAGATTCCTAGGTAAGCTAAGGTTGAAAATGACTTCTAGCAGCTTTCAGCAAACTTCTGCCCTTCATACTGACCACTCTAACATTGATATTCAGTTGGAGAAATCAAAGGCATAAAAGTAAAATCTGCAACTCACACAAAGCTAGGGGCTCTAATAAAAAGGAAGTCAAAATGAACATTGAAAAAGTCCTTGAAATACAAGGCAAGAATAAAAAGCTGATAGTAATAAAATGTAAATGCACATTCTAAAGTTATAAACTTAAAAAGGTGTTTCACTCATGTAAAAAGTTGTATAGTTACTAGAAGAATTTTAAAAATGCATATAGATTGAATACAATTGACTGAAATTCAAAAGGAGTGAAGCCCTCTGACTATGTTGTCAGAAGACATAAAACACACAGTGCCCTACCTAGAAAAGGCAACTGCATAACTGTTTTCAGTTCTGAGAAACACATTTTGAGGCCAATATCATCAAGGTGGGCCAGTACAAAGACTGAGACCAGAACGGAGTGGGATCTAGAAACTATGAGGAAAAAAAAAAATTCAGGGCCTGGTATTCCTCCCACCCTTTGCATATCCAGATCCCCTGCAGCAAGTCAGTTCTGTTACCAGCTGGCTCCAGGGTGGTTCTAAAACACAGTCACTCAACTAGGGGGCCTCACCCTTTCATCCAAATTTACAATTCCACAGCTCTCTTCCATCTTTTATTCCTAATCCTCATGTCCAGATTTAAAGTTTTTTTTTTTTTTTCCTGCACAACACCCCTTTTAACATGTCTTAGATCCCAGTAATTCAAGAACCGTCTCTTTTAGAATCTTCATCCTATCCCTAACTTTCTTTTGCTGAAATTATGTTCAAATCTGTATTTTCTAGATTCAAAAAATAAAAAAAAAGGTGCCTTCTATGCTACCATGCAGTTAATGATTCCCTTTAATTGTTTCCCTATACCTTTTATGTGCTCATTTACACTGTGATGCTGGAAGATGAGGGAAGGGAGGGTCATGGCAGCCTATTACTTTGTGTCTTACAAACTTACCTGATGATGGAGTCTTCCCTCTCTCCCCCTCAAATTTGCTGTATAGCTAATGTTCCATAGAACATACTTGGAGAAATGCTGTGCTACAGAATTCTATAAGCTAATATGCTTCTTTTGCTTTAAAATTCTTTCTCCTAGTTTTTGTAACACTATCTTTTGTCCTAGATTCAGGATTAGCTTCTTTCAATTTGGACATAGCTTCTCCTGTATATCTCCATCCTATTTTCCAAATGTGGGTTCCCTACCTTTTCTTCTCCGCTTAATTTCAGATATTTACACTCTCAAAATTCCACTTATCCCTCTTTACAAATGATTCTCAGATATTTAATTCCTTCCTAGTGGCAACATAGGGGTTTGATTCAGTGAAATGACTCTGAAGGAGTTCAAACATCTGGTCTACATATTAGCTGCATGACCTTGGGTTTTAGCAGTATTTGCTCAACACGTTTTGAGAATTAAGTTAGGTTTCAGGGAAAATGCCTCAAATCCTTACTGTGCGCTATTATTTTTCTTTCCTAACCCAACCTCTTTTCTGACCCTGAGGTCATCATTACTTCCGAGCACTGATGCACCTGCACCCCAAACTTACTGTGTTAAGACGTACTTTCAACCCCGCATCACTGAACTCTACAACTCAACATGTCTTCATTCCCTACTGTAAATAATACTACCACTTGAACAATCACTATGCCTCAAAACTTAGCTCTTGACTTTTTACCACATTTAAAAATTTGTTAGCTTCTGTCAAATTTTGTTCACCACTTCATTCCAATCTCATTTCTCCCCAACACCATCATCAGCACCTTAGTTCAGCTGGAATCACTCAGTATCTAGACTGTGGCATTCATCTAGTTATATATTCCTTCTGGAATCAAAGGCATCTGAACCTAACTGTAATAGTATTTCCTAAAATTCTCTGATGCATATGTCTTTTAAACTGGTATTTAAGGGAAGATCTATTCTCTCTTGAGTAAAAACTTGCTATTTTATTGTATACTATTCTCAAATTTAAAACTAGCTTGGGTTCGGTGGTGGGACTAAATTTCCTCTTTCATATCCCCATTTTGTGGTACTTAATGGCACTATACCTAGTTTTTTTTAATGCAAGTATTAATTTTTTCTAACAGACTATGAGCATTATGAATACAAACACAGTGTCTTATTCACATCTATATCTTCTTAATAACTTGCCATAGTGTTTGTGAAATAAATGACACGGTTATTTGTGAACCTATTTATATCCATTTTCATGGATTGACTCATCATATATAGCCTCTTTCTCCCTCATTGGTCATTTCCCCCTCAATTAATGGCTTTCTCTTTAGAACTCCTCCTACAATACCTTACCTAGCCCACATAACAGACAGATTATGTAGGTAGGTAGGTAGGTAGGTAGATAGATTCTTTTACCTGAGCACAGATCTAAACTTTCCTATCAGACTGTAGCTTCTTAGAAGCATTATTTATCACAATACTTCCTTCTAAGTTAGGTAGTGTTCAAGTAGCTCTTGAATAAGCAAAATAGCATATTCAATACATTCAATATTACTTATTCCCTACATATAATCATACATATTTCTACAAGTCATTACTATATGTTTAGGAACCACTAAATATGTGATTAAGAGAAAAGAGCAAAAACAACAAATACGCAAGATTATAAATAAAAATCCGAATGGGTTTTCCCTGTATATTCTCTTAAAGCTTCTATTTGACATCTACAGAGAGTTATTTATTTTTAAGCTTAAAACATGCTTTAAGACCTTCAACAAAATCAGACCAAGCCCAAAAGCCTCTCCCGGCCCACACGCCTTGTAGCATCTGAACCCCGTGAGCATCCAGCCTCACCTGGTTCATTCTGTCTATCTTTCTTTTGCTTTTTATTAGGGCTGCACTGGCAGCTTATGAAGGTTCCCAGGCTAGGGGTCAAATTGGAGTTACAACTGCTGGCCTACACCACAGCAAGGCGGGATCTGAACCATGTCTGCAACCTACACCATGATTCATGGCAACACCAGGTCCTTAACCACTGAGTAAGGCTAGGAATCAAACCCACAGCCTCATGGTTCCTACTCAAGTTCATTTCCGCTGTGCCATGACAGGAGCTCCCAGCCTCAGTTGGTTCTATTTTGTTTCTTGCTGTTCTCAGTGCAGAGCACACCAGAGACCCAGAGTAGCCAGTTAATAAATAATTACTGGAAAATGATTTTTTAAATTAAAATTAACTATTTTAAATGTACTTCTAAAAATTTACATTCTTTTGGAGTACCTCTGGTTTTCAACTTACTCCTCACATTTTTTTCCATCATTTTAAGATGCTCATTACTTCATATCAAATTTTCCTCTAAAACCACATTTGGAGAACACCACTTTTATCCTTCACTTCATTTTTCCATCTATAAAACTGAAGAAATCCTCCTCAGCTAGTGGCTGCATCTCTGGGATGTGGCAAACATTAACAAAGCCGTATTTAAAAGTGCTCAAGACTTTTTGGATGAAACACGTTACCAGGTATAAGGTATTATTACCATTTCTGATAGGATTACATTCCAAATGGGAAGGTATAATTGAGAGTCCCTAAAGGAAGAAGCACACTAATGGTTTAAGTGAGATGATGAAGCCTCAAGATAAACTAATTTAACTCAAAGCTCCAGAGTTAAAAAGAAAGTCATTTTAACTGGATTAAATAATGCCACCCATCACAAAAGCACAGTCTTCCATTTACATACAATATAATTTTAAAGTGGATTTTCTGGAAGCCTATGTAATATGCAGTTGTCCCAGTTTATAAGAAGCAGCTGGAATCAAAGATGGCAATACATTGTAACTAAATGAAGAGTGACTCAGCAAAATGATTATAATACTTAATCACATATTTTCTTAATATAATCTCACATACTACTAAAACATCCATAAATAATTTATTTAATGTACAATTAGTGGAATTTTAGAACTAAGTATTTGAGATGTCACAAGAATTTGAATGTGTGTTAAGTAATCTCTTTTCTACCCCTCAGGTCAGTGACCAATTCTTTTCTCACTTTTAGCTTCAGCTTTTCATTGAATGCCTAGCATATAGTACTGAAGCTCAATAAATGCTCTTTGAATAAATCATAAAGTTCACAATAACTAATACTTTATAACTTCACATTGACACATAAATTTTGATACTAGTGCCTCAAAGGAAGAGTGAGAAACCCAATGGAGAAAACTGAGGTAAGTGACACCCTCCTCGATGGCACTCAGTGCCTAAGGGTGGGACAACCCTGGCACAGTGTTTGGTAAGTCTAAATATTACTCCATAAATGAGAGAGAAGGGTATCTATCAGAATTATCTACTGTAGCCCAAGTATTGCCCTTGGACTTTATGGGGCAGAAATTTCTCTTGGCTAAGAGATAATTAATAACAGGTTACTTTGAGATTTGTAAGTGAGGTTCCATGCTAATAGCATAAGCTCTCTCAGGAAAACTAGTGCAGAAGCTTTGTGGGTTCCAAAGAGGGCCCAGGCTTAAGTTCAAAGACACGGCAAAGTTCCCTAAGCATGGTACAGTCACGAGGCTAGCTGCTGGATAATCCAGAAATGGACAGAAATACAGTTGACAGTGTTTTCATGGAAACACTTCTGTCACTTGTACCTCTTATATGATGTTTCGATGAACTTTTGGATGTTCCCACCTATTTTTTAATCAATTTTCACGTAAATCAAACATGTTTGACTTAAAACATTGCTGAGGATTATTTTTTAATTCATTCACCATAAGTATTTCTTTCTACTTCTCTAGAACCTGGTACATGATAATTTTGATTTTATATAGATAGCATTGTAACAGCTATTTGTGAATTTGTATTAGCTCACCTATTTGGTGATAAGCTTTTTAAGTGTATTGAGTTTATATTTCTCTTTAGTCTTCAATTGGTTACTGAACAAATACTACTTAGAATCTTCTATATATTGAGCAATGTATATATAACAGGATATGAAAACAGACACATAGTTCCTGACCACATAGAAATTGGAGAATATATTACTTAATATTCAGATAGAAGGCAGTCAATAAATATTCATTGAATGTACATGAGAAAAGTTTTTTGTGGTAGGTGGGTTTTAAAATATAGTATCTGTTGCAATTATAATTAATATATATGCTAGTTGGACTTTAAATATTTCATTAAATTAATACATCACTTAAATCCATTATAACACTGATAAAAAAGAAATAAATATAATTAAAATTACAGTTCATCAACTATTTTCTTATGGAAGAAAAATAACTATGAAGATTAATTATCATCTGCAGGTAACTGGTAAAATTCGTAGCCAAGCGAAGCCCTATCCAGGGAAACACACTCCTTTCTGGAATAGGATATTCTCTCCAACTTTGTGGGTTTAAGTCAGATGTAGATTCAGGAATTCACATAAAATAAATTTGAGCAAGAAATTCTGCCCTCACAAATTTACCACCAGAGCACATATTTTGTTAGAGGTTTCTTCTGTAATGTTTATCATAAATACAGTTATTGAATGTATTTAATGACTTATATGCTACATTTGAAAGAAAATATCATAGTGTCCAGAATCTCATCCATCTTATTCATTGGTCCATGCTGAGTCTTTAATATAGTACCCATATTAACTGTACATAATGAACACAATTCAATTGTTGAGTAAATTTTGTAATTTTTTGAGTTAAACAAGAAGATAACCTTGTTGAATAAATAAAAAGTTAAACTTCAAATGTGGCCAAATTTTTCATAAATTAAATTTCTATTTATTTTTTCTCTAGACATGTAGTCAGCATATTCAAAAAGCAGCTGTACATTTGTCAGGAGGGCAGGGAAGATGTGAAAATTATGTGATAGGTACCTCAATTAGAAATAAAATGCAGAAGACATACTCTTTTGAAATCATTATCACCTGCTTGGTTCAGAAGTAATTTTGTAAATTGCATGATCTCTATATCTTTTGTTCAATATTTGAAGAGATAAAGTATTACAGATTACCATAAGCCAGCTAGAAAATATCATACTTTAAAGGTGCAGACGTAATTCAAACATTTAACATTAGGACATTCTTAGAAGTTATTGACTACCTTGACAAAGAATTTGGACTTCCTAATGTTCTTCTAAGTAGACTTCAAGTTTATCTGTTTCATATTATTGTAGATAGTCTCTAACAAATTTTACAATATGCTATTTAATATCAAGCTGAAGATAGCTGACATGACCGGTCCTCCCTTGCCAAATACAGGAAAATTTAATTAAATAGACATTTGACTTCACGAAGGCAATGTTGAAAACTAAATAAACTTTATCCTTTTAACCTTATTGACTGACCAAAGTAACACGAAAACATCAATACTTCATCTGCAATGAGAACTCATATTAGATGAACTTTGTCTCTGTCAAGGATGTGATTACTGATGAAGGTGGTGGAGCCAGACTTAAAATCAAATTACTCTAATGTGACAGCTTAATCTCAGACTTAACATAATCTTTATTCTACCACTTTGAAACTTCTTGGTGATTTAATAATACTCAATTTAAGGGTATGACATTATAAGCTTTGGGGATGCCAGTTAGAATTCTGGTATGCTAAATCTTTGGTTGGTCTAAAACTCACATTAAAAAATAGAATAAATTTTGGTTGTAGCTAAACTTACCCATTTCCTTTGAAGTTTTAGAAAAATGAATATGACAGTTTAAAGGTTAATCTGGTTACTTTATGTAAGAAACTAAATAACAGTGGTACTATTGAGTTAAAATGCAATAATAGAAAAGCATAAGAAGTTTCCATTATGGCGCAGTGGTTAATAAATCTGACTAGGAACCACGAGGTTGCAGGTTCGGTCCCTGGCCTCATTCAGTGGGTTAAGGATCTGGCGTTGCCGTGAGCTGTGGTGTAGGTTGCAGACACGGCTGGGATCCTGCGTTGCTGTGGCTCTGGCGTAGGCTGGTGGCTATGGCTCTGATTAGACCCCTAGCCTGGGAACCTCCATATGCCATGGGAGTGGCACAAGAAATGACAAAAAGACCAAAAAAAAAAAGACAAAAAAAAGAAAAGCATAAAACAAAAGGATACACTTTCTGTTATTATTCCAATTATTGCTTTCCTGTTACAAAAGGAAAGATTATTAAATCTCACAAAACTAAGAATGAAAGATAAAAAAAAAACTGTCCTTAACTATAAGTACTTTTGTTCATGGGTTTTGGATTTTCCCCTGAGTTCTAAATTACTTTCAAAAAGGGAAGCTTTATAAGAAATGAAATTATATAATAGTTTGTGCACATGAAGAAATTGCCAAGGAACAAAAGGATTGGAGAATATTAATTTTCAAGATAAGAACTCAACATTTTTCGATAACTAGTCAGGAACATATTGAAGCTATCCACTACATGTCTGTGGAAGAATTAGGATCATTGAATTCTTCCAAGGAGAAGAAATTCAACAAAACAAAATAATAATTGTAATATGAGGTTGAATGGTTTTTTTTTTTCCAAAATTTAAAGTATTGACACTCTCAACGTGTGTGTACGAGTCTACATGTGTGCGAGAGACAGACAGACTGAATGAGTATTAGTCAGATATAGAAGGCAAACAAAACTCAACCAGTACTCAATCATATAGTTCTTCACATGGAGTTTGACAAACAGAAGGGAAAGAAAGGAAATACAGAGAAGAGGGAAGAAAAGAATGCCAAAACAAAGTAAGAAAGAACTGAGACGATAGGATTAATGAAATATTATGTAAAAGGTAATATTTTGGGATTTCCCATCATGGCTCAGTGGTGACAAACCCGACTAGTATCCATGAGGATATATATAGGTTCAATTCCTGGCCTCTCTCAGTAGGTTAAGGATCTCGTGTTGCTGTGACTGTGGTGTAGGCCAGCAGCTGTAACTCTGAATCAACCACTAGCCTGGGAATTTCCTTATGCTGAGGGTTTGGCCCTTTAAAATATATATATATTTTTATATTATATTATATAAATATATATATATATATATTTATATTTTTTATATTATATTATATAAATATATATATATTTATATAAGTCAGAGGAAGAGCTTAGTAAAGTAGGAGATAGTAAATGGTCACAGCTACTGCAGAGATATTGAAGAATAAATTCTGAGAAAATAAACTTTGACTCAAAGGAAAGTGTCAGATGGTTTTTGATGAAATATTACCAGGAAATTGATGGAAGAAAAGGATGGTGAACTGGTAGTTAGTTACCAAATGCTTAAGAATATCATGAAAGTAAAGAACAAAAACACTTCTCACCTTGCTGCCACTACAAATTAGTTGATATGCATAATAATCCCTCTGCTTTTGAGTAGCTCAAGGTTACTTTGGTTCTCTTATCATAGGTATTTGGATTAAGTGAGCTGCACCAGCTGTGACAGATGTAATCAGATACTACCCAAGTTTATTAATGAAAACTCTCCAAATAAAGTGACTGTACAGATACAAAAAAAAAAATGCAAGCCTCAAATTTTAGTAAAACCTAAAATTTGTCACTGGTAATGAGTCAATCACTTTAGTGGAGAATTAAAGTTTACAGGTTCCAGCCCATTCAGCTTGACTCTACAGCTTGAACCAATAACTCCAGTCAGCAGTCAGGTTCTCTTGTATCAAGTGGCATGTGACTTACTGCTGTTTTAAAGATAAAACAAATGCTTCTTAGTAAATCAATGAAGATCATCTTACTAGTAAAGATTTATTAAACATAATTCACCTTATCAAATATATAGCAAAACAAAAATTTCCATAGATAGAGGAATGACTGAATATACTGTCCACATCAATCCATGAAAAAAAAAAAAAACTCCTTAAAAAGAATCAAAATACCAGCTGACTCTGGCAAATTTCACAAGATACAACATAATGAGAAAAGTAAGATGTATGTATGATATAATCCCATTTTTTTAAAGACACATACACACACACCAAGACACATACAAATACATTCATGTAAAGATCTCCAAAGAATACCTGAGTACAGGAAAAACTGTGACAAACATATACTAAATTTTATGTTTATATATGTGTGTGTATTGTAAAGACACATACACACACACACACATATAAATCTTATTCTTGTAAAACCATACATGTGTGTATATATGCATAAAGCAATGCCTACAAGAATGGTCATTTTATCTCCAGTGATAGAAACTCAAGTAAACTTTACTTTCCTTTTCACTTCTATTTTTGTAATATTTTTTATTATGTGGTCATTTATTCTTTTTTATGTAACCAGGAAAAAAGGACATTCTATTGTAGAAGAAAAAGTAAGGGGACTGGGTCCAGTTTAACCCGTAAGTCTGAAATCAGCCATACACTGCCCATCTTCTCCTGGATATTATGAACATTCCGTGATCGTTGATACTTGACAATCAGGTATACTTGGTCACTAAGAAATACAGCAAGAGAGGTTCACATGTGTTCTATAGAATCATTCTATATTGTATATATTCTATATTGTATATATTCTTTACATTTATATATTCTATATTGTATATATTGTACTGTTTTTAAAATAAAAATCCAATCTTGAATTAAAACAAACTTGTAGAAGGCTGGACAATGCCTCCTTCCTCAAATGTCCAGGCCCTAATCCCCAAAACCCATGAAGGTTTTATCTTTCATGGCAAAACAAACTTACAGATGGGATTAAGTAAAGGATTTTGATATGAACAGCTAAGCCTGAGCCATCCAGGTGGACCCACGATGTGTCTTTATGAAAGAGAAACATGAGGGTCAAGGTTAGAGAAAGGACCTGAGGACAGAAGGAGAGGTTGGAATGATGGGCTCTGAAGATGGAGGAAAGTCACAAGCCACAGAATGCAGGTGGCTTTTAGGAGATGGAAAAGCCAAGGAAACAGTTTCCCCCAAAAGAATAGATCCCTACCAAAACTCTTATTTTAGACTTCTGACCTCACCACCTGTAAGAAAATAAAATTGTTTTATTTTAAGCCACCATGTGGTGGTAATGTGATGTAGTAGCTGTAGAAAACTAATGCAAAAGCTTGACAATTTTAACAGCAGCAAAGCATTATAAATCAGACTCAGTTCAAAGCAAGAGATAAAGAATAAGCAATAGTGATCACTGCACTCCCTAATTGCCGCGTCGCTCTCTTCTTGTATCAACATAGGTTCCTAACAAGGAATCCTACTTCCTGATGGAAATTCTTTTGAAGCCAAGTTAACTTCAGCATATGTGACTCTAATTTGTTGGCATCAGGCTAGAGGGTAGTGAAATATTTTGCAAAAGATACCTGGTTAGCCTTCTCAGTTCTCAGACAGGAAGAAATTTTTCACCAGCCTTTAACAAAATGAACAGTATCACATGAGTCAAAGGGACCTGTATTCAAATCGCACCCCTACACTCCCATCTCCTAGGCATAGGAACTTAAACTAAGGACTTACTTTATATTCTTGTGTTCCATATTTTTTAAAATTGGAACTATACTACATCAATAAACAGATTGCTGTGAGGATAAATTGATATCGTATACAAAGTATTTAGCATAGCCTTAGCACTTGGTACTTGCTCAGAGAACAATGCCTTCGATTAGAAATTTTCCCTAGCAATTTCCCTCCTTTATATTCTAGTTTTGACAAGGAAGAAGAAAATCAAGTAGAGGAGTTATAGTCTTCTTTTTTTAAACACTCCAAGATATGCTTTCTCAATTAACTGTTTCCTGGGCTGCCAGCTTCCAAGTCACTCCAGTTTCCACTCCAATCAGAGAATGATCTGCTAAATGTTTAATGAAATATTTGCATCAAATAGTTACCTAGCAACCATCACTAATATAAAATTAGATTTGAGTTTCTATAAAAGTCCATAATCTACTAAAAGAATTCAAAAATAGATGAGTACTAGGCCATGACAGAATTTTAACTTAAAAACACATCCAGATGAAATATCTCAAGAGCCTAAATCGGAAATGGGCAATATTATTTATGGCTTGGTATTCAGAATTTTATTATTTTGTGTTTTAAACAAAATAAGGTAAATACCTTATCCATATTATATGAGACATACTAAAATAATAGCAAACTTTCTCTTTACCTGAAGTATAGTTAATTCACAATGTTGTATCAGTTTTAAGTGTACAGCAAAGTGATTCAATTATACATAAATATATACATACATTATTTTTCAGATTATTTTCCATTATAGGTTATTACAAGGTATTGAGTATAGTTCCCTGTGCTACAGTGGGCCCTTACTGTTTACCTATTTATATATAGTAGTGTGTATATGTTAATCACAAACTCCTAATTTATCTCCTCTCCTCCATCCCCTTTGGTAACCATAAGTTTGTTTTCCATGTCTGAGAGTCTACTTCTGTTTTGTATATAAGTTCATTTATATAATTTTTTAGATTTCACATAAAAGTGGTATCATATGATATTTATATTTGTCTGACTTACTTCAGTTAATATGATAACCTCTACATCCATCCATGTTGTTGAAAATGACATTACTTCATTTTTATGACTAATATTCCATTGTGTGTATACATATTTGTGTGTGTATGTGTTTATATTCTTTATTCATCTGTCAATCGACACATACATTGCTTTCAGGATTTGGCTATTGTCAATTGAGTGCAATGAACACTGGGGTGCATTTATACACTTTTTGAATTAGAGCTTTTGCTGATATATGCCCAGGAGTGGAACTGCTGGATCATACAGTAACTATTTTTAAAGCAACCTCTACATTGTTCTCCACAGTGGCTGCACCAGTTCACTTTCCTACTAACAGCATAAGAGGTCTCCCCTTTCCTCTATACCCTCTCCAGAATTTATTATTTGTAGACTTTTTAATGATGGCCATCCTGACTGGTAAGACCTTATTGTAGTTCTGATTAGCATTTCTCTAATAACTAATTTCTAATTAATGATTTAAGGCAAAGAGTGTTCTGCCTATGTGTTGCTCTAGGAGTTTCATAGTATCAGATCTTATATTTAGGTCTTTAATCTATTTTGTGGATGGTGTTAGAGAATGTTCTAATTTCATTCTTGTACACGTAGCTGTTTAGTTTTCCTAGCACCACTTATTGAAGATATTGCCTTTTTGTAACTGTATATTCTTTCCTTCTTTGTCTTAGATAAATTAACTGTTAGGTGCATGAGTTTATTTCTGGGCTTTATATCTTGTTCCATTGATCCCTACATTTGTCTTTGTACAAGCACCACACTGTTTTAATTAATATAGTTTGTAGTATAGTCTGAGGTCAGGGGGCCTGATTCCTCCAGCTCTGTTTTTTCTCAAGAGTGTTTTGGCTATTTTGTATCTTTTGTGTTTCCATATACATTTCAAAATTTTTGTTCTAGTTCTCTGAAAAGTGCCATTGGTAATCTGATAGGGATTGTACTGAATTTGTAGAATACCTTGGTTAATATGATCATTTTAACAATAGTGATTCTTCCAATCAAAGAACACAGTTTATCTTTCCATCAGTTTGTGCTGTCTTCAATTTCTTTCATCAGGGTCTCATAGTTTTTTGAAGTGCATGTCTTTGCCTTCTTAGGTAGGTTTTTTCCCTAGGTATTTTATTATTTTTGATGCAATGCTAAATGGGACTATTTCCTTAATTTCTCTTTCTGATATTTTGTATCAAAATGCAATAGATCTCTGTATATTAGTTTTGTATGCAGCAACTTTACTGAATTCACTGATGAGCTCTAATAGTTTTCTGGTAATGTCTTTAGGATTTTCTAAGTATATAGATAGCATCATGTCATGTGAAAACAGCCACAGTTTTGCTTCTTCTTTTCCAATTTGGATTCCTTTTTTGGTTGGCCATACTCATAGCACATGGAAATTTTGGGGCCAGGGGCTGAACACTTGCCATATCACTGACCCAAAACACAGCACTAGATAATACAGGATCCTTAGCCCACTAAGCTACCAGGGAACTCCCGGATTCCTTTGGTTTCCTTTCCTTTGCTGATCACTATGGCTAGGACTTCCAAAACTATGTTAAATGAAAGTGGTTTGGAGTTCCCATCGTGGCTCAGTGGTTAATAAACCCAACTAGTATCCAGGAGAATAAGGGTTCGATTCCCGGCCTTGCTCAGTGGGTTGGGGATCCAGCATTACTTTGAGCTGTGGTGAGGGTTCCAGTTGCAACTCGGATACCATGTTGCTGTGGCTGTGGTGTAGGCTGGCAGCTACAGCTTCCATTAGAACGCTAGCCTGGGAACCACCATATGCCGCAGGCGTGGCCCTAAAAAGACAAAAGACAAAAAAAAAATGGTGAGGAGTGGGCACTCTTGTCTTGTTTCTGTTCTTAGAGGAAATGCTTTCAGCATTTGACCACTGACGTTAAGATGTTGGTTTGTCATGTATGGCTTTTATTATGTTGAGGTAGGTTCCCTCTATGCCCACTTTCTGGTGAGTTTTTATCATAAATGAATACTGAATTTTATCAAAAGTTTTTCTGCATCTGTTGAGAAGATCATATGGTTTTTATTCTTCAATTTGTTAATGTAGTGCATCACATTGCTTAATTTGCAGACAGTGTATGATACTTTTAATGCACTGTTGGATTTAGTCTGCTAGAATTTTATTGAAGATTTGTGGATCTATGTTCATCAGTGATACTGGCCTGTAATTTTCTTTTTTGAGTGATATTTTTTTTTGATTGGTTTTGGTTTCAGGCCTCAAGTAATGAATTTGGAACTGTTGCTTCCTTTGCAATTTTTCGGAATAGTTTTAGAAGGATAGGTGTTAACTCTTCTCTAAACATTTGGTAGAATTCTCCTATGATCTTAGACTTTTGCTAGTTGGGAGGTTTTTAAAAAACTGATTCAATTTCAATACTAATAATTGATCTGCTCATATTTTCTATTTATTCTGGTTTAGTCTTGGAAAATTGTACTTTTTTTTTTTGTCTTTTTATAGCCCCACCTACCGCATATGGAAGTTCCCAGGTTAGGGGGTTGAACTGAAGCTACAGCTGCCGGCCTACTCCACAGCCACAGCAACTCAGGATCTGAGTAGTGTCTGTGACCTACATTGCAGCAGCTTCTGGCAATGCAGGATCCTTAACCCACTGAGGAGGGCCAGGGATGGAACCCATGTCCTCATGGATACTAGCTGGGTTCATTACTGCTGAGCACAATGGGAACTCAGAAGACGGTACCTTTCTAAGAATTTGTGCATTTCTTCTAGGTTGTCCATTATCAGCATATAGTTTCTTGTAGTAGCATTTATCTTTTCAAAGAACTATCCTTTAGTTTCACTGACCTCTTCATGACTTTTGTAAGCCTCTACTTCATTTATTTCTGCTCTGATCCTTATGTTTTCTTTCCTTCTCCTAACTTTGGGTTTTGTTTGTTCTTCTTTTTCTAGTTTCTTTTGGCATAAGATTAGGTTGTTGATTTGAGATTTTTTCTTGCTTCCTGAGGTAAGCATGCATCACCAAACAATTCCCTCACATGTTCCCTCAAATTCCCTCACATGTTCCCTCACAGTTCCCTCGAATGCTTTGATGCATGCCAAACACTTTGGATCATTGTGTTTTTGTTTTCATTTATCTCTTGGTAATTTCTTAATTTCCTCTTCAATTTTATTTCTTCAGTGATCCACTAGTTGTTAATAATAGCATAATAATACACAAATAATAATAACGGCAAAATTTTATCAAGTGCTAACTGCATGCTGGAAACTATTTCTAGTTAACAATGAGGCTCTTCACCTCGATTACCCCTTAATGAAAAGAAAATAAAAGACCCTTGCTTTCCAGTATGTAGGTAAAATAAAATGGCCTTTATAGGAGGCTTTCTCTGAGTTCTGAATCTTTAGTACTTTTAGAATCAAAAATAAATGGGATTTTTAGTGAACAGCTTCTACCAGCATCCAAGCTACTGCCTGAAGATAAAGATAAGCATTTCAACATTTCAGAAAATATCATCTGATCCCCTCAAGGAGCAGGAGCTGGTAGGATTCAATCAAGCAGTATAACTTACTGTAAATTCTTGAATTTTGTATTAGAATGAGGGCTAATCACAAATGGAGGCCAATGTTGACAAATGACTGAAGGATTTCTGGGTCGTAAAGACAGAACAGCTAATGTTCTCACTTTATATTTCTCACTTATTCTTAAAGAGTAACACATGCCTTCTCTTGTAGGGAAGCCATAAACAATGTATGAGATCTGAGCTTGACATCTGAACCAATTTTATATGAGTATTAGCTAGTGCATGATAAAGTGAAATGAGGAATTCTTAGAGCTTTCTCCTGATAATATCCCTGATAATATTTTTTTACTAGATTAGCATTTTCTTGAAGTTAAACCTTGATGAGTCTGGGTGTATAGCTTGGTAAGTAAGAGGTCATGATAAAACCAAAGTACGGCCCATAAAAACTGTAGACTCTGATACACACACAAGTAATGAGATGCCAGTTTCATTGGTGCTTGAACAATCAGAATTAATACAAAGAAAAGAAAAAGGAAGCTTCCAAGTATCTAACCAAGAGACCTGCAGAAAACGGTGAAGAGGAGAGCCTAGCCTCTGATGAAGCAGGAGAGAAAGAAGCCAAGTCCAATTAACACCACACGCCCAGTCCTGTCAGCGGTCCAGTATCCTTTCTTGTACAATCCAGAGAAATATTTTTATCAACTATCTTGTAAGTGCAAGTTTTTTTTTAGTAACTCTAGAAACATTTTTAAGAAGGAGGGTATCCTACCTCATCCCATTTTTTAAGTGTAAATGCTTTTTTTTTTTTTTTTAAGAGGTGAAATCATTTGCTGTTTATTTTTTGGTATAACCAGAAAATAGTGGGATATTGAAAATGGGAGGCTTTGATTGTCTTTGGTGTCAGCTTAACATTCCATAGATAGGGTATTTTTTATATCCTATAATACTAAGCATCCTAAATGGCAATTTGGAGTAAGTTGTGCATTTAGTGTCTTGAACACTTTACATTACTTTCTTCCCATGTTGTTTCTGGTAAACCTGTTTCCTCAAGCAGACTTCTCCTTGATCTTGGCTCTTCTTGTCAGAATTTTGTGCACTCTGTAACGGCTCGGTCATGGTAGTCCAGTTTTCCTGGTAATTTTGTTAATGTGCTGTGAACGATTGAAAATTTGAGTATGTAGTGTATATGATATTACATTGTGAATTAGTGCGACTTATAAAAGTATCTCAACTTTTGATGATATTGGTACTTGGGGAAAATGTGCCTCCAGATTTTAAGCTGAAAGTCACTGGAATAACTGTTTAGAAAAGAATCACAACTATATGATTTTTTAGATTTTGGGTATGTATGTTAAGAATTGTGTACAATTTGAAATGTCTGTGAATGTTCCTCACACCAACCAGTAAAAATTCAACTATGAAAGAATTTCTTGAAGCACATGAAGAAAAGAGTCACTGAGTTCTAACTATACAATCATTAACTATTTCATTTATTCTGTCATTTATTCTGTATCTTAGTTTATTGACCTAAAAAATTAAAAGATAGGTTTAGATTGCTTTATAGTTAAACTGCATTGTTATTACATAGAGACAGTATATGAAAAGTCAAATAGTAAGAGCTGAACCAATATTTGGTGAAAGAAATAAATAAACACAGCCAGGATCCACCTGGAGGCATTTGAGGACACTGGCACACATTATGTAATACTGTCTATGGCTAGAAATGGGTATGGATGTAAATAAATGGGTACTAAAACTTGGCACCAGTGAGGACAGTATGAAAATAAAAGACACAATGCCCAAAGTCCATGGCAAGCTTGGTGTGACTGACGTAATTTCTAGCCCCAGTAGGTTAAGCCCAAAGAGGATGCAGAGCACGAAATTTAAGTGATAAAAGAATCCATAAAGACTCAGCTGGGTGTGGATTCAGAAAATTTGCTTGATATGTTTAGTATCACTTGTGGATTAAGAGAGCAACCCCTTTAGAGAGAACTGGTTTAAGAGCTAAATCTCATGGCAGATGCCCATGCAACCAGCTCTGGGATGGACTTAAAATTCAGAGGTGATCTGAAATAGAAAATGAAGAATTATCACCAAAGTCTTGTCTATGAAGTTATACCAATAGTTGAAGTTCACATTGTGGTGAAGTAGAAACGAATCCGACTAGTAACCATGATGCCAGTTCGACCCCTGGCCTCGCTCAGTGGGTTAAGGATCTGGCACTGCCGGGCAGACACAGCTCAGATCTGATGTTACTGTGGCTGTGGCTTAGGACAGCAGCTGTAGCCTGAATTTGACCGCTAGCCTGGGAACCTCCATATGCCCCAGTTGTGGTCCTAAAAAAAAAAACAAAAAACAAAATTATACCAATAGTCAAGAGCACTACAGAAGGCTGTTACTCTATATCTGGGGCACCCAAATCCTGGGGTACATTAACAGCATTACAAGATTCTAAGCCTTGTTTTACCACAGTACTGACTATAAAGAAACTTCAGAAATGGGTGTGATGCAACAGCCACTTTAATTTGAATACCTGTGATATACTGGGAATTTCTAATATGACTATCACTGTACAAAGCTTATTACACATATTTAATTTTAATTTTCATGGAAACTGTGTGAACTGATTATTATCCCTATTTTCTATGTGAAGAGACTCATTCACACAGCAATGAAACAACTTTACTAGAAAATAGCTATTAGTTAGCAAAATCAGAACATAAATCCTAAGGCTCTCTCCTTAACAACTGTATTATACTCTAATGCTTGAGAGAAGAGCTAAGGCAAAGATAGGGAAAATATGGTAGCACTTACCACCTGCCTAAGTAACAATTAGAAACATGTCATTGACATGGAAAATTCTTGTTAATAGCTACCTTCTTTGGCTTCCATTTCACTCATGATTCTATTCTGCATTGGCTTCTATTCTAATTGAAGTAGAAAAGCAATTATTACAGAAAGAAAAAAATATAGTTATAATGTATATTAATAAAAACCAAGAAGTACTGAGTTCCTTTCCTTGTCTGATTCTATTGATATGATTATTCCAACAATGAGAGAATAATAAGATTATGGAGTCTTAGAAGTTAGAAAACAGTTATATTTATACTACTGTGGGCATTTAGAATTTGTGCAATGTTTTAAAGATAACTAGGTTTCCATTAAGTACTGATAAAACTAAAGTAAATTAATACATAAAGAGTAGCCTTGAAAGTCCATAAACATGGATTTAATTCAAGTATTACAAGTCAGCTATCGAGAGAAATTCCTGTCTGTATATGAAAATTTAAATGGAGATTCATATTTATTCATCCTGTCAATCTCATATATTTACCATCAACCCCTTATTTCCCCATTGACTATTTCTGCTGCTTCATATAAATAGTAGATAACACTATCTTGACTTGGGTTTGTCTTGAGCTTGACATATTCAGAGAATTAAAGTGACTTTTGTCTGTAACAACATGCTGTGCATCCCCCATTCAGCCAGTTCATGACAGAGAAGATTTGTATGTTTACCTTCTTAAAATAAGATTACAAAAAATATGATGATCTTTATTTAGAAAACAAATTATGGCTTTATAAATTTGTATCTAAATAAACAATGAATTCATCTATATTAATTATTCTAGGAAAAAAGTATGAACAGGTTGTATGAGTATTCCATTGCTGCTGGAACAAATTACCACAAACTTAGTGGTTTGAAACAACAAATTTTCAGAGGTTTGGAAACGTAAGAGGTAAAGACAAGAGGTTGTCTGAGTTATGTTCCTTCTGGAGACCATGGGAACATTTACATCTGTGCTCTTTCCAGCTTCTTAGAAAACACCTACACTCCTAAGCCAGAGACCCCTTTCCCATTTTCAACCCCAATCTCTGCTTCTGTTGTCACATCTCCTCTTTCAAACATTAACCCTCTTGCCTCCTTTTTACGAGGATATGTGTGATTATAATGGTTCCCCATGGATAATCCAGGATAATCACTCCATCTCAAGATCCTTAATTCAATCAAGTCTGCAAAATTCTCTTTGCCATTGAAAATAACATAGTTGCAGATTCTGGGCTTAGGATGTGGATTTCTATGAGGCACCATTATTGGATCTACCATATAAGTATTTAGTTGCTATAAGAATTTGGGTTTTATAGGATGGTTCTGAAAAACTTTAAGCAATTAAAAAATGCTGCAATGAACATATGGGTGCATGTGTCTTTTTCAAGGAAAGTTTTGTCTGGATATATGCCCAAGAGTGGGATGTTGGGTCATATGGTAGCTCTATGTGTAGATTTCTTTTTTTTTTTTTATAATGATCATAACAGTCTGATTTCACAGGATTTCCATCCCACAGCCCAAGCTCTATGTGTAGATTTCTAAGGTACCTCCATACTGTTCTCCATAGTTGTTGTACCAGCTTACATTCCTACCAACAGGGCAGGAGGGTTCCCTTTTTCCCACACCCCCTCCAGCATTGGTTATTTGTGGACTTACTAATGATGGCCATTCTGACTAGTGTGAGGTGATATCTCATGGCAGTTTTGATTTGCATTTTTCTAATAATCAGTGATGTGAGCATTTTTTCATGTGCTTGTTGGTCATCTGCACATCTTCCTTGGAAAATTGTCTATTCAGGTCTTTTGCCCATTTTTCAATTGGGTTGTTGGCTTTTTTGCTATTGAGTGGTCTAAGTTGTTTGTATATTTTAGAGATTAAGGCCTTGCCAGTTGCATCATTTGACACTATTTTCTCCCATTCTGTAAGTTGACTTTTTGTTTCCACAGAAAAGAAAATCATGGACTTGGAGAATAGAGTTATGGTTGCCAAGGGGTAGGGGGAGGGAATGGGATAGATGGGGAGCTTGGGGTTAACGGATGTAGACTATTGCCTTTGGAATGGATTAGCAATGAGATCCTGCTGTATAGCACTGGGAACTATGTCTAGTCACTTATGATGGAGGATAATAATGTGAGAAAAAAGAATGTATACATGTATGTGTAACTGGGTCACCATGCTGTACAGTAGAAAAGTGACAGAACACTGTAAACCAGCTATAATGGAAAAAAATAAAAATCATTATATAAGAAAATGTTTAGAGTATTCACATGAATTATAATCTCCTACCAATGAGAAAATTCTTTTTTTAATATTACTCAATGAATTTATTACATTTATAGTTGTACAATGATCATCACAACCCAATTTTATAGCATTCCTTAAAAATAAAAAAAATTGATGTAGATTTTTTTCCTTTTACTAATTACTCACCATTAATGAGGTGGTGTTATGTTAAAGCGTAAACATTTGAACAAAGTACTTTTAAGCATATTGGCTAATATTTTCTAGTTTCATAAGATTAATGATTAGAATACGAGAAAATTAACAATGCTCTTTCATAGTATTTTAACTGATTTCATAGAAATTTGGGAAAATTTTATCTGGAAAATTAACTCCTTAGATCTTGATGATTGCTATAATATAATGATGTTTGTTATAAGATCTTTTTAGCGATAAACACTTTGGGGGAAAAACCTCACCTTTACATATTTTTACAACTTTTCTATTCATATGCAGTATATTTTAAAAAGAGAATGTTATATTCCATATCTCTTTAAATCCCACATTTATGCTATTCAATTTGAAGATCTTATAAAAAATTATTTGAATTAAGTTTAAATGCATTAATGCTATAATCTTACTATTTAAAATACAGCAAGTGAGAATGGGTAAGCTAATACCTCAAACTTTACTTATGTCTATAATAACACTTTACTTCCTAAATCAAGTATTTTTTTAACTGCCAATCTTATTAATTTTTCATACTCTCAATTCATCTTGTTTCCTTAGAGTTTGTATCAGTGTGAATATTTACATATATTAAATCCACTGTAAATATATAAAAATCCCATCTAGCTGTTGATGTAGTTTGATATTTGGTTTATTTGATATAAGTTTACCTTTATGTTACTATAGAATGTAATATTTTCAACAATATATATTTTATAGGAAATGCCACTTAACCCAGTTTCATTCTGCAAATATATTTTGATTCTTAATAAATCCTAGAAATTTGAAAGACAGTGCTGCTTCATTATTAATGCTATTAATACACTAATTGCTGGTTGCTACCTGTCCAGGTCCCTCTACCCTATCTTAACTGGACTGCAGTCATATGGACTGTCTACTAGGTATTAGGACAAGGCAAACTTTTCCTGGTCCCAGGCTTTTTGGAGCTAATTATCTCTCTGCTTTGAAGCTTTGAAAGTTTTTTTCCCAGGCTCTTTGCCTGATTATCTCATTCTCATTCTTTAGGTCTCAAAAACCCTCCACTGAGAGCAGTATTTTATCATGCTTATATTAGCCGGCCCTTTGTATCATTTTCCATTGTACAATGGTGTTTGTTTTCTTCTTGTGTTTTATCATTGATGATTATGTATTTGTTCATGTGTTTATTATTTGCCTTTCCCACAAGACCACCAGATCCATAAGGTCCAAATCAACTTTTCCTCAGCACTTAACACAGTAAATGACCCATAGTAAGTGATAAACTTTGACTGGTAGAATGATCATTGGTGCAAGATCTTAATATTACATATTTTGAAAATTCAAAAAAAGTAACAATTTAGATTGCTTTTACATCTATTAATACTGATTAGATACAAGCTCTATAACTAGAGTTCAAATGTAAGTATGTACAGAAACCAGTAGATATTTTAAAAGATTATAATGAACCCAATATAATACAATAAGTACTAGCAAACAACAGACCTTATTGAAAAGGTACAGCAAACACTCAGTTCTAGTCTACTATTGCCCAAGGGAATACAATGCACTATTTCTCCAGACTTCATTCTAATATGACTTTCAGACATTTGGGAGGCCTAAGGAAACCCTCTGTAGGCTGAAATAGGGCCCAAGACTACTACCTACAGCCTTTGCTCTGAAGTCTATTGGAGGATCTGATTCTTTCTAATCATACACAGGCTCTTGGCCAGCCACCTTCTCCTTCCTTGGAAACACCTTGATACTGAAGTGCATGCATTTAATCCTTGAAACTCTTCACTATCTCTTGTTCTTGCTGGATCTTATTTTTTCAGACTGGTTTTCACCACTTTTCTTTTGATTCTGGAACTATAATTTTGTATTTCCCACCCTCTCTCCCCACTAAAAAGCTTTTTCTTCAACAGAAATTAGTCAAAATTGGTTTCTGCATATTTTCAAACATATTTCTTATTAATATATTAGTTTATTACATTAAAAAACAATTTATTTTCGGATCTGGGATCAAGATGGTGGAGTAGGCGAATGTAAAGCTCACCTTCTCCCACAAACACATCAAAAAAAAAAATCTAAATGTAGAATGATTCACACAGAACATCTACTGAATGCTGGCAGAAGACCTCAGACTTATAAAAAGAGGAGAAAGCCTCCGTGTAACTGGGTAGAATCATATGGGAAAAAAGAGAGAAAGAAAAGAAAAAAGGAATCAAGATGGAAGCAGCACTACTGAGAGGGAGCTGTGAAAGAGGAAAGGAATCTGCATTTGGGGAGGTCAACTGAGAAAGAGAGATCAGTCAAGATGGAGATGGTCCTCAAAACTTCAAAGAAAAGCACAGCACACTTATATCTGGAATCTAATATATGGCACAAATGAACCTTTCCACAGAAAAGAAAATCATGGACTTTCAAGGGTTGCCAAGGGGGAAGGGGAGGGAGTGGGATGGACTGGGAATTTGAGGTTAATAGATACAGACTATTGTCTTTGGATTGGATAAGCAATGAGATCCTGCTGTATACACTGGGAACTATATCTAGTCACTTATGATGGAGCATGATAATGTGAGAAAAAAAGTATATATGTATGTGTGACTGGGTCAACTTGCTGTACAGTAGAAAATTGACAGAACACTGTAAACCAGCTATAATGAAAAAAATGAAAAGCATTATGAAAAAAAAAAGAAACTCCATACAAAACTACTTGATCTTATCAACAAATTCAGCAAAGTAGCAGCATACAAGATAAACATTCAGAAATTGGTTGCATTTCTGTATACTATCAATGAAACATTAGAAAAGGAATATAGAAAACAACTTTTAAAATCAAACTAAAAAAATAAAATGTCAATGAATAAACTTGAGCAAGGAGGTGAAGGACTTAGACATGGTAAACTATAAAACATTAATAAAGGAAATTAAAGAGGATTCAAAGAAATGGAAAGATACATCATGCTTCTGGATTGGAAGAATTAATATAGTTAAAAATGGCCATACTACTCAAAGCAATCTACAGATTTAATCAACCCCTATCAAATTACTTATGACATTTTTCACAGAACTAGAACAAATAATCCAAATATATACATAGAATGCCCTCCCAACCTCCCCCCCCCCACACCGAATTGCCAAAGCAATCCTGAGGAAGAAAGAACAAGAGGAGGCATAACTTTCCCAGACTTCAGGCAATATTACAAAGCTAAAGTAATCAAGACAGTGTGGTATTGGTACCAAAACATACATATGGATCAATGGAACAGAATAGCGAACTGGGAAATAAACCCCAACACCTACAGTTAACTAATCTTCAACTAAGGAGGCAAGAATATAAAATGAGAAAAAAAGAGTCTCTTCAGCAAGTGGTGAGAGGAAAACTGGACAGCTGCCTTTAAATCAATGAAACTAGAATACACCCTCACACCACGCACAAAAAGAAACTCAAAATGGCTTAAAGACTTAAACATAAGACAAGACATCATCAAACTTCTAGAAGAGAACATAGGCAAAACATTCCCTGACATAAACTACAAATGCTTTTTAGATCAGTTTCCTAAGGCAGTAGAAATAAAAAAAAATAATAAACCAATGGGAACTAATCAAACTTACAATCTTTGTCACAGCAAAGGAAACTATTATAAAAAAAGACAACCTAAGGAATAGAAGAAAATAGTTGGAAAGGTGGCAACCAACAAGGGCTCAATCTCCAAAATATACAAACAACTCATATAACTCAACAATAACAACAAAAACCAAACAATCAATTAAAAAAAAAAAAAAAAGCGGAGTTCCTGTCGTGGCGCAGTGGTTAACGAATCCGACTAGGAACCATGAGGTTGTGGGTTCGGCCCCTGCCCTTGCTCAGTGGGTTGACGATCCGGCGTTGCCGTGAGCTGCGGTGTAGGTTGCATGCGCGGCTCCGATCCTGCGTTGCTGTGGCTCTGGCGTAGACTGGTGGCCACGGCTCCGATTAGACCCCTGGCCTGGAAATCTCCATATGCCGCGGACCAAGAAACAGCAAAAAATTAAAAAAAAAATAAAAAAAATTAAAAAATTTAAAAAAGCACAGAAGACCTAAATAGACATTTCTCCAAAGAAGGCATACAGATGGCCAGTATGTATATGAAAACATGCTCAACATCGCTAATTGTTAGAGAAATGCAAATCAAAACTACAGTGAGGTACCAACTCACACCAGTCAGAATGGCCATCACTAAGAAGCCTACATGTAACAAATGCTAGAGAGGGTATAGAGAAAAGTGTATCCTCCTACACTGTTGGTGGGAATGTAAATTGGTACAGCCACTATGGAAAACAGCATTGAGGGTCCTCAGAAAACTAAATATAGAACTAACATATGATCCAGCAATTTCACTCCTGGGCATCTATTTGACAAAACGTTCATTCATAAAGATGCATGCACCCACCCATATGTTCATTGCAGCACTATTCACAATAGCCAAGACATGGAAACAACCTAAAGGTCCATCGACATAGAGACCTGTGGTTTTCAAGGGTGAAACGGGAGGGAGTGGGATGGACTGGCAGTTTGAGGTTAGTAGATGCAAACTATTACATTAAGAATGGATAAACAAAGGTCCTACTGTATAGGTAACTATACCCCATCTTCTAGCATAAGTCATGATGGAAAATCATATTTTTTCAGACTCATATATATATATATAGGATTGAGTCACTTTCCTGTACAGCAGAAATTGGCACAACATTGTAAATCAATTATATTTTAATAAAAAAAGATAATGGTTTATCTTTGTTCTCCACAGTCTGATGAGTATGAAGTCTCACAAGAATCCCAGCATGGATGGAAGTCATGATTTCTACAATGCCTATCTATGTGTTCATCTCCTATCACTCTTTTGTTTTGCATTTTATGCAAACACCAAACTGTTTTGGTTTTATATTCGCAATAACAGCTTCTTATTTTACAGTGTCCCATAGGCCAAATATGATTGCCCTTCTGACTAAAGTCTACTTATTCTTTAAGACTCAGCTCAAGGGTCATCCCTCTAGGAAACCTTCCCTGAATATATATGACCTCACACTCACCACATACAAACATCAGCGCCTATGGGATGTGCGGGTCCTCTCGCACTGCTTGTATGACATGCTCAATTGCTTTTCTGGACTAGTTATACTGTAATTTAGGGGATCTGAGCTTCAAGTGGATAAATTCCTCAAGGGAAGTATTTTTATCTTAGCTTTCTTCCTAATATTTAGCATAGTGCCTCATCTGCAATAATTGTTAAGCGATGGGAGGAAGATAAAAGAGGAAGGGGTCTTGAAAGCAAACGAGATAATCTAGTTGAGAATAATTTCTAAACAGATGAAGCAGCCAGACTAAAGTATAAGAGAATTTAGGATTAGGATGTCTAAGCATATAGTCTACCTGTATTTCTGTTTTCCAAACTGATAACAGCTATTTTTATGAATATTCCATATTTTGGGCATACAAGAAAAGTTTACATTAACTATCAAGTAATAACTGATTCACTTGCAAAAGCTTTATGAATTATAAGATACTGTCAGGTAGAAACTATATAACAGGGAAAGAAACTGTGGTGGGAAGATATAGGACAAAGAAAGAATTTTGTTGTTCTTGTTGTAAGTATTCTAAAAAATGTCCTCTTATAGAGGGACAATACTTGCTCCATTATATGGAATCATACAAAAGAATACAGAAAACAAATTGGTTGCTAGTAATATTCTTGAGGAATACAATCACAATCATCAAACAATTTGGAGAAACAGAAATTCATATAATCTATATTTTTACCATAATTCTTCCCTTTAAATCATTGTCTTGTTGTAGACAATAGTTTCTTTTTTGTATAATTCTAGCAATAAATATAATACATTTAGAGGATTAAATTTTGATCATATTTCCTTTTTTCTTTTAATCATTCAATACATATTTATTGAATGTCTCCTATTTATCAAAAATTGGAAAAGATTCGAAGGCATTAGGAATCTAATTCTATCTTGACATACTGTGATATTTTAAAAATTAAACATACAGGTTAATTTCATCATGATGAGCTGTAAAATATGTCATTATTTATTTACACAATAGGAACGATGCAGATATTAAAATATGCAATCACTTGAATATTAGTCGTAAAATTGATTACTAATTTTGATAAGTAATTAGTTACAATTAATATTTAAATATGTATTTATTTTAAATGCCATAAGTATAATACTTTTTTCTTATAGTAAAATATAAAATAGATTCTATAATTAATTATAAACATTACTTTCCAATATTACTTATTTTGCATGTCTTTCCAGTAAAAGAATCACATACATAACTTCAGATGGCTAATGTGAATGGTAGGAAAGTCTATAAATGCTATAACATAAGACTGGTTTAACCAAACATTCATTTCGAGTAGATCTCTAATTGAGGGCTTCCCCCATCTATTTTCTAAGGAAAGCTACCAGGAGAGAAGATTGCTAGAATAAGTAATGTGCGCTTTGTATTTTTGAAAAGAAGAAACAAAGAACTGAAGAGAAAAGCTGGATTGTGAGAGAAGACAAGCACTTTTCGAGGGTAATGTGCGTGAAACTGTATGTCTTGGGAGAGACAAATTGTCAGCAGGATATAAAGATTTTTTTGCTCCGAAATACTGTAAGTAGGTGGTTAGCTATTTTTTGTTTCTCCCTAACACAAGTCATCCCTGTAAACTGGCTAGGTGAAGGGAGCTCTACTTAAATATGCCACAATTTCCATCCCAAATCCTGAGAGAGGTGATGGGATGGGGTGAGGAGAAGGAAGATGTGAGAGCAAAAATGCGACATTGGTAAACATGTGGAGGTTTAACCTCTTGCATATTCAGGTCACTTCCTGGGGAGGAGATATGACAAGAGAGGAAAATCAAACCTCAAAAGAAAATGCAAAGGCTATAACAGTCACACTGGAACTAAGGAGTGAAAGGAACAGAGAAAGGTATTGATTCACCTGCCCCAAATGTGGTCACAAACACAGCATCTGTGAACCCTAACAAGAAAATACAGAAAGTAGGAATAAAAGATTAAATACAGCTCTAGCGATTTGGGAAAAAATGATTATGAGACAATTTAAAAAAAAATTGAATATAAGACAAATTTAGGCCCTCACTAAATTCTTTACATTAACTATTTTTTCTTATTTTCCTTCCTATTGATATCTCTTCAAAGTTATACCATTTGGTTGTTTCAGGTTAAGCTCCTTTTTAAATTTTTATTGATCAATTATGTACCTATTTGCTAACTCCTAAAACTGTGCAAAAATTGTTGCAAGCTTACCTTAGATTTTTTAACTTTCCTTCTCATGTGTGATACAATAAACTTTGTTGAATTTTTTCTGTATTACCTCTAATATGTTATATGTCATTAATATTGGCATGTTTTCCTGCATATTTTTGTTTTTCTATATTTTTCCATGAAAAAATATCACTTAAAAATCAATATTACCATGGAAATACATACACAGAATATGTACAAAAAAAGAAAATATCAATAATATTTTCCCACATATCAATATTAAGGAGAATTATTCATAAATACTAAATGTATCACCATATACACTGTAATTTATCATCTTAAATTCAAAATGAAAATAGCTTATTAAAATTGTATTACACATAGAACCTAAAGTATTTGTTTGTTTGGTTGTTTATTCAGTTGTTCAGTCAGAAAACTTTCAAATATTAATACTGAAACCTAAAAATGAAGTTCATCTTCTACTAATACAATGGGATCTTTTAACAAGCATATTAATTAAGTACAAAGATTTTCTCCTATAACACAGGTAATTTAAACAACTTTTTATGTTACCACTTAGACAAGAGCCTCATTCTAAATTATGGATGGTATTTTTATAGCACATATTCATCTCTGCCATCAAGCTTCATTATGTGTTTGGAGTTTGCAGTGATGCAGCTGCTTTAAGAAAAGCATATAAACCTCTTAAAAGTAAGACCAAAAGAGCAAAGAAAAAAGGTCTGGGCCTTTGAAGCACTTGCTCACAATAGTGATGAAAGTTAAATATTGAGCATCACTGAAAAACTCATTTCAATATAAAGGGAAAAATCTACTGGGAAATCTACAGCTGGGCCCTGAAAAACAGGGATTGCAGCAGACTCAGTTCTTGACTTTGCCATTTTCTTAGCTAGTCCACATTTTACATGAGAGATTTTACTTATCCTATTGTGTTTGCTTCCCCTTCAGTAAAATAGTGATACTCATAGGTAACAGGGAGGAGACTGTGAAAATTAAATAAAATAACATATATAAACATATAACCCAGGTAGTAGATGACATGTAGTAAATGCTAACAAACAATAGCTATTTTAATAAGTGAATCTTTATAACACTGGAAAAATCAGTGATTTTTTTTTATGCTGGAGAAAAGAAAAAGAGCTTATTATTATCTAAATCAAGACTTAAAATAGTCCCCCCCCCCCACCCATGGGAAATACGTTCTAAAACCCTATATATACTGTTTTCCTGCCTACACATAGATACCTATGATAAAGTTTAATTAATAAATTAGGCACAGTAAGAAAATATTCAAATTGCCAGCAATACTCTTCTTGCTCTTTGGGACCATTTATTAAGTAAAATATGCCTTATCTGAACATAAGCACTGTGATAGTGTGACAGATGAAGTGATAACCCAGATGGCTACTAAGTGATCAACAGGCAGGCAGCATATATGGTTGATATGCTTGATGAGGGGAAAATTCATGTCTGGGCCGGGACAGCAATTTTCATCACACCTCAACAGGGCAAGTGACTTACAACTTTTGAATTATTTCTGGAATTTTCTATGTAATATTTTCAGACTGGGGATGACCACAGGTAACTGAAACCAAGGAAAATGAAACCAGAGATAACAGGGGACAGCTGTACTATAGATGTGAGATCCAGAAAATTTTAATAGCTTACCTGAGCTAAAGGATCCAGGTTTTTTGTTAAGAAACCAAGCCTCCAGGTCATTTTTCTACTAAACCAGCCTACTTTTCAAATGAGTCACTATTGTTTATTTTATGATTTCTACTTTCTTTTGATAATTTTTTAAAAATTCACCTTATTTACTACATGAATTCCCAGCTATGAATCACACTTTTAACTGAAATATACTAAAGATAATTTAAACAAATACAATCATACTATATCATATAAATTAAACCATGTATAAACTGGCAAGTACTTGCACCTGTGTTTATAATTCTTATTTAACAACATATTTTTTATGTAATATGAACATACTTCTAAGGCAATCAGTGGATTTTTAGGATTATTAGAATCCTGCAAGTACAGGATATTCAAGAATCAGATTGCCCATCTCTAAAAATTTATGAGAGAGAGAGAGAGAGAGAGAGAGGAAATCTGTGGTAAACCACAATCCTTTTATACAAAAGTATGAGCAAGTTCCTATTTATATTGAAATGATTTAAGAATGAGTTTGGCAGAAGATTTTGGTATAGTGACCCTTAAAAGGGATTTTGAAAGTATACAGAAAAAATTGAAGAAACAGCTGTGGAGTTCTTTACTTTTTAAAATTTGTGGATTAAAAACCAAACAAATATTTGGCAAAACAACTTCAGCTTTCAAATTTCAATAATATGATTGTAAGTTTCTTAAAACTGTCTTTAAAAATGAGGCACACCTTTCTTTATATTTTTATAAAATGCTTATGTAAATATCTATTCTACATATTTCACAAAGATCTTATTATGCAAGACAAGTACAGCTGTCCTAGTTCCAAAATGGACTACAAATTTCACTTCTTTAAAATATCACTAATGAACAATTAATGGTCATTTAGCTTTATACTTTTATAGAAGTGTCCTTAGAGATAACAGTCTGAGAAGCGTAACTACAGTTGAGATTTCCATAAAACCTATACATATATGCTTTTTCACAACAAAGAAAATTATCCTACAAAACTTCACTAGATAAACTTTCTCTAATCAATCACACTGTAAATAAAAGAAAAATAAAAATTTCCCCTGATTGTTCCATGACTGCTTTTAAATTTCAATTCATTTCTCGCTGTCAAAATTTCCCTCTGATATTAGAGTACGCATAGTTACAGCTCATGAGCAAAATATCACTTTTTAAATAAACAGAAATGAGGCAAGTCCAGAAATACCTATTGACACAGTAAATTTGCTAATCCCCAGGTACTTTGCTTCTTCTGAGATGACTAAGGAAGTTGGAACCTGGGATTTATTTATGATCCCAGTCCTTTTCTACCTCTGGAATGAGCTGCATATTTAATACAAGAATACAGGATTTCCGTAGTGATCTTCCCCAATGTATCCATGAATAATTAACTAATCAGATTAAAAATATTTTTATTTGAGGTGGGGAGTCTACCTCTGGACAAAAAGTCTGAAAAATGCTTCATTTTTTTTATTGCTTGATTCTTCACCATTCCTGAAGGAAAAAAAATGTCGTTGGTATATAACATCTCTGACATAGAATCTACAAAGACATACTTCCTGAGGCTGTCAAAGATGCATTCCAAAGAGTGTTTTAGTTCGCATAATCCTTGTATTTTCTTTCTAGTCTACTCCCTCTGGATAAATGTATTTCTAATTCTCAAAACGGCAACACAGGCAGCTGAGATTTAAGTGCTTCTATCAAATTCAATATTTAACCACTTCTCTACTACGATATATACAAGTAGATTACTCACTTTCACTTGTGTTTTCTTAGACCTGAGGAATGTGGTATTGGCATACCATTCTTTCATCTTTTTTCCTAAATATTTTAAATTCTTTCATTGAGAAAAGAGTTTTAGAATAGGTATTGATATATAGAAATGCAGAGTCAAAATTAAATGCTGCAGGAGCATGCAAGCAACATCTAATTCTTCAATGGTGGGGAGAGTTTATGATCCTGAAAAGCTGAAATTACCCAGTTTTTTTTCATATACTTTATGTGATTATTTTTATGTTTTCATAGAGAAAATGATGTCAATGCATGCAAAACAAAGCTTAATTTTTTTTTCAAAAGGAAGGTACAGGAATATACATACTGTAAGGAACACATTCATACTGCACTTCAAGGTATTTATAGGTTCCCGGACATGGGTCTGGAAAAACATCAGGACCCGCCACCACTGCACACTGGGTTCTGTTATTGCACCTGAAGTCAAAAGAAAAGAAAAGAAAAAAATAATAAGCTTCTACACAGTTAAATCATTACTAATATCAATACTAGTTTTAATTCTTAATTACACAGATTAAAATATGGTTTTGGTTAATCTAGGGTTTTAGACTTATTAATGATATCTATTTAAAAACTAGATATTTTAAAATATCTTTTAAAAATACTAGACATTAAAAATCCAGTTTATTCATATTAACTAATTTAATATTGGATTGAACATAGCATGATTTTGATTTAGAAGTTAAATACTGCTTAAGCAACATTAACTGACACATAGGATATTGCCGATGTGAAGACAGGATTATACAGTAGGAAAGACTCACTCTCACCATAAAAAAATAATTAAGACAATATAACCAGAGTTTTATTATGCAATAGTAAAATAAACTCATTGATTATCATATCATTTATTTTAAAGTCAGTGAACATATGGTATTGAAATGCTTTCAGCCAAACTCAAAAAACAGAGTAAGTAAAAAGTTAATACTTAAATATTAAAATATATCAAAATATTAATTTACATAAATTAATATAACTAAGTTCATAAAGAAAATTATTTTTAATAATTGAGTCTTATGTTCCTCATGTTCAGCAAAATAATGACACCATCCTAACAGTTTGCTAATCACAAATGCCAATATTCTATAATTTAAAATAACTTTAAATCTCCAAAGATAATCATTGGATATCACTATTGAGATAGAAACACAAACTAGACATTCTTTGTGGCAATTGGGCTAAACGGATCTCGGTTATATAGACTTAATCATGCATAAATATACATAAAGTGAACTTAATTCTTAATCAGCAATAGACATCTAAGTTCAGGGCGGACTATTTACAGCCAATGACACTCAGAAACTTTCTAGACAATAATATATCAATAAGTAGACATTTCTATGTAAAAATAATGGTTTCTACCACCCAAAATATTGGCACTAAATGAATAGTATGAGACACTCTAGTTGTCCTTTCTTTTATATTCTTGTTTATTCATCTCAGAAGTAGAGTATCTCAAAATAGATTTTCTGTTACTTTCTCTTTTTTTAATTTGGTGCTGTCTTAAATAGATGCTTCATTCTTGATATAACTTATACTTTGGAATTCTTGCTAGGATGCTAGCTGGAGAAGAAGCATTTAGGGCAAAACTCATTTTGATTTAGAATGGAAATGCTTTGAGTTTACTTGAGGCTACCATTTGTCAGGCTTAATGAGAATTTTATTTAGTCCCTAAATTAAAATTGATTCATTAATGAATTGTTAAACTGAAAAATGTGTTTGGTGTTATCAGTGAAAAATTAATAAAAGCCAATATTCAATACTCAACAGGCAATTTAGCATAATAGCTAATCCAGAGAGTCAACGTGTTCTAAAGTTCTCTTGTGTAGATTTAGTGTTGAAGGATGATTATCAGACAATGCACAATGCTATTTGTTGCTGTAGCTTTCTCCTTATTATCATTATTAACATAAGTCATTGGTTTGGGAATGGGTTAATAACACTTCATTCCAGATAGGCTGAGTCTTTGGAAAGAAAGCTGTAACACAGAAGTGACACACAGACAAGCACTAAATGCTTTGGGTTGACAATAGAGACAGGAAAGAAAAAGACTCACATAAAAAAAAAAAAAAGGCAAGTAAATTAGTTGTACTCAAAGCACTTTACCTGGAATACCGGAAGTTTGAGATTTAAGGTAACCCCTTAAACATGCTCACATATATTCTACTTGCCACTTCTTTTTGAGATGAACATTACTATTCCCAGTTTCGCAAAGGAAGGAATAGTTGTGGTGATGTTGAATAACTTTTCAGACTCTCAGTAATCAAATAATAGTCACTGGACTCCAGAACAGTGACCTAAAGGCCATGATCCCATTGTCTTCTGAGAGTATGAGTCATACATTTCATGGTCACTCTGGAAACTAATTTAATTCACTCTTATAGGTTGTCAGGAGTACTCTGATAGTCTGAAGAAGTAAAGCCCAGCTGTGAAGTAGCTAGCTGGCCCAGGATTCATTCAGTAATATTGTGAATCAGGCTAAGGAGGCACTGAATTTAAATTAATATTACATAACCAGGCTCTCTCAATTCAAACTGGCATGCAGCAATCAGAAAGATCAATCTCTGAACATAAGGTAGAGGAAGTGATAGGCTAAATGAATATTTATTTATATATAGACTATTCCAAAGGAAAAACAAATGCTGTTTTAATTCAACCCACATACAAAGCAGCTATATATATATTCTATTGATAAAGATTATTTAATAAATGTTACTTAATATGTCGAATGCTATTGGTTATCAGCACTACTTTTAAAACAGTATTGTTTAACCTAAAAAGATGTTTTACGACGACTGCTAGGGAAGATACAGATAATCACTGGGTTAGTAATCAGAGAATCTTATGCTGCTAACTTATTAATTCCAATATGATTCATATGAGTATAAGAACAAAATTTGTCACATAAGATAATGAAAAAGCCATCTCTTTGGCAAAAATTTTCTTTATTTGCCACAACATACTGCAGCATATAATAAAAATGATATTGGTAGGCTTGTGTGCATATTAATTATTCAATAAGTGTCACATATAAAATAATCAGCCTGTGCATATTAATTATTCAATAGGTTGTCATATATAAAATAATCAGCCTCTTTTCTTCTAAATTTAATAAAGTGATTTTTAAACTTCTATTATATAGATAAAAGTTAGTACTCCATTATCTCTTGTTTAGTTACAACATATTTATAGATGAAGCATATACAAGTGAATCTTACATGTAACTATTTTAAAACATTTGATATAATAGACCTATATGGTTTCTATCGTTTGGTTCCGAAGCTGTAGCAATCCAATACGGTACCATTAAAATAATTTAAATAAAATACTGTTTTATTTATGTATTAGGAGTGTAATCTATAGGATTATCTATTATCTAACTTAATTATATATTCTTTTTTTTTCTTTTTATGGCCACATTTGCTGCATATAGAAGTTCCCCGGCTAGGGGTTGAATTGGAGTCACATCTGCAATCTACGCCACAGCTTACAGCCATGTGGGAAACTTAACACACTGAGCCAGGCTAGGGATCAAATGTGCATCTTCACAGAGATATCATGTCACCAATTCATTGAGCCACAACAAGAACTCCCTCAATTTCATACTCTTATTACTCTCTAAAATCTTTTTTTTTTTTAATTTTGTCTTTTGTCTTTTTAGGGCAGCACCCGCAGCATATGGAGGTTCTCCAGGTTAGGAGTCTAATCAGAGCTGTAGCTGCTGGCCTATGCCAGAGCCACAGCCACAGCCATGCCAGATCCAACCTGGGTCTGCAACCTACACCACAACTCATGGCAATGCCAGATCCTTAACCCACTGAGCAAGGCCAGGGATTGAACATGCAACCTCATGGTTCCTAGTCAGATTTGTTTCCACTGAGCCAGGACAGGAACTCCTCTAAAATCTTACTATGCTCTAAAATTCCAATCCTAGGAATGTTCAGAAACTTGATCAATGCTTCATTATACATATCATGTAAATATATAAACCTTAAATTCACTGGGGTAAAAGAGATATGATCATGTAAAAAAAGTATTTCGTGAGTGTCTTTTTGTTAACAAAATTAGCCATATGCATTTACATTAGTACCTATCAAATAGCACTTATACAAAGGCATGATTGATGAAAAAACATGTATCCACTTAGTATACTTAAGTAATTTATAGCATCTAAAATATGGCAAATCAGTGTTTGAATCATATAAGAATAAGGCATTATGTTGTAAGAGGAAAATATTTTAAAGATATTTTTTATGCAAAAAAACAAACCACCATTATAACACATTAGTGTTTAAAATCTGAAAATGGTTTTCAGATTTTATAATGAAGAGTACATAGATATTTTTAATTCTCAGGATAGAACTAGTAATATTAAAAAACCCATAAACTCATGTGTGAATATCAACAGCATTTTGCTCAATGTCAAGATAGTGCTCTTTTCCTCAAGGCAATACTTTCCTTATGTTCCTCTGCCTGTCACTCTGAAACCCACTAATATGTCTTTTCTTTTGGACTTAGAAGCCTGAAGAGGATAAGGCAACATCTCATGGTAGTATATGTCATAAATGAATCATGTAGATCTCAATTAATGAGAGCTAAATGGTCAGAGAAAAAAAAATAATCAGCATTATAAATATTACAAAATTCTCTAGTTCTAATATGGTAGCTCTACACCTAGCATTCACAAAGGAATTTTCCAGTGTTACCACGTGCAATTTAAGTGGTAATTTAAGAAGAGTAACACGTGATAAGGCCCTAATTTGGTGTTCTTATTTTAAGGAAAGTTAATTGTAAATCATAAACTAAAAATAGTGTAGGCTCTTAGAGAACATATTGTGACAATGCATGTAAGCCAAGTTCTGTGATTCATAATGTGATTCTCTAGCCTCATGTCTTTCATTTTCTGTATTCTTTTTTATGTCATTGCACAAACATTCTTTACATTAGAAAAAATGCAGTTTGAGACAAGCAAGTGAAAACACGACCAAAATGAGTGAGGAGGACCACAGAAACTCGGTTCTTGTATTAGTTTTCTTGTTGCTTCTGGAACAAATTACCACAAACTTAGTGGTTTAAAACAATGCAAATCTATTCTATTATAGGTCTGGAGGAAGAAGTTCAAAATCAGTCTTCTACAGCTCAGACAAAGATGTTGGCAGAGTTGGTTCTATAGTGAGGCTCTGGGGACAATCTGTTTTCTTACCTTTTTTTTTTTTTTTTCTTTCCAGTTTCTAGAGGCCATACCCTCAATTCCTTAACTTGTGGCTCCTCATCACATCGCCTTTTTTCACCCTGATTCTGACATGGCATTACCTTTTTCCTTCATTGACGTTCTTGCTTTCCTTTCATAAGGACTCTTGAGATGACATATAAAATTGCTTCCATAATACAGGATAATACGCCCATCTTAAGAATCTTAATATCATTATATATGTAAAGTTCTTCTAGCATTATAAAGTAAAATTCACAGATTTTATGGATAAAGATGCCAAAAGTACTGGGGAGCCATCATTCAGCCCACTACAAGCACTTAAGCAAAAAGACATACTGAAACTGTGTCTCCTGAGGTGGTCACTGTGAAAAAGTCTTATACAGGAAGATATATGTCACTACATTTGAGCATGGCTAAGGTGTTTAATGGTTTCTCCATAGCATACAGTTTTATTTATTAAAAGGATGCATAGGACTCTACTTACATCTATTATCTTTCAGAACAAACAAATGCTTTCATTATACTTTGGGTAAAAAACCTATTATATGTTTGTTTTGTTTGATCATACAGGAATTTTAAGTACATAAGGCTTATTGCAATAGATGCGAGAAACTTATTTAGAATTGCCTAATAAATGTAACTTTTAAAGCGCTTTATAAAAATTGGGACATTATTTCAATTTTAGACTCTTGTAAAATGTGAAATATCAAACATAAAAATCCATAAATGTGAAATATAAAACATTAAGAAATTAATAAAACAGAATTCATTCGTATTAGGTTGAATTTATGTTTCAGTGTGAAGTACACCTTTCTGTAATAACAAATGACTATTTCATGTTTCCAGACTTAAATAAATTATTTTATTTTATTTTATTTTATTTTATTTTATTGTCTTTTTGCCTTTTCTAGGGCCACTCCCGTGGCATATGGAGGTTCCCAGGCTAGGGGTCGAATCGGAGCTGTAGCCGCCAGTCTACACCAGAGCCACAGCAACGCGGGATCCGAGCCGCGTCTGAGACCTACACCACAGCTCACAGCAACGCCGGATGCTTAACCCACTGAGCAGGGCCAGGGATTGAACCCTCAACCTCATGGTTCCTAGTTGGATTCATTAACCACTGCGCCACGACGAGAACTCCAATAATTCTATTTTTATAAAATCCAATTTAAAATACTAATTCTCTACTGCACCACAAAGACATTATTTGCCTAAGCTCTAAAGTATTTTAGTGGCAGTTTAAAAAATAGAAACCTTTTCAGATTATCATAATAATATAAATTTACAAGTTTGTGAACCCCTAAGGAGTTATTCTTGGAAATTTTTCAAATTGACTTAATAATATTCTGAAAATAATATTCTGAAAAATTTGTGAAAACACAAATATGTTTGAAAATGTGGTAATCACAAGGAAGTCCAGTTTTCAAATATCCCACACATCTCTGGATAATGTTTGATAGAACAAATTATCATAATCAGTCAGCATCCATAGAATATTTATGGAGCCCATTCTAAAAGTAAAATGATGAGCTATGTCAGTCATGAATACAATTCATAGAATCATGATCTCAAAATACATTAAAATGTGCTCTTAAAATTAACATGTTCACAATCATTGCCTGGGAAAATATTTCAGTCCTGAGTTATGTGTCAGTGATTTCTAAGCTATAATCTTCCACTAGTAGTTGAATGCAATAACAATGGTTATATAGAATTCTGAAAAAAAAAAACTTTTCATTTAAAAATAACTGGAACTGCATCTGTATTAGTTTATTACCATCTACTTATAGCAGCATATCTGAGCTGAACATTCTTTACGTGCATGTATGGTTAACCAAATAAATCAGAATGTGTGTCTGAATGCATTATCTGAAAGTACAGCCAATAGAGGTATTATTATTTTCTACTAAATAAAAGGAACAATATTTTATATGTATGTATTTTTCTTAAGTTAAGACAACGTTCACTGTGCTAAGAGTTAGACATTAATATATAAATCTACTTTCCAAGACTACTTATGTTCTATTCTTTTTTTTTTTTTTGCTTTTTTTCATATAATGATTTTTTTTCCATTATAGCTGGTTTACAGTGTTCTGTCAATTTTCTACTGTACAGCATGGTGACCCAGTTATACATACATGTATGCATTCTTTTTTCTCACATTATCATGCTCCATCATGAAAAGAAAATCATGGACTTGGAGAATAGACTTGTGGTTGCCAAGGGGGAGGGGGAGGAAGTGGGATTGGTGGGGTGCTTGGGGTTAACAGATGCAGACTATTGCCTTTGGAATGGATTAGCAATGAGATCCTGCTGTGTAGCACTGGGAACTATGTCTGGTCACTTATGATGGAGCATGATAATGTAAGAAAAAGGAATGTATACATGTATTCTTTTTTTTCTTTTTTTAGGTCAGAGACAAATATAATTACATTTCCTAAGAATGCTGCAAGCACTCTTCTTCCCTGAGCTACAAGAATGTTCTGTCTGTATTAAAAGGGCTAAGACAAGAGATGTCATACTGAGTCATTTAGTTAAGTCTTTTTTTCTTGTCAATGTGTGATTTCCAAATCAGATGATTTATGTATGTGGAAAAATAAAAAGAAATAGAATCAAAACTTGAGTGGAAAAAATTGGAAAGAAAGAGGAATTGTATTAATAGTGGCTACTGAAGCCAGTTAACATGAAAGCCTATGAAAGGAGCAACATAAGATGAGCTGGGAAAATGTCTTTGGCTTCTTCACATCTGCTTTTAATAAAGTGCTAAATGAAAGCAAGTGAATAATTATGATTGTGTGTGTATGCACGCAAGCGTGCACATGCACACACTAGAATATATACCTTTATATATGTATAAAGAGACTTCCAAAGCATAATATACAGCAGAGAGAAATAAACATTTGTGTCTAACTCTGTCCTCATACATAAATTTTTCTTTGAAGAGTGCAGTAGAAAAATTTACATTACACAAAATAATTTTTGTTATCTTCATGCTTTGTAAGTATAATGTGCATGGCGCAGCATAACAAACTATGAAAACAAGCCCACATGTGTCAGTGACTGGAGACCAATAATTCTCATGAGTCTCTCTCCTCTAAGATGCTTCATCTCTCACTTCTGGTACCAGACCTCTTTGGACTGGCTCTGGTGAATTAAGTCCAGTTATAATCTCAAATAGAGACCCATCTCAAGCATATATCCTACCTGATTTGAATCATGGTATCACTGGAAAGGAATAAGTACAAGAGAAATGCAAAAGACATTTCTATTCATATCAGAATGCTTTAGGCTGCGAAACACAGTTACATAAATTAAAGTCACTTAAAAACAAGGGCTGTGTCATCTCATATATGAAAAATTGCAAGATGAGTTGATTCAATTTGGTTAATTTAGCAATTTAACAGTCATGGCTATGACTTGGATTCCATGAAATTTTATTGGATTTTGTCCTTCCATCCTCACGTGGCCACTGCACTTGTAGATGCTACAAGAAAATAAAATCCAGAAAAAGCAAAGCTCCTATCGTGGGTCTCATTTTAAGAGTAAGGACATTCCACAAACAAGCCACTCAGCAGACTACCTTTAAAGAACTATGACCAAAATGAGCCAACACCTATGCCTAAAACAACCACACAAGGGGAAGGACATCCACTTGACAGGTTCTATCTGTGAAGAAGGTTCACCATCACAGGGCCAGAGGGGCACCCAGCCTTCTGGCAAACACTATCCAGTGACAGGAGAGTAAGTAAATCATGATTTTGCTAGTGAGGCTGGGTTTGTTGTGGGCAAACAACATATCTGACATGCTATTCTCTCAAGTTCCCTTTTCTAATGAAAAGCACCTCATATTTAAGATATTATAAAGTCTTCGGCACAGTTACCAAGAAAAAAATTGGGACTTATAAAAGAAAGTCTTTTTTCAAATTTAAAACACAATTTATGGAGTTCCCATTGTGGCTCAGCAGCATAAGAAACTGACATAGTCTCCATGAGGATGCAGATTCAATCCCTGGCCTCACTCAGTGTGTTAAGGATCTGGTGTTGCCACAAGCTGAAGTGTAGGTCACAGATGAGGATCAGATCCGGCATCACTCTGGCTGTGAGGTGGGCCAGGAGCTGCGGCTCCCATTGGATAGCTGGCTTGGGAACTTCCATATGCCACAGGTGCAACTGTAAAAATAAAAATATATTAAAAAAACACAATATATTAATTTCAAAGTATATATGTGGTATGTACATTCTAATGTATAGAGTCTGGTTAAATACATTAAAATCTATGTCAACTATGTGATGCTAGACAGCCATTTGAAATAATGAAGTAACTCTTCCTTTATTAAGCTGAAAAAAAAAACCTCCATATTGAAATTTAAAATGAAAGCATTAAAAAAATAGTTATGCATGCTATATGTACACATAAGTTAGAGAATAGCAATGAAGGATTTGTAGCAACAGTGATTATCACAGATGTAGAATAATTGCGACTTTGCAGTTTTTTAATAGTTTTTCTCCTCTTTAACACAAAGTGACCATTTACTATCGCATGATCATTCCAAAGTGTTTTTAAAATTCAAAGAGGATGATAATTCTTTCAAGATGATCCACAATAACTTCTTCAAATGATAACCCTTTGACTCTTTAAAAGTTTTACATAATATCTAAACAATGCAGTTTTCACAGAAGTTGTATTTCTGTAAAACACCTCCAAAGTTTCTCCTATATTTATTGCACATCTCTCTGCCTCAAAAATATTACACTTATTTTTAGTATTGAAATGAGAAATAGCCTCCTTCTAGAGATAATGTACAAGTATAGGTCACCTAGGAACTCTGGCACAAAGAAAATCTAGCTTGATACATGTCATTCACAGCTGGATAACCTCCACTACCGTTGCTAAGGGCCTTAAGATGATAATAGTGTTACTTGATTCATCCTAGAATGACTCTAATGACAATTCAGGAAATTTACAATGAGGACAGACACTGTCTTCAGGGAGTATTCCACATTTGCCTTTTTCAAAGTTGTGGTCTTTCTTCCATACCAAGAGAAATATATTCAAGTGATACTATAATACTCAGTCTGATACAATGAACATATGCTTCATAATTTATGCATGTTTGGAAAAGCCATCAATAATTTAAGGTTTGTGGTAAAAGACAAAAAGGAACAACAACAACAAAATCTGGTGTTAAAAAACTTGCTTTTGGAGTTGCTGTCATGGCACAGCAGAAACAAATCTGACCAGAAACCATATGTTGTGGGTTTGATCCCTGGCCTCGCTCAGTGGGTTAATAATCTGGTGTTACCGTGAGCTGTGGTGTAGGTCGCAGATGTGTCTCTGATTCCGCATTGCTGTGGCTGTGGTGTAGGCCAGCAGCTGCAGCTCCGATTTGATCCCTAGCCTGGGAACCTCCATATGTAGCTGGCGCAGCCCTGAAAAGAGGAAAACCCCAAAAAACAAAACAAAACTTGCTTTAAAAGTGCAAAAGTAAGAGAGGACAAGATGGCGGAGGAGTAAAGGGACACGCTCGCCCTCTCCCACAAACACAACAAAAAAAAGCACATCTTCAGAATAAATGACTCGCAAAGAAGAGCAACCAATAGCTGGCAGAAGAACCTAAACTCCAATAACGGCAAGTTCGTGACATTACGGGGCAGAACGGGAGAAAAGAGGAGAGTGAGAGAAGGTGAATCCGAACGGGACGGGCGCTCCCGAAAGGGAACTGCGGAAGAGAAAGGGATCCCGCACCCTGGAAAGTCACCTACACGGGGGAAAGATCAAACGAACCGGAGGAATCTCCAGATGCAGAGAAGAGTGTAGCAGTAAGTCGGAGTACGGAAAAGCCGATCAAGAACCGAACGGACCATCTGAACTACAGGCACAGTCACCAAAAATTGAGACGCCTGGGTGGGGGCTGGGCACCGAGACCTCGCTTCCGAAGTTTAGTCGCCGAGAAAGGGCCGGGGGACGCCTGGGTGGGGGCTGGGCACCAAGACCTAGGCTCCAGAGGATAGTCCCCGGGCTGGGGGGGCAGGGCAGAGCGGAAACTGCTTGGGAGGTCTAGAAACCATTTGAGGGGGCAGAGACTCCCTGGGAGACTAGAAAACAAAGCTGTCGCAGAGGAAGGGAGCAATACTCTAGGGGTGGGGAAGTGGAAAGCCGCATCAGAGGGAAACTGGGAAAAGAGCCTGGTCTGCGCCCATGCTGGGGAGGGGAGAGAAGAAGCGGTGGGTCCCCATAGAATACCCCCCACGCCACAGCAAGCTTACAGGCCCGCTAGCTAGCTGAAAGCTGTCCTTCCCAGTACATCCCCTCCCCCCACCCCCACCTCCACCCCCACCACCCCCTGCACTCTCGCCGAACCTGGGGCTGCCTGCCATCCAGGAGGGCTGGCCTCAACAATTGCCTGAAGCCTACCACCGCGGGGGCTGTCCCTGCACAGGCCTGCTTGCCCTTTGGAGGGGCTGCACTTCCGCAGAGTAGCACCAAACACCACCAGCTCCCGAGAAAAGGCCTGCAGCCCAGAAAAGATAGAACAAGCCTAGCCAGGCAGTGAATAGATCTGCCTAATTCCCGGACGGTTTTTCTGAGTCGGGCTGCCCTGGTGAGGAGCCTCTTCGGTTTCCAGCGGCCCTGCTACCCGCCCAAGCCTCCAGGGGATGCCCTAGTGGTTCAGCTGTACAGGACTGCCAGCTCCAGGCAGGACCCCCTACAGCCCCGAAAAGCTGCAACAAGCCTGGCCAAGCCGGGAAAAGATCTCAGACGGTCTTTCTGAGTCGGGCTGCCCTAGGGAGGAGCCTCTAGGGTTTCCAGTGGCCCTGCTACCCACCCAAGCCCCTAGGGGTGCCCCACTGCCGCGGAATGGCTGCTCAGCACCACCAGCCCCTAGAAGAGACCCTGCAGCCCAGAAAAGCTGCAACAAGCTTGGCCAGACTGTGAAAAGATCTGCCTACATTCTCAGGCCATCCTTCTGAGTTGGGCTGCCCTAGGGAAGAGCCTCTTAGGTTCTCAGTGACCAGATAGCTGCTCCAGCCCCCAGGGGGTGCTACACTCCTGAGGAACAGCTGCGCAACACCACCAAACCCCTGCAAGAACCCCACAGCCTAAAAACACCAGAGCAAGCTCTGCATGACCAAGTGAAATCTGCTACCATCATGGTGTGGACCTCCCAGTCCTGTCTGCCCTCAGGAAGCCCTCCTTTGCTTCAAAGAAACACTGTTAGCCCCATCAACACTCCAGAAAAGCCACACTGCCTCAAAAAAGATTGACCAACAACGCTAGCCCTCAGGAAATATTCCACGGCAGTGACAAGGCAAACACTGCCCGATAACGGAGAGTACAACTCCCTCAGGAGAAAGAAAACAACAAGCAAGATGAAGAAGCTGAGAAACCACCCCCAGTCAAACCAACAGGAGAACTCACCTAAAACAGTCAACAATGAAACAGATCTCAGCAGTCTGACAGACCTGGACTTCAAAAGAGAAATAGTGAAAATACTGAAGGAATTAAGAGAAGATATGAACAGTAATGCAGAGACCCTCAGAAAGGAACTAGAAAATATAAGGAGGAGCCAAGAAAAACTAGAACATTCATTTGCAGAGATGCAAACTGAACTAAGGACAGTAAAAACCAGAATGAATAATGCAGAAGAACAAATCAGTGATATGGAAGATAGAATAATGGAAATCACTCAATCCGGTCAACAGACAGAAAACCGAATCAAAAAACTGGAAAGCAATATAAGAGACCTATGGGATAATATAAAGCGGGCCAATCTACACATAATAGGAATTCCAGAAGGAGTAGAAAAAGATAAGGGGATGGAAAATATATTTGAAGAAATTATCACTGGAAACTTCCCAAATCTAAAGGATGCTGGGTTCAAGATACAAGAAGCACAGAGGGCCCCAAACAAACTGAACCCAAACAGACCCACACCAAGACACATCATAATAAAAATGGCAAAAGTTAGTGATAAAGAGAGGATCCTAAAGGCAGCAAGAGAAAAACAGAATGTTACCTACAAGGGAACCCCCATAAGAATATCAGCAGACTTCTCTACAGAAACACTACAGGTCAGGAGGGAATGGCAAGAGATATTTAAAGTGCTAAAAGGAAAAAATACGCAACCTAGAATACTCTATCCAGCAAGAATATCATTTAAAATAGAAGGGGAAATAAAAAATTTTTCCAACAAACAAAAACTAAAAGAATACAGCAACACAAAACCCAGGTTAAAGGAAATATTGAAAGGGCTTCTCTAAACCAAAAAGAAAGGAAGGAAAGGGAAGAAAAAAGAAAAGAAAAAAAAAAAAAGAAGAGGAAGAACTAGGACTGAGGAAACTGCAATCAGAGAGCAGTCACTCAAATAAGCCAGCATACAGATTTAACCATGAACAGGCCTCAAACAAAATAAAATTAAAAAGAAAAAAATAAAAAAGAGTCATCAAAACCATAAAATGTGGGCAAGGGATGTTAGGAAGTAAATAACCCTTTTTGTTTGTTTGTATGTTCCTCTTCTTAATATTAATATAGGAATGAAGTGTTTGAACTTACAGGACCATCAGGCTAAAACACAATTATGGGAAGGGGTTAGCATACTTAAAAAAACAGGGCAACCACAAGCCAAAACCAAATATTGCATTTGCAAAAAATGAAAAAAAAAATACACTCAAGCAGATAATAAAAGGAGACCATCCAACCAAAAAAAAAAAAAAAAGAAAGGAAGAATGGAGAACCATAGAATCAACTGGAACATGAGGTTCAAATGGCAATAAATAATCATCTATCAATTATCACCTTAAATGTCAATGGACTGAACGCCCCAATCAAAAGACACAGAGTGGCTGAGTGGATAAAAAGGCAAAAACCTTCAATATGCTGCCTACAAGAAACTCACCTTAGGACAAAGGATACATATAGATTGAAAGTGAAAGGGTGGGGAAAAATATTTCACGCCAATAGACACGACAGAAAAGCAGGAGTCGCAACGCTCATATCAGACAAAATAGACTTTAAAACAAAAGACATAAAGAAAGACAAAGAAGGACACTACTTAATGACTAAGGGATCCATCCAAGGAGAGGATGTTACTATCGTCAACATATATGCCCCAAATACAGGAGCACCCAGATACATACAACAAATATTAACAGACATAAAGGCAGAAACTGATGGGAATACAATCACAGTAGGAGACTTTAATACCCCCCTCACATCAATGGACAGATCCTCTAGACAGAAAACCAATAAAGCAACAGAGATCCTAAAGGAAACAATAGAAAAGTTAGACTTCATTGATATCTTCAGGACACTACATCCAAAAAAAGCAGAATACACATTCTTCTCAAATGCTCATGGGACATTCTCAAGAATTGACCACATTTTGGGACACAAAGCGAATCTCAATAAATTTAGGAGCATAGAAATTATCTCAAGTATCTTCTCTGACCACAATGCCATGAAATTAGAAATCAACCATGGGAAAAGGAAAGAGAAAAAACCTACTACATGGAGACTAAACAACATGCTACTAAAAAACCAATGGGTCAATGAGGAAATCAAGAAGGAAATTAAAAACTACCTTGAAACAAATGATAATGAAGACACAACTGCTCAAAATCTATGGGATGCTGCGAAAGCAGTGCTCAGAGGGAAATTTATAGCAATACAGGCCTTTCTCAAAAAAGAAAAAAGATCCCAAATGGACAACTTAACCCTCCACCTAAATGAATTAGAAAAAGAAGAACAAAAAAGGCCTAAAGTCAGCAGAAGGAAGGAAATTATAAAGATCAAAGAAGAAATCAATAAAATAGAGACTCAAAAAACAATAGAGAAAATTAAGAAAACCAAGAGCTGGTTTTTTGAAAAGGTAAACAAAATTGACAAACCCCTGGCCAGACTCACTCAAAAGAGGAGAGAAAGAACCCAAATAACCAAAATTGTAAATGAAAAAGGAGAAATCACAACGGATACAGCAGAAATACAAAAAAAACCATAAGAGAATACTATGAACAACTATACGGCAACAAGTTTGACAATCTGGAAGAAATGGACAATTTTCTAGAATCTTACAGCCTGCCAAAACTGAATCAAGTAGAAACTGACCAACTGAACAGACTGATCACTAGAAATGAAATTGAAGAGGTCATAAAATCACTCCCTACAAATAAAAGTCCAGGACCAGATGGCTTCACAGGTGAATTTTATCAAACATATAAAGAGGAACTGGTGCCCATCCTCCTGAAACTCTTTCAAAAGGTTGAAGAAGAAGGAATACTCCCAAAGACATTCTATGATGCCACCATCACCCTCATTCCAAAACCAGACAGAGATAACCACCAAAAAGTAAACTATCGCCCAATATCATTGATGAATATAGATGCAAAAATTCTCAACAAAATCTTAGCCAACCGAATCCAACAACATACCAAAAAAATTATACACCATGACCAGGTTGGGTTCATCCCAGGTTCACAAGGATGGTTCAACATACGCAAATCAATCAGCATCATACACCACATTAACCAAAAAAAAGTCAAAAATCATATGATCATCTCAATAGACACATAAAAAGCATTTGACAAAGTCCAACATCCATTCATGATCAAGACCCTTGCCAAAGTGGGTATAGATGGAACATTCCTGAATATAATCAAAGCCATTGATGAGAAACCCACAGCAAATAGAATCCTCAATGGGGAAAAACTGAAAGCCTTCTCACTCCAATCTGGAACAAGACAGGGATGCCCACTCTCACCACTGCTCTTCAACATAGTTTTGGAAGTCCTAGCCACAGCAATTAGACAAACCAAAGAAATAAAAGGCATCCATATAGGAAGAGAAAAGATAAAACTGTCACTGTATGCAGATGACATGATACTATACATAGAAAACCCTAAGGACTCAACCCCAAAACTCCTTGAACTGATTAATAAATTCAGCAAAGTAGCAGGATATAAGATTAACATTCAGAAGTCAGTTGCATTTCTGTATACCAGCAATGAAATATTAGAAAAGGAATACAAAAACACGATACCTTTTAAAATTGCACCTCACAAAATCAAATACCTCGGAATACACCTGACCAAGGAGGTAAAGGACCTATATGCCGAGAACTATAAAACTTTAATCAAAGAAATCAAAGAAGATGTAAAGAAATGGAAAGATATTCCATGTTCCTGGATTGGGAAAATCAATATTGGAAAAATGGCCATACTACCCAAAGCAATCTACAGATTCAATGCAATCCCTATCAAATTACCCATGACATTTTTCACAGAACTAGAACAAACAATCCAAACATTTATATGGAACCACAAAAGACCCAGAATCGCCAAAGCAATCCTGAGAAACAAAAACCAAGCAGGAGGCATAACTCTCCCAGACTTCAAGAAATACTGCAAAGCCACAGTCATCAAAACAGTGTGGTACTGGTAGCAAAACAGACAGACAGACCAATGGAACAGAATAGAGAACCCGGAAATAAACCCTGACACCTATGGTCAATTCATCAAATTTTATAGTGAAATACACACAATAACTACTTTAAATCTTAAACTTGAGAAAGAATATATCAATAAATATCAATATAATAGTCATTACATGATCTTTAAGAATTGCTATCTTTAGAGAAAGGAAAGCTTCATAATTACCTGTAACAACTAACAAACACACAAAATGACCAAAGCTTTTTTATTTTTTAATGAATACCTACTATGTGCCTACTACATACTAGACTTCTCATTATTCACATATAAAGCAACTAGGAAAATGCTGTGACGTAAGCCAATGGTTTTCACTTTTTTAAGAATATAGACTTCCTTTTTAAAAAGGATATTTTCTACTATAAAATAGTAGTTGTAGGTTTATGTTTTTTGATTTTAAAAGTCTATGATGGAAAGTGATCATTTTATTCTTATTTTAAAATGGATTAATATTATTCAAATAATTTTTAATTAATTAATTTTTTCATTAACACAGCAACACCACATCTGAGCAGTGTCTGCGACCCACACCACAGCTCACAGCAATGCCAAATCCTTAGTCCACTGAGCGAGGCCAGGGATCAAACCTGCATCTTCATGGATATCAGTCAGATTTGTTTCCACTGAGCCACGACAGGAATTCCATTTTTTTTTTCCAAATAATTTTAAACATGCTTGAAAAAGATGCAAAGTGTACAAAGGTAGTATTCAGGTTACTGACAATGCCTGAAATAATAATAATGTGGAATAATTCTAAGGTACTTAAAAAAATCCATGGACAAGAGTTTAGATATTAATAGCAAGATAGAAAATATTCTATAATTAATCTCAGAAGACTACAATTGAACCTATACTATTGTAAGAAACAAGACAAGAAATAACTTCTCAAGCCTTCAATTTCTGTTTACTTGTAATTATAATCTATGATTATTTTAAGACAATAATATATACGATAACACAATATGTAACCGGGAGAGTATAGGTACTCAATAAATGCTAGATTACTGAATTGAAGATACATGGTAATTTATACTAAAAAAAAGAATTAAATTATTAAACAGGTAAAAAATAAAATAAATGTTTTCTTAAAAGTCTTTAATTTGGAATTCTAAATAAAATGAATCTAATTCACCAACATCCAAGCAAAGCATCATATATCCAAACCTCCTGGTTCCACTTTTGAACAACTGGGTTCAATGTAGAAAGGCTGCTCAGTAAAAAGAAGTCACTGAGCACTGAACACTTCATTCTTCTTCCTTCACAGGGATTGCCATCAACTAAAATTATTCATATATGGTGATCCTTACTTCACTATTCCTTTAGATCTTATGAACGGTTTAATTAAATATTCTTGATTAACGGAGATAAAATGAGGAAACCATTTCGTTTGGGTTTGGGAGAACTGGGTGCACTTTAAGACCATGTCCAACTCCAAATACACATGGTATTTTCGACTATCATGGGAGGCCTCCCTGAAGGAGGTCTAAGAAAGAAATACTGGTTAATTTTTAGTGGTTAATGGAATGAATATATATGAATGGAATCAGAGAAAGTAAGACCAAAATTACATATGTGCTTTAAGAAAAAGATTCTGGATCAAAAAGACCATTTTCAAAGTAAGAACTGTGTGAGCAAACCACTTATCCTTCTGAGTTTTACTCTGCTCATGTATAAAACAACTGTAATAGAGCTTTACCTCCCTACATCAAAGGTAATATGAAGTGCAGGACAGGAAAGGAAGTGTAAATATTTTATAATTACAAGGTAAAATAACTTCAGTAGAGGTCTCACTGAAACACAGAGGAAGACACATAAAGCCCCCTATAGTTTGAAAAATGTCATTCTACTAAATTCTGAATTTTTTGATTCCAGCATCTACAGCATCTTATCTGGCATCTGATAATGGGTTGAAAGCTTCATTCAACAACGCTTCCTGAACCTCTTTCTCCTTCCTCTCATCATATAATCAGCCTCATACATGTGTGTTCCCCTCAACTGCAGTATCCCTTCTTAACCAGATTCACCACTGCTGCTTGAGCCCAGATCTTCACTTAATCCTCACTTGATTTTCATGACCCTTCGTTCCCCCCCAAATTAAAAACTAAACATGACATATCAGCTCTTCATAAGTGTCCTCAAATTCTGATTGCATCAAGTCTCTGGTGGTTCTGGAATAGAAGGCACAAAATATAAATACCTGAAAATGAATCAGTAAGTTATAACTTCTTTCATTTATATTTTATAGATAAGCACAAAGAAATTAAGTAATTTCCTCAAAGCTGCAGTAACAATGAGGACCTCGGGAAAATAACTAAATTCTCTTTGTTCCTGAGCCAAAGTATTTCCACTTCCTTTCTCTTTTTAATAATGAGAAAATAAAGATCAGATTATTAGGTATTATGTGACATTATCGATTCTTGTAATCTTTTGTATCACAAGACCTATTTTTTAAATAGTGAACAATGGTTTGTTCACTTAATCAACATGTATTAAAAGCTTACCATGAGTCCTGGACTAGGAAGACAAAGACAGATTAGATTTGGCACATGCTCTAAAGAGCTTGAAATCTATTAGAAGAGATATATGAAATGGTATATAATACCATTAATAATACGATGAGTTAGGTTTAATGATAGCTGTATGTAAAAGTGATATAAAAGTACAAAAAAGGGTCACTGTTATGGGTTGAATTGTATCCTCCAAAAAGATATGTTCAAGTGGTAACTCTCAGGACCTCAGAATGTGACCTTATTTGGAATGAGACTTGTAGCAAGTGCAATTAGGTAACAGAGGAGGTCAGACTGGAGTAGGGTACGTACTTAATCCAATGTGACAGGCATCCTTATAAAGAGGGGAATGTGGATACAGTTGGAGAACATCATATTATAACAGAGGCAGAGATTAGAGTGAGGCAGCTGCACATCAAGGAGCACCAAGGCCTGATGGCTACCACCAGGAGTTAGAAAGTCAAAGAAGGATTCTATCCAGAGTCTTGGAGGCAGCATGGCCCTATGACAACTCAGAATATCCAACTTTCAGAACTGTGATAGAATAATTTTTGTTGCTTTAAAACACCTAGTTTGCGTTACTTTGTTTCAATAGCTCCAGGAAACTAATACAGATACCTAACCTTCACAGAATAAGGGACATCAGGGCAAGTTTCCTGGAGAAGATGACCTCAGAATTGATTATTAACAGATGAACAGCAATCACCTTGGTGAAATTAATGGGGAAATAGAGAAGGTATTTCAGGCAGATAAGAAGAGAAAGGAAATTGAAACAGTGTAGGTATACAGAGACCCAGAAGCCATTTGGTGCTCTTGAAGCAGAAGGCTCTGGTTGACAAGAGAGCAGGTCAGAGGGTCAAGCAGAAGCTCACATGCAGAGATGTTGTATAACATGTTAGCTAACATATATTGATCACTTCCTCTGTGTTCAGCACTATGGAAAGTGCTTTATGTGCACTATCTTGTCTGATCGTCACAATAACCCTAATAATGCTATACACATGTATACATGAGAAAAGCAAGGCTTTGAGAAATTATGATTTAGGTAAAAGTTATCCAGCTAGTAATTAAAGGAGTCTAGACTTGATCTATTTGGTTAAGTGGGATCATAGAATGTGTTATAAACAAGGAAGCAATAAACTCTCATTGCTTTTCATATAGGTTAATCTGCCAGTTGCAGAAAACGAATCTGTGAGGTACAGGCATACAGGCATAGGGATTCTATAACAGTTGGAGAAAATAGGTGAATTAAAAAAATATTTAAGATGGTAGAACCGAAAGTCTTGATAATTGGTTGGAATGTCAAAGAAAGAGGAACCAAGGCAGACCCTGGCTTTGGAAATTGAATGTCTGGTGATGGAACCCACAAAAGCAGAGGATACGAGAAGGGGCAGAAGTTAAGGCAGATCTACATTAGGAAAATGACACAGGAAGCACTGGTTCTGTGCTGACGTGTATGCAGGAGAAGCTCTGAATGGCTGCTGATAAATCTCCTTCCCAGGAGCACCGTTGTCCTGCTACACGGTGCTAGAATGTGGCATGACAGCAGAATTCTGTTCAACAAACTCCTGTCCCTTGCTCTCCAGGGTCTACTGTTGTCCTTAAATAGATTAAGACATAAACCTAAATCTCATACTTCAAAAGAAATAACGTGCGGATCCATCCTTTGGGTTTCTAATACATAGTATGAAATAGTTAGCAATTTCCAGTGCTATATACAAATTCATAAACTGGATATTGTAGTTGTTTGTTCTTTCTCCCAAGAAAAAGACAGTTTCCAAGTGAGTCATAAAGACTCCCATTTCTCAGAAGAGCAAATATAGGAAGTAGTTTGTGCAGTCATTTAGCTACAGAATGAAAAGACAACTTTGTTTCTTGGTTTTTGGTGTTAAAGGGGAATTTTTAAAACATGTCTTAAAAATTGAGTCTCCAGAGAGAACAATACCTATGTGAATAAAATTCCCATACTGTCAGATATTGATTTGGGTTACTATTAGTTGGCAATAAATTTTTAAACATATGAAGTTATAAATGAACATTTATTGACCTAAGGCATACATGTGTGTTTGCAGAATTAGCTCCTGAGGGTTATAAAGTCTGAATGTGTTGCAGAGATGACTGACAGTCCCTAAAGGTGGGAATAAGGTGGCTGTTTCTGCAGCATTCCCCATGGTCTAATTATAGAGCAATACTTGCATCAGCTTGAGGGAAAGCTGCTCTCATGGCTTCTCAGCTGAAAGCAAGTTACGTAAAACTGATGGAAAGAAAATGGAGCCTGAAGGAGACGTGCAGGAGTGGACAGTAACAAAGGTGAAAAGCATGTATGCTTTATATTGCTTCCCATATTTTAAGCTTTTTAATCCACTTGATAAGTAAATACATTTTAAAAAGAGAATGTATTAAAAGAGTAGACATTTAACAAGCACATCCAAACTGAAGGATATGTTTGCTGCTTTTACAAGGGGAAAAGAATGCTGGGAGACTGCCATTAATAGCATGCCAACTAGAAAATCAATGGTTTAGCAAAGAGAGAAATAGCAGGGGATAAAAATTAAGTAGCTACAATGGCTAACTGGATTTGAAATGCCTAAATGGACATGAACATGATAGTATATGTTGGGTGAGGAGGTAGATACCATAAGGAAATTCATTGCATATACTCTCTAATTATACTTGGTTGCTGTTGTTTTTCCATCAGTGGAGGCCTACTCTAGGAGTGTAGCATACAACAATAGCATCTCAACCTGTCAAGATTTAAAAATTATTAAAATAAAAAAAAAGAAAACCTTTTCTTGACTTATATTTTACCCACAAACCAAATAACTGACTTATGTAGTCATTTGTAATATGTGCTTTTAAAATTCAGATTCCAAAATTAAGGGATATGGGTTCCAACAAATATTTATCCAGATCTTCAAGGATTTCTTGAGTTCATTGCATGCAGCAATGAAAAAAGGTGTAACAGAATATATATTTGTATGTTCCAAGCAATTTATGTACATTTATTGCAAGTATTTTTTTCATTCATCAAATGGTCACATATAAGTTCAATTTCATAGAGAAAAACTAATGCTTCACACTAATCTTTTAAAGACATTTTACGATAGTGACTTACAGTTATACATACAAGTCATGGCACCAAAGGGACACTGATGAAATTTGTGTCTCTGCTGAAAGATGAAGTATATGCCTCACTAAAACAATAACAATCCTCTTGGAAATAAAGTGAACATTTAACGCTTTACTTAAACATTAAAAACATGATTTAAAAAGTACATCAAGAGCCACTGGAGAAAACCAAACAACTGAGACCAAGTCAACCACTGATCTTGAATTTTAACATTGACAAGAAAGAGGGTATTTTTCTTTTAAACCAGCTAGTAAAATACAGTCTACATATATCCAGAATATCAGAAATCATAAGGAAATATATGTTTTCACTTGAAATTTAAAGCTATGGCAACATTATATTTGTTTTATTTGAATTAAATTCAAGTTAATTGTATACTTAGAGTTCCATAAGAATAAAATTATAATAAGTCTTATTAAGAAACTTGACTCATGCAGGAGTTATCATCGTGGCTCAGCAGTAATGAACTTGACTAGGATCCATGAGGATGCGGGTTTGATCCTTGGCCTCGCTCAGTGGATTAAGGATCCAGCATTGTTGTAAACTATAGTGTAGGTCGCAGATGTGGCTCAGATTCCACGTTGCTGTGGCTGTGGTATAGGCCTGCAACTGTAGCTCCAATTTGACCCCTAGCCTGGGAACTTCCATATGCCTCGGGTGCAGCCCTAAAAAGAAAAAAAAAAATGAAAGAAACTTGACGTGCAGAAGTCTAATTTGCCAATAATTTAGCCAATCTATAGAAATCACTGATTTAAAGTTTTTGAATCAATCTAGAGAAAAATGAAGATCTCAGTTGCTACTAACCAACCACAACCTCAATCTGGAACCAAAAATGCTAACTAGGAAAGATGTGCATTTGCATAAAAGCAACTTCAGGTTAATTTTTCCCTAATGTAAGTTATTTCTGCTTTTTCAAACTGTCTTATTTTTTATTTCATTTCTTTTATCTTATTTAATACTGACTCAACTTAGTGGTAAGCTTGAGGAAGCAGAGTATTATTAAATTCCATCTTTATGATTTTGATTTGCTAATGAAGATTTTTTATATATACCATTGCTTTTTTTGTGGGGCACTGGAAGAGCATATTTTATTTTTTTTATTTTCATGTTTTTATTACTCAAATGAATATATACTATTGCTTTTGTTATAATGTTTCTCAAATGCATAATTTTCTAATTACATGACAGAGGCAATAGAGACATCCTTGCATATATTAAAAACACCCACTTAAAATTATGCAAACTTGAGAATAAACCCTGGGTTGGTCAATTATCACTTACCAAAGTTTATCTAAGTTAACTTCTCTAAGCCTCGAACATCTCACCTGTATAGTGGAGATAACTTCCTAGGGCTTTTATATGAATTAAAAGAGGTAAATCACATCTTATGTACAAGCTCAAAACTACTCACAAAGAAGATAATTTCTTTCTTTTTTTTTTTTTTTTTGGCTTTTTGCCATTTCCTGGGCTGCTGTTGCGGCATATAGAGATTCCCAGGCTAGGAGTCGAATAGGAGCTGCAGCCACCAGCCTACACCAGAGCCACAGCAACATGGGATCCGAGCTGCATCTGCAGCCCACACCACAGCTCAAGGCAACGCCGGATCCTTAACCCACTGAGCAAGGCCAAGGATTGAACCCGCGACCTCATGATTCCTAGTCGGATTCGTTAACCACTGCGCCACAACGGAAACTCCAGAAGATAATTTCTTAAAAGAAGTAGGTATTACTAGTGCTGATGGCAAGAACTACAAAAAAAAAAAAAAGAAAGAAAAAAGAAAAGAAAGAAAGGCAGCTCATTTAAAAAGATAATGATTCTTGAAGAACTATATTCTCAAAATGCACTATTTCCTAGAGTTCCCTGGTGGCCTAGAAGTTAAGGACTAAGTGTTGCCACTGTTGTGGTTCAGGTCACTGCTGTGCATGGGTTCAATCCCTGGCCCAGGAATTTCCTCATGCTGTGGGCGAGGCCGAAAACAACCACTGTTTCCTTTCTGAACCTCTTCATATAGTTCTTTACACAGTAATTAAAGGATAATATTTTCTTTAGAGTAGACTCAGATATTTTACTACATAATACAAATTATGTAGTAATTATGTAATTTTTACTTCAGGAAACAATAGAACATAGAGAAGAATTCTAAGAAATACGAAAGTGTTCAAATAATTTTAATGTTTAATTTTCAAGTCAGTATTTATCTTACAGCATATTAATTTTATATTTTCATCTGTATATATTTAAAACTCATTTCACAGAAATACAAAAAAGAGAATCCAATTTAATATAATAATGTATTTATAATGATAACTAAATTTTTGGATACTAAGAGAAAGTTCAAATTTTTTTTTTCTTTTTTCTTTTTAGGACTGTACCTGTGGTATATGGAAGTTCCCAGGCTAAGGGCCGAATCAGAGCTGAAGCTGCTGGCCACAGCCACAGCAACAAGGGATCTGAGCCATGTCTAGGACCTACACTATAGCTTACAACATGGCCGGATCCTTAACCCACTGAACTAAGCCAGGATCGAACCCACATCCTCATGGGTACTAGTTGGGTTCTTAACCTGCTGTGCCTCAGCAGAAACTCCCAAATATTGTTTCTTAATGAAATATGTCACATTCATTATAAACATTTTCATTATCACTATTAAGTAAGCCTTCACAGACAAAAAGTAAATAAATAAGTTGTGTTACAGCAGGCTGAGTTTGGGAATGAAGGCTACTGCTGACTCTTCCCTGCTTTATTTAATCGGTCAATCTTAAGAACCCTCTATTTTGACTTCAACAATAACAGCTATCGTTAACTTTCAGATTAGGTAAAAAATAAGATGAAAAATACTTATTTAAAATTTTACCATCATTAAGTAATACTGAACATTTTCTCCAATTTAAGATTATATAGCTTTGCATTCCATGCATTTGTTGGTATCTAAGACAAAACAAACAAAAAAAAACAAAGCCATCACCACCAACAGTGAACCATTCCAATGGTCTGCAATATTCTGTTGAGGTTGTCTAGACTAAGGCCATCCCCTGGGTGCTTGGCAAAAAGATAAATAAATTGTTTTCTCTCCTATACATTTTCCAGTTTTGTTAGAGGGTTTTAAGGATTTTTTTTTTTTTTTTTTTTAGGCTGCACCTGTGGTATGTGGAGGTTCCCTGGCCAGATATTGAACTCATGCCACAACTGTGACAAGAGTCGCTCACTGCATTGATAATGCTGGATCCTTAATCTGCTAAGCCACCAGGGAACTTGCAAGAAATTTTTTTTTTAATGTGCATATTCAAGCTTTGTCAAAAAGATTGAAAAATAATAATCCAGGGAGTTCCCGTCGTAGCTCAGTGGCTAACGAATCCAACTAGGAACCATGAGGTTGCAGGCAGGTTCGATCCCTGGCCTCACTCAGTGGGTTAAGGATCCAGCGTTGCCATGAGCTGTGGTGTAGGTCACAGTAGTGGCTTGGATCCCGCGTTGCTGTGGCTGTGGCGTAGGCCGGTAACAACAGCTCGGATTAGACCCCTAGTCCAGACGCGGTCCTCAAAAAAGACAAAAAAAGAAAAGAAAAAAAATAATACAATAACATCTCATTTGGCTTAAATTTTTTGAAGAAAATTTTTATTTTTAAAAATATTAGTAAAATTATCTTTACAAGTAATTTATTTTAAAAACATTACTCAGTAAAAGTTTCAAATCATCCCCCCAAAAAACACTGGCCTCCCTATGAAAAGTTTTTATTCTAAATCTCAAAAGCACTACCACTTAGAATATATTTTTAAAATTATAGTTGGTGGATAAGGCTACTGTATATTTAATTCAAATAGCAATTAATGACAAAAAAGTGCTAAAATTTAGTTATTTTTTTTACTGATTCAATAAACAGTATATATATAATATTTATATATTTAGTGGTATTTTAGCAATATAGAAATTTATAGTCATTGTGTACATTTATCAGTTTGTCTGTAGTCAGCTGATATTTGCATTGTTTGGGGATTGCAAGTGCCTTAGCAATACGATCCAAAAAAAAAAAAAAGAATAATTTCTGCTTTGTAATGGACTGTTAACGATTTGCTGAGATTTCTAACCTCATTCTCATACATGGAAAGTGCCTCCATAAGCTGAAATCTTGCTGATATATTTTTTCTTTTTAGGGCTGCACTTGTGGCATATGGAATTTCCCAGGCTAGGGGTCAAATTGGAGGACCTGGGCCATGTCTGCGACTTAACACCTCAGCTCTCCGCAACACCGGATCCTTAACCCACTAAGTGAGGCCACGGATTGAACCAGCAACCTCATGGTTACTAGTCAGATTCGTTTACACTGCGCCACAGTGGAACTCCACTAATATTTTAAAACTACCTAATTAGCAGGAAAAAAATCATTCTGTTCAAGAATCACAATGATTGAGGTTGATTATATTATTTAATTGTTTGTCTTTTTGTTGATCCCTGTGTGTATTTTTTTATTATTCTTTTTAGTTTTTTCTCAAGCAGGCAATCAAATAGATATTCAAAAAAATACCCTTCTAAAAATTGTTTCTCATTCATTGTCACAACAAGAATTGATTTTGCAAGCTCACTACTGCTTCATATATAAATATTTGTCAAGTATTAGAATATTAAATATTGAAGTAGTAGTAATTTTCATTTTATTTTAATTAATTTAATTATTTTATTTTATTTTAATTATTTTATATACTATGTTTAAGGTGAAGGATGATCTCCATCATGACCTTGTAGTCAAGAAACTCAAGTTATCTTCTTCAACTGATAAAGATCCAGGTCAAATTAATATTACTTATTCCTTTAGTTCACTTGGTAGTCATCTTCATGATTCAAAATTCCAAAACAGACAACCAAAAAAAAAAAAATTCTACCATAAAACATATTAAAATAAAAATACCAAAAAATTACAAAAACATGAAGGCTAGTAGTCATAACTTTTAAAATAAACTTTATGATAAAAATATTAAAATCAGAATTTATAAGTTTTAGGAAATATATCATTAAAAAAATACACAATGGAGAAACTTTAGCAAGATGAAGATTGCTGATAATATATTTGCATACTGAACCCGGTAAAATTTTTGGAAGCCTTGTAATAAACTTCCATTCAATACATTTTTCTTTCTAATGTTACCGAGTATACATTATCAATAGTTATAATTTACCTCTTTAAAAGTAATAAGTATTTTGAGATAGAATTAAGCAAAGTCTAATTTTGATTACAGTTTATAAAATGGTATTTTATTGATTATCTGCCTTATAATAAAATTTTCTTGTACATCCTGATAACATAGGTCATGTGGATACATTTAGTATTGTTCAAGGCAAAGATTAAAAGCATTTATTTCTCTTGGTAGATTTAGTGGCCCTAAATTCTTTCTCCACTTTCACACTGTTAGCTGGTTACAATATATATGTGTTATTGTTAACTGGATACAATACTCTTCTAAAAGGGCAGAAAAGATATCAGACAATGGATTGCAGCTCCAACTCTAACTGCCCATCTTGAAAAAGGTCACAGTGAAGCCTAGACATCACTAGATCTAAATCTTAGTCACATTTACTGGAACAGGAGTTCCAATTCTTTCCTGAAATATGAAGGATCATTGTAATAGGAAAGAAAAGTCTGATGTGGACTCAAATCCAGAGATTGGATCCATACATTTTAGAGATAATGACTAAAGAGTTCTTGGTTCTGGCTTTATCTTTGCTAGTTACAAGTAAACATTGAGATTGATATATTAATTTTCTCATCTATATGAAAGGGATTGGCCTTTCTCTAAAACTTTCATGTTAAACAACATAGGGTATAAAATGATAAGATAACCAATCATTAGGATTAGCCCAAAGACATTCTGTGTTTTGCTTAGTGCTAAAAAGGAAAAAAAAAAAAAGTATAAATCATTAAAATAAAGCCATATGACAAAAGGTTAAACCCTTGTACAAGGTATATAAATAACCTATAAATCTAGCAAAAGAAATAAAGGACCTCTAGAAAATAAAGTGTAATATAAAAACAAAAAGCAAAGTTCAATCTATAAATTTAGTAAGGCATAAAGCTATCCAAATAAAAGATAAACAACCTTGAGTATCAAAGGAGACCTAAAGCCTTAAAAAAAAAAATGGTAAATTTAGATGTTGCTCCTCCTAAGGATGAATTAATTATAGACCTTCATCTTATTAATAAAATACCAAATACTAGAAGGATATATATCTTGTTAAAATAGTATCATAATAAATTACAATCTTGATTTTTTCATTAATTAGTAAGTGATGTTGCCTCCACATATAACTATTAAAAAGGAGATGGCGCTATTTTTACTAGCATTTATTTCCAAAGTTTATTTTAACTGCAAATATTTATTAATTGCTCTATATATAGAGTAATATAATCAGTTAAGATCCCATTTTCTTATACATGAAGAATACATGTAGCATTAAAATGTAATTGTTAAGTGTGGTTAATTATAAGGACTAGAATGTTGTTTTGTTGAGAGATATTATTCCTATACTTTAAAGAACTTAAGAGAAAGATAGTATATAGAATATGGGATATAAATGGCTGATGTCATAGGAAACTGTGTTATTATATCCCTAGCACTTTTAAGGTGTACAACTATTTTTAAAAATTACCACATCCACTTTGGCACAGTAAGAATTCAACTAAAGTTGAGTTCCTGTTATGGTTCAGTGGGTTAAGAACCCAATATAGTGTCCGTGAGGATTCAGATTTGATCCCTGGCTTCTCTCAGCAGATTAAAGTTTCAGCGTTGCTGGAAACTGCAGCATAGCTTGCAGATGTGGCTCAGATTGAGCACTGCTATGGCTGTGGTATAGACCAGTGGCTGCAGCACAGATTCAACCCCTAGCTCAGGAGCACCATAAGCTGCAGGTGTGGCTGTACAAATAAAAATAAAAAATTAAACAAAAGGAAAAGAAGAATCCACTGCAGTGGCTCTGGTCACTGAGGAGGTGTGGGTATGAACCCTGGTCCGGCACAGTGGGTTAAAGGATCTGGTGTTCCTGCAGCTGTGATCTAGATCATAGCTGTGGCTCGGATTCAATCCTTGTCCTGGGGACCTGAAATATGCTGTGGGTATGGCCATTAAAAAAAAGAAAAAAAAATACTATATCTGATAGGCCTCCATTTCTTCATCAATAAAATTGAGACAATATTTAAAAACTGCATTAGATGAGAAGGAATTGAAATGATATATGTAAGGTGTTTAACAGCATCTGGCATCTAGCAGCTACTACACGAATGCCAGTTTGCTCATTTTCCTCCCTTGCTCATTAGTGAAAGGCGATGATGCGTCATATCTAGGCTGTTCTTTCTCCCCTAATTAGAGAATAGAAACCTAGCTTATTAGACATTTAGTTTCACAGACTTGAAATAGGCTTACTCAGCATCAGCAAAGACTTTAAAAAAAAAAAAAAAAAAAAAAAAAACAGAAACCAACTAAAAAACCATTGAAAACTCTCCTAATCCCAATGATATCTGTAACCAACAGAAATGGCAAAGGAGACAAATACTTAAGTTGTTTAACACAGTGACACAGAAAGGAATGTTTTCAATGTTGCTGAACAGGAAGTCGCTCATTAAGAGTTGTCTTCAGCTGAAAAATATATGCAGATGTCATTCCCCAATTCTTAAAACCCAATCATAAAAGTCCTAGATTAAAAACTTTTGTTCTGCAAACAACAATGTGAAGAGGATGAGAAGACAGCCCACAGACGGGGATAAGATATTGGCAAAAGAAACATCTGACAAAGGATTGTTAGCTCAAAGATATATAAAAACTCTTAAAAACAATATGATTTTAAAAATAAGCCAAATACTTTAACAGATTGCACCAAGGATAACATACAGATAGCAAACAAGCATATGAAAAGATGTTCCACATGCTCCACATCATTTGTTTTTAGGAAAATGCAAAATGAAACTAGATACTACTACACACACATTAGAATGATCAAAAACCAAAACACATAGAACCCTAAACGCTGATGTGGATGTGGAGCAATAGGAACTCTCATACATTGCTGGTAGGAATATACAACACACAATCACTTTGGAAGGTGGTTTGGCTGCTTCTTACAAAACTAAATATAGTTTTACCATAGGTTCCAGCAATTACATTCCTTAATATTTACCCTAAGGTGCTGCAAGTTATGTCCACACAAAAATCTGCACACAGAGCAGCTTGACCCAAGATTCACATGCTTCAAGGTGGCCTTCAGTAGGTGAAAGGATAAATAAATTCTGGTACATACAGATGATGGATATTATTCAGCTTTAAAAAGAAATAAGCTATCAAACCATGATAGACATGGGAATAGCTTAAAAGCATATTTCCAAGTGAAATAAGTGAATCTAAAAAGCCTACATACTGTATAATTCCAATTACATGACATTCTTAAAAAGGTAAAACTATAAAGGCAATTAAAAAGATCAGTGGTTGCTGGAGGCTGGGGTGTGAATAGGCAGATTACTGAGAATTTTTAGGGCAGTAAATATATTTTGTATGGTATTATAATTGTAGATATATGTCATTTTATTTTTGTGCAAACCCATAGAATGTATAATACCAAAGGTGAACACTAAAACACAGTAGGAACTTCATATAATTAACATGTATCAGTGTAGGTTCATCTTTGGTAAAAAAACAGTGTATCATTCTGGTAAGCAAGGTTGGTGATGGGGAAGTTTGTACATGTGTTGGAACAGGAGGTATAGGGAAATCTCTACCTTCCTTTCAATTTTATTTACCTAAAACTGTTTTTAAATATAAATTCTTTAAAAAATGAAAAATTTATATATATCCAAAACACTGAATATTTAAGAAAATTAAATAGAAGTCCATTTTGTCAAACACTGGTTAATTCACAAAATAAAACGTTTATTTTAGGAAAAAAAAATTTTGTTTCTTTACAAGAAGAGCTCATCCAAGCGGAACTCAAGAATGATAATAAGACTTGCTACCTGTAAAGAATAATTTTAAATAGTCTCTTTTTCTAGTACTGACTGGAAGAAATCAACAAAAAAAATTTTTATACAAATATTTATTGAGTGTCTAGTATGTGTCAAGTCCTGACAGGTATTGCTGTCACTGATAGATAAATTAATAAGGAGTTTTCACACCCAGTTAGAAAAGGAGAAAAGGTAGATATGGATAAATAGATCGAAAAGTATGATGCGAATGTGGCACAATTATAAGGTCATGTGGAGAACAGAGTGAAGGAGAGTTTGCTCACAAAATGCCACATCATGAGACTGTGTGCCCTAAAATGACAGTTATGGCTAATGATGTAACAATTATCTTCTGCAAGGCACCCTTAACACTCTTCTTCTTTTTTTCCTTTTTTAGGGCCACACCTGTGGTACATGGAAGTTCCCAGGCCAGGAAGAGTCGAAGCAGAGCTGCAGCCACAGCAACACCAAACACAAGCCGCATCTGTGAGCTATGCCACAGCCTGGGGCAATGCCAGATCCGCAAACCGCTGAGTGGGACAGGGATTGAACCTGCATCCTCACAGACACTGTCGGGATCTTAACCCTCTGAGCCACATGGGAACTCCCCTCAACCTACTTAATTCACACACGAAAGGCAAAAGTAGTCTAAAACACATAGTGTTAGAGGCAGAATGATTTATTAAGTACACAACTTATTCTCAAAAGATGATATCTGATAAAAAACAAAGTATTATATTTAATTATTACTTTTCTTGCTTTTTTTTCCTATTCAAAATGAAGATGTATGCAATTACTTCCTTTTGCCATGTTCTGCTTTTTGAAAAGATTTAGCTGGTGGCAGTGGCATGATCCCGTCTGACTAGGTGATCACAGCAGTTGAAATGATTCTAAGTAGTAAGTTTGCAGAAAATAAAAAGAGGTGTTAACTATTCTGACCACTTCTTGCTTAGGGAGATAAGGATATTATACTCTGAACTGTCCTCTAGATTCCAGATGTCAGCAGGAGAATCAGAAGTAATTTATTCAGACAATCCCATTCTCCTTTAATGAATATGAGTATTGGTTAGCCTCTATGAAATACAGATAGTCTCGATTGTTTTCCATGTAATTTGGGACATGAAGAATTAAGTAAAAATCTAGACAGATACTAAAATTATTTGAAAAGATGGTCAATATTAATTAGAACTTAATATGGACTCTATGACTGAAGTTTAAAAATTATGGTTATGAACACATAATTCTGAGAAAGAAATATGTAGACTCATTTTCTTTAATTTAACCCACTACTGAGACTATAATTTTAAAATCTTTTGTAATGAGATTTTATGACCTCTCTGCTCGTTCAGTGTATACTTGCTTCCGTAGAGTCTTCAGCAGGATATTATATTTTATTAATTGAGTAAAATCAATCCCTAATGAATCAGTCCTATTTTGGATGATAAACCTATTTTCCAGAGAGATTGTAATTTATATTCACCCTTTCCTGGGTTGTAAATGTAACTCTCAAAATGTCCCTTCTAAGATCTCACAAGTATATAAGTTTTGAGAACCAATTTCGGAACACAGCAGTAATGTTTAATACTATGTGGGGAGATATATTTTCTAATTTAAAAAAATGTGTGCATGTAATTTTATTTATTAAATACTACATTATTTACATACTACATTAAACATGATTTCAAAGTCATATATCTCCAAAGAAAGTGGTAAAGACCTAAGGCCTCAACCACCTCAGATCTTTTAATAATCATCCAACATGTCTAACAGCCTTGGGGATGTGGGGGAAGGAGGTTAGCAGAAAACTATGGTTAAAACAAATAAATTTTCTATTTTAGAGTACAAAGACATTTTGAGTTGGCATTTCCTCTACTTCTAAATCTCCATATGCAGAAAGGAAATAATCTCACTCTTGTCATTTGTCTCCTGGCTGTTTTCAATAACTAGGTTTCATTCAGGGACACGGATGTATAACATGACTGACTCAGGACACAGGGTCAATTCTTCAAGCTGCCAAGCCTTATCCCACCTAATGCTCAGAGAACTACTCCACATAAATGAGATAAGAGCTGGCAGGTGAAGTGAGGAGAGGAGGAAGAACTAAATTTGTATACTTTTGAGCTTCCAGTAGAAGAAATCCACTGAAATGAGCCAGAGTCAAAATACTGTCATCTAAGATTTGTCTTGGCCACTGATCACCTCACTGATTCTGGATAAATAAACGTGAGTGACATCATCGTATCCATAAAGCAGGGATAATCACGCTGAGCCTTTCCTGTTTAACTCAGAGTGATTTCGAAGCCTGAATAAAATACGATGTATGTAGAATACTTTGTAAGCTGAAACTCAGTGTAAACATTAATGTTAAATATTTGTGGTAGTCGTATACTAGTGGATTAAAACATGGTATTCATTGGTCCCTAAAGACAGATCAACTCAGAGAAACAACTGCATGCCAGTATAAGTAAATGCGTTTCTTATTCCCAGTTTTCTAAGCTACATACATAAAATAAAGAGATCTTCGATGTTTTTCAATCAATTTTGGCAAGTGCCTAGATCCACCTAACCCACACTGCTATGAAACATGGGTTATCCTCATTACCAAGTGGCTCACATATGCCTTGCTCATTAAATCACCTCTCTGCTGGAATACACACACACAAAAACAACCCACATGATTTCTATTACACAAAAATCAAATAGCACATACTTTGTAGGGTCCATTTCCTTCACTCGACAATGTTTTTGAGAGTTTCCCTTTGTGTGGTATGAATCAGTGGTTGGTTCTTTATTTACTGATGAGTAATCGCATATGGTAGCAATAGACTAGAGTTCGTTTATCTATCTCCTATGGATAAACATCTAGGCTATTTCCTGGTTTAGGCTATTGTCATTAAAGCTAGTAAGAACATCCTTGTACAAGTATTTTTGTAGATGTGTGTTTTCATTTCTCATAGATAAATATTTAGGATTGGAATTAGTCATAAAGTTGATGTATGTTAATTTTCATGAAAAACAGATATTATCCAATCTGACAATTTCTGCCTTTTAGTTGGAGTATTTGGTCCATTTATATTCAATGCAATTATTGCAATGTTTGAATTTAATTCTGCTATCCAGGTGTTCGATTTTGTTTCATCCAAACTGCATTTTGATTCTCTCTTCCTTCTTTCCTCCTGCTTTGGACATGTGTTAACCTATTATTTTTAGTATTCCGTCTTATCTTCTCTAGTGACTTTTTATTTGTGCCTGCATTAGTTTGCTAGGATTGCTATAACAAAGTGTCACACATTGGATGACTAATCAACAGAAATTAATTGTCTCACATTTTTAGGGACTAGCAGTCTGAGATCAAAATGTCAGCAGGATTGGTTCCTTCCTACAAACGTGAAGGAGAAATCTGTCCTGTGTTTCCTCTGTCTTCTGGTTGCTGGCAAGGTGTTTCTTAGCATGTTGAAACATCACGATGGTTTTGGCCTTCATCTTTACACGGCATTCTCTGTGTGTTTTTGTCCGTGTCCAAATTTCCTCTTTATATAAGTATACCAGTCACACTGAAAGAGGAATCCTCTCTATTCCAGTATAATCTCATCTTAACTAATGACACCTGCAGTGATGCTGTTACCAAAGAAGGGCACATTCTGGGGTACTGGGGGTTAGGACTTAAACATATGAAAATCTTAACACAGTATATTTCCAGTTATCACCCTCCCATCCTTTGTGCTCTTATCTCATATTTTATACATATGCTTTAAATATATCACTATTATTTTTCCTTAATCACACAGATGTCTTTAACTAGATTGATAGCATGTGTATATTATATAAAAACACATGCATATATATTTATACATACATACTGCTATATGTGTAAATATATATTCATGTGTATATATTCCATATTTGTAAATATGCTCATTTATATTTATTAACATCTGACTCACTGAGGTATTCTTTACTTCAAAGAGGCCTAGATTCACATTTGGTATCATTTCTCTACAGCCTAAAGAATCTTCTTTAAAAATTTTAACTTTAATACATCCGTAGTGGAAAACTCCTGAAAAAAATTGATTTTTAAAAAATTTTTTATTATAGTTGATTTATGTTCTGTCAGTTTCTGCTGTACAGCAAAGTGACCCAGTTATACAAATACATACATTCTTTTTCTCACATTATCCTTCACCATATTCCATCACAAGTGATTAGATATAGTGCCCTGTGCTATACAGTAGGATCTCATTGCTTATCCACTCCAAATGTAATAATTTGTTAAAAAAAAAAAGGAAATGATTTTCTTTAATTTAGAAAAAATAGTCTTCGTTTCAGCTTCTTTTTTGAAAAGTATCTTTTGTGAGGTATTAATTCTAGGTTGACAGATTTAGCTTTCAGAACTTTAAAGATGCTATTCCATTATCTCACAGCTTCCACTGCATCTGATGAAAAAACTGGACGTTATTTAAATCACTTGCCCTACATTTAATGCGTCTTCTTTTTCTGGTTGCTTCTTTGAATTTTCTTTATCTTTGATTTTCATTGTGTGATTACAATATGCCTAGTTATGTTTTTCTTTGTATTTATACTGCTTGAAGTTTTCTGGCTTTTTGATCTGTGGGTTGATATTTTTAATTAATTTTGGAAAATTATCAATTATTACTCAAGTATTTCTTCTCTCATTCTTTTTCTCTTCACCTCCTGAGACTCTAATTAAACATAGTCTTACAGAAATCAGTGACTTTGTTACATTTCTTCCTGTGTTTCAAGTCAGACAAATTTCCATAGCTCTGTGTTGGCCAGGTTATTCGTTTCCATGTGTCAGATTTACTGATAAGCCCATGAGAAGAACTACTCACCTCCAGAGCAGTGTGGTTCACCTCTAGCATTTACATTTCTTTGTTACAGTCTCAATCTGCTGAAATTCCCCTTTTACATGTTGTACATCTTTTCAGATAAATCCCTTATTATATTTATTAGAGGTATTTTAAAATTCTAATAACTGTAATATCTTGGATCCTATTCGATTGATTCTTTCCTCTCTTAGGACCACATTTTATTGCTTTTTATGGTATGGTGATTTTTTGGTTGAATGCGAACCTTGTATGAAAGAGCAATAAGGACTGAGGTGACTAATATTTACAGACAGAAAAGGGCACATGTCTCATGTGGACTGGATGTTGGTATGGTTGAGAGATGTGTTACAGGCTAAACCAGGTCACCTTAGAATTCATATGCTGAAGTTGTAACTCCTTGTAGCTCAGAATATGCTTGTGGTTGAAGAAAAGGCCTTTAAATGGTTAACTGAGGTTATGTGTACTCATTAGGGTGGATCCTAACCCATTATGACAGGTATCCTTATAAGAAGAGGAAGTCTACACAGGAAAACACAGAAGGAAAATCATTTGAAGGCAGATGGTAAAGACCAACATCTATGGAAAAGAAAACGGCCTCAGATGAAACCAATCTGATCTCAATGAAATCAACCTTGATCTCAGTCTTCTAGCTTCCAAAACCATGAGAACATTAATTCTATCATTTAATTCAGTCTGCAGCTGTTCATCATGGCAGGGTTTTGCTGTTGTTTTCATTAAATCCAGTTCACCACAGGCTTAAATGCTGAGGGTAAAATTAGAAATTTCCCTTTAGAATCTAAGTGATGAAGGTTTCATCTTAGTTGTCCTACCCTATCTTCAGATGCCCCAAATCTGTATCTTAACAACCCTTTTCCTGTCCCAGTGGTATAGGTCCAGTTCCTGCTCCTCGGGGAAGTGCCCAGAGTGCCTGTGGGGCTTCCCTCAGTTCTGGTCTCAACACCCAGTGCCTTGGAGGCACTTCTACCTGCTCCCTCTTCAGATGTCATTCAACCACGTCTTTGCACCTGTGACTCAGGGAACTTCTCTCTCAATTCTCTTCTCCAGCCCCTAGTGGAAGACAGACATGGACTCTGTCAGTGGGCAGGGCCTGTGGGATTCTCTCCTCCCCTCGAACCATAGCAGGCTGTATAGGAAGTTTCAGCTTCTGGCCCCCTCCCCTCCACACCCTCCCTCAGCTTAGGGGCCAGCTCTGTGCCAATGCACCTCAGATGCAGGGAGGATTGCTACTGTCTCTTGTTCACCACAAACCCCAGAACGTATCAGCATTTCTCCTAGTTCTCATTTGTCACATTTGGCTTGCAGCAGACTTGGTGTGCCTGCTCCTCAGAGGATGACTTTGAGTTCCCCTGACCTCACCCTAACCTTTCTCATGAGCTCTCAAGGGAAGGCGGATGGGGAAAAGATGAAAGAGCAAAGAATCCCCTGGTATCTGGGACTCCTGGGAATTCTAAACTCCTACATCCTACAGCCCACACTCGGCATTTAAAAATTTAAAAGTTCAGCTGCTTTATTTTTACTGCATCTTTAGTGACTTCCTCCTCCCACATTTCAAAAATGAAAGCAGCTATGGGTACTGCATATCCTAAGAGAGGTTTGTCAAATTTTGGATTTTAATGTATTCAATTGCCTTGGGCCTGATTCTTTGATGGGCTAAAATATCTGTTCTTATAGTTTCTTCATCTTGTTTTCACTGTTAGGTTAGGATGGACATTCTCTTGCAACATTGTCCATCCTATAAAGAAACAGCAGCCTTATCACATCTTTTTAATTACCCTTTCTCATTCCTCTCTTTCCCTTCCTTTTCATTTCCCTGTTCTTTTCATGCCTGTGTGTTTTAATATTCCAGTGGTCTCAATACAGTCTGAGGTCTCCATTCCATTATTTTTTTTCATAGCTAACAATTAGCAAGTGTTTATTAAATAGACACATTCTATTACATACATTATTATGCCATTTATTTTCAGAACAATTCTACAAGAAAAACTCCTTAATGGTACTTCAATTACACATAAGAAAAATTAATCTTAAGTAACTTGGGCCTGATCACAGAGCTTGCAGGGAGTGAATTAAAACCCAGGTGGTCTGACTGACAGAATGATCTTACTTCCAAGTGTTTCCTTTCTGTGCCTTCGGAGTATGGTAACACAGAAGTGATCTGCAGTTAGGATTAATGAAGGGATTCTGTCCACTTTATTTTTGAATTTTAAAAGGAGCATGTAAAATATAAAATAAACTTAGGACTATACATGAAGGAGATGTTAAGCCTAGGTGGGTGTACCAAACAATAACCATTCTTTAAAAGCTAAAACTTCAACATGGTTCCAGTTTTATCAAGTTACTACATTAGGAGCAAAGGAGTAACAAAAACTGGCTTTGGCGTCTCAAGTGCAAAACTTACTATATATATGAGGACACAATGTAATTGACTCTCCAATATACAGTTCATCCCTTTGTTATGTGCAATAATAATATCTATGACATCACAGGGTCGCTACCAGGACAAAATAATATATGTTAAAACACATCTGCAAACCTGTAGATCACTTTCAAATATAAGATGTGAACATCACTGTTATTACTGAAAAGATCCAAACTTCAAAAGTTATCACTGTTATTTCCCAAGGAAAACATAACAAACCTTTTGAATTGTTAATAATTATGAATTAGCATATAATACATCAATGCCAGAAGTAGATCAACTAAGGTGAAAATATTCTGGAAATGCAGAAAGGTCATTTACCTCAGCCAACAATTACACTGTATTGATAATTTATATTTAGGCCTTAAAGGAAGCAATAAGAGCTATATGCAATTATCCTTAGCAAGAGAATAAAATAAGCATGAGAAGAGAAAAGTTGTTTGGGGGTAATGAGGCTGAGAAAAAGGGAATGATAATTAGCTTCCAGGTATAAAACATCAAGGACCAGTATCTAGGTTATCTGGGATACTTGTTCATTTTTATCATGGACTTAACAGGCATGACACCAAACTGTACATTAAAGGCTGAACAAAGACTCTTCCTAAGCTTCTAGGCAGAAGAAAAATAATTAAAGTGGAAAAAACTACATATAGGGCAGTTCCTTCATTGATTTTTAAACAATACATGTTTTGATGATGACTATTGCTTCCTTTCATTAACTTTAAAGAACAAGCTAATACTCATGGAGATTTAAAGACTCAATAACATCCTCTAATTCTTTTTCTTTCTTTTCTTTTCTTTTTTTTTTTTTGGCCATGCCTGCAGAAGTTCCCAGGCCAAGGATTGAACCTGTATCACAGCAAAGACCCAAGACATTGCAGTGACAATGCCGGATCCCTAACCTGCTCCACCACAGGAGAACTGTAACACACTCACATACTTTCATTCTTTGTGTGACTTTCATAATATTTCTGTCAATATTTTATTTGACATGAAAAATATAATCATGACCTTAAAATTTCTACTACACAAAAATAAGTAAATATTTTTCCTGGGTAGGAATTTTAAAATGGAAAACATTTCCCAGTATCATCAATTGAAATAGATTAATACATCTATTTGCAAATAAAAATTAAGGAAGCAATTATCAAAATCAACACAGTTGGATTTGTCCTATTAGTACTTACTACTTTTGAGTAATGGTAATAAGGCTTATTGTTAGGGTTAGAGTTATACTTATGTTCGTTATAAGAAGCTGTCTAGACATTTTTCTTCATGGTTCCCTTACAGATGCCTTCTGATACAGGTATGTAAAGAATCCTTAGTTTTTAGGTAAAACAGTAATAGTTAACTTCCTTTTCCTGAAGTGACCTTAACCTTATTTTAAATAACTAATGAATGTTCCATTCTAGCAAATAATTTCTGATTTTAATTAAGCTCATTTTGTTTTTTCTCTGGGTGGTAAATATAGTGACAGGATTAGTAACCACTTTCTACAGGCTAATGACATGGCGCTATTTCATAATAATTGTTTCAATAGCAAGATATAGGATGCAGAGACTCAGAAAGACAATAAACAAGAGAAAGTGGTTAAGAACTCTTTCAAATAGTCTACCTCGGCATTTCCCAAATATTGACCTATAGAATAGCAGTCTCACGAGATTCTAACAGATAACACCCTGATAAAATAATTTGTTAGCCAAATGTTTAAGGAAAAGTTAGGATAATCACCACTATACAGATTTCTTTTCTTTTTTTGCTTTTTAGGGCCTCGCCCCCAGCGTATGGAAGTTCCCAAGCAAGGAGTCGAATTGGAGCTGTAGCTGCCAGCCTTACAACACAGCCCTAGCAATGCCAGATCCCAGCCACATCGGCAACCTACACCACAGCTCATGGTAACGCTGGATCCTTAACCCACTGAGCAAGGCCAGGATTGAACTTGCATCCTCATGGATGCTAGTCGGGTTCATTACTGTTGAGCTACGACAGGAACTCCTAAACTGGTATCTTTACTGTAGAACTTCATAAGGCACTAATGTGCACTGTGAATCTCCAAGGAGTGACACAGTATGTAGCTTTCCCAAATTTATTTGAGCATAGAAATCTTTTATTACTTTTTCCCAGAACACTCATTAATATCTCACTGGATATGACTATTCCACAAAACCGATTTTAGAAAGTGCTTATTTAGGGGAGGTCAGGATTAGGGAGATGCCACTGGAAATACTGAGAAAGGTAGAAATTCATTCAGCATAGTGGAAGTACAGCAACAAGAAAATCTGCTGAGGGAGTACTAAAGATGCTGAAAGAGAAAGGACAAAGATAATTGTCATGGTTTTTAACTGGGAGATGGGAAAATAATGGAATTATCAACATAAATTGAGATACTGATAGGTATGCCTGACATCCATCACTTCATTCATTTAATCATACAATAAATATTTATTTAGCATTCAGAATGACTTAGACTAGGAAAGAGGCTAGTGAAGAAAAAACTGGCATCCAATTTCAATCATCATAGTTTAATGACTGAATAAAACATCCCCTAAAAGATAAGAAGCCATTTTTCAGAGTGTCTGCCCAACTACCACCTACATCTCTGTCCATAAAAGAGGCTCCATACTTATATATGCACTTTTCACACATTCATGTATCTACTTTGTGACCACGATTTAAAACCCAACCCAAATATTCCTGCCTGGATACTTGGTTAGTCAGCTTTGGCTGATTTCTTGAACCGCAGACATGTAAACATGATTTCTATTGGATTTTTTTTTTAGACATTAGCTGTAGGAAACATCTAACATTGAGAAAAATAAGTGAAAAAGAGAGTAAGGGAGAAAAACCAAAAGAATGAGAAAGCAAGTGCAAGAGAGAAAGACATAGTTTTCTGAGTCCCTGAAGTCTTTATAGTTCTTTATTCTAGGAAAATGTGAAGTCAGAGACAATACGGTATATTTCTAAAAAAATTTCTTTCTCAATCAAGCTATTTTGACTAAGATCCTATTACTTGCAGCAAAAGACCTATGATTAAAACAGAAATATCATGAATAACATAACATATGAAATTACAATGTCAATAGTGAAAAAATTACTTGGCATTTTTAACAACATCATATTAGTTAGATGGGTTAAAGTATGCCTGAGTATTTCATGTGTATAAACATACTCTAATAATTCACTTGCCAATTCAGTTCAGAAAACTAGGGTAATATACTGTTTCAAAATATACATACAGTCCAGTAAAAGCCATAAAAAGTAGAATGCCCTTGAAAGAGCAATTTCCCAGAGTACTCTTTCACATTTCAATAAGGTGGGTATGCAGAATACATAGATGGAGAGGTCTGTCATGCTGCTCTCACTCAGGGATGCAAAAATGGCAGGAGAGGGACACACCTGCCAAAAGACTGGCAGGAATTCTGTCAATGATTTAGCACAGTAATTTATGGGAAATCCAAACTGTTTAGACAGAATTGACTAGAATCGTTCTCTACAGAATAATCATGCCCACACATGGATACAATTAGGACACATGTTCAATGCAAATGACTCTGATTCTGGCAATCTGCATTATGATTTTTGGATAGATCCAAATTACTTGGACTCTTTAAAGATGGAGGAAAAATATACAGTACAACTTCAGATACTAATAATTTATGGCCCTGAATAACTATGAAAGACGTATGCTATTGAACGAAAATACAAGTTCACAGTGGGGACAGAAATAACTAATCTCACTACATTGCCGTGAAAACATGCCTTTAGCCTTATAAATTTCAAACAGTAACAGCATCAATTGTTTGTGAATATTACAAGTTGTCCTTTCAGGAAATGAAAATGAGCCTTTTCTATCTCCAGAGCATGTTTAAGGCAAAAAGGTTCCCAAAGAGAATCTCCATCTGTGTATGGTAAGTTTCACTCATTTTCACCTTGCTGCTCTGCAAATCCTATCATTCTCACCAAAGTCTCACTTGTGTTTTCAGCATCGATTTGTTAGCTGAGTGAGGTAGCAAGATCTCACATTTTAGAGACTCAGAGGCTCTCATACAGGCAAGACTGTGTTTGCTTTGTAGAAATAGGTACTATGTAAACAGAAAGTGCCACTACTATGCTGTGGCAGCACTTACTCTCTATGCATTCTATATATTACCTGAAAGAGCATGGTCCAATTTTATTCTCTTTAATATTAAGATTCTTAAACAGCACTGCCCCTATATTTTGAAGCAGGAAAAGTTGAGTTTTAGCAAAGCACTTCCCAACCTCCTTATAGCCATCTCTTTGAGAAGTGAACACTGCCCTCAAAACTTTAACAAGAACAATGAAAACTGGAAAGAATAACCTGTGAGAGAAAAGAAGCAATCGTTTTCAGGCCAGGGAAACATACCGAAAATTTCCAAGTAGGCAAGATAAAGTGTCAAACTGTGATTTAAACTTGTACCCTTCATTTATAATTAAATTAAAGTTATCATCAGTGAGATGCATAATGCTAAATGAAATTGCTTAATGAACTCAGTCATGGGTAAACCACATTATAAATACTCATTATTCTCCAAGACTTCTTTGTTTCAGAACAAATACTTTGTCAAAAAATCTGAAACCTGCATTATTTTTGTCCTACTAATCACGAAGCCATGCATAGCTATGTAATGCATTTGCTTCTATTATTCTTATCATGATTATTATAGTGTGTACCTCTTCCTATCATGCTATCAAGTTAACCCCAAAGAAGCTACTGGGAATATGCACCAAGTATGTCTAAGGGTTGCTGTTACCCAGGTATACTTACTACCTATGTACCCCTGTGTCCACATGTCCTCCTTTCCTCTCTCCACCCTATCCTGCCTAATCACAAAGTAGGTGATAGTTACTCCAAGAGAATCTTTAAAGTAATGTGTTCATATTTTAAAAGAAACTTTAATGCAAAAAAAATGGGTTTAAATGTTTGGAAAGCTAAGGCACTAAAAGCAAGAAGAACAGTCTAAGGAGGATACTGTCCTCTTTAAAGTAGCCCAATGCTGCCATTATTTTTTTCTAATGCAATCTATTATCATAATTCCAATTTACTGAGATTTAGGATTTGTTATTCACAGTTACCAATGCAAGAGCTCTAAAGGAAAGTGTGTGAACACTTAGGGAAAGACAACTATTATTTTTCAGAAGGTAAAATTAGAAAAGACAGACTTTATTTTATTTTTAATTAATTAATTAATTTATTTATTTATTTTGCTTTTTAGGGCCGCATCCATGGCATATGGAGGTTCCTAGGTCCAACTGGAGCTACAGCTACCAGACTACACCACAGCCACAGCAACGTCAGATCCAAACTGTGTCTGCAACCTACACAACAACTCACGGCAACGCCAGATCCTTAACCCACTGAGTGAGGCCAGGGATGGAACCTGCCACCTCATGGTCCCTAGTTGGATTCATTTCTGTTGCACCACAACAGGAACTCCAGAAAAGACATATTTTAAATAATGAAAAATGAATACAGGGTCTAGTGAAGATGCAAAATTCTATGAAATATCAGAATTATCATGTCCCTTGATATATGAGGGAAATGATAATGAAATGTTAATATCAGATGCAACAAAGGGTAGACGGGTTTTCCAATTTCTTTGGAAAAGTACATATCCAGACAAAAAATCATAAACTGATGCAGTGTATTACTGCACTCAAATATAATGGTAGATGTCTAATTTAATAAATGAGGATGAAAAGTCAAAATGAAATATCACTGTGCAGTACTTCTATGTCAGATGCATTTCAGAGTGACTAGTATACAATATTTCATTTACTTTCATAAAAAATATATATATTTGATATGTGTTCCCATTTTAGCTATTAAGACAACAACAACCATGATGATTACACAAAGGTAATTTCACTGATAAATAAAAATTGTTATTAACCTTAGGTCTATATCACTTTAAAGCTTGTGAGCAGCAGCACCAACTACTTCTAGAATTTTCTTTCACTTAGGTACAAGAGAAATGGAATTAGAAAGTATATAATTTATAAGCATAAATTAAGAAGCATCCTCAGACCTGAAACACAATTTTTAATCCATGATTAATTTGTTAGCTGTTCCTGATCCCTCTTGAAAAAATTTTACTTCAACCTTGCCAGAGGGTAGGCAATACTAACAGGATAATACAACAGAGATCAAAGAGGAAAAAGTTTTATATTTTAAAAAAAGGATATAAGCAGCACAGAGGCAATGACTCCAACTTGGTACCTACCTAGCTTCTGTGTTTGAAGAAACATGCTGAATCATAAATTGTATGAAAACATGAATAACATGATGATACATGGTTTAATCCAAATAAATAGATATTAGGAGGAATGAAGGAGAGGAAATAGAACTGACAAAAGTTATTAACTTTTTTTATGAAAGTTATTTTGTATAAGACTTTTTTAATCACTAAGGATAATATTTCTGCATAAAATGAATGATTAAATCATGTAAAATAAATTAGTTCTTTGATTCTTCAGATTTGTTTTTTCTTTTTTTTTTTTTTCTTTTTGGAGCTGCACCTGTGGGATATGGAGCTTCCCAGGCTAGGGGTCGAATCAGAGCACTAGTCGCTGGCCTACACCACAGCCACAGCAACACAAGATCTGAGCTGCATCTGTGACCTACACCATACCTCATGGCTATGCCAGATCCTTAACCCAGTGAGCAAGGCCATGGATTGAACATGCAATCCATGCAATCACAATGCAATCCATGCAATCACAATGGGAACTCCTCTTCAGATTTTTAAAGTGAGAAATTATTTAATATTTCTACCCAAAATTTTCTCATTTGATATGAAGTTGAAGTAAATGACTTTGTAAACATATATTCTAAATTGCAAAATGCTGAGAAAATGTACAGTGGTATGTCAGTATCTGTAGGCAACTGGCTCCAGGACGTAGCTTGGATACCCAAATTCGCCGATGCTCAAGTCCCATAGTTGGCCCTCCATGTCCAGGGATTTTGCATCCATAAATTCAACCAACAATAAAGGTACATACAGTTATTGAAAAAAACCCATGTATGAGTGGACTCATGCACTTCAAACCTGTGTTGTTCAGGGTCAACTGTAATTTAACAGCATTAAATTTACTCTACAAATACTTAAGCATTCTACTTAATAAACAGTTATTGTGTGCAAAAGCACTTGATCTTTGTTCTGTGGTATTCAAAAACACATAAAGTTTTGAGAAAAGGAAAATATTGTCAATTGATGCAATGCTTCTCATTATGTATTTACTGTTAAAACTTGGTTTTAATGATATGCCTAGAGTGCCCATAGCCACATCTATAATTAACTGTATTCCTCTTTCTGTGAAGTCTCTTTCATCACAGCCATTCTGAGTCAAGAGCTTTATCAGTGTGATCTGCTATCACCCTGTGTTGATCCCATCCAGATTCCTAGTTTTGTGTTATGCATCTTTATATATCTGCCTGAACTTCATTACAACTACAACATCTGGGAATAGGCAAATGATCCACATATGCCTTTGAAAATATTCAAATGTATAATGGAAGCATCTAAGTTAGGAATGGTATAAAAATAGATTTTTAATAATTTTAAATATATATTGCAATCATTGCTTAGGTCTCTACATACTAATCAATATGAGTTTATTATCCAAAAGAGAACAAAACAAAAGGAAAAAGTACCTAAAGTTTACAAACTAAGCCCATATACTTTTGAAACACATACTATCAATCTTATGATTTTTTTATAAGAATCTTTTTGAAAATCTAATACACATAGCAATCTGGCCCACTCTACCCACAAACATTCATTTCATCTAGTTTGTTCATTGATTAATACCAGTGCCATAAATACTGCTCAGCATATTCCAAGCACTAAAAAAGGAACTCCTGAATGACTGGATGAAAAACAATATTTTAATGTAATTAATATCTAAAGTTTAAAGTTCAGATGCCATTGTTTTATTTTCTACATTTCATGTTCAACATTTGAAGTCTTTATCACCATGTGGGTAATGTGTCAAAATAACTTCCATTTTTCTACTTTAAAATAATAAGCTACGCATACTTTAAAAAGAATTGTAAGTATGTAGTATTTGCATTTTTAATACAAAGTAAAAATTTTATCTTTTAGCATCTGAAAAAGGGTACATTAATGATGCATATCTACTATAACAGTGTAATCTTGAGATGCTATATGAGTTTTTAAAAGGTATTTCTTATCTATTCATAACTAAATATATAAGCTGTTTCTGAAGAACTAAGTTGTTGTATTTAATCTTGTCATGACAATGATTTTTCTTCACTTCAAATGCTTAAAGACATCTCATATTCATTATAATCAAGATGTAGATAAAACAGTATTGGCATGAAGCAAGTCCATCTTTTTCAACTAGGGTTCTGCAAGATAATTAAACACTACATAAAATGACTCAGATGACTATTTTCTCAATTCTTCCAAGGATGTTACAAGACTGGTGTCATTTTACATACATAAGAAAGAAGTAATTCAATCCACCCAATAGATGCCTTGAGAGTCATTTAGGGTTTAATTCTTTCAAGGAAACCAGGTTCGGAAGGGCTTGAGAAGGCAGTCAATAATAAATATTTTCTGAATAAACCTTCTCCCCTAATCTGGATCCTCTCCTAGTTTTTCCTACTTTACTCTTATCTACTATGTAAATGCAAGGCAACACCCCACCCCCTGCAAACAAAGAAATAAATAATAATAAAAATAAAAATGACAACTAGCAGTCACTTAGAACATATCCCATGGCCTCATATTTTATATCTCAACAATTACTACTTGTGCAACTGCTACTGTCCTTCCCTTAAGCCCTAATGATCTACAGGAGCTTTTTCCTGAACTATTTGGATTCACACTGAATATCCTGCCTTTAAACTCCACTCTGTCCCTCAGGATTGTTTTGGCAATTCTGAGTCTTTTATGGTTCCATATAAATTTTTGGATTGTTTGTTCTAGTTCTGTGAAAAACATCATGGGTAATTTGAAAGGGACTTCATTGAATCTGTAGATTGCTTTGGGTAGTATGGCCATTTTTATGATATTAGTTCTTCCAACCCAGGAGCATGGAGTATCTTTCCATTTCTTTGAATCCTCTTTAATGTCCTTTATTCATGTTTTACAGTTCTTAGCCTATAAGTCTTTCACTTCCTTTGTCAGGTTTATTCCTAGGTATATATGGAAAAAATAAAAATCATAACAAAAACTCCACTCCGAAGTCAGATCTTTTCAAAATGCAAATCTAACAGAATATTTTGTGTCACTGCTTACGTCCATTCAACAGATCTTTACTGTTTGTAGGCTTAAACCAAAATGCTATTGTGCAGGTTTGCAGGACCTGAGACATTCCTGCATCTCCAGCCTCTCTGTGGACTCATTCACCACCTGGTACTGGAGCACACTTTACAGGGAGGCTCCAAGTTCCTTAAAGAGCCTTTGGCCACACTCTTCCTCTTCTTGGAACCTGTTCCTGTCTCACCTTCATGTGCCTCCTGACCCCTTCTAGTGTTTCAGCTCATGTCCCTTTGAAGGTGATTTTTCATGACACGTCTCAACTGCCCAGACTCACTCAAATTCCTTTGTCAATCACTCTTCAGAACAGTGCTCCTGTTCTTCAGGGTGCTTCTATCAGCCTAGTGATATACTTGTTGGGGTTCTTATTTGAATATTAGTGACTAACACATGTTACGAACACAGTAAATATTTGCTGAAATTATCAAGATCAGGGACAAGCCGAACATCAATTACAGGCAAATACAGGTAATGATGGGAATGACTATCAGTTCCTGAAGGATGAATGTATTTTATCTTTGGAAGAATCTACAAAGAAATATTTCTAGAAGGATTATATCCTTTTAGGAGATTCGAACTTCATGAAAGAAGGTGATAGAGGATTTTTGTGTAGACAATTAATTCATATTAAATGTTTTCAATTATAGGGTTGTGATCACACAGCTCTGCTTGAATACAATTCCTCTTCTTTTTCATTTTTGAAGTTATCTTTAGTTTTGAAAAGCTAACACACACTGACTGGGATGGCCTCTTGGAAAATCAAGACTGCTGAGTAAGGGCTGATTTCTTTTTCTTTTTTTTTTTGGCTACTTCAAAGGCATGTAGAAGTTCCTGGGCTGGGGTATCAAACCTGCACCATGGCTGTAACCAGAGCCACTGGTTATGGATTCCAGTGACAACGCTGGATCCTCAACCTGCTGAGCCACCAGGGAACTGCTTTGAACTGCTTTGAACTGCTTTGAACTGATTTTATTAGGAGGATGTGAGTGGATAAAATGAGTCATCGAATAACAAGGTAGGACCTTAAGTTGAGAAGACAGAATACGAGAGCAGAATGTGGTTTGAAGAAGGTGAGACTGGATCATTTCCTGGAAGTGGAGAAATGTTACTCTAGCCCACAGTGGGAAAGAGTGATAACTTGGTTAAAAAAATCAATCTCAAGTTAGCTTTTACAACATTTTCCTATTCACTAGCCTATTGATATGACCGTTGTCAGATATTAAGCATTAATTTTTCAAATCTTTTTTCCTTCTGAGATGTAGACTGGAAACTGAACGGCTGGTTTCCTCAGTGTTACATAATTCTTCTTGAGAAGAACAGCAGTATCATAGTTACTTTGTGACGTGACTCTACTTATTACTAAGGGGGATGAAGAAGAAACTGTTATGGTTAAAGCAAATTCTTGAAAACAACTGCTTTGGCTTCAATCTCAGCTCCTTTGCTTACTAGTATGGATTTGGGGAACATTTTAACATATCCCTGCTCTAGATTTTTAAAGGGAAGCAAAATTTCATCTATTTAGTAGTGATAAATCAGGTAATCCACAAAATGCACCTACCAGAATGCCTGCCTGTAGCAAAGTTAATAAATGCTAATCATTATTTTCTTTGCCATAATTATCATATTATTATTAGTGTTTTTTATTTTTTATTTTCATTTTTATGTTATTATTATACTGCCACATGTATAAAAATATTTTAGGTCAGAATAAATTTGTAAGAAAAGCTTTAGGGAAATGGGAGGATAAGCATGTTAAGATATAAACCCTTTATAATACACACAGAGAACTTCGTAGGGACAATTTTTAACCCAAAAGCCATAATATTAATATTAATATTGGTTTAGCTTATTATTTCCTAACAAACTACCCTCAATCTGAATAAAGAAGACTTTATAGAAACTTTTGAATGAAAATGAAGAGATTTGGCTTACAAATGTCGTCAGTGACTATATATTATTTTCTTTTAGAGGACACATTTTTGCAATGTATAGAAGAGATGTGGTGCCCAGATTTTCTTTGTTTTGTACAGATGCCTCAAACTTGGTTCTGTAAATGCTCAGAAAATGCTGAAAGCAATACTGAGTACTTTGATATAAATGTACCAACAGTAGCCACAGTCATACAGGCAGGCTCTTGATAAATAATTACTATGGTCTAACTGTCTGACTAAAATTTTGCTTACAAATACAGACGTAGGTGAAAACAGGAACTTCTTATACCCTTAGTCATTATGTGAATAAATTATAAAGGTAGAAATTAATTGCCTTTTTCCCTTTTTAAGACCGGAAATGAAAGGCCTAACTATTTTTTCTTATTTAATTTTAAATTTCCTAGCAAAAATTAAAATCACCCCCAAATGCCCTAAAAACTGCCTTCTTGTACTCAAATTAATCAGTTTTGCTGTCCTGGTAACAGGAAGTAAAAGCAAAATTTGCTGTTTAGAAGAATTAACTAAGCACACTGAGCAATAAATGGTAATATTGGTTACACTGAGAATGATTAATGTACTTATAAAGATTTTCATTAAGAGCACATTTTTAAACAGGTGAGTTTATCATATGAACACATATGATAAAATCCCAACGTTGAAGATTTTTTAAATGAAAAACAATCAAACACTAATAAAATTTCCTTTTCCTTTCAGATTTTACTAATTTACCATAAAAAGTATTCTCACAATTATACGCACTAAGAAATTTACAACAAGCCAATTGTATTATGAGGTCTCCTCGTGGCCTGGAGGGTGGTGGTGGTGAAACATCTTTCTTAGAAATCACTGTGTGTTTGTTATCATTACTATAGCTTAAATGCCAGATAAGAAGTTAACCTGTGATAATTTCATTGTAATTGTCAGGCTTCAATTCATCCATGTTATTAAAATAAGCAATATAATAGAGAAAGGAAATACATAAAGAGGAAGCTAGGGAAAAAGTCAGAATAAATGTGAAAAAAGGATTAAAAAGCATTAATCACAACTAAATAAAGGGAGTTCCCACTGTGGTGCAGTGGTAACGAACCTGACTAGTATTCATGAGGTTGCGGGTTTGATCCCTGGCCTGCCTCAGTGGGTTAAGGATCTGATGGTGTCATGAGCTGTGATGTACATCAGACGTGGCTCAGATCTGGCATTGCTGTGGCTGTGGTGTAGGCGGGCAGCTGCCTGCCGCTCTGATTTCACCCTAGCATGGGAACTTCGCATGCTGTGGGTGCAGCCCTAAAAAAAACCTACCTAAACTCCTAAGACTGTTCATTAACAACATATACTCTTTGAATGCTGGAAATATTCCACAGTCCTAAGAAGGCTTAAGTGTTTGAATCAAAACAAATAAAAAACAAAAAGGAAAAATAGAAACAAAAAAAGAAAAAAGAAACTCATTAACTTAGTTACAGAAATAAACTATTCTATAGGAAGGCATAATTTACATTCCTATACACAAGAGTAAAAAAGTAGGCAGCCAAACTCTTTCTTTGTCTAGGACTGCATAAGAGACAGTGACAGAGTAAAAGGCACCCCAGAGACACTGTGTGGATTCACATATCAGGCTTCCCTGCAAGGCTGACCTGTGAGATCTCTTTACTTTCCACCTTCAGAAGGACTTGGTAGCACCATCACTTCCTCAGACCTCTGAAGGGGCTGCTTTTAGACTTTTGCAATGTCAGTGTAGAGCTGCTAAGTCCCAGCTATGCTCAGTTAGTTACCCATCATCCATCTGCTTCCCAGCTTCCAAAATCGTCAGTTGTTTCCTTTACTGTTCTTCCTATTGCTGTATGATTTGTCTTAAAAATCTCTTTACTGTCATCAGTACAAGCATGTCTATATGTATATATAAGCGTATATATGTCTCTACAGATACATATGTATGTATATATAAAATACGGGGGAAAAGTACTCAAAATTACCTAAGAATATATTTTAAATACCATTAATTATAATTTTACTCTTTTCACAGGTTAAAAACTTCACCATAACTTGATGCAGAGGAATGTTACCTATTTGTTCTTACCAGGATGAGGAGAAACATATTTTTCCTTAGTCAGCAGTAACCTCCAGAAAATACATTTGCCCCCTACAGAACGTAAAGTCCTTTGTCAGGATATGTTTCTTTTGAAATAGTTGGTATATTTTGAGTGAAGAAAGAAAGAAAAATGTGAGCAAAGTTTCAGTCCCTAGAACTTTCAAGTGTGAACTGCAGTGGCCACTGGCTCTGTTCTAAATGGCACCCAGGTGGCCAGAAAGCAGCAATGAGCCTTGTGAGTTTCAATTACTAGCAAGGAGCATTTTGGGCACCAGGGAAAAACTGGATCAAAAATAGCATAAAAGTTGCTATATATCTAAAAGCATGGCACACACACAATATCTAACACACTCTGCAAAAGCCCAGTGATAAAGCTACCAACAAAAATAGAATATTTCAAATAGGAATACTGAGGAGCATAGAAATGTCTTTAAAAAATAATTTCAATGTCTCTGTCCAAAGGAAACACTTATTTTCTTGCTCTGACTTTTAGGGGAAAAAAAGTATTGGGGAGAATTTCTTTATGGAAGATTACATTAGAAAAAGATCAGGCAAAAAGGACATCTGTGAGGAAGTAAATGCATTAATAGTAACAGGAGCAAACAAAAAAACAGACTGGCTCTTCTTGTTGTAAGTTTATAACTAATAATTGGTCCCCTGGCAAAATGGGATGCACGTTTCAATAGGAAAACAACACAGTGAAGGAAGAAGAAAAGAAAGAAATGACACAATTTTGTAAAGTCTACAGGGTGACTGGTAGATTTCCACAGACAGACAAAGATTATTCCTATCCCTGTTAATGAATTTGCCTAAAACGTGAATTGCACCTATTCTCTTAGGTGAAATTTCTTTCTCTACAAATTGCCTCTGGGGTTGCCATATGACTTATTTTAACTAATAGTTCATAATTTAAAAATTATACATACATACTTTTGAGTATACATATATATATATATATATACTCAATATATACGAGTCAAGAAGAGATTTGAAAAGTGCTAGCATATTGGACCTTGCTCTTGATTGCCGCTCCTTGGAACCTTGAGATACCTTTTTAATAAGCCTGGAGAATTGGAGATTAAAAAAAAAATAATAAGCACAGATAATCAGTTCCATCTGATCTCCCAAACTCTCCTCTCACCAAACAAATCCCTCTGCCACTCACTAGAAACGTGGGTGAGGACATTCTAGACTGTCAAAGGCTCAGCACAGGCTGGCAGGCCAAGTCTGATCAAAACAACCACACAGTTGAACAACAGAATTGTGAATTTGATAAATGTTTAGTTTTAAGACCTCAAGTTTTAGGGTGATTTGTTAAATAGAAATAGCTGAGACAGTAATTGGATTCAATATCATTTTGATTAAAATTTACAAGGATAAAAACATTTTGAAATAATTATTTGGAAAATAATACAACAATTTTTATTATTATTAATTTTTATTAATTTTTATTAAATAAAAATGCAGAACTTGGGAGTTCCCATTATGGCTCAGTGGGTTAAGAACCTGACACAGTGTCTGTGAAGATGCGGATTTAACCCCTATCCTCGCTTAGTGGGTTAAGGATCCAGAGCTGAAACTAGCTGTGGAGTAGGTTGCAGAGGTGGCTTGGATCTGGCGTTGCTGTGGCTGTGATGTAGGCCAGCAGCTGCAGCTCTGATCTCTGATTAGACCCCTAGCCTGGGAACTTCCATATGCCACAGGTGTGGCCAAAAATAAAAGAAGAAATGTATGCAAAACTTATAGATTTCTTCATAGTCATTCTGTTTCATAACTTGGCTTCTACTCTTAGAAATATCTTCCTACTTTTCCAAGATAGAATCTTTCTCAGGAAGTTACCCTTCTTTTCAGGATCAAGTCAAGAATTTCTATCTGAATTCCAAAAGAATCCTGATCATAACTTCAATTCCAGGGCTTACAATATTAGGCTGAAATTATCCATTTATGTGCCTTTTTCTCTTACTAGACTTTTAACTCTTCAAAGTCAAGAAGATATCTTAGCGTTAGTGACCTGTAACACTGAGGCCAATTAAATATTTTAAAGTAGTAGATATCCGAATTATGTTACTGAGCTTAATCTACTAGTACAAGTTCTCTGACTTGACTGATTCAGAGCAGTCAAAGAAACCATGGGTAGATAACAGAAGTAGATACTCAAGTAGGATTTATAACAAAAGTTAACAGAATCGATAGGTCAAGGTCTTTACATCAGGAAGGGAATACTGGGTGTGTGTTCAGAATTCAAGCCATATCAGTAAGATTCACTGTACAAGAAATAAAACTAGATCTGTTGCACAAGAAACAAAGTCCCTTGAGATAGGCGCCAATGCTGTCTGGATTTTTGGTTGTCTCTTACTTGCCCATTTTATACACAGAGCAGCTTTGAAGAAGGTAGTTCTTTTTTATGGAGCAGCAAAGATGCTAGCCTTACTGGAAGAACTTAAAGTCATTTGGGGAAAAAAGCAAGTGGTAGAAGAATCATTTAGTGATCACCGAAAATAATGAGAGAAATTAAACACCCAGAAAGAAAGTGTTCATGAAGTGGCTTAGAGAAAACAAGTGTTTTGGCTTTTGAAACTTAGGAAAATGTAAATAATATAATGGACAGAAATGTTAAAAATAAAAAAGAAGAAAATATAAATGTACTCAAGCAATCATCAAAAGCTCTACAGGCCAGCATTTGTCTTGAATAGCATCAACATAATAATTGATAAGCACTATATTAAATAAAAACACAATGTGCTTTATCTAAGTTTGCATTTTCACACATTTAAAATAGGGGAAAATCATTCTCATGAACACAGACCATGTGTGCCTATGATTGAACCTCTTAGAAATCAACATTAATTAATCCTATCCCTATGAAAATAGACCCCCAAGTCCAGATTTTCATGAAATGGAAGAAACAAAATAAACATTCACTGTATCAAAAAGACAACAGTTTACTACAGGAAAAAAATCATAAACTGTAAGATCGTGATTAAATGTTAAGAATTTGTTCATTAGGAGTTTTCTAATCCTGGGTACCAACGTAAGAGAATACACTTACAACATAAAAGCTTATATTTACTTTTTGGTCATATTGTATAGATAGCAAAACTGAAAGTCACAACATAGTATTAGAAACCTAGCCTTCCTGCTCTAGATATCAATCAAGATTACACAGAAAAAAAATTAAAAGAAAAAAAGAAGATCTTGGTCAACATGGGAAGGTTGAAGTCAACAGCTGGAGAGAGATTATCTATCCCCCTGGAAAAACAACATTAATTACTCCAAAAAAAAAAAAGAAGAAAGAAAGAAAGAAAGAAAGAAAGAAAGAAAGAAAGAAAGAAAGAAAGAAAGAAAGAAAGAAAGAAAGAAAGAAAGAAAGAAAGAAAGAAATCATTCACCAACAATCAAGCTGTTTGGGAAAAGCCTTCACTTGTGGGCTTTGTGTTGCTTAAAATTCTACACAACATCTTTTAAGGACAGAAAATTGTACATTCTTTTCTCTGATTACTGAAGTGAAAATTAATCTCCAGTAGTGACAACACTCTTTTGCCCACCCAACTATTCAACAGCTTTCACTCTCAACATAAAAATACAAATGGCCTTAAATTAGACTAAAAATGTTAATCATATGACATCTAGGCACCTACCATGCAAATTTTAACGTTTTCAGTAAGCCACTGCTTTAATTTTTATTTCTAACACTGTTTTAGTTTTCACCATATCCCTATGTCACAGCTCTTATGTAACCATGAATCATCTGATCAAATAACTTATTCAAGTCCATGTTTTCTTTTCCTACCACTTATATTGTCAACATTTAAAAATAAATATTTTGGACCATTTTCTCTCAGTGTCTAATATTTTCAGTATGATCTTTAGTATATTTTTTATGTCTTTCTGGTATTCAGTTTTGCTGAAATGTATGTTTCTAAACTCTTTGAGATGCAAACTTTCCTTAACTGTTCTTTTCTACAGAAAAGGTTCATTCCTTATATTAAGGTGTCTCTAAATCACTTTGAATAAAACTTGCCCTCAATTTCATGTATTTCTGAGGAGAAAAAAGTCAACTTATAAATTCAAATATATCTGTATACCAGAGTTTTGGTGCATTATTTACATATCTTCGATAAAGAAAACTGACGACAACAGCTTCCTATACAAGCCATAAATTCCTCCCTGAAACCAAAACAACTCACTAAAGTATATGAGGCAGTCTCTTTAATGACACTCCTATGGCTTTAACTCAAGCCCTAGAAGTGTGTTCCTCTCAATGGGGTCCCATTAAAGAATCAATTTCTTTTTTTTCAAGGGGATTCTCTGTACCTAAGGAATCAGCTTCACCTAGAATGGTATCACCTATGGACCAGGCTTGGGAGAACTCCCAAAAGACTCACTGGAATAAGCCTTTTTCTACAGGGCTTACTTTCTCACTGAAGCTCAGTTGAGAAAGTCCACCTAATGTAGCCCTACTGATGATTCAAGAATGTCATACGTTGTAAGATTGGGCAGATGGCAATTGACTGGAGAAGGGAAGGTGCATGGTTCTGTGGTCAGTCGTATTTGGAAAATACAGCCTCTACTTAGATATTTGAGATGCACATAAATGTGCTGAATTTGCTAGGAAGTTCTGTAACGATAATTATAATAGTCATAGTAATAAAACAATAATGTAAAATTATAAACCCTTTATCTTTGCTTAATATTTCCAAAACGTAGCTGATCATATGATCCTTTTTTTCACATTCTCTCAATGGAATGAGAGAATGGTTGTCACCCCTAAAACCAGTGTTCCATTGAACAAACTTTGGGAAACACTGGAGACATAAAATATCAATCTCCTGCCTAGCCACAGTGTCTCACTCCAATGTACTAACCACATCCTGGACAAAGAAATTATTTTTTATTTTATTTCTTTATGGCCACACTTGTGGCATATGGAAGTCTCGAGGCCAGGGGTCAAATCAGAGCTGCAGCTGCCATCCGACACCATGGCCATGCCAGATCCGAACCAAGCCACGTCTGTGACCTATACCACAGCTCAGTGAGCGTAACTCTCAGATCCTTTAACCCACTGAGCGAGACCAGAGATCAAACCCGCATCCTCATGGATACTAGTCAGGTTCTTAACCTGCTGAGCCACAATAGAAACTTCAAAAGAAATCATTTGTTAAAAACATAAGCCTATCCAAGTTATATCTCCTTGCTTAAAGTTCTTTGGCAGCTTCCTGTAACCTAAATAATTAAATTAATAAGCATTCTCTAGTCTGGTATTCATAGCATAATTTTCTCCCTCTTTCTCTGTCAGAGTATCCTGCCATTCTGTAACATGGCGCGTGCACAGGCACAACACACAATTCTGACCAGAATATACAAATTTTCTCTCACATCTTCACTTCTTGTGGTCTTTTTGTCTAACTAGTCAACAAATCTCTAACATATTTCAAATTAAATTTAACAAGTGTCTCCTTCTCAAAGCTTTCCCTCAACATTGCAAGGCATTTCCGCTCTTTGTTCCTACAGAGCCTTGTATTGGCTTTTAACACATACATTATTATTGATTTAAATACAGTGTAGCTGCTTTCAACTCTCTCCAGACTGTGAGCCTTTGAAGGGCAGAACATATGCTCTATTAATCTTCTTATGCCTAATGTCTAGTGTAATGTCAGGCACCATAAAGATAATTTAATAATTATTAAAAACCAAAGTATAGCAGTCATAATTCAAGATAATGTTATATTTCTTAAAATCTTCATCTCTATGCATACCCATATTAATATTAATTTTTATTTTTAAATATAATTTCTTATCATTATATTATAGATTAATAGCTTCAATTCCATTATAAAAAGGTTTTCTGAAAAATTCTTTCCAAATTCTGAGATTATTTACAAAAATTCCTTACTTTGTTTCCAGTGAGGATAAAACAGGATAATACGTTCCTTTTTTTCACATCATTCATTCATTCATTTATTTTTCTGTTTACAGGTGCACCTGTGGCATATGGAAGCTCCCAGCTAGGGGTCTAATCAGAGCTGTAGCTGAGGCCTACATCACAGCCACGGCAACAATGGATCTGATCTGCATCTGTGACCTACCCTGTAGCTTGGGGCAACACTGGATACTTAACCCACTGAGCAATGCCAGGGATCAAACCCACATCCTCAAAGAGACTGTGTCTGGTCCTTAACCACTGAGCCAGAAAAAGAACTCTTTTTTTAAGTGTCTTTTATATTACATGCACTGTTTTAGACACCAGCCTACTAAAGTGAGCTAAAAAAGACAAAGTCCTTACCCTCCTAAAGATAATTCTAGTTCTGTGAGATATACATACATACATTTATATAAATTACATGGACTGGTAGTCTTATATGAAGGAAAGTAAATGAGCAGAAGGAGACCAAATAAGTATGCCTGGCAGCAGGAGGTCAACTGCTCTTTCAGACATGGAGGTCAAGAAAGGATTCGTTAAAGAGTTCCCACTGTGGCACAAAAATAATGAACCAGACTAGTATCTATGAAGACACAGTTTCAATCCTTGGCCTTGCTCAGTGGGTTAAGGATTCGGCACTGCAGTTAGCTGTGGTGTAGGTCGCAGATGTAGCTCAGATCTGGCATTGCTGTGTCTGTGGTGTAGCCTGGCAGCTGCAGTTCTTATTCTACCCCTAGCCTGGGAACTTCCCTATGCTGCAAGTCTGGTCCTAAAAAGATGAAGAAAAGAAAAAAAAAAAAAAGGAATCTTTAAGAGGTGAGTTTTAAGGAGAGACTACATGAAGTGAGCATCATTCCAGGTGATGTATGTCATCTCCTGGCATCCTAGATTTTCTTTCTCCATTACACTTGATGAATTTATCTTAATTCTCTCAGCACTAGGGTGATTACCAGGCTAAACAATGCTTTAAATCTAGTGTGGCTTATTGAAACTATCAGAAGCTAGCCTTTACACTTTAGCCATCAGGATCCCAGTTGATGGCTCACATCCTCAGTGCAAATATTCACAGTAGGGATAAATGACACACAGAATAAGGAGTGACCTTAAGCATCACTGCCTCATAGCAGACAACAGCAGTTGCTTAATAAGATCATGAACTGCATGCTATAAAGTTTGGAAAGAGATCCTTCTGAAGTTTGCCACTTGGGATAAATTCAATTTTTTTGAGATCATTCTCAATGTAAGCATGCATAATGCTATTAGTGAGAGTACTATATTGAGTAGCATGCTGGCAGCTTTTGAATCTTCCAGTGACAACTTTCACTTCTGTGCTGACTAGTGACTGAATATGGCAAATACAGTTAGCAGTAGTACCCTTTTACTCTGCAATATTTTCTTAAGCTCTGGATATTTTATTTCCCTTGTTAAAAATACTCCTTGTTCTACTTTATTGAAATTAAACATGTAGGGAATAAATTCATTAAACATAGAGCATCCTCACTAACAAATTCTGGACACATCCACATTGATGATTTTGATGCATAGACCACTGAGGAATTTAACAAGTGCTTCCATCTTCAGTGCTGGAATCGGGCAGGCAGAAGTACCAAGTGGCAGCATTGCTATCCCATTGCTCATTTTTACACATGATATATTTCCATATTTGCATCTCAGTTTATCTATTTCATTTCACACTATACTTATATAATCACAATTGAACCTAATTTTGCAGCATGTCTGCAGGATCCACTCTCAACCAATTTTTAAAAGAGGCAACAGTCTTTAGAAGACATCAGTGAAAATTTTCTGAAGAACTCAGAATTTGATGCCTAGGTTTTAAATATATCATTCTTTGTAGTAAAATATTCAAAACAGGAAAAGCAGGAAAAGAGAAATAAAAATTATGTTCATCATGTAAGTCAACTTCAAAGCTTCCTCTGACCAGTATAAAGAAAACTTAAAAGGAATGAATCCAGGGTCCTAAACAACATTCGGGTGGAATTTGGTCAGAATGGGGGACATGGTGAGAGGTAAGGACAGGACTTCGGGTTCACATTATTTGTGTGCCTTGAGGGCCATGGTGAGACACAAAATATGATTACTAATGGCTAATGTGCTCCTTTAACATTTTGGTTAAATTACTTCAGCTCAGTGACGGCAGTGACTTTGTCTCAACTGTACATAGATGTCCTCTACAAAGCCTTAGGATGATGACAAGTAAATAAATAAATAAATAAATAAATTCTCCCACTTGAGATTTAATGAAGTTTTAGGACTTCTCTCCTTTTTCCTTTAAAGAGACAGAAGCTCTCAGCCATGCCCTTGAGGTTGCCTCATGGGGGACTGTCAATTTCACGTTCATGTTGGTTACACTAAACTGGTGAGGATGACGTGCCAGACATCCCTTGTATAACAATAAATAATCTAGCAGTGCTCCCAGTAGTGAAATCTATAAGTGGCCCTACATTCTGCATACTAGGTTGCTAAGGCATAAATACATCACTTTTTTGTAGATAGTAATATAATCCATTCTCCCAATGAAAAAAGAGAGTGATGTTTGCATTTAAGGAGTATATATATATATATATATTTTTTTTTTTTGAGTGTCCTCATTTTTTCACTTCTCTCTCGAAGTGTGTTACCATCTCTACCAAGGGGAATGACCACCTGGTAAAAGTACGGAAAAGGTCATTGCTATAAGGGGAACTCTGCAGAACTGATTAAAAGACTTCATCTTTTGAGTTGATTCACAAATAAGGAAAGGTGTATATTTTCAGGATAAAACACAGGGATAAAACCATCGAGTGTCTGGTGAGCCTTTGACTTTGGTTTCTGTTTTCTCATGACTCTTGTAGTGGAATGAATCACTTGGAGATTTTTCAGAGGTAAAGAAAGCAGGCTTTCCACCAGTAAAGGCTTCACTTGATAAAATTCACAATAACCTCATGGCTGAAAGATGGAAGGATATCAAAACCATGCCAATTATGCTGTTCTAGATCTGGTTTTGTTTCTAGTGTACTCATTGCATGCTTCAACTGGCCACATTTCAATCCAATAAGCATAAAGGGATTTTTTTCCTTTTCATCCTGTGAATTAGCAAGACTTTTTTCCAAAAGGAAAATTAAGTAAAGCCTGTTTCATGTTCTTAATGTTTATTCTCTTTCAATGATCAAATTCCCACTTTGTAATATACTAATAAGTAAATAGAAATGTATAAAGTTTACACTAAAAGGATAGATGAGTTACTGATTACTAAAATGCTTTTCCATTAAACTTACATAGACAAAGTAAAAATATAATTAATACTTGGTCATTTAATTCATGCACATGGTATTAATTCAAACTTAAAAAAAAAAATCACTACCGGAAGATATTTTCCCCCCCTCAGGGGCCCAGTTCAAGTGCCTAGAGGTACCATTTGGATGACCTGTTAATACTCATCTTTTGGATGGACTTTCATTATCAAATTAAATTGACTATAATTACTTTGATAGAGACTGTAAGTTATTTGATAAAAATGTTTCTCCTTCATTCTGGAGTGTGGAAAGTAGCCACCTATAGAAAATATAGATCAGCAAAACACCTTTAACAGGTGTGGCTACATGACTAGTTTTTGCCCCTGGATCATAATTAGAAGCTAAGGGTGACTTTCCAGGCCAGGATTTTGAGGAGCTATTAGAGCTCCCCTAAATCTAGTCCATGTCCCCTTTTCTGTCCTGCTAGCTGCATGCAGGGAACTCGAAGGCCCTAGTGAAAATGGGTATCACAAGTTAGAGGGATCCTAGGTCCTCTAATAATTATATGAAAGAAAATCACCTGCCAAAGCATCAACTCTGAAATCTTAAAAGGAGAGGAAATAGACTTCTTTGTGTTAAGCCACTGAAATTCTGTGGTTTATTTATGAGAGCATCTAGCATCTCCCTGATACATAATGGCCCTACATATACTGACACTTTGACATAATGGACTTGAGAGGAACAAAAAGAAAAAGAATATTTTCTCTGTGCCTAAGGATATTAAAAGATTTTGATAAGTAGTTGTCACTTTTTAGTCAAACTGCTAATGCTGATTATATGCAAACATTCTTCACCTCACTATCTCTTTAGTATTTATTTTTTGAACTCTAAGAAATGAATTTCTATTCAAAAAGAAATAAAAGACTTTCTCTTTCAATGTATTAATGTGGGGTACTGTCCCCCATGGTTAAAATCTTTTTCTTTTCTTCTTTCCACTGACAAGCAGATAAAATATTAGAAGAATAAACTGAACATTTGAATGTTTGCCTAGATTCTTGCTAAAAATCAAGGAAAAATATGATATGCTCTAATCACTTGACCATCTCACTATTATCTCTGTGAAATTATTTCTAGAGGATTTCTCTTCAACAAATACTGACATAATCGTTATTCTTCTAATCTGCCAGATCACTTAGAGCATCAAAACACTAAGTGGTTTTTCACCAAGGTTGGAAATAATTTTTCTCTGTCCATCACATCCTTTAAAGATCAGATCTGATATAAGAAGGTGACCTATCTAAATTTGAAATGACACATCTTCTCAACTGTAGTTTGCTGACTTACCCCTGGGCAATCTTTAGAAATAGGATCCATGAAGATGAAGAATCAATGTGTTACTCACATAAGTTTAAAATAAAAATGGATTTTAGGAATGTGACACTTGTCTTGAAGAAAAGTACTAAATTTAGAGAGTTAATACCTCTACAATTAAATGTTTGCATCACAGATTTCCTTGCATTAAAAATGAAATCAGATCCTCTTATGAAAGAGGGATGTGTATCGCTTCTCTTATTTTAACATGAAATGCCCATAAAAACATAGTTCTGGGAGCTAAATTTCACACATGTGTCCCAGTAAGTCCAAACACTCCCAGTATTTGCCTATAACCTTGACATAATTACTAAACTGTCCACTTTGACTTTCAAAAGGGTCTTTCTTTAAACAAAAATACACAGCACCCTACCTATGATATAGCTTTGGTAACAATTATAAATTTATTTCATTTCAGTTTCTTTTGGGGGGGGTATTGAAGTAGCAAAAATAACCATGGATAATTTATGCTCATTTTATCCTGTCTATTAAAACCAACTACTCACAGGCAAAAATGCGTATCAGAGGCTGGAGGGTCCTAATTTGATATATTTGTTATCATAATGTTACACATTTGAAAATAACATGGGGCATGCCAAAGGGAAGGAAGGATTAAGACATAGTAATATTAGGTGAAACTGGGTTACATAATCAGGATTGTACAAATAAATACAGGAAAGAAAATTTAGGGGTAAGAATTCTAAGAGTCAAAATACGTACAGAGAAACTGAACTAAATATTATGTTAAAGTATGAAACAATTCTTTAAAAATGAATCCCAGATATTTTGGGTGTTTTCCCCATCAACTATGTTTACTTCTTCAATTTTAAGAGCTATGTTATGAAATATTACTAGCTGTGAAAATTAATCAGGCACATTCTTACCTTCAATGACTTTATGAAACCAAATAAAAGTTTTAAAATAGTATTTAGGGGGTAGTCCAAAATGGTATATACAGCATATTGTACCTTGCTTGTTAATGATGTATTTGCATGAGCCTGCAGAATTAAAATTTATTATTTCAGAAAATGAGGAATAACACATGGGTATAGATTTCTCTAATTAATCTCAACATTAAACAATTTATAAATCAGATATCTTTTTCAACATAAAATCGGTAAACATACTACCCAATAAGAATATTGTTGGCAAGTTTTCCTGCCTCATTGCTGCTGTGACTTCCTCGGTATAGTTAATAGCTTCACAGTTGATAACGCTTATCTATATAAACACAAACAATCAAGTATTATCACACATTCTAACAGAATGCTAAACTGTAAAGTGCAAAAAAAGATACTTCTAACACCAAAAAACCCACGTTTTTAAACTAGAGTGAGTTGCCACATGATCCAGGCATCCCACTCCAAGGCATATATTTGGACAAACTTATGATTCAAAATTTACATGCACCCTGATGTTCACAGCAGCGCTATTTTCAATACCCAAGACATGGAAGCAACTTAAGTTGGATAAATGGAAAAAGAATCTATGGTGTACACACACACACACACACACACACACACACACACACACACAGGAATACTACTCAGCCATGAAAAGGAATTAAATAATGCCATTTGTGTGAATATGGATGGACCTGGAGATTATTATACTAAGTAAATGAGAAAGAGACAAATATCATATGATGTCACTTACATATGGAGTCTAAAATATGACACAAATGAACCTATCTACAAAACAGAAACAGACTCAGAGATATGGAGAAACAGACTTGTGGCTGCCAATGTGCAGAGGGAGGAGAGGGTTGGGGAAGGATAGATTAGGCATGTGGGATTAACAGATGCAAACTATTATATACAGGATGGATAAACAACAAGGTCCTACCATATAGCACAAGGAACTATATTCAATACTCTGAGATGAACCATAACAGAAAAGAATAAGAAAAGGAATGTAGGAGTTCCCATAGTGGCTCAGTGGTACCAAATCTGACTAGGAACCATGAAGTTGATGGGGGTTCAATCCCTGGCCTTGCTCAGTGGGTTAAGGTTCTGGCATTGCTGTGAGCTGTGGTGTAGGTCGCAGATGCAACTCAGATCCCACGTTGGTGTGGCTCTGGTGTAGGCTCACAGTTACAGCTCCAATTAGACCCCTAGCCAGAGAACCTCCATATACTATGGGTGCAGCCCTAAAAAAAAAAGACAAAAGGAAAAAAGAAAAGGAATGTATACATATGTACAACTGAATCACTCTTCTGTAATTAACACAGAAATTAACACATTGTAAATCAACCATACTTAAACATAAAATAACAAAAAGGCAATTTTTTCATCTTAATCTAAAGCAAGATATTACAAGTTCATAGGTAAGTCAGTGAAATGTTTATTTCCCAAAAATGATAATAAACTTGTTTTTAAAATAATGTCCTATGATTGAGCTGAGTGATGCCACTAACAATACCTTCAGTATAGTTCTGATCTAAGTTGTATTTTTATGTTATTGAATATATCAGTGATTTAGACTATTCTCACTTAGTATAAATAAAAGGTATAGCAAATTCCATGTGTTTATGATCCTGTAGTGCTTCCGATAAGAGTCTTAACCCATAAAATTAAAATAGGCATATATTTAAAATACAGAACCAATGAACGAAAAACTCACCTCCTTCTCACCCTTACATGTAGGCACATAGGGTAAAATACGTGAAAATGCCACAAAAAAAGCCAAATCAACAAAAGAATATCTCTATGATAAATCTGAGGTGCTTGGCTCCTAAGTAATGAAGTTTTATTTTGAAATTTATAAGTAGTTATGTTTCTGTATTTTTCAACTAAGAAAATTTGTCCTGCCTCATTTGCTGTACTTGGGTAACTTCTCCTCAAATTACAAATAAGTGAAGGCATACCAATTCTAATGACATCATGTCTGAGGGAAAACATTTCTAATAAGCCTATAATAATTATTTCACTATCTGGCTCTGACCAAATGTGATTATGAAAATCTAGCTTTGACATAACTTCAGTGTGTCTTACAACGTTATACCCTGATGGTCTTTAGCCTCTCTCATCATAACTACCGCCCAAAAGAACCTTGGAACATAAGTGCATGCTGTGAATTTGAAAAATAAACCAAAACAAATTCTGACTTTGTCGGTTCTGTGAACTTGAGAGATTGTTTATACTAATTAAGATCCTTGAATGATAGAAATGCATTAAACAGAACCTTATTTACTGACTTCTCAAAGTAATAATCATCATTCATGATAATTCATATTTGTATCCCTGGCTTCTAGTAGAGACCAGTCAAGTACAAGTTAAATGCCTTCTTTAGATATAATTTGTTCAACCCACATAGTGAATTTTTTAAGTGATACAATTGAATTTAGGATATTTTTTTAAAATTCAATTTGTGACTTTTTTTAAATAAAAAAAAAAATGTCAAACTGCACAGGCTAGCACTCCAAACCAAATCTCAAGACAGTGTACATATCTTTAGTTTAACAGCTCTTATCATTATCACTCAAAGCTGCCAGAGTTTGATTTTATATCTCTCTTTTTTTAAATGATTTTTATTTTCTCCATTAGAGTTGGTTTACAGTGTTCTGTCAATTTTCTACTGTACAACAAAGTAACCCAGTCACACATACATACATACATATATATATATATATATATATATATATATTCTTTTTCTCACATTAACTTCCATCATGTTCCATCACAAGTGACTAAATATAGTTCCTTGTGCTATGCAGCAGGTTCCCATTACCTATCCACTCCAAATGCAACAGTTTGCATCTACCAACCCCAAACTCCTAGTCCATCCCAGCCCCTCCCCCTCCCGCTTGGCAACCACAAGTCTGTTCTCCATGTCCATGAATTTCTTTTCTGTGGAAAGGTTCATTTGTATCACATACTAAACTCCAGGTACTAAGTGATATATGACATTTCTCTTTCTCTTTCTGACTTATATGAGAGTCTCTAGCTCCATCTGTGTTGTTGCAAATAGCATTATTTTGGTTTTTTTTAATGGCTGAGTAATAGTCCATTGTGTATATATACCACATCTTAATCCATTCATCTGTCAGTGGCCATTTAGGCTGTTTCCATGTCTTGGCTATTGCGAATAGTGCTGTAATGAACATATAGGTGCGTGTATCTTTTTCAAGGAAAGTTTTGTCCAGATATATGCCCCAAAGTGGGATTTATGGGTCATAGGGTAGTTCTATATTTAGTTTTCGGAGGTATTTCTCAACACATAAATAAACAAATTTTGACTGAATGAGTCTGCAACATGCTATTTTATTCCTTTTTTGAATTTCTAATTCTGCCTCAGATTTTGTTTGATTATTTTGGGATTTTTCTTTTCAGTTTATTTATAATGTTGACTCTACTTAGAAGGTTTTTCTATTTTCTTACATATGCTTTTGAAAGTGTTTACAGCATTTACAGGAAGGTAATGGGAACAGTATTTATGCTGTTAAGTTGAACAGTGGAAGAACTAATAGCACTATTAGGTGGCTTGCGTCTGTCATGTCCAAGGACACCTCTTGGCTGGATCAGAAGGAACAAGGGATAAGATCACAGAGGCAAAGCTGTGTGGGAGGTGGGCAATGGAGCAGACTGGCTCACCTTTGCAGGCTGGTATTTGTTCCCTTTCTATGAATTCCTGTGCTTTTGTGGTAGAACTACTATCTATTTTCCTAAGACAGAAGCTGGGGCTTTTTCTTCCTGCCTTAACCTCTGCATCCAATTAATGATGGATTTCTCTCAACTCAGCCCCTCTTCTCCATCCATTCTACAACTGTCCTAGATAAGCCTCTCACATCCGGACAAGTTGGTATATATTTCTAACTCGTCCTCAGGCCTCCATTATTGTTCTCTTCACATCTATCTTCATGATGCATCTAAAAAAATCACAGATTTTCCTAGAAAGAATTTACTTTTTCACTGAAAAATCCTCAGTGGGTCTTCTTCATGGTTATTGGTATGGATAGATTTGTGTCCCTCCAAATGACATGGGGGAGGGCCTAACCTGCATACTTGGAGACAGAGGCTCTGGAGAAGTAATTAAATTGAAATGAGTCATAGGGTTGGCCCTAATCCAATAGGACTCTTCCAAGAGGAAGAGTCACAGTGCATGTGTGCAGAGAAAAGGCCATGGGAAGACAGGCAGAAGCCATCTGATGTCAAGGAGAGAGACCTCAGGAGAAAGCAAACCTCCCTACACCTTGATCTTGGACTACTAGCTTCCAAAGTGATGGGAAATTAAGTATCTGTTGTTTAAGCCACCTAGTCTACGGTGTTTTGTTACGGAAGCCCTTGGAAACTACTATAGTCATTACAACATCAGACATTCTGAACATGAAAGCCAAGGCCACTATTTTGCCTATATAGACCTCATCTTTTCCTAGTCTCTGACTTTTAACTTCCAGCATCACCAAGCTGCAATAGTTCCCTTCAAATCTGGGCAATACCACATCTTTCTTTTTAGTCCTCTCTTAGGCCTTAGCTTTGAATATCTTTCTGATGCTTTCCTTATATACACTCTAAGATTTAGCTAAGATCTCACCCCTTTATTTTTCCCAGACTACTTCAGGCTACATTAGGGACCCTTTCATTTAGTCCTTTATAGTTTTCTATATCATTCTCACTGCATCTACCACATTTTATTCCATGTAATTGCTTATGCAATCTTTTCCACTAAACCTCCTTATAGTGAGGGAATATTTTAGTCTTGTTTAAGTTCCTAGCAGTTAGCAGGATTCATGGCACAGTAGTGTATATGGAAGCATCTTTAGTAATAGCTTATCTCTATATTTGTGCTATCAAGCCCAAACTTGCTCAGCATCAGTTTTCAATACTCACTTCACACATACAAGCTTTTAATAAAAACTGACTTCACTGGTCGACCCCGGGTATTTGTTGGATGTTTTAAAAGTCAAATTTGTGGAGTTCCCTGGAGGCCTAGTGGTTAAGGACTCAGCATTTTCATTGCTGTGGCTCATGTTCAGTCTCAGGTCTGGGAACTTTCACATGTGATGGCCAACTCTTCTCAACAAAAAGTAAAACTTTCATTTTGGGGGCACTTTTGTATCAAAGTAATGTTATTGACAAAAACAGAATAGCCTTTTGGTTTTTCTTATGCTTTTAGATTGAAATCTGGAAACTGGAATTACCCATAATATAATTATATCCCTAGACTTTAAGTCGAACTACTTGTACATCGTACTGTTTGTATAGAATATAAAATGATTAATGAGAGTGCTTATTCTTGCTTTTATTACAAATGACTCAAATGGAGCTGCCAGAGCCTTTTAAGAAGCAGCATCATGTTATCTATTTAGTGTTGTTGCAGACAAACACTTTCAATTGATATATCTTAGGAAACATCAAGTTCTCTCCCACAGAACAAGACTAACCACCTTCCTTACTCAATGCATAGACACAAAAAAAGTGAAAAAATATTATTTTTGAAGGTCCAAATTCTGCAAAAGTTAATCCCTTCTTTTCTTTCCTTTTTTTTTTCTCCACTTAAGTGGATCATTTGTTCCATTTATGTTTTACCAACCCACACATCTTGCCACAAAGAACCAGAGTCAAGCCACAAAGGTTAAGAGGAGAGTCTGGAAAAGTTCTGTTGAGGTGGAACAAGGAATTAAAATGCCCTCAGTAAATTGTAGTTTCTTTACCTAATCTTCTGTGAATCCCTGATGACCCAAAGAGTAGATGATCCCAGTGATTTTCGTTTAGTTTGGCATACACCAGTTTACATTTTTTCACAATATATGTAACCTATCAGTCATTTATTTGGACCTATAATTAAAATGATTTATATCTCTGATGGGGAAATGATGAAGTGAAGGATGGTACAAACCAGTCAAAGACTGGCTCCTGTAAACACCGGTTTCAGGCCAGATGCACACAGGTCAAAGGAAGGTGTTTGTTTATAGTTTTCCCCTGCACAAGACACCCTCTTCTACCCTGCCGTGAGGATAACCAAGGTTCCATTTCGTTCGTCCCTTTCTGGCTTGGACTGTTAGTGAGGTAACAACACCAGTAACTTGGAAGTAGCTAAGGAGTATCATTCTCAAAGGCCAGAGCTTTAGATAGAAATACCTTTTTCTTTCCTCTAATACTTGACTGACTTTTTTCTTTCTTTTCCTTTCATAGTGAGACAAGTTTAATGGCTTCCAAAAAACTGAAATAGTTAACTCTTTTTTTTTGTTTTTGTTTTTTGTTTTTTTAGGGCCGTTCCTGTAGCATATGAAAGTTCCCACGCTAGGGGTCGAATCAGAGCTGCAGATGCCAGCCTACACCACAGCCACAGCAACTTGGGATCTGAACTGTGTTTGCGACCTACACCACAGCTCATGGCAACGCTGGATCCTTAACCTGCTGAGTGAGGCCAGGGATCGAACCTACAATCCCCATGGATACCAGTCAGATTTGTTACTGCTGAGCCACAACGGGAACTCCCTGGAATAGTTAACTCTTGATTTCCATTTTAGTGCACAGTATTTTCTCCCTGTAATTAGTAAGTTTCCTAATTTTTTTAAATTTATTTATTTTTCCACTGTACAGCATGGGGGCAAGATACACTTACATGTATACATTTTTTTTTTCCACCCTTTGTTCTGTTACAATATAAGTATCTAGACATAGTTCTCAGTGCTACTCAGTAGGATCTCATTGTAAATCCATTCCAAGTTGTATCCGATAACCCCAAGCTCCTGATCCCTCCCACTCACTCCCTCTCCCCACCGGGGCAGCCATAAGTCTCTTCTCCAGGTCCATGATTTTCTTTTTCGTGGAAATGTTCATTTGTGCTGTATATTAGATTCCAGTTATAAGTGAAATCATATGGTATTTGTCTTTGTCTTTCTGACTTATTTCACTCAGTATGAGATTCTCTAGTTCCACCCATGTTACTATAAATGGTATTATGTCGTTCTTTTTTATGGCTGAGTAGTATTCCATTGTGTATATATACCACATCTTCCGAATCCAATCATCTGTTGATGGACATTTAGGTTGTTTCCATGTCTTGGCTATTGTGAATAGAGCTGCAATGAACATGCGGGTACATGTGTCTCTTTTAAGTAGAGTTATGTCTGGATATATGCCCAAGAGTGGGATTGCAGGGTCATATGGAAGTTCTATGTATAGATTTCTAAGGTATCTCCAAACTGTTCTCCATAGTGGCTGTACCAGTTTACAAGTTTCCTAATTTTTGGTAGATTAATAGACATTGTGAGTTTATAATACATTTTTATTTATTTTTATTTTATTTTTTAATATGAAAAATCATTTTCAAGTGTTTGGTTGCTACTAAAAGCAATATATAATATATATATATATTTTTTTTTTCTGTTACAAATGAATCATACCATTTACTATGGAATATCTAACAATGGTACACTTAGTATATGTGTTGATAAGAGATATTAGGATGCTATAAAAACTATATCAATTATTTTTATGGTGGAACATATGGAATTGTTTTATCAAATTTTAAAATGCAATTTGAACTAGAGCAGGGAGAAAGAATCATTTCTGATTCCACATTGTTTTAAGATTTTTTTCTGTTAAGTCATATTACATAATTTTAAACATTTAAAATTTTTAGATATGGAATTCACTAGTTTTAATTTTTCACTGACTTTTTAAAAAATGCCTAATTTTAGAGGTTGTTCATTTGAAGCCTGTCCAGTGCTTCCCACATCCATTTTCCTTCATCAATTTGACCTCAACTACCTGGAAGGGAGGGCTGGTGCCAACACAGAGGCAGCGCCTAAGCCTCAGGTCAGAAACAAAGTGAAGGAGAATCTGCAAAGGCCTAAGCAAAAGTTGCAACAACACTAAAATTTGAATTCAAATTTAGTGCCAAAAATCTCTTTTTCCATGCAGGATCTCCAGTCAGATCACAGGGCATCCAAAGCTATGAGACTGAAATAGAGACACTGCTTTTCTTTCCTTCAAAATTGAAGTACTATCATGTGGGAACAATGTTCCTCTTCTTTGGTTTGCTTTGATTCTTGCGGGGGAGAGGTCAGAGCAGGGACCTGAAGGATCCTGAGATTCCCAGTCTTTGTGATGGGCCCCGTTATTTCCAGTAAAGGGAAAACCATTTTACCATATTCCACATAAAATACTGAACTCCTTTGGAGTAGTGGACTGATAGTTTTGATTATCTCCCCAGCATTTATTTCTCTTGTTTTCTGTCAAGAACTTACAAATTTATTTTTGGTAAGCATTCTTTTCTTATTTTTAGTCATGTGCCTCCCAGGTTTGTAACCATTTTTAGCTATTGGTTCCATTTAACCGAAGGCGACTTTTAGGGAAAAGGGGGAAAAAACTAAGAGGGATTGGAGTTAGCAAGTTTAGTTTTTCAAACGGCTATGGTTCCTTGTTTTTTTCTTTTTTCTTATTTTCCTTCTGAAAATATCTCAGTGCTGAGGTATGGCTATTTTATTCCCAAACCTATGAGAATATATGTGTGTGTGTGTGTGTGTGAGAGTGTGTATATGCATGCTTACTTAAATAATTCTGGTCCTAGTCTTATGGAGAAGGAGAATTCTGATCCTATTTAGGCTTCATAGCCTCTTTTTTCTTTTTTTTTTTTCCCTTCTGAAAATATCTCAGTGCTGAGATATGGCTATTTTATTCCCAAACCTATGAGACGGTGTGTGTGTGTGTGTGTATGTGTGCGTGCGCATATCTACTTAAATAATTCTGGTCCTAGTCTTAGCAAGTTTAGTTTTGCAAATGGCTATTGTTCCTTGTTTTTTCTTTTTTAAAATAATTCTGGTTCTAGTCTTATGGAGAAGGAGAATTTTGATCCTATTTAGGCTTCATAAACTCGGTCTACAAAGTGTCCAGCGATACTAGAAAACACATGGTGATACAAATTCGGAAAGACTCCTTGACTTTTCTAAGCTCCTAGACCGGATTGTCCAGAAGGCATTTCCTTACAAGAGAATTTATCATTTTCAATAGTAACAAATTTTGTGTTCAAACTCTTCCTTCTGACATTAACTAGTTCTATTCCACAGTTTTGCCTGCTGGGTTTAAAAATGTAGTTGGCTTCCCACAGTACTGGTTACTTCATTACAAGGAAAATGCTGGGGTGATAACATTGCCTAGAATCCCTCCTAACATTCTATCTCCATTAATTCTAATGTAAACAGTGTGTGGGTGACTATTCTTTATGTGGTCTATCAAGATGTTTTCAATAATATTGACAGGAGGAAATGAGACAGCTGAAACCAAACTCACAAGACCTCCTTAAAAATCCACAGAGATGATTATTTGAAATACATCACTTATATACGAGGGAGAAAATCTTCAAACATTGATTACTCATTGCCCAAGTCTAAAGAAACGATCTGTGAAAACATTTCTAAGCCACAGTCTTTGTCAAGCTAGTGACATTTTTCATAGTTCAAAACACAGCCTCTTGTAAGTATGTAGAAGAACCCCTAAGAGGGAAGCAAACACTTTCAAGAAATAATAATAGCCTTGATTATATCTGTAATGTATTATACAGTAGGACACCTAACATTATTCCTATTAAGTGTAAATAATTTTGTGATACTTCACATAAAATTCTGAATTGCCTTTAGAGCTAGAGTGGGTAGTTTTGATCTAAAATCTATTTCTAGCATCTGTTTCTCTTATTCTCTGTAAGGAACATGCAGATACAATTTAGGTAAGCATCCTTGGCTCATTTTGAGGCATGTGCTTCTCCTGAACTTGGAGTAATTCTTATCTTCAGAGATAACTGCAAAGTAAGACAGTGACAGCATTCTTACACAGGACTATAAAGCCAGGAAAGGGGCAGGGACAAAAGACCATGCATACTAGAGAAATGAGGCCTGAGGTCCCAAAACTTAAAAAAAATGGAAGCCCCTAGAAGAGAACACAGGCAAAACATTCTCTGATATCAACCTTACAAATGTTTTATCAAGTCAGTCTCCCAAAGCAATAGAAATAAAAGCAAAAATAAATCAATGGGACCTAATCAAACTGACAAGCTTTTGCACAGCAAAGGAAACCATAACAAAAATCAAAAAGACATCTCACAGAATGGGAGAAAATAGTTTCAAATGATGCAACTGATAAAGGCTTAATCCCTAAAATATACAAAAAAACTTCTACAACTCAACAGGTAAAAAGCCAACCACCCAATGGAAAAATGGGCAAAAGACCTGAATAGACATTTCTCCAAGGAAGATATACGGATGGCCAACAAGCACATGAAAAAATGCTCAACATCCCTGATTAGTAGAGAAATGCAAATCAAAACTACTATGAGGTACCAACTTACACCAGTCAGAATCGCCATCATTAATAAGTCCACAAAGAACAAATGCTGGAGAAGATGTAGAGAGAATGGAACCTTCCTGCACTGTTGGTGGGAATGTAAATTGGTACAACCACTATGGAAAACAGTATGGAGGTATCTCAGGAAACTATACACAGTACTACCATATGGCCCAGCAACCCCATTCTTAGGCATATATATAGACAAAACTTTCCTTGAAAAAGACACATGCACCCGTATGTTCATTGCAACACTATTCGCAATAGCCAAGATATGGAAAAGACTTAATGTCCATTGACAGATGATTGGATTAAGAAGATGTGGTATATATGCATAATGGAATACTTCTCAGCCATAAAAATGAACAAAATAATGCCATTTGCAGCAACACGGATGGAACTAGAGACAATCATACTGAGTGAAGTAAATCAGAAAGAGAAAGAGAAATACCATATGATGTCACCATATCTGGAATCTAATACATGGCACAAATGAACCTTTCCACAGAAAAGAAACTCACGGATATGGAGAAGAGACTTATGGAGAACAGCCAAGGGGGAGGAGGAAGGAGTGGGAGGGACTGGGAATTTGGGGTTAATAGATGCAAACTATTGCCTCTGGAATGGATAAGCAATGAGGTCCTACTGTATAGCACTGGGAACTATGTCTAGTCACTTGTGATGGAGGATAATATGAGAAAAAAGAATGTATACATGTATGTGTGACTGGGTCACCTTGCTGTACAGTAGAAAATTGACAGAACACTGTAAAGCAGCTGTGGAAAAAATAAAAATCATTATTAAAAAAATGGAAGCCCCAAAATAAAATTCAAAAAACTTTCTGACTCAAAGTTCAACTTCATGTGCTTTAAGGGATTTCCCAAAACCAAACTCTTCATCCAGAGGTCAAGAAATTAAAAAAAAATAAAATAAGTATAGCAAAAAAAATTACAAATGTAAATGCATCTTAAATTTCTTTGGAATATGAAGCTGATGTATTGCTAAAAACATAATGGAAAGAGATTCTTTCTGAGATAGGGATTCTTTAAACACTTCTTTCGTGACTTTTATAGGAAAACAAACTTCAAAATCCAGACTGACACCTCTTATTCAGCAATAGAGGATGATTTAAAAACATGTATCTCTAGTTATAAAAAAATAACTGCTTCAGCATTGCACTGTTACGCATGGGAGAAAACATAAACTTTTCTATCCTCAAGGCTCTTTGAGGCAAGTATTTTACTTCTTACTTGCTCAGAGAAGCGAGGTGGACCATGACACATGGCTTGGATTTCAAACCAAAGTGTGCCTGTCGAGATTTCTAAGCACATGCTCTAAACCTACAAGAGGAGGCATATGTATCTGAAGAGTACGGGACCGGTTTCTAAACATCTTCCTAAAGCTAGCATCATTTTGGAACTCTTGCAAGAGACACCTTTCTCTTACAAAGCCTCTATACCAATGTTGAATACCTCATTTTTGAAATGTAAAGTCTAAAGAATTTAAAGTAAGTGTTTTTCATCTTGACAATAAATGAGACATTTTTATTTCATAATACCAAATATGAGTCAATCTGATTTCCAAATAAAATAGTTATGAAAATAGATTAATTTGTATATAATTAGACTTAAAGGTGCAGGACCACATTTAACTCTGGATTAATCATTTTATCTATTTAAGCACCACAACCACCAATAGTAAACTAAAATAAACATGCTCTACCTTCCTGACACAGAAAATATTTTAAAATTGAACAATCAAATAAATGGATGAGAAACATATTCCTCTACTTCTTAATAAATGATAGAAAAAGTGAACCTTCTGAAACCTTGAACCATTAGATAACAATAGACTCCAGGGTAAGTACATTGCTTTTTCCTTAAAATTAATCTGCATTTAAGAAATACATATCATAAATGTTCTATACACCTGTAACTCAGAAATTATGAAGTTATGTTTTCATCTATTTGTATTTGTGTATGTGTGTGAATAAATATGTATGCAAACACTGCTGGCATAATAGTTTCAAAGCTGCCATTCATAGGATACACTGAGTTCATTCTATAACCATGTTTTTCAATTGTTTTCCACAAGAAATTGTGGTACAATAGACAAAAAGGATCTAGGAAGTTAGAGTGTAGCTCCTTTTTGTCATTTGTTGCTGACATTCTTTTATAATGCAATTACAGCTATCAAATATGTATTTTTCATTATATCAAATGGAGAACTATCTTTTCCTTTACATACAATGATGTAGCATTTTAGAGACATGTTATGTACCTCACAACTTACACTGAGACACATTGTTCCTGCCAGTTTGCAGAAGGAGGCTCATATTCTATGCCAATATCCATGTGGGCTTGTGCTGCTTTTATTAACTTAGGCTTTTCTACTTCTATGACTTGCACTGAAAGATTATACGTATTTTGTTGTTATAGGTGTGGTATTTTTTTTAAATGCCACAGCAGGGAAGTGTTATTGGAGGAAATAATTGAATGGAGAGTCATCTGAAGGACTCTGTTTGTTGTTTGTTTGTTTCTTTTTGAGAACTGAACTTATTAGCAAGTAATTCAGAATCCTATCTCCTCAGACAAGGATGATCTACTTGTATTGTTTGGAAAGGTGAAAGGGTATTTATTAGGACAAATTTTGCAGAGACTAATTTTGTGAAAAAAGAGTACATTTTTGTGAACCTGGTTCCAAAAATACTGCAGAGAAATAATTCACAGTGTCTAGAAGGTTGTAAACAATGAAATTAGTCATAGGTATTTTTACGTCATATACTAATGGAAAGACAAAATTTTTGGTTTGGGGAGAGAAATAAGATAATAAAAAGCAGTATCTAAATAGGTTAGAAACATATAGATTATATATTAGAATCTCACATATAACATATTCATATAACAGAAATGTTCAAGGATGTAGCATGCTGCCAGGCCTTGATGGGCATGATTACAAAATTAAAACAAAAACTATTATTATGAAATAAAAAATAAGGAGATAATATTAGAATACTGTCTTTGATAAGATGTTCTTATTGGTAGAAGAGTCATAAATCTTTCATATAACACTACTATACTGTATTTGATAAATTCAAATCTATAGGAGTATACTTATTAAATCTAAGATGTACAGAGTTGTTTAGATCAGTGGTGAAGGTTTGGGAACTTCAATGTGTCTCTAAATAATTCAACAACAATAATTTTAGCTGAAAACGTTCTTTTTAAGATTAATTATCATCTAGTCACCTTCAAACCCATAGTTTCCTCCTTTTTTAATAACCATCTCTTGTCTTTTTTATTACTTTTTTGAAAGTATAGGTACATGTTTATTTACAAAGGTGATATTGTATTAAATAGCTATTTGCAATGCCTTTTTAAATTAATTTTAAAATATGGTTTTTCTCTTGGCTTTCCCATCAAGGTTCAGCAGTTAACGAATCTGACTAGCATCCATGAGGACACAGTTTTGATCACTGGCCTTGTCAGTGGGTTAAGGATCCAGAGTTGCCAATGAGCTGTGGTGCAGGTCACAGACAAGGCTCGGATCCTGCATTGCTGTGGCTGTGGTGTAGGCCAGCAGCTACAGCTCTGATTCAACCCCTAGCCTGGGAACCTCCATATGCTGCAGGTGCAGCCCTAAAAAGCAAAAAATAAATAAATTAATTAAAAGATAAAATAAAACATGCATTTCTCTTTCTATATTGTAATATTTTTGTAGAATTGTATTCTTTTCCAAGTATTCATTCCTCAATACACTAAGAAGTGCAAGAAAGAGCTCCAAATGTTTATTTTCACAAGGTTGATAGTACTAATAGTCATTGGTACTAGCATTTTTGGAAAGACCTAAGTCTTTTTGAGCCAAAGCACTTAAACAAATATTTATATAAGGAAATCAGCACATATGCATGAAAAAAAAATATTTTGCTTTTACAACTTGGCAAGCCTAGCTATGTATAAATATGATTTACATATTTTCCTGAAACACATGTGAAAAAGTAAATATCAAATCTACAGAAAGAGGTATCAATTAATGTATTTTTTCTATTAAGAAATATTAGATTAATGATTATTCCCCAATACCTTAGGATATAACATTTTTCTTACAGTTAATTTAATCATCCCAACACACAATGGGAAAATTCAAAATATATTATGCAAGAGTAGTTTATTAACTATACTTTATTTAATCATATTCTTAATAATAAAGAAACGATAAATTAGTTAAAACCTGTGTCTAATAGAGTATGCATGGAGGCAAGTTGACCATTTGTTTTCAGCACAATCTGTCAGGCAATGAAAAATAAAATGGAAATACTAAATACGAATAAAACTTTCTATTAAAATAAAGTTACCATACATTAGTACAAATAAAGATCTTGTTTCTTTTTTTATAACACTTATCAAAAGCTTTATAAAGATCTATGCTATATAAATGTCGTTACATGAAACATTAAAAATTTTAATGTTCCCTGTTACTTATATTCAAGTTTGATTACAAAAGGCCAGCATGATACATTTTCTCACTTACAAGCATTTCATAGTACATTGTGATGTATTTAGTTTCTAACTCACTGTTCTAAAGTTGGTACATTAAGTGATATCTATTTTTTCCATACACCATACAAATATCAACTTATTCCCCATTATTACTAGTAAGTTCACCTTTATTGAAGTACTCCTATAGAAAATTGTTTAAACTCTAAAACATTAAAAAAATTACAAAATCCAGTTTCAATTTTTTTTACTAACAATTATATCATCCATACTTGAGTGATTTTTCCTGAAAACTTATCTTAAGGCAGAAAATAAATGCCATATAATTGAACAAGCTTCATGTCATGTTTTCATTATTTATATGTGAATATGGCAACCAACTACTAACACTGTACATACACACACATATGTGTACTTTCTTTTTAGGAATAGTGACTGGTTCATCCTTGTCTCCTGGGTTAATCCTTTTATTACAAATAGCACATATTTTAGACAAAGCACTCTAGGCAATAGGTTGTAGTAGTTATCATGGATTTTGTAGCCAGATTTCCCAGGTTAAAACTGCACCTTTGCCATGCAACTATATAACTTTGGGATATTAATTAAACTCTCTGTGCTTTAGTTTCCCTTTCAGTAAAGGAAGGATGACAATAATATTCATTTCTCAGGAGTAAAGGAAGAATTAAATGAGTTAATTCATGTAAAGTACTTGGAACACTGTTTGGCTCATACAAAGTTCTCAAAAATACTGCTTATATATGGTTATAACTGGACTATTTAGTAAACAATCAGTTTTGTTATACCCATGCATGTTTTCCCAAGAAGCATAATATTATACAAAACACCTTATAAACATAGTTGATTCAAATAAAAAGGGATTGAGAGGCTGCAAAATTCCTGATTCACAACAATTACATTATTTCTATCAAAAATATTAATAATGAAAATGCATGCATGACTGTAACAGGATATTAATAAAACCTGAGCCAAACCAATCTAGTATTTGGTTAAGTGTTTCCATGAGAGGAAATGAGTTACTTCTCTCACCATCATGGTCATAATCAGGAGCACTGTTTTCGTCTTTTTTTTTTTTTCTTTTGCCATTTCTTGGGCCCCTCCAGCGGCATATGGAGGTTCCCAGGCTAGGGGCTGAATCGGAGCTGTAACCACCAGCCTATGCCAGGGCCACAGCAACGTGGGATCCGAGTCGCATCTGCGACCTACACCACAGCTCACGGCAACGCCGGATCCTTAACCCACTGAGCAAGGCCAGGGACAGAAGGCGCAACCTTAATGGTTCCTAGTCGGATTCGTTAACCACTGAGCCACGACGGGAACTCCAGAAGCACTGTTTTCAATGAATCTTAAAACTTTACCATTTCATCATCCTTGGGGTAAATAAACCTCCAAATTCCTCAAATAAGGCAATGTATTGGCTTAAAATAAATTCTTTATCAAGTTAATTTCTATGTGTTTTAATTACTTATTAGTATAGTGGGAGAGATAAAAATGTGTATTTCTTAGTGTTATTGAGAGGAATAAATGAGATAATGAAAGGTAAATTATTTGTTTATGGCAAATAAAAAGCACACAATACATGCTAACAGGTATTATTATTAATAACAACAGAATATGCTTCCTATTTATTCAAGTTCAAAATATCCTAGATGTTACAACTCTAGATAAAGGTGAAATCAGAAAGCAAGAAGGGGTATTTTCCTAAAGACAAACTAAATGGCTACATTGATCAATTTTGTAAGGTTGCTTTCATTAAATTCCTATTCTTGTTTGACCAACATATTGAATTACATAAAATGTGAATGGATTTGAATATTTCAATTGATTTTTCTGATTTATTAAAAAAGTGAAAGACTATTTTTTGTTTTGTCTTTGCTAGGGCCACACCCGAAGCATATGGAGGTTCCCAGGCTAGGGGTCCAATCGGAGCTGTAGCTGCCAGCCTGTGCCAGAGCCACAGCAATGCCAGATCTGTGCCGCATCTGCAACCTACACCACAGCTCACAGCAACATGGGATCCTTAACCCACTGAGCGAGGCCAGGGATCAAACCTGCAACCTCCTGGTTCCTAGTTGGGTTCATTAACCACTGAGCCATGATGGGGACTCTGAAAGACTATTTCTTGTGACAAAAAATATCTCAGTGCATCATAAATTATCAGAGAAATGCAAATTAAAACCTCAATGAGCTATCACCTCACACTTGTCAGAATGGCCATAATCAAAAAGTTTACAAATAATAAATGGAGAGGGTGCAGAGAAAAGGGAACTCCTACACTGTTGGTAGGAATGTAAATTGGTACTACCACTATGGAGAATGGTTCCAAGTTTCCTTAAAAAACTAAAATTAGAGGAATTCCTGTTGTGGCTCAGGGGTTAACGACTCCACTTAGGAACCATGAGGTTGCGGGTTAAATCCCTGGCCTTGCTCAGTGGGTTAAGGATCCAGCATTGCCATGAACTGTGGTATAGGTTGCAGACTTGGCTCGGATCCCATGTTGCTGTGGCTCTGGCGTAGGCCAGCGGCTACAGCTCTGATTCGACCCCTAGCCTGGGAACCTCCATGTGCCGCGGGAGGGGCCCTAGAATAGGCATAAGGACAAGGAAAAAAAAAAACTAAACTAAAAATAGAATGAAAATATGACCCAGCAATCCCACTCTTGGGCATATATCTGGCAAAGATAAAAACTCAAATATTCAAAAAGACTCATGCACCACAATGTTAACGGCAGAAATATATACAATAGCCAAGATAGGGAAGCAACCTAAATGGCCATCAACAGATGAATGGATAAATAAGATATGACACACACACACACGCACACACACAAACACACAATGGAATATTACTCAGCCATAATGAAGAATGAAATACTGCTATTTGCAGCAACATGAATGGATCTAGAGATTAACATAGTGAAGGATGGAAGTCAAAGACAAATATTATATAATATCACATATATGTGGAATCTAAAAAATAACACAAATGAATCCATATACAAAACGGAAATAGATTCAAACTTAGAAATCAAATTTATGGTTACCAAAGGGGAGAGTAGGGGGAGAAATCAGAAGTATGAGATTAACAGATACAAACTACTATACACAAAATAGATAAGCAACAAGGATTTATATAACACAAGGAACAGTATTCAATATCTTCTAATAACCCATAATGGAGAATAATGTAACAATAAACATATACATAACTGAATTACTTTACTGTTCACCTGAAACTAACAATATTATGAATCAACTATACTTCAATTAAAACAAGAAAAAAAATTCTTGGTGCCTTAGAAGAAGAAAAAAAAGCATGGTGAGAGAATTATGGACTTTGAAGTCAAAGAAAGCATATGTGTCTGCATCATCTTATAATAAGTAAGTAAGTTGAGGTAAATTTCTTAATGTTGTGTAAATACTTAGCCTCTTCATCAAAAAAAAAAAAAGGAAAATGAAAGGCAGTCAAAATACTTTTAAAGCCACTCCCCCAATATCCTCAACAATGTTGCTTATTTGTTTGTTTGTTTATTTTTGTCTTTTTAGGCTGCACCCACATATGGCATATGGAAATTCCCCAGCTAGGGATCAAATTGGAGCCATAGTTACCTGACTACACAAAAGCCACAACAATGCCAGATATGAGCCAGATATGTGACCTACACCACAGCTCATGGCAACACTACATCCTTAACCCACTTTGTGAGGCCAGAGATCAAACCTATGTCCTTATGGAACCTAGTCAGATTCGTTTCTGCTGAGCCATGATGGGAACTCCATCAGCAATCCTTAAAATCATTGTAATGAAGGAGAAATTGAAGTATATATTCCGAATATCTGCTAAATATCACTTATTTTCCTCCAGAGTCCAGTGATAGCCAATTAATCAGTGACAGCATTCATGTTCCAAATCCGCTTAGTTCTTTTCCATTTGAATTTAAGCTATACTCAAGATAATTGCTTCAGTATTTTTATCCTATATCCTCTAATTTTCAGAAACTTCTTATCTTTACTCCCCTGGTAATATCTTCTAAACATTTTATACAAGATGTCAAGTCCTACATTCTGACCACAGAATGTAAAATTTCTAAAAAGCTAGAGGTGGGGAAACATCTATGATGATCGTAAACTATGAATGAAAAAAATAATTCTTTTGTTTTATAAATCAAAGGTGAAACAGGACAAATTCCAGGTAAATCTATCATTCTCACTCTACTTTTATTGAGGGTTTTTAAAGGTTTATTTTGTTTAGTTTGTTTGCCAATGCATTTACTAATGGCTACAGGCCCTGGAATTATTGCTAATATTGCTAAATTAAAAGGAACTCAGAAAATATAAAGAATGCCAGGAAACAGATGCCCAAACTTTCTTAAACACTGTTTTTACAAGACTGTTCTTCAAAAAGAAAATTGACATAACTGACACATTAAAATGAAAACTATTTTTCCCATTGTACACACTTATCAATTTAGTTCCTCCAACATATTTGTGTTGAGAATAATATCATGGAAGGGCTGTCTCTCCCCTCCCCCAAAACCATACTTATTAACCTGTGTAGCGTTTTTCATTTTAAAATTAGATATTCTAAGTTTCTAATGTTTTAATCACTTTATCTTTTAATTGTTTAAATTTTTGACTGCACCCACGTCATAGGGAAGTTCCTGGGCCAGAGACTGAATACAAGCTGTGGCTGCAATCTGTACCACAGCTGTGGCAACACCACATCTTTAACCCACTGTGCCAGGCTGGGGATCGAAGTAGTGCCTCAGCACTGACCTGAGCTGCTTCAGAGGCAATGCCAGATCCTTAACTCACTGTGCCACCGCAGGAACTCATATTTTTTACTTTAAGCAGGTTTTTATAATTTTTTGAAAGACCAATCATGTGAGTGGTCTGGACAGAAAATGATGTTTGTAATTTTCCAGCAATGGATCTAATTCTCATTTAGTTCTATATTAGCTGAGGCTACTATATAACATACAAATATTCTTTCCTTCAAAAATAATTCACTCATAGAAAAAGTCTAGATATTTTAAAAATAAGCAAAATATTACTCAACACAAAAATAATGAGGATAAAAAATCACTAATGAGTAAAATGAAAAATAACTTAAATCATCAATTTTTAAGTTTTTGTCTGATGACCTCTTTAATACTTAAAGTTATTAAGATACACAGAGACTATCAGTTTATGTGAGTTTTATCTATTGATATTTAACATATTGGAAATTAAAACAACTGAGATATTTTTAAAAATGTATTGTTGCTACTGCCTTCATCCCTGCTAAGATGCTGGCAGTTTTACCTACTACTGTTTTTGCAGCATCAACGTCTACGTCAAATACAATGAAAAAGGCAAATACTATGTCAGTATTTTTATGAACATAGGTTTGACCCTGTAGAATCCCCAGAAAGGACTTGGGGTTTCTGAATTTCCATAAATGATGCTTAGAGAATAGCTGCACAAAGGGTTAATTCTCTCCAAGGTGCCTATAAGAGACAGCCAGCCCAACTCCCTTTAACTATAATCCTAAACTATCCTGAAATGTTTGAATCATTAACTAAATTTTTAAATTTCAAACTATACATAGGTGACAATTTCATTCAAAAGTAAATTAATAGGAATACTAGGAAGTATTTTTGTAGAATATTATCAAATGTACATTCTCAAGTTTAAACTGGGACAAAATATTAGAAAGCAAGAGATGAATGTTTTCCAGACAGAAACTTACCAGTCCCTCCCTATTTTCTACTTTTGGACTTTGGCAGTGGGAGTTTTCTCTCTCCCTTCTTTCTTCCATTTCCTGCCCCACTTTTCTTTGTGTTTTCTTAACAAACATGCATAAAAACAGTATTACTTAAGGAAATGAGTTCTAGTTTCTATGCTTATCTGTTCTTTCACTCATTTTATTGCATTAGAATATAAATCAATGGAAAAGTTCCTAAAATGAAGGATTATTTTTGATCTGTTATAATTCATAAGAGAAGTACAAGATGTAACATAAAAAAGTGTGTAAAAGGAGCAAAGGAGTATACTCACATTGAAAAATTCATGTCTATACACACAGTTATCACAGAACAATGACTCAGCTACATACATACAAAAACTCCACTGCCATTTCTTCTGCTGCTATTGGAAGAGTTCTTAACTTCACCAGGATTGGATATGGCAAAAACAAGACCTTTTTCTATGCTGTAAAATGCCCTGCAGTGGTACCCATATAAACTGAAACAACTTTTTCAGGAAGATGAGAAACAATTCCCTCTCTCTCTCCCTGCCTCTTTTTTTCCCCCCGCATGTTCCTGATATGACTATGGCACGTAAAAATGAGGGATATGCTAAAATGTTGCTGGGAGATCAAAAGTAAAACTTAATTCACTCATTTAAACAGAAAAAAAATACTCCTATTTTAGACATTTAACATCTTCCCTTCGTAGAAAACTCTAAACAGTATTTTTTTTAAATGTCTCAATTCATGATCTTTGAGTCCAAGATAATTCAAAAGGCAAACAATATATTTATGTCCATGCCTTCAGAAATAACTGCTCATATTTCTTTGATAATATCCCGACTGAAACACCCACTAAATCTAACTTGATTTCAAATATTCAGGTTTTAGCTTTAAAAATAATGCATTAAGGATAGCTATAGAGACTGAAATAGAGTAGTCCTTGCCTAGGGTGGGGAAGGAAATGGGAGTTAACAACAATCAGTATGCAGACTCTCACTGCGGTGATATAAATGTTTTAAAATTGATTCACAGTAGTGATAACTGCAGTGTGTGGTAAATTTACCAAGAGTATACTTGAAATGGGTGAATTATATGATATATAAAAGTGCTACAATGAAGGTATATTTTAAAAATGAATATCCTGAATAAGAGAAGCCAGAAACCAAAAAGTATATACACTATGAATCCATTTATTTAATTTACAAAATGGGCAAAATTAACTTAAAGTGATGGAAAGTCCAATAGGAGCATTTCTATGGCTGGTACAGAGCACAGGGTGGTGTGTCTGAGGTGCCCTTAATGTTCTGTGTCTTCACTTGGTTGTTAGTTGGATGAGCTTGATTTTTGAAAATCCATTGAGGTGTACACTTACAATGTGTGCAATTCTCAGTATATATACTATACCTCAATAAATAAGTGTAATTCATATACATATATATATTCTTGCTCAAAATTCCTTTTCAACTTAAAAATATGGGCAATTCTATGTAAAGCAAGGCTGTTGTGTGACATATTTAAAATATTTATCATTAAAAAAGTGGTATGGGGATGTCATAATATGCGATATTCAAACTACCCACATTTAGGTGAAATTTATGTCCAACTTATAAGATGGGGACTGGTAGGCAATTTTATTGATAAGGGAATGCATTCAAGCTAATTTATCATTGAATTATTAAGGTATCATAAGAGCATGTACACTGACTATAAGGATGGTTGGTAGTGGAGGCTGGCATCAGGCACCTGTGGAAGAGGATCTAGAAGGATTACACAGTGCTGACCAGACACCAATAAGCTTGAGAAGCCATGACAAATAAGGGTGAGGGTTGATGAAGAAAAGCTGCTCCACCATGTTCTTTTTGGTGTCCATCCACTTCTTTAACTAACATCTAAAACATTGTTCTCTTCTGCGATCCTTCCAGGAGCAGCCTAACACTTCCTCCTCAGTCAACAATCCCTAATATCATCTAGGTGAAAGAGTTTTCCTTCTTGTATTGAACCCTTCAACAAATATAAATGGGCTGAAAATAAATTACAGAACAAATGATATAGAGCTTTTTTTTTAGCAGCCAAAAAACTATAATTTCATGTGCAGAAACCATGCCTGGCTTATCTAACCACCAAACCCCAGAGTTAATTGTCATGGTGAACTTCACATCATAGACTTTCAGGTATTCGTGGAATTAAAAAATGGACATATTTTCATTAATATCTGAATGAAAAAATGTAAAATTTTATATTTTATAACACTGAAGCAAAAAATTTTGTATCTGCATTCAAAATGTAAAATTTCTGCAGTAATCAACTGACAACAGTCATTGTTCATATTTATATTCCAAAGCTATAGGATACTATTTTTTAAACTTTGAAGTGTATAAACATAAAATAAAAAGAAACAAAAATAACTCAGATAATAAAGCTAAGATAGCTTTTTTGTTTGTTTGTTTTTCAGCCACACCTTGGCATATGGAACTTCCTAGATCAGGTATTGAATACAAGCTGGAACTGCAACCTATGTAACAGCCACAGCAATGCCAGATCCTTAACCCACTGCACCACAGAGGAACTCCTAAGATAGCTTTTAAATGGCATGACAAAATTGGGTGGCATGTTTATTTCTTCATTTATACATATATTTTATTATATATATATAAACACATATATTTTATTATTCCATATCAGACTTAGTTTTAGGTAAAATCAACAGAAAGCCTGCCCTTTACAATTTACTTTAGACAAGGCAATTGTCTAAAATGCGGTAATATATCATATTTTATGATGTCTATGACATGAAAAATTTGTTGATTAGATATAATAAAGATGGATGTAGATGATAATAAGTGAGTGACATCAGAAGGTCCAAAAAGGATAAATAAATTTTAGCAAGCCTGTTAGTAGTATTAAAAAAAGCTAAAGCACAGAACACACAGAGGGATGGGGGCAGAATGACAGGATGTGAAAACACCAAGCTCCATCTGAAAGACAATGAAAAAAACTGGCTTCTCTAGAGCAAATATCAGATTACATAGTTCTATTGAGGGAAAAATGTGGGAATTACATGTCATACTTTTTTCAGTTCAAGTCCCCAATCTTCAATTCGAGCGCCTAATTTTTTCACGCTTAACTAACATGTTAGTATACAGTTTTATTTATGTGTCCATTCAATGCGGATTCAAACATCTGCACGAATTAACATTTCCTGTCTGTCCTTACCTGTGACATTGATGTAATTTATGATGTAATTTATAACACTGAAGCAAGTTATGAAGAAGGTGGTGCAACATAAATTTTTTTGTATTTCCTAATAATACCCCCTTATAGAGACATAATGAAAAATTTTAGATACAGTATCTTTCTAGAAGTTAAATTACAGAAAACACAATAATAATGTGAAATACAAAAAGATGTTTTTGAATATGATTTAAATTCAAACACATTTAAACTGACCATACCATAATTAATATATGTCCATTAGTAATTAATATGATGTATTCATTAGTAATTATGAGAATCCTTTAATCTGCTATCATTGGCTTGAAAGTGAGAGCTCATTAAAAAGCAGCTCAGGTGGATGTGATCTTCCCATTTCCTGGGAGCTTACAAAATGGAACCAAATTTCTTCTCTCCAAGAGCCAAAGCATTTATTTTGGACACGTGTAAATGTAGTACATTTAACAGTCCAAATACAAGCTAGTATCTTGCCTCCATGGAGAAATAACCACAGTTATTTCAGCTAACTGACAATCCTTCCTTGAGAACCCCCTAGGAGAGCTGGCACAAATGATTTACTCAGGGTGCTTAAAACAGTTTTCCTCTGCAGATTTGTCACTTTATAGATGCATCCCATATAACTCAATAGCTCCAGAGGATCTATTGTAACTATTTTTTGCAATAATTATAAGATTAAGGGCTTATTTTGGGAGCTGTTAATAATATCAATGAAAGGATTAAGACACTTTGGGTGAAAATCATATAGAGATCAAAGAGGTAGTGAAGTTAATGCTTCTGCTACATTTTAAATCACAGAAAAGCAGAAAATCCTCCTCAACTCACACCCTGAATGAAATCTGAAGAACCCTCTGTTTGGTGGTCTGACTAAAACAAATAAAATAACAATTTAGTCATGGTGCTCATTCCATACTACTTATGGAAAACCCCTCCTGAAAGATGATTACAATATCTATGTGCAACAAAATCATTAGACTTCCTTTAAGAATAATGTCAGAGAATTGAATCATAGTTGGCGGTATGTATGTCAATCAGATACACAGGAATGAGAGAGCCACACAAGATAAACCAAATGCAACCAAACAGAATCCCTAAGTTTAAAATCTTATTTTTCATTAACACTCACCTTAGCATTTGCCAGCATTTTAGAAATAGACAAACAAATGCCTTCAGATTTGCCCATTGAGATTGCTATCCTTCAAGGATTCCTCAGATGACTTGATTGTCATAATCCTGGCATGTTATAATTTCTTTCAAGAATTTATACAACAGTGATTTATAAAAATATTAGCTATCAATATATTTATCATACACAAGAATATATGTATATGTATATATCAGAATTTTAAATATCAAGAAGATTAAAATAAGACAGGCTTTCTTAAGCCACAAGAAAGTCAATTCTTCAAATCTGTTTTTGCTTTTATAATTCAACTTGTTTATTTTTACATATGCTATGATTCCCCCATATTTTAAGAAATCCTGAAACAAAAGACAGAAGTGCCTAAATGGAAATGCTAGTAAAAACCAAATTCACTAAGTAAATCATTTATTGATTAATTATTAGTAGTATTATTTTGTTTTTTGTCTTTTAGGGCCACACACGGCATTTAGAGGTTCCCAGGCTAGGGGTCTAATCACAGCTGCAGCTGCCGGCCTATGCCACAGCCACAGCCATGCCAGATCCTAGCCACATCTGTGACGTACACCACAGTTCTCATGCAACGCCAGATCCTTAACCAACTGAGCAAGGCCAGGGATCCAACATGCAACATAATGGTTCCTAGTCGGATTCGTTTCTGCTGCGCCACGACAGAACTCCCTGATTAATTAAAAATTACTTTGTGAGCAAGTAGTCAGAAAGTACAAAGGCTTATAGTGAATGGATGACTTTGTCACTAATTTCTTATAAATCATAGCAATAATGAGTGAATAATTGAGAGATTTAATACTTAGCTAATTTATCAAGAAAGTTTAATATAAACATTCTATAGTATGGATTTCTTTGGATTAGTCTCTTTAAAATTAAAGATCTTTTAGTTATCTAATGATATCTCATGGCACCCTCATTTATATTATTTTAATATATTTTAATATATTTAATATATCAGATAGTTTAAATATATTAAATGGATTAATTTCTATACTAAACATCAAAATAATAATTTTTTATTGCTTTCTAAGGCCAAATAATCATCTCTAGTATATTTTGATTAATGGTTATAAAATTGTTTATTTATATTTTACTCTTTTTTCTACATTGATGGAAAACAGCATTAGCAGTAAAATAATCTGTAATTTCTGGAGAAATTATAAAATTCTATTTTTGAAAACCGTTGAAACATAAACTTAGTTTAACTAGTAAACTCAGTTCTATAGAACACAGAGTAGACCGCGAAACAATGAATAATCTAATACATTTTAATATTTTCCAAATGCCATCTGTAATTTCTAGCACCAGCATTTTAATATGTAAAATAGTTTGATGTTGAAAAAGTAGCTCAAAGTATCCTAAAGTACACAATATTATTTATGCTCTTACCTACACTCAGTATGTCACACAGATGCATGTTGAGTTTATATTAAGTGCACAAAAGATATTCGTACCTTTGAGACATAATCTTATAGGCATCAGGCAGATAGCATCGGATATTCTCCATCTGAGCGGGGTCAGAGTCACAGATTTTGTCGTCGGTCCTCCCATAGTTGGCGCTCTCGATCATGATAACATCTGTTCCTGGACAGCGGAGCTCTATGGGGTAGCTCTCACAGGACAGCTCTCTGCGCACCACAGCCATCGGAATGGGAGCGCGGCTGAAAGCTACCAGGAGGAAAAAGAAAATCAGTCATCTCTGCTTCCTACAAAGCAAGTACCTGTCTGGGGTATACTAATACCAAGGGAAAAAGCGATGTGATTCATAATTTTACCTAAAAATAGAATAGCTCTCAGTTTAGTAACCTGACAGGATTTTTAAAAGTCTAATACCACAATTATTTCTTAAAAACTTTATCTGACACTTTTTTTTTCTTCCTTATAAATGGAAAAAAGCACCCTGGATTTTCTAAAACACTGGCTGGTATGTGAGGTACAGACTATACAGAATATCATACAATTTGTAGAATGAGATTTTCAGATGAATCTCAGGAATATTATGTGTCTTGTTTTTTTATGAAAACCATTACCAAAAAAAAAAACAGCACTGTTCTTGAGTGTGTATGTGTGTGTGTATATATATGTATATGTGTAAATATATGTATATATATAGTAATGCATTTCAAATTTAAAACAGATTCATTGTTTCAAGTAATAATTAACATAATCAGTGTCTTTTAGGAGTTAATTATAGAAATAGTGACTATTCTTTAAGAAAACAGATTTATAGAAAACAAATTAAGTTTTCCTTCAGCTCCCTTCCCACACCTTCCCTCCAATGTCAAGCGGTAACCAGTTAACAATGTGGTGACTTTCCTATAAGAGTTTTCTACAGAAAAAAATAAATAAACACTGCATGTTTATTTTGATCCCACCTTTAATTTTACTTAAGTAACTATTAATCAGGTAGTTTCACAGTACACATACTGTTTGATACTTTGGTATTGTTTGATACTTAGACTTATTTTACCTATTAATTTGACAATATATGCTAGAAATTTTTTCATTTCTACCTTGTATCCCTGATTTTTAATGGCTGCATTATATATATGTGTTTGTGTATATGTGTGTGTGTGTTTATGTATATATATATATATAGTATATTTAATTGGTCTCATTTAATGGACATTTATAAATGTCCCAGTATTTTTTTATCATAATATTACAGAGAAGTATAAATATATCTGTTATTTGCCTATAATATTTTACAAATATATTATTCCAAATATATTTCATAGTATATATATTTCATGGTATATTTCTACAAATGAAACTGATGAAGCAGTAATTATATTTGAAGTTTGGCGATATGAACAGCTAAGTGTTCAAAAACTTAAAACAAATTGGGCACTTTCTCCAGCAGTACTTTCCTCTTCAAAACTATATATTATTAATTCCTTTATATATTGACAATGTGATAGACAAAAAATGATAAAATCATCTTTATTTTATTCTTCACCATTTTATTTATACAATGAAATATATTTTCATATGTTTATTGAGGTTCCATATTTATTTTATTTGTGAACTTCTTGCTTACATGTATGCATAGGTTATTTTAAAGTTCCTTGCACAGCAAGGAAATTGAAAGCTTATTTTTTATACTTGTGGCAATTATGTTTTTCTAGTTTGCTGTTTAGTTTCAGATGTCTGTTGAGCATATATATTTCATTTTTATACAGAAAACTGTCTATCTTTTCAAGTCAGATCTAATAGTTTTGTCATTCATAATTGTGAACATAATCAGTACATTATTGGAAGATGGTCAAACATTTAATTGTACAATCTCAACATGTCTTCTTTTAAAACCATGTAATTGAAATTCCAGAAATTAAGTATTTACCAAAGAGCTAATAAGTTGACTTTCACACAAGAGCATTAATTACAGAGATCTCTATGTGATAGATATAAATTGGCATTGATGATTGATTTACTTACTAATGTGCACATACATAAAAATGTATAAATAAATACATTCAATTTTTCTTACGCTTTTTTTACTAAGCATGAAATGTGGGAAGCAAAGAAGGAAGGAGACAAGCAAGAAAGTGCAAAAAGAGTGGGAATGGGAGAGGGAGATTTTATTACTATAAATATTTTTTGTACTTAAAACTTAGAGAAAATATTGATCTGGTTTGTAAAACTATACCTGTATTTCAAAATTGAGAATGACATTAGTTTTTAACCTCATTTGTATACTATTTTGGGAAAACTATAAATGTCCTGAAGACCTCACACATAATTTCCAGGCAAGTCACTCAAGCTGCACTGCACAGTTCATTCCATTCTGGTTGTCATTCAACATCTTCATTAATGTATATAGTATTTTAAGTAAGAAAATTATTGCAGTAAAAAATGTTCCAATTTGGGAATCCAGTTTTATGATTTCAGTCAATTTAAATGGAATCATAGATGTTTTTTGTTTGCTTTTTTATAAAGGGTTCTGAAAATTTTTTCAAGAATTTTTCAGAATGTTTTACAGCAAACTTTTGAGCATTTCCTAAGAGATGATTTGTTTCTTAATTTCGTAGAGTCATTAAAAAAAAAAAATCACAGTGAAACTGCTTCCAAACACTGAGTTGATCTTGCTGTATTTTGTTAACCTAACCAATTAAGTTAAATTGTTAAAAAAAAAAAAACAAGTTAATTGAGTAAAGAAACAAAAACAAATAAGTAAATCATACAGTCAAAACATTTGTTTGACTAAGTGGACAATTTGGTTGATTAAACTCATCAGTCAGTTTTGTCAAAATATGTGTACACAAATATAGCTTTAATCCAGGTTTTAACTGTCAAAAATATGATTTAGAATCAGACACTAGACAGTTGCAAAGTCAACTAAAATGTGGAGGGCCAAATTTTCCATGTATCTCTCTTGACCCTAGAAGAAGTATTCAACAGCTATGGATATGGAAATTTTTTATAGGGTACCAGGGTTGATTTGTGGATGCTTTCCTCCATTTAACTTATAATTGCATTTGCACCAGTAACTCAGTGATAAATTGCATTCCTAAATAATGAATGCTTTGTTTAAAGCAATATATTACTGGAAACTATTCTATAACAGTATCTAATTAGCTACTTAAATTACTTTTAATCATATTGCTAAATGCTTTAATCAGCAACCAAAGTCCAGTGGAAAAATACGCTTAAGTTAAAAGTTTTTTGTTGTTATTTTGTTTACCATTCAGTTATCATGATAACAATGGAGGGACTCTGGTTACTAGAGAAAAGACTGAGACATGGAAAATATCAACAATTCAATGCAAGTTAGATAGTGAAACTGTCTATTATATTTTTTATCAGAGTAATGTAGCACTGGACCCTGTGAAGTGGCTACGGAAAACTAATATGGGGATAAGAAGGCATATTCTTGAGCTCCTTCCCACTGTGATTCCATGAGTTTATCTATTTTAACAGGAAGAGAGGGCCACCTATTTGGTGTGTAATAGATATTGGCTGGATAAACTCGAAAATCTTTAGATGTGAACTCAGGTAAACGTCTGGTAGGATACTGCACTTTGGACCTCCCCGCTGACCATGGGGCCAAAGGGACACCAATGAAATTGAACTTCACAGCTAAAGACAGCAAGAACCTCAGGAGGTGCCCAAGTTCCATGTCAAATGCATCCCTCATTTAAAGTGCTCCTGACCAGGGAATGAACAACAAGAGAACTAGCTCTGATTCATTTTTTTTTTTTTTTAAGATTGGTTCCTTTTTTATTAAAGCTTTTTGACATGAGTTCCCTTTTAAATTTATTTTAGAATGATTTTTATTTTTTCCATTATAGCTGGTTTACAGCGTTCTGTCCACTTTCTACTGTACAGCAAAATGACCCAGTCACACACACACACCTATATACACATTCTTTTTCTCATATTATCCTCCACCAGGTTCCATCACAAGTGACTAGATATAGTTCCCAGTGCTATACAGCAGGATATCATTGCCTATCCACTCTAAATGTAATAGTTTGCATCTATTATCCCCAGATTCCCAGTCTATCCCACTCCCTCCCTCTTTTTTTCTCCCCCTTGGCAACCACAAATCTGATCTCCAAGTCCATGAGTTTCTTTTTTGTGGAAAGGTTCATCTGTGGCATATATCATATTCCAGATGTAAGTGAGATCATAGGATATTTGCCTTTCTCTTTCTGACTTAATATGCTTAGTATGAGAGTCTCTAGTTCCATCCATGTTGCTGCAAATGCCATTATTTTGTTCTTTTTTACAGATGAGCAGTATTTTATTCTTTATACATACCACATCTTTTTAATCCATTCATCTGCTGATGGTCATTTAGGTTGCTTCCATGTCTTGGCTATTGTGAATAGTGCTGCAATGAACATGCAGGTGCATGTGTCTTTTTCAAGGAAAGTTTTGTCTGGATATATGCCCAAGAATGGGATTGCTGGGCCATACAGTAGTTCTATATTTAGTTTTCTGAGGTAACCCCATTCTGTTTTCCATAGTGATTGTACCAATTTACATTCCTACCACTAGTGTAGGAGGGTTCCCTTTTCTCCACATCCTCACTAGCATTTGTTATTTGTGGACTCATTAATGATGGCTATTCTGACTGATGTGAAATAGTACCTCACAGTAGTTTTGATTTGCATTTCTCTACTAGTCAGTGATGATGAGCATTTTTCCATGTGCTTGTTGGCCATCTGTATATCTTCTTTGGAAAAATGTCTATTCAGGTTTTTTGCCCATTTTTCAATTGGGTTGTTGGTTTTTTTATGCTGTTGAGTTGTATAAGTTGCTCGTATATCTTAGAGAGTATATCTTAGAGATTAAGCCCTTGTCAGTTGAATCATTTGAAACAAAGCAATCTATAGACTCAATGCAATCCCTATCAAATTATCCATGGCATTTTTCACAGAACTAGAACAAACAATCCAAAACATTATATGGAACTATAAAAGACCCAGAATTGCCAAAGCAATCCTGAGGAACAAAAACCAAACAGGAGGTATAACTCTCCCAGACTTCAGACAATATTATGAAGCCACAGTCATCAAGACAGTGTGGTACTGGTACCAAAACAGACATACAGACCAAAGGAACAGAATAGAGAACCCAGAAATAAACCCAGACACCTATGGTCAATTAATCTTTTTTTTTTTTTTTGTCTTTTTGCTATTTCTTTGGGCCGCTTCCGCAGCATATGGAGGTTCCCAGGCTAGGGGCCTAATCGGAGCTGTAGCTGCCAGCCTATGCCAGAGCCACAGCAACGCAGGATCCGAGCCGCGTCTGCAACCTACACCACAGCTCACGGCAACGCCGGATCGTTAACCCACTGAGCAAGGGCAGGGACCGAACCCACAACCTCATGGTTCCTAGTCGGATTCGTTAACCACTGCGCCACGACGGGAACTCCCTGGTCAATTAATCTTTGACAAAGGATGCAAGACTATAAAATGGGACAAAGACAGTCTTTGCAGCACGTGGTGCTGGGAAAACTGGACAGCTACATGTAAATCAATAAAACTGGAACACACTCCCACACCACGCACAAAAATAAGCTCAAAATGGCTTAAAGACTAAAACTTAAGATAAGACACCATCAAACTCCTAGAAGAGAACATAGGCAAAATATTCTCTGACATCAACCTTACAAATGTTTTCTTAGGTCAGTCTTCCAAGGCAACGAAATAAAAGCAAAAATAAACCAATGGGACCTAATCAAACTGACAAGCTTTTGCACAGCAAAGGAAACCATTAAAAAAAAAAAAAAAAGAGTTCCCGTCGTGGCACAGTGGTTAACGAATCCGACTAGGAACCATGAGGTTGCGGGTTCGGTCCCTGCCCTTGCTCAGTGGGTTAACGATCCGGCGTTGCCGTGAGCTGTGGTGTAGGTTGCAGACGCGGCTCGGATCCTGTGTTGCTGTGGCTCTGGTGTAGGCTGGTGGCTACAGCTCTGATTCAACCCCTAGCCTGGGAACCTCCATATGCCGCGGGAGCGGCCCAAGAAATACCAACAACAACAACAACAAAAGACAAAAAAAAAAAAAAAAAGACAACCTAAGGAATGGGAGAAAATAGCTCTCAATTCCTGCTCACTCGTTTCAGCGCAAATGACTCTGATTCTTCCTTTTCCGAGTCCTCAGCCATTCTGTTGTTAAAACTTCTTGTTTTCTGTTACTCTCTCCTTGGGCTCTCCTACTGCAATCCTGCTTGGTTACTTCTGACTCAAAATGCAATAAATTCCTAATGAATTGTGGGTTACAACTAAAGATACCAGTCTGATAATGGGTATCAAGGTGCTAAATAAAAGCTGGTGACCGAAGAAAGAGTCAGTTGATTCCTCTTGGGACTCAAAGGACAGGATCAAAGATTTGCTAGCATAACTCTAGGCCCTGAGCCCACAGCAGGAAGAGCCCCTTGAGACAGAGGATTTTAGGACAAGGATGTCAGTAAGAATAAGTAAAAGACTAAACACAGATCAAGAGGCATGCAGCCAGTTGATTGGTTAAGGGCATTAATCTTGTATAATTAAGTTTTTAAAGATGTGGAGTTCAAGATTTCAGGATGACACTCAGAAACATTCATGATGAGAACACAGGCTAATATCATATCAATAACATGAAGTAGCTCATGGAATGCTTAAAGGTACAAGACTATAAATGGAGAAGCTGGACCGTCAGTGGCCACTGATGAAATGGAGAGGAGCGTACTATTTAGTTGCTGGACATCTACAGCACTATGTTATCTATTCAAGGAAAATTTTGACTGAATAGACTAATATCCTGACCACTACTCTGAGGGGAGGGACTTAGTTTCAGGCGAACCCTTCAATGCACTGTTCAAATCTGCTGCTTTCCATTAAATGTTCTGCATATTCAATGATCTACTCAAAAAATAAATGCTGCAGCCTAATCTCCACTTAGTAGAAACTAAAATATTAAGCTTGCCCTATGTATGTATTTGTTGTGATATTAAAGGTCACTAACAATAGTTTACATTTTTATTTATTTTTCATTGCCTTACCTTTATATTTTGCTAACCCAAAATCCCATGTATTAAATAAAGTTAAATTTACTAAGGAAAAAACTGTAAGCAAAGATTAAAAAATGCATATTAAAAGGCTATTTTGCAGCAGTAAAGATAAGATAGTTACTTTAAATGGATAATGACAGAGAACATATTTGATCTATGTTTAGGGACAAAAAAATTACATGATTAGACGAATGGTTGGACGTGAAGGGGAAAAGGGGGAATGACAAAAATGACAACTAGGTTTAAGCAAGTGGTGCATTTCTAGTGCCATGAAGGAGATCTTGTAGCAACCTGAATTCAGGTCAAGGACTTAAAAGAGAGATCTTTACAAATTTGAAGGAGAAAGGATTTTGTTAAAGAGGCCCATGTGGCAGGGGTTTTTTTTGTTTGTTTGTTTGTTTGTCTTTTTGTATTTTGGGGCCGCGCCCGCGGCATATGGAGGTTCCCAGGCTAGGGGTCAAATCAGAGCTGTAGTCACTGACCTACACCAAAGCCACAGCAACACAGGGTCCAAGCCACATCTGTGACCTACACCACAGCTCACGGCAATGCCAGATCCTTAACCCACTGAGTGAGGCCAGGGATCAAACCTGCAACCTCATGGTTCCTAGTGGGATTCATTTCCACTGCACCACGATGAGAACTCCCCATGTGGCAGTTTTAAAATATGTTTATGATTCTTTGATACACCTCAATTTTGATCCCCTTTCCCCCAAATGTGAACTTTACTTAGTGACTCACTTCTAATGGACATAGTCCAGATAGAAATGAGAGTATATAATTTCCAAGAGTAACTCACTAACAAGATATTGGAGTTTTAACTTCTCTCTTGAATCACTCACTCACTTTGTACAAAGCCAGTCATCAAATCTTGAGAACACTCAAGCAGCCCCAGAGAGAGAGAGGTCCGGAAAAGGAGAGCACTCTGCTGTCAGCCAGAATGAACTGGCAAAGCAGGTGCATTAGGAATATTGAAGGCTGACCCTCCAGGCACCAGAAAGCCTTCCTTTGGGTAACTGCAACCCTATGAGAGACCTGGAGCCAGAATCAACAAATTAAACTACTCTCAGATTCCGAAGCTAAAAAAACCATAGACAATAATAAATGTTTGTTGTTTTAAGCCAGTAAGTTTTGCGCTATTTATTACTAATACAGTGCAGAATTAAGCCTGAAGGAATGTTTAAAGAGTAGACATTGAAGCTGCTGGATGATACTTAAGAATTAACCAATCAATAAAAGAAAAATATTATGAAGCATGCACACAGAGAGTCTAATATTACCACCCCTCTACTTAAACATCGTTTAGGCCATTAGTTTTTAAAAATGTAACATAATATATATACATGTATATAATTTTATATTACTTATTACATTTTATATATTATACATAACATGTAAACAATTAGTTTTTAAGCACTAAAAAAAGATTACTAATAGGTGTCAAAAGCACTTTTTGCCATATATTCCAAAAATCATGACAAGGGGAAAAAAAGACTCTTTTGAAAACTTTAAAATAAAAAGAAAATAGATCTGATTCCTTACAAGAAAGAAGTAGATTAAAATAATTTTAAGTCAAAGCTAATGATTTTAAAGGAGTTTCTTAATGATGGAGAAGGACACTGACATATCTAGAAGTGGGTTACTTTCTACAGTAAATTATCAGCAATGCCTTTTAAAAATATTTCATTACTTAAACGCTGCTGAAAAGCAAATACTCCCATTTCAAATTTCAGCAGTCCATAACATAATTTTCTTAATATACATATTTTCTCTGTGCCATTTTACATGCCAATATACTTATCCAAGTTTTAAAAAATGTGCTCTGAAAATCTAGTCAAATGTTTGGCAGCAAAAATAACACTGGAAACCCAATGAAATATCAACCTATCATCTATTTTCTTTAAAAGTACATCTACTACCAGTAAGCATCTAATATAGTTAATTTCAGCAAGTCTATTTCAACAAAGCATATAAATATACACACACATATAATTTAAATATTTTAGTATGTAATTAAGTGTGACACTAAAGCTGACACCCTAAAGTAATAACTAAAGGTAATTACGTTCTGAGGTCAAAAAGAAAAGCACGAAATCTAGAATTCCTGAAATTATAGGGAAAAAATGTTCCAATGAGTAGATTATGGAACAATCAATGCAAAGCTATCCTTTTGACTTACAGAGCTACAGCATGACTGTAATATAAAGCTTCTTTTTGAGGATATATATACACAAAGCAGTGACCTTTAAGTGGACAGTTTTGTCCACATTCAAGTTTCCTAAAAATTGTAGCTAGTATTTGAATAAATGAATTCATATCTACTTGTTATAAGTTTTCAACATTTAAAAAAATTATATTCTACACTGTCTTCCAATTGTCTATCCCATTGTCTTCATAAGGGATAAAATTTCTAAAATTGTGTCAACTTTCACATATCACAATTATCCCAGTCTTTTTCTAAATGTCAAAAACTTCAAACTGGCCTTTCAAAGTGTTCTTAAGAGTAAATATTATAATTTTAAGATAAATAAGAACCCAGTAAAAAGAATTATACAATTCAAAATAAATTTTGAAAACTATGCAAATTCAATTCTAATTGTGTATGCATATATATATATATATATATATATATATATACACTATAATGTGACTGCTGTAAATTATTAAACATAAGACATGGGACATGGATATTGTTTAAATTCTCCATCCACCCTGGGGATTGTCTCAGGCTGAGGAGTGGTCGTATACAAAATGGATTCCAAAAGTCTTGCAGAAGGACTTTCAGAAGTATCGTACGAAATGAAGAAAATGCAAAACATTCATGTGTGTGATGGTTAGTTTTGTGTGTCAATGCAACTGGCTAAGCGATGCCCAGGTAGCTGGTAAAACATTATTTCTGAGGATGTCTCTGGAAAAGATTAGCATTTGATTCTGTAGACTAATAATAATCACACTCACCAATTCAGGCTGGCTGTGGAGGACCTGAAGATAACAAAAAGGCGGAGGAAGTGTAAATTTTCTCTCCAATTGAGCTGGAATAATTATCCTCTGTCCTCTAACACTGGTGGTTCTTGTCCTCAGGCCTTCAAACACAGACCAAGACTTATACCAGTGGCCCCCTGATTTTCAGGTTTTCCAGCATAGACTGGAACTACATTATTGGTTTCCCTGTGCTGCCAGCTGGCAGACAGCAACCATGAGACTTCTCAACATTCATAATTGTGTGTCAATCCCTCATAATAAACCTCTTCATATTGATTTCTCTCTTTCTCTCTCTCTATAGATAGATATCCAGACATAAATAATATAGATAATTGTGACATGTGAAATTTGACAGTTTAGAAATTTTATCCCTCATGAATATAACTGGAAAACAATCTGGAAAACCCTAATTATGTGAATATGGCAAAACCCCCAAAGCCAAAAGATAGTATCCATGCTTACTAAAAATCAAAAAATTTAAAAAATAATGATAACAAGATCAGATGTGTGAAAATTCATAGCAGAGGAGAGAAGATGAACAGATAATCCAGAGCCAAAGTACTGAGAATCTTCTTCAGTGTCTCCAGGTCACTCTAGCAGCAGATAGTTAGAGAATACACAAACTGTGCAAAGTTTAACCATCATAAAGCACAATGAAAAAGGTGAAACAAAGAATAATGAAAAGATAAAACATGTTTGGATGGAATTTCCTGAAGGAAGCAAACTCAAGATGTTCATTTAAGATGAAATAATACATAAACCTAAGAGAAAAGATAATAAAATATTCCAGGCAGAAATTCTGAGCAAAGAAAAATATATTCAGAGTCCTGAGTGAGGGTCTCAAAGGGTTCTCTGTACCCCTATGTTCATTACAGCCTAATTCTCAATGGCCAAAAAAGTGGAAACAACCTATGTGTCCATCAGTGGATGAGTGGATAGAGTAGATGTGGTAGGTATATACAATGGGGTATTATTCAGTCATGTGAAAGAAGGCAATGTTGTCCTTTGTAATAACAGTGATGGACCTTGAGAACATTATGCTAAGTAAGGTAAGTCATGCCATAAAAAGACAAATACTATATGATATCTCTTATATATGGAATCAAAAATAGCCAAACTCATAGAAACAGAGAGTAGAATAGTGGTTGCTGGGGGTTGGGGATTAAGGTAAATTGTTAAAGGGTTTAAATTCCCAGTAGTTATAAAATGGATAAGTTCTAGAGATCTAATATACAGCATGGTGATTATAGTTCACAAAACTGTATTATATATTTGAAAGTTGCTGAGAGAGTAGACCTTAAAGGTTCCCACCACAAAAAATAAATGACAATTATGTGAGGTGATGAACGTGTTAACTAACTCTACTGTGGCAATCTCTTCACAACATACATGTGTATCAAATCAGCATGTTGTACACATTAAATACACACAATATTAAATGTCAATGATATCTCAATAAGCTTGGGAAAAAGGAGACATATTTTATATTTCCAAGAGATTCAGGAGTAGATGGCAGACAAAACTAAACAACAGTCAAATCAGAAAGAGCCTTAAAATCAAATTCAGAACATAGTCAAGATTATATAGGCAGTGGAAAATTATAGCATAATTGAATGACATAGTTATAACAATAATGAAATTAATCTTAAAAAGCATTAGCCAACAGATTAGTCAAACGGGTTACAGTGAAAGATAACAGCAGAGTCTGGGAACTGATGAGACAAATCTGCAATAAACTATTTAGGGAGATGTGATAATGATAACTGCTAATACAGATCAGGTATTTTAAAAATATCATTCTATTTTTTAAAGTATTATTGTATTTCAAACTCCAAATTACAAAAGCTTATCAATATCATCATCCCCATTTAGTGCACCAGGAAACTATGCTTTTGCGCCAAATGGTAAGATGGGAGGCATGAGCTAGAAAGTCATTTAGGTGAAAGAAAAGATGCAATGACTCTGCATCACAGAGAGAACAAAGGGAGCAGAATTCTGTCAGGAAATACGTACTGCAATATGAGGATCTCACACTAGTTACTAACAGTATAAAGCTGATGGATTGCCATTCCTTTGGTGAAATGAAACCTAATTTCCACATGTGAAATGCAAGGTTAAATATTCCATTTACTTGTCTGACAGTGACTTTTTTAATAGCATAAACATAACAGGATACTATTAGCATAAACATAACAGGATACTATTATTATTTTGAGAATTTTAAAATTTCTTTCCCAACTTTTAATACAGTTTAATATTGTAACACAAAAGTGAATATGAACATGCTCTTTGTGTGAAAATCTACTGCAGTAAGATGGAAAATCACTACTTTATTTTAAAACATGGCATTAATTCTGAAATATAATCATTACATTTTTATTGCTGTACAAAAATGCATCATTTCTTTAATATAAATCACCAAATTAAAGTTTATGTTATTCTTGTCATACAAGAGAGAAAATCTATAGTTGGACAGATTTTTAACAAGAAATATAAAGGAAATTTAGAGAAGGATAAATAAACATTTTGAATAAACAGTGACGTCACAAGACTAAACAATATTTAATTTTGAAGGGAAGGAATTAATAAACAGTGAAGGAACTCTACTGCACTGCAAACACCATTCACAAATACACATACAGCACCAACTCACATTCCCACTCATCATACTCTTCCAAACATTATATTCATTGAAAAGAATAAAGGACTTTCAGTGCCTTATAAGTTTTGTTTTGTTTTGTTTTATCCTTAAGGAAGGCAATGCTAAGACATTTCTCTCTAATTCAGCAGCTTATATCCTCTGCAGAAAAGACCTTGTAAATAACCTCTTTGGCAATCTTCAATACTGAAAAATATATGCAACAGTGTTTATAGATCCTTTATCCACAAGCTTTACAACAGCTTTCACATATATAAACTTGCCCAATCAGTGTGGAACATCAGTGTCTGCACAATGCACCTGAGATTAGACCAATAAATCTAACCACAAAGAGCCTGACCAAATCAGCATCTCCACATTGATGTCTTCTAGCCAAAGTTCTCTACCACCTGCTTATAGAAGCCCACAGTTAACATCCATTCCACTAGAATGTGTTTGTTAGGAATAAGTATGCAAATTGACAGTGCTGCTTGCAAAATGAAATGCTGATTCTTTACTTTATTCCCAGTGAAAATATTTATTAACAATGTTTTCAAACGAATACATAGTCATTAAGAAGTTGACTAAATACTAAATACTGAATGTAAATCTTGGCTTTAAGTATAGTAAATCTCTATTTAGTGATATCAGTAAATAAGTGTATTAACCAACCAAATCCTATGAAAATCCAGATATCTGGCAAATATGCAAACTGTATGATAAAAAGAGTAGCCAGAAAATTTTTTTTCATAAATACTGATGACAATTCTTTCTCCAAAGCAGGAAAAATAAAAAAAAATTACAATGTGAAAAAAGTTACCTAAAATGAAACCATGAAACAAAAAACCAGGCACATATTGGAAAATTCCGGACATAAGTGAAGACCTTTTGAGTGAACGTGAATTGTGTTGGGTTGTTTCAGCAGTGAATTCTCACCTCTTCTCAGCTTTAAGGCAAAACTGCCAGATTTGAATAAATAGATTATTCTCCTCTAATAACAATAAAAACAGAAATATTCTGAAAGGCAGAAAAGTTAAGTTTCAAAAGCCTTATGAACTAACTTGAGAAATCATGTTTTGGAGTTCCCGCTGTGGCACAACCGATCTGCCAGCATCTCTGCAGCATCAGGATGCAGGTTCAATCCCTGGTGGGGCTCAGTGAGTTAAAGGATCTAGCACTGCTGCAGCTGCAGCACAGGTTACAATTTCTGCTTGGATCTGATCCCTGGCCCAAGAACTCCATATGCCACAGGGTGGCCAAAAAAGAAAAAAAAAATCATGTTTTAAAATATCACAGGAAAACAAATGATAAAGGCCCTACCCAGGATTATTTGCATAAGTGGGAAAACTGTCATGAAATCACATAGGGTATGAGCAGTCCTCTACTGTATTTGTTCAGCTCAACTACAAAATGTACCACTGAGGTGAGTAAAATTTTCTCGTATACAAAAAACGTAATAGAAAAATTTAAATTAATACACTTTTAGGGCCACACAGTAAATAATTTCAAAAAATGTTTCATGAAATAGATTAAAATCAAAGTAACAAACATCCACTTCCTTGAATCCTTAAACAAATAAGTTGTGAAATAAAAACTAATTTTAAAAGTGATGGTTGGGAAATACGTGCTCTGACATGCTCGAAGGATCACTATCAATCCTTTACATCAGTGATTAACTTCATCTATTCATTCAACAAATATAAACTGAGCATTAGCAGACACTGTTCCAGGCAGTGGGTATTCAATGGGCAATAAAACATGGAATTTACAACATAGATGGGGGAAAGGAATAAATATTAAAAACGATTAAATGTACAAATGATTAAATAACCCATGAGAACTATGATGAAAAAACAAAACAAGACTAAGTATGATACTTTGAGAGAAGAGTGGTTTCACCAGTTGCGTCTTGAACACATGTCTGTCTCTACCCACGGAAGGTGGGCATGCCTAAATGATTTTAACCAGAGTGTTTTTAAAATTACTAAAAACACAAGTTTAAAATATTATAACGCTCAATGTTATTCAAAATGACTTAATTAATTAAGTCTTGCTCAAATGCTTAGCAGAGGAAGCTTTTGAAAATATTACATTTACTTCAATCAATAAGTTGTTGAAGTGGAGAGCAGAAAGGATGATTGCATTCAAAACTGGGTTTCTGTGATTCATATCAAAAACGAATGAAGGGATAAACTGCATTATTTTCTCACTTTAAGCACATCATTTTACACATATATTCAAACATACGATTTTAAAAAATGCTGACATTTGTAAAGAGATTTTCAGATCTTTGATTTAATTGGTATAGAGTGTAATGTATTCTTCAGAATGCAGTTATAAAAAGATGTATGCAACTTTTAATAAATAATTTAGAGGAGCTTTTTAATATTAAAATAATATATTGAGTTAGTCAAATAAAAATTTTCCAATTTCTCTTTTTCTAAAAGAGTTTATGTGAGCAAAGACAGCCTGCATATTTTAATAAGTTACCAAATCACCTTTTCAAAATTACAAGGTAAAATGAAAGTTGTTTTTACAGAAAGAATCCTTTTAATGCCTAGGAATTTGCCCAGTTCCAAGAAAAAAAATCCATCATTAAAAATACATAAATCCAAAATTATTTCCAAAGTTGACATGTCTTTCTGTCAACCATACTGGAGTCACTGAATTGAATTTTAATTATATTTTGCTGATCATCTATTTTCTTATTTATTTATCACTTGGAATCCTCTAGTATTTTCAAGAACGTGGTTTAATGTTGACTATGGGTGATATGGTTCCCTATTCTTTGAACAGGATTCTGTTCTTGATATTTGATGGAGTTTTTTTGTTTGTTTTGTTTCATTTTGTTTTAAATTACCTTCTTTATGGAATTCTGACAGTGATTCAGAAGGCATTTTGCCAAGTTTATTATTTAAACACTAAAATTTGAACTTAATTCTTAAAGTTCAAAAGTGACACATTGATACTTATGATTGAGGACTATATGTATATACCTTATTGCAATTATTGCATTTGTAATTATTGCATTTACTTGTGATTGCTTTTTCAATATAGACAAAGATCACAAATTAGACAGATATGCATACATACATACATATGGTTGCTTTGTGAAAATGTGAGTTTTTAAGATTTTTTCTAGTGCTGCTGATGGTTTAGTATGATGGAGCTACATTCTTTCTTTTGGTTTGATTTGAAGTATGCTTTCAAGGTAACTGGTTACTGGTAAATGACCAAGTCATAAAATAGAGTTAGATTGAATGATAGAGGCCACCTGGTTTGAGAAAGAAAGTATCTCACTATTAAATAGTTTTTTTAAAAAAGAAAACAGTAATGCTCTTTCCAGTGTTTCTTCATTTTTCTTTTTTGTACACTTATTTGGCTAAAGTTTCATATTGATTTTTTTTCTCCTACATGTACTTTCAATAAAAAGAGAAGTGTTTATTATTTTCAAAAAGTCAAGTATCCTTCTATAATTAAGTATGAATAATCTCTAGCTTTTGACAATTAATAGGCTTTCTCTGGTTATGTTTAACATCTATCCAAGTGAATGCAATTTAACAGACTTTTTATAAATATCTGTTAAATAAAAGTCAGTAGAGGTATTTAAAATAAATCTTTGTATTTATCAAATTTAATTGAACAGTTTTATTGTCCAAAGTCTCTCCAAGTGAGAGATTCTATTCTAGTTCATAAATTTATGGGAAAATATTAATGATTTGATTTCTGTTTCACCAAAACATAGTATTATATGAATGTTGAGGAAAAAAAAAAAACTATTACATCGTATTTTGAATATAAGCGGTTTTCCTGAGAAGAACAGTAGGAAAAATTGGAAGAACTAGAAATTAGATTCAGGTTCACTTAATTACTCACTCATTCAAGATGCATTAAACATCTATTTACGATGTATGATATGTCTTTAGACATTTGAAAGTTTAAAAATGAAAATAAAATGTTTCCTCTCCAGGGAGCTGGGATGCAGATCTATTGAAAATCTATGCACTGCAATGATAACATTTAAATCTAAGTTGATTTTCTTACTTGGAAAAAGTTACTGAGAGAAATCTGAATCTCCAGCGTATTCAAGATTGTAAAATTCTAGGCCCAATACAAGTCATATATACATCACATTTGTTTTATGGGGTTATATTTCCAAAAATGACAGATCAGACCCCAATATATAACACTATTCTTAGCATGCAGTTATTGAATAAATGCTCTTATATCTCCAGTTTTCTACACTAATCAACAACCTTATTTTGGCACTAAGACATCGCTCAGATGACCCATAAATCTTATTCCGGAAATGCAGTAAGAATTTATCACAAAAAAGTCTAAACTTTTGGCCAAAAATGATCATTTACATAAAGATCCTTAGAGACTCAAAGTGTCAAAAGTATTTCTTTATTTGGGTGGTCTCAAAGATGACATCAGATCACAGAATGGAGCCTTAAGAACACATGGAATTTTCACATGTGTAATACTTATAAATCCTGCAGTATTTAACTTCACATGACACAAATTAATGCAATGCTATGTATGGGGAAAACAAATTATGACATAAGTGAGGTTTTTATTAGTCACAAGTTGCTGGTATGTTATTTAATTTATAGTATTTTGAGATACTGCATTGCCATTGCCACAAATTTTCTAAGATTGGTAAATGCATTTTTCAATATATATATTAAAAGGGATTCCTCTGTATCCTCTTAGATAGTTCACAATGTCTCATAAATTGCTCTTTTTTAAAAATATGCATATAAATTGTCTTTCTTTTCTCATATTACAACATCTGGATAAACTAAGAATTTTAACTTCTAAATCTAAGGACAGACTGGGCTCTAAACTGGCTCAGAAAACAAAAGCAAAGACCATATAAAGCTAAGTGAATTGTGGTTTTCACTGAAGAAAAAATGACACAAGGAAGAGTAACTGCACAAATAGGATTTATGAAGAATTGAAGTTTTTTCTGTACTTGTGGTCCCCTGATCAGTTTCTGTAGAGAAAATATCAGCCTCTACTGGGATAATATTTGCACTTTTAAAAAAGTGGTGAATTGCATAATCATAGTGTTTTGTATGGTTTATGGGCTTGTTTACCATAACACTAAATCTATTAAAGCAAATTTTGCCAAGAAAAAGGATTTAAAACAAGCCAACAGAATTTTGAAAACCCTCTAACAAATATTATTAAAATCTTCAAAAACACTCAAGCAGTTCATTTGGGAAACATCATCTAATGTGAACCTCTTATTATTATTTGTAAGTTAATACAATTTATTTATCTCTCTACTCAACCATTCATTCAACAAACAGCTGTTGAGTTTTATTACATGCCCAGAAATAAGCTTTATTCTCTGGGAGATGAATATGAATGTAATGAATATAAATGTTATGGTTCCTATCCAAAAGCTCTTTATTCATGAGCAACTTTCTCGAACTTTTTAAGTAGTATCTTTCTTCTGTAGTAAATGAGGATAATAATTTGAACCTCCATCATAGGAATAAATCAACTGTCAAGCATAGTGCCAGGCACATAATAAGTACTTGATCAAAGTTACACACCTAGTATATTTTGATGTTGCCAGAATTTTAAGTGAATAGGAGAACTGTATACAAAAGCATTCCTAGTAGATGAAGTGGTATAAATAAAGCCATAAAGAGTCATGTGGGAGCCCTAAGTACCTACAGGCATCCAATAAAACAACTATCTGTATGCATGCTGCCCCAAACCTCCACATTCCTCTGACCTAGGCCCTCTAAATCATTGCCTTGACATCTGCAAATGTAGTATCTTAGGTTTGTGGTCTCCATGTCAGTATAAACTCCCTTTTGTTTTTGCATTTTTTTTCATATCATGTCATGTCTTTTTCTGTGTCTTCACTGCTTAAACATGTCTGTTGAGATAACCTTAATTTCAGAACCACTTTGACCAACCCTCCCCCAAAATACTGAGCCATACCACTCTAGACTCTTCATTTCCATTCTCATCCATTTCTCCACTTGGTTTAAATTGAATTAAACTCAGAAGTAAGAAACTATACATTTATGTACAAAATAAATACATAATATATTCTAGCTTTGCTATAGCTACAGGTATAAGACAAGAAATTATAAATATTACTAGAGAAAATATACATACATATATTAGGTAATGTTGAAGACAGCACTGAGTTTGGGTTTTACTTCATTCAGCAAATAATTATTGACCTCCTACACACAGTCCAAAGAGCTGAGCATACACTAACAGGAAAAAAAAAATTTTTGCCCTCTTAGAGTTTAAATTCTGATTGGGAAAGACAGAAAATAAACCATAAATTTATGTTGAGTCCTCTAGTGGTAAGTATAATGGCAAAAAAACATAAGACTGTAGTGTATGTTCCTGACATTAAGATTTCTGATTGCAGTGTAAGTGCCTGATATTAAACTTGATTGCTGAGGTGTTCATTTCAAAAGACATCCATCTTTATTTTTTTTTAAGACATCCATCTTGAGTAAACATATTGCCAGTGTATGACACAGCTACTAGCAAAACAATCAGAGCAGGAACTAGGCCATCCCCTCCTGTTAAAGTCCTTCTTTCAAAAATCCCATGTTACCCAGCAAACTTGACATATAAGTGATCCTGCTTTTCTCCGAACCTTAATTCCCACTCACACTTCAACTTAGCCAATAAAGAGTGAACCCAAAGACACTAATAAAGAGAGAACACTGGGTCCATGTTTGCTCTCTCTCCACATACAACCTCCCTGTGTGGCCCTTGTGTGTGCGTGTGTGTGTACTCTGCAGGACTTGTAAATAATAATCCTTGTTCCTCGGAGTTCCCTGAACTTTCCTGCAGGGTATCCTGAGATCAAAGTAAGAACCACAAGGGCTGGTCCAGCCACAACCATGGCGCCAAGGACAGAAATGAGGCTCACTGCAAACAATATGGGCTTGAGTGAATGTCTCTGGTATTCCAAGCTGAGAGCACTGCCATCAGCAGTCTTGGGGTCCAGGAAACATGGACTGTGAGGGAAAAGGAGCTGTCTCAGAGATGAAGCATTGATATCTTTGCATGGAGTCTTGATTTGGTTATAATTGCATATTAAGAAAAATAATCTGTCTGAGATGAGCAAGAGGGATTGGAGAAGATTTAGATTAAAAAAAAGTAGAAAAAAATAAAAAGATGATAATTGCAATCACCCAAATAATAAGAAATAACAATGTTAATAAAGAAAATGAGAGTGTGACCCTAAGAGACTTGTGAAAATTACTCCAAATTCTGTTTACTTTCAGGATGTGGTAAGGAAGGGTAGGACGATAGCCAAGTTGACAGGGAGGGATAGCTGAATTAGTAGGAGAAAAAGGGAAAGTCAGAAGTATTCAAACTGATGGGGCATAAGACAAGATAAGCTGACTTTAAGGTAGGTCTTTACATAGAGAAAGATTTCAGTAACTATTTAGCGCTTAAACTTCAAGTAATTATATAAACCTTGGAGATAATAAGTGATAATCACTTGAATTAAAAAATGATACCCAAAGTCCATGAGTTAAAAAAGGTTGCCAGGAAAACTTTATATATTGCTGCTATAAATCTTATGCAGTGATATTCACAATAGCCAAAAATGAAAGCAACCCAAATGTCCATCAACATATGAATGAGGAATTCCCATTGTTGCTCAGAGGTAATGAATCTAATCTGACTAGTATCCATGAGGATGCTAGTGTGATCCCTGGCCTTGATAAGTGGGTTAAGGATCTGGTGTTGCCATGAGCTGTGGTGTAGCTCAGAGATGTGGCTCGGATCTGGCTTTGCTGTGGCTGTGGCGTAGGCCAGCAGCTACAGCTCTAATTTGACCCCTAGCCTGGGAACCATGCCGCAGATGTGGCCCTAAAAAGAGAAAAAAAAAAAAAAACAAAAACAAAAAACGTGTGAATGATAAACAAAATGTGGAATACTGAAACAATGTAAGACCTTCCAGCAATAATAAAAAATAAAGTGACAAAAAGGTTTTAGAACTTAGTATATGTGATTACTGCACATCATTGTGAATGTATTAAATGCAATATAAGTGCACAATGATTTTTTTGTCTTTTTAGGGCATGCACCCTCAGCACATGGAGGTTCCCAGGCTAGGGGTTGAATCAGAGCTGTAGCCACCAGCCTACGCCACAGCCACAGCAACGCGGGATCCGAGCCATGTCTGTGACCTACACCACAGTTCACACCAATGCCGGACATTTAACCCACTAGGCAAGGCCAGGGATCGAACCTGTGCCCTCGTGGATACTAGTCAGATTTGTTTCTGCTTAGCCATGATAGGAACTCCTAAGTATACAATTTTAAATGCTTGAGTTTATGACTTTCACCTCAATAGAAAAATTAAAATAAAAAAGACTACTGATGCATGCTATAACTTATATGAACTTTGAAAACATTGTGCAAGTCAAAGGAATCTGTCATAAAATACAACCAATTGTCATAAAATATATTTTATTTCCAGATAGGTAATTCTAGAGAGAAAGAAAGTGGATTAGTGGTTTCTTATGTCTTATGAATTTGAAGAAAAATGGTGAATAACTGCTAATAGGTATAGTTTTTCAGTCTGTGATGATTAAAGTATTCTAAATTCTGGATTTGTGGTGATAGTTGCTCAATTCAGTGAACTTAATCAAAAATCACTGAATTGTATATTTTATCAGGATAAATTTTATGACTTTTTTTTTTTTTTTTTTTACTGCCACACCTGGAAGTTCCCTGGCTGGGTGTCAAATCAGAGCTACAACTGCTGGCGTATGCCACAGCCACAGCAATGCAGGATCTGAGCTCCATCTGCGACCTACACCGTAGCTTGTAGCAATACTGGATCCTTAACCCACCAAGGGAGGCCAGGGATTGAACCTGCATCCTCGTGGAGACTAGTCAGATTATTAACCCACTGAGCCACAATGGGAACTCCAATTTTATTACACTTAAATAAAACTATTTTATTTTTAATATAATGATTTGTATTTTTTTCCATTATAGCTGGTTTACAGTGTTCTTTCAATTTTCTACTGTACAACATGGTGACCCAGTTACACATACATGTATACATTCTTTTTTCTCACATTATCAGGCTCCATCGTAAGTGACCAGACATAGTTCCCAGTGCTACACAGCAGGATCTCATTGCTAATCCATTCTAAAATAAAACGATTTTATTTTTGTTTGCTAGGAAGACAATCTAGATAGGGATATGTTTCTGAAACTTTTTTGACCATGACCCTATAGTAATAAATACATTTTTTATATTTAATGCAATATAAAACTCATATACACACACAATGGAAACCAAAGTCTCGCCAAGCAATACCAGTGTTCACTATATGAGGGTCATTCTACTCTATTCTGGTTCATTAAAATAATTAGGTTTTCAGCATTCTCGGGGAGCCTAGTAGTTAAGGGTCTGGAGTTTGTCACTGATTTGGCTCAGGTCCTACTGTGATGTGAGTTTAGTCCTGACCCAGAAACTTCCTCATGCTATGGGTGAGGCCAGAAAAAATTCTAGTCTCAATCCATTAAATTGATTTTATAACTCAATCATAATCCCTATGTTAGGAAAAAACAAAACAAAACAAAACACTATGTTAGAGAAGATAAAATAGCTGGGGCTTATCCTAAGGATGAGGGAGAAATGGAAAAAATAGAATAAAGAATCATGAAGGGAAAAGAAAAGATTGTTAAAGCAAGAGGAGAACCATGATTACGCTTCACAGAATCAAATGGAGTGAAGGGGGCTGTGAAGGAACTAGTGGTTAATATTGAATAATGCAGAATTTCCAATGACAAAGACTGAGAGAAACCATCAACTTTCGTGCTATGGACCGAATGGGTTTCTCCTCCTTCCCAAACCCACACATTGAATCGTAACCCCAATGATGATGTGTTTGGAGGTGGGGCCTTTGGAAGATGATTAAATCATGAGGGCAGAGCCCTCATGAATGGGAATTTTGCCTTAATAAAAAAGACCCCAGAGAAACCTTCCTCCGCCACCATGAGAGGATACAGCAAAAAGATGGCTGTCCATGAGCCAGAAAGTGGGTCCTCGTCAAATGAGTGTGCCAGCACCTTGACCTTGAGCTCCCTACCTGAGAGAACTGTGAGAAATGCACTTCTGCTGTTTTTAAGCCATCCAATCTATGTTATAACTGTGGACTGACAGCCCAAGTGGACTGATATTTAGTTAATGCCTTTGTGTTAATATATTATAGTGGGACTAATATAAACTATGGGGAAATTCTTTGTTATAGAATTCTGACTTTTATCACTTTTTAAGTGTATAATTATATCTTTTCTCAATTCTTCAGTCTCAACTATGAATGTAAGCAATTATTTTACAATGCCTTTATTCTATTGCTTCCACTTATCAAGAATTCATTCTATAATACAGTGGGAAAGAAAGGAAGACATGACTTTGAATCTAGTAAAAAAGAATAAATTTAGTTACAAAATTTTAGTATGATTTGATGAAAAGGTATCAGAAGAGAATAGGTTAAAGGGTAGTATGGTAGTAGAGACTTTTAGAAATTATCATAATTATTACTTTATTTTCTTTGTTTGCTTGTTTGAGCATGTCTTGTTGGAAAAAGCCTTGAACGTGTTTCTAAATATTTGGTACAGGGCCATGCAAGAAGATTAAAAATGATAGGAGACTGATTACATGCTGATAGAAAAGGAAGTTTTCAAGTAAAGTCAGATAATACACTAATAATATAATTAGGAAGATTAAAAGTTAGGTAAAAATTGAATAAGGAAAAATATAAGGTAGTGTAATAGGTAGAAAAACCACAACAAAAGAAATTAATCTGACTGAATTTACTGACTGCCTCTGCAAGAATGTTGTACAGACCATATCGGTGAGCTCAGCAGAGGCTGCAGAAGGGGCTAAGGAATGTTGATCCAGCTGGCTATTTAAATGGTGGGAAGAAAGAGGGACTTGTCCTAAAGTCTTAGTATATTTTGCTTCCTAATAACTGGCTACTTATTCCAACTGAGTACAAATTGAGCTGTGACTTCAATAGTCCTAGGATTGCAGATATTCTCCCTAATTTTCCTACCTATCTATGCATTTGGTTAACTATTTTAGTAGTTATATATAGGGTTATTTGGAGGAAGATGTGATGAAGATTGGTGTAGGCTACCCAATACCCCCTAAAACATCCCATAACAGTGACCAGGCTTGAATTGATTTAGAAATGAGTGCACCAGTTAAGGCAGCACTACCACCGATCTAACTATATGATTTTGACAAATCATTTAACTTCTCTGAGCCTCAGTTCCCTTGTCTGGGAAATCACAGAACTGATGAACTCAAAGGTCATTTAAAGCTGTAAAATTTGGAGTTCCCGTCACGAATCCAACTAGGAACCATGAGGTTGTGGGTTCGGTCCCTGGCCTTGCTCAGTGGGTTAAGGATCCAGCGTTGCTTGTGAGCTTGGTGTAGGTCGCAGATGTGGCTCTGATCCCCCATTGCTGTGGCTCTGGCGTATGCCAGCGGCTACAGCTTAGATTCGACCCCTAGCCTGGGAACCTCCATATGCCATGGGAAGCGGCCTTAGAAAGGCAAAAATAAATAAATAAAGCTGTAAAATTTGTTGAATTTTTATCTTGAAATTTTTGGGTTCCTGTCCTATATTTTATACTAATTGCAAAGCATGTGGCAAGTTTCATCTCTGTTTCAGGTACCTATTTTCCTATCATAAAACATGGGAAGTAAATGATTAATAATGTTCTACAGACTTAGAGTCCAAGTTCAATAGGTGATTGATGACACAACATGGGTAATTCCATGTTACATAAGTTAGGATGTTATATTTTTGTTGAGCAAGTAGATCAGATTTATTCAATAAAAGGGAATTGCTTTTATTTTTATTTACTTATTTATTTATTTATTTATTTATTTTTTGTCTTTTTTGCCATTTCTTGGACCGCTCCCGCGGCATATGGAGGTTCCCAGGCTAGGGGTCGAATCGGAGCTGTAGCTGCCGGCTTAGGCCAGAGCCACAGCAACGCAGGATCCAAGCCGCGTCTGCAACCTACACCACAGCTCACGGCAACGCTGGATCGTTAACCCACTGAGCAAGGCCAGGGATCGAACCCGCAACCTAATGGTTCCTAGTCGGATTCGTTAACCACTGCGCCACGACGGGAACTCCCGAAATTGTTTTTAAATAACAGTCAAGGGAAACAATAAAATGGACACGTGTATCGCTACTGATAGTAAAATTATTTATATTTTATACTGTTATTAAAATATTCTTTAAAAAGAAACTTCCTTATAGAAACTGTCATATTGCATTCTATGTAATAATTTTATTTAATACATTCATGTCTTGCCTTCCTCAGACACACTAAAACTATTGAGTCTATGCCAAAATAATTTTTGAAATTTTGTCTAACAGATATCAAAACAAATATTTCATATTTAAAAAAATTAAATTTAAATAGCAGGTAGCTCCCTACTTGGGAAAGAAAAAAAAATTCCAGATTGTTTTTTTTCTCTTCTGACCTGAAAATTTTCCTTCTTGTTATGTGTTGAACTAGGCCCCCTCCCCACCAAAATTTCTACATTGAAGTCCTAAGCCACCCCCCAGTGCCTCAGAATATAATGTTATTTGGAAACAGGATCTTTACAAAGATAATCAAGTTAAAATGAGGTTATTAGGATAGTGTGAAATACCATATGACTGAAGTACTTATAAGATGAAATTTGGACAAAGAGACAAACATAGAGGGAAGATTACATGAAGAGACAGAGAAGATAGATATGGGTAAGCCAAAGAAAAAGGCCTGAAACAGATCCTTCACTCACAGACCTCAGAAGGAACCAATCGTGGGATACCTTGATCTCAGGCTCGTCTTCAGACTGAACAGACAATAAATCTCTGTGGTTTTTAACCCACTCATTTTTGTTACAGCAGCCCTAACAAACTAATAAACTTTCTACAGTTCAATGCTCCTGAGAAAATTTCATCTCACTTTCTTAGAAACAATATACTTTTAGACTTTTCAAAATTATGATGTGGAGGAGTTCTGCTGTAGCACTATGGGTTAAGAATCTGACTGCAACAGTTTGAATTGCTGCTGAGGCATGAGTTTGATTCCCGGCCCAGTGCAGTGGGTTAAAGAATCCAGTTTGGCCACAGCTTTGGCATAAATCACAGTGCAGCCTGGATTCAATTCCTGGCTGGGGAACTTCCATATGCCATGGGTGCGGTCATAAAAAAAAATATATATATATATGACTTGGAAATCACAAATCTCAATTAAATCGTTTATAAATCCATACAAAATCAAGCAAGTAAGGAGAAGAAAGGATCATTTTAGCACTATCATAGCTAATAATACATCACCAAATCATAGAAAATTGAAGAGAACACATACATAAACTGATATATCCAAGTTCCATTGATTTGACCTTCTAGTTTAGTTCCAGTGTGTTGGCAATCAGACAGATTTTTTAATCTGATATCCTCATCAAGAGTGCCAACATAATATGTGATTAAATATAAATTATAAGACTATTCAAAACACTAATATAGAGTTAAGGCCATCTTACAAGCAACACATAAATTCTCAAGATGATATGTCTGAGTTTAGAATTAGAAAATCATAGGACAGATGAGATGACAAGATAAGAAAAAACATTATGATACATAGTTAAAAATAATTTCTAAAGTCAACTTTACTGAGAATTAAAATAACATTCATTTGCTAGATTTTTATGAGGTTTATTGTTTGTACTTTCTAAGTTTCTGTGAAATAGAAATGGAAACCTGTTAGTATGTTTCATAACAGAGAGAGAAACATGTGCAAAGAACATTTGCTTTCTCTGCAAGGTCTTAACGAATACTATTGAGCATAAGGCTACTGAAATATCAGATACTCAAAAATTCTATCAAAGCAGATCAACTATCCTGAAGAGACTTTAGTCCTTCCTCCTTCCCCAGCCACCTGAAACAGTAATTTACTTATTTTCCTCCCTGGATAAAAGATGTACCAGGAAAACTAATGTACCTAGAGTTAAATGAGATTATGAGATATAGGCTGAAGTAGTTAAATCGTGATAATTAAAAGATCTATTGCCATCCAAAACATGTATTACTTTCTCAACAATTTTCCTCAATCAGAAGATTGGGGATGGAATATGGTCTTTTAAAATTACTTTAAAATGTCATTGTTAAAGAATGCAAGATTAGTAGCATCAGCTCCTCTTTTATCTGCTGCCAGATAAGGTATTCAACCTGGAGCACTGAATCCTAATAGAAATGAGTCTTGAATCAGAGATTTAATCCTCCCTGGTTGGCAAAAAAAACTGACATAAAAGCTTACAGTGCAAGTACTGATCAGTATTATTAATAAAGTTTCTTTATAGCTTTAAGTATCTTGAGAGAAAGTGAAAATAAAAGGTACCATCTTTATTTATCTATGGTCCTATTTCCTACTCAATTTTTTTAAGTTATTAGCAACCTGAGTTATGATATTTTGCCTAAAAGAAAATTGCTACAACCATAAACAAACCAAAGAATCTGTATTTCAGTGACAATGAAACCGAACCTATGACTGGAGAACAAATGGGCATATCTGTTTCCCATGTTTTAGGGCCACAGGAAGGGGGATCCACAGATGTCAGGCCCCTAAATCGGGAGGCCACATGGAATAAGCCAGATGGAGATAAAAGACTTCTTTAGTTCATTATGAAGGGGTAGGTAATTCTCTCTTCTTTAAAGTAGGTATGATGATAGATAGATAGATAGACAGACAGACAGACAGACAGATAGATGCCAATTCAGTGGGATCTGGAATACTGGGGCCACTTGGTATGGCTGGGTTTGTCTGTCCTACACGCTTAGCGGCCTCCGAAGGCAGAGTATTCACCATAATTACTTTAGTTGCTCATATTATCACACTAGTTCCCAAAAGACAGACCCAGTCACCACAACAAATTCACTATATAATAATTTGACCCTTGGAAATTTTGATTATCCTGGTTACTTAAAGGTCAAATATAGTTGGATTACCATTATTTTTACAATTCTTGCTTTGAAATGTAAGGAAATGATGTTACATTACAAGTGATTTCTCAATGCATAAAAGATACCTCATTAACTATTATAGTAAGCATGCCTTATTTCATGAAAAAAACACTGTATTGTACATCAAAACCAGTCACCATGTGAGGTATAAGAGATTTAAAACCACAGAAAGACATGTCTAGCAGTCTCCCCCCAGTTGGTACTTTTATTTTGCTTCAGGCAAATAATCAATAACAATATAATAGGCTATGTCATAACAGAACTGTGGGAGGTAGGCAGATCCCATAGGAACCAAGGGGTGGGGGCTCTCTCATCCCGCCTGGCCAGGGAAGAAGTAATAGCACAAGAGGGCTTCTTTAGGATGGAATGAATCCTGAAGCTGAATCTTGAAAGATAATTAGGAGTCTGTTATGTGAATCAAAGGGGGAAGGTCAAGGATCAAAGAGAAAGAGGAGAATCTCATATAGAGGGAATAGGCATGAAAGAAAATAGCGTATGTGTGGGAAACAAGTGCACCTAATAGCATATCAATTTTTCAGTTCCTTCAAAGCTCATTTTTGCCCTATAAAACTGATATAGCACTAGCCAAAAAATACTGTGATTATAACTGTGCGTATGTGCCCTATTATTTCCTCTTTAAGTCAGTGGACTATACAAGCTAATATGGACAGAAGCAAAGAGAAGAAAGACACAAATATTTTACTCATGCTTTTCTTGTTTCCCACATTTTTAGTCACACTTTCATCCCCCTTATGGTACTGCCAGAAAAAAAGTCACACATAACAAATATGTCCACACACTAAGCACAAAATATTACAAAGCATGAACATTTGTGCTGGAAAAACCTACTGCCAATGTGTCAGATGCACTGACTATTAGTAGACAAGTAAGAGCCAAATTCAGCCTAATCACACTAAATGCCATGGTGGGTGCAATCCAAGGTTTTATTTTTAAAGTTTTTCATTTTCTAATTTTTATTTAAGTATCCAGCCAAGCCATAAACAAAAGCGGCTTATATTGGCAAAGGGAGGGCAACTGACAGAAGACTCTGAAGTCACATGCCAAAATTCAAGGGAACTAAAAAAAATCAGTTCATAACCACTGTCTCCTTTTTCTACAAAGAGATTATGTTATTTATTATTCAAGGAATAAAATTCAGAATTTTAGGTACTAAGAAAGTGTCAATGGTGAGGGATAGTGATGGGAGGAATGACAATGGTTAATAAAAAGCTACTGTTTCAGAGAGCATGCTCTGTACCAAACATAGCACAAAATGTATTATAAAACCTGTCTCATTTATTCGTTACATATTACAACATGTGATGATAATAATCCCTAAGTATGACTAAGCACTTACTCTGCAGCAGAACCTGTTCTCATTTAATTCTCAATATACTCATTGTTGTACACAGAGTATTTTCTTTTAATTCTTCTGATAACCAAAGGGTATTCTAATCTGCATTTCCCAGTGAGAAAAGAAGACTGAGAAGGTTCGAGTCATTCAGTCACTGTTCGACAGCACTTTGAACTTTTCTAAGATTTGGATATGTCAAATATGTTCTTTGTGACCTAGAAATAGTATCCACTTGGCCAGAAGCTTAACAGGATCCCTTTTTAAAAGAAAATGGTTCCATGGAGTTCCCTGGGGGCCTCCAGGGTTAAGGATCTAGTGTTGTCACTGCTGTGGCTTGGGTCTCTGCTGTGCTGCAGGTTGGATCCCTGGCCCAGGAACGTCCACACGTCGCATCCTCGACCAAAAAATAAAATAAAACAAAACAAAACAAAATAGTTCCATTGTAGCAATCTTAAAGGTTTTCTGGAAAATAATTAAATAATAATAATAATTTCCTCAGGCAATTTTACTGGCAGTGAACCTAGATAGATGTACAGATAGGTAGCTATCCAGAAAGAAAAAGAGAAATCGATTTTATTGCTGGTACTGGTAAAAGAGATTAGAACCAAGAGCAATATTATGTAGTAGAGTTTACCAAAGGGCTAAATACCAATTTCAAAGTGTTACTTTTTTTTTTGTTTTAAACTTAGCCCTTAAAATAGGCACCCAACATAAACTGGAAAAGTCCATGAGGAAAGACGCCAGGAATACATAAGAAAAAAATAATTGTGTTGGGGGAAATAACAATAAAAAAAAATAAGTAAATAAAAAATAAAGGAGTTCCCATCATGGCTCAGTGGTTAACCAATCCGACTAGGAACCATGAGGTTGCGGGTTCGATCCCTGGCCTAGCTCAGTGGGTTAAGGATCTGGCATTGCTGTGAGCTGTGGTGTAGGTTGCAGATGTGACTCAGATCTGCCGTTGCTATGGCTCTGGCATAGGCAGTCAGCCACAGCTCTAGCCTGGGAACCTCCATATGCTGCGGGTGCAGCCCCAGAAAGACAAAAATAAAAAAATAAAATAAAATAAAATAAACACAAAGTGCAAGTATTACAATTCTATCAAAACGCCATTCAACTAGATTCATCAGATTTTATAGCCAGAAAATTAAATATATCGTGATGGGAAAAAATGTACATCAATAACTTCAAAATCTAAACTAACTTAAAAGGGGTACTTTAATAAAATGTGACACACACCCCTATATATACACAGCAATATTCCCCAACCTTCAGTTATTTTTTAAAATCATATTTCAAAAGCTGCCTATATCAAGGGTGCCATTTTTACCCCTAGACGTCACACAGGGTTTTAAGATAAAGATCCATATTACCTCAACTGTTTTATAAAAATTCTTATCCAGACAACATGTTATTCCTTTCTCATGGAAGATTGCTGGAGTCAATCACAGTGTTTTAATATTTTCAAAAAAAAAGAAAAAAGAAAAAAAAAAGACTACTGAAAATCTGATCAATGATTTAAGGCAAAACAGTCAAAGTAGAAGCTACACCCTGTGAGAGATTCCTAAAGTTAGTCTTCGAGGGCTCTTATTAACCACAACTCAGGACCTATAGCACTGTAACATCACAGAGTAAAAGACATGCAGTGAGCCTGCTGGATAATTTCACATTAGTAATGACTTAAGACATTGTTAGACATCTCCGTCCACTGGAACAGCCGGTGCCATCACTAAATATCCAGTTCTAGGTAGGTAAGCATTGACAATAAATGGGTTATTGACCTTTACTGACTTATTTTTAACAAAATACATAGTCTACAGATTCCAACAATTTTTTGGTGCAAGTCTGTGAATCAATGATATATGTGTAAGAAAAAAAAAATGAGCGTACCATGCATCCACTAAGGATCTATAATGAAAATTTGTTTTAGATAATATATATGAGTTCCTGATATTTAAGGATGAAGTATTCTACTGTGCCTGTGTTAAAAATCATTATATTCTGGAGTTCCCGTGGTGGCGCAGTGGTTAACGAATCCAACTAGGAACCATGAGGTTGCGGATTCGATCCCTGGCCTTGCACAGTGAGTTAACGATCCGGCGTTGCCCTGAGCTGTGGTGTAGGTTGCAGACGTGGCTCGGATCCTGCGTTGCTCTGGCTCTGGTGTAGGCCGGTGGCTACAGCTCCAATTAGACCCCTAGCCTGGGAACCTCCACTGGAGCGGCCCAAGAAATAGCAAAAAGACAAAAAAAAAATCATTATATTCTGAAAAGCAAATTGGAAATCATTAAAGCATAATGATGATACTATTGGATTATGACTAAATAGTTATTAGAAAATTCTGATAAGCCTTTTACTTGAAAAAATCAGACTATAAGGACTGATTTTTCTCCCATCATTTTTGTCTCACCTCTTATTTACCAGTCTTGAATCTACTTGCCTTATCTTGCTGTAATAGGTCAGAGGATGCAAACTAAAGACTGCTAAATCCTATGCTCAGAAATGCTTTAATCAACCCAGACAATATTGCACTATTGAATATTTTTTAAAATTTATTTTTTACTATAGTTAATTTACAACGTTATGTCAATTTCTGCTGCACAGCAGAGTATTTTATATATGAGTTAGTGACCATACATCTAAAGGTCAGTATATTTAATTTAAAAATTCATATTTTTGGCTTCTCTTAAAAAAAAAAAAATCTGAACACCTAGCAACACTTGGGTCCATCTTACTACACTGTAAAAACTGGAGGTGAGCAATGATAGGCCCTCCAAACTGGGCACCTTCAATCTCATCTGCCTCAGCCTCACCACTCCCTAAAAACCTCCTCACTGAGGCTAAATACCCATTGCTTTTTATCTCATACTACCCAGCTGCTTTCATTATTCAGCTTTACTCTTTTCACCTTACCTCCTGGCCTTGCAGGCACCCAGCTTTGTTGACTGGAGCTTTACATTTTTAGGAAAACCTTTCATTTCCAAATAAGGAGGCCCTTCCCCACTCACCTCTACAGAGCAGGCAGGAAGATCCCTGGCAACAGGGAAGTGAAGTCCTACTCAAAGCCTTCTCATTTTCTTTTGGGCATCAAGGCCCCTGCAAGATTAAACCCAAAGCCTCTGGCCAAGACAAGAATTACCAGATCCTTATCATCTCCCCACCTGTCTCATTGTAATGCCCCTTCCCCCACCTTGAGCAATTGGCCTACTCCTTCCTGCCCCTACTAGGAAAGGTATGTGGCCTGCTTCTCACCACCCCACCCCCCATAGGGCATTATATGCCCAACCAACCAGCAAGTGTATCACAGACCTCCACCCTTCCCCAACCAATCAGCAGGTCAGTGGTGTAGGGTGAGACTCTCCTCTCCCTGGGCTATAAAAACAAATGGGACACTGCTTGGCTTAGGCTCCCTGATCATCAGGAATTTGTCCCACCGCACTTGCCGCATCTCTCATCTAAACTCTTCTTTCTCTTTGGGGTCAGCTCTCCCTGAGTGTCAGAAGCTGTCCCTCTGCTCTTGCAGCATCTCTTATCTCAATAAACCCTACTTTTTCTCCACCGTGCCATACTCAATAAACTTTCTTTTCACCCAGTACGAGTCCAGAAACTCTTTTCCAACCCATGTGCACAAACCACAACATTTTCCTAGCCCAACCAACATGAGCTCCCACCACTGCAGCTCTCCCATTCCCCGATGCTCATCCTCTTTCTCAGGATTGAGAAATAACAAAGAAAAGAGGGGATTGAAACCAAACAGGTCTCTGTGGAGCCCTCCAGGTACAGAATCCTTCCACACCCCTATTTCTAGTTTGTAGGAAAAAGTTTCAGTCTCCTAGGTCTTTGCTGAATTCCAAAGAACAGATTCAAGAAGTTACTAGTTAGAGAAGTGATGAAATGAAGAAGCGAAGGAAAAGAAGTTAAGCAAGAGAGCTTGAATAATAGTTTGGCTATAAAATAGAGTCCTAGTTTATACTAAAAAGATAAACAGCAATCTGGTGCGGACCCCAGACTGGTTGGAACCAGAAGGTTGATGATCAAGATTCAGAAACATTACCCTGTAACTGCACCAATAACCAGTCAGGTAAAGGTCTATGAGCATTTACAAACTCCTTCCTGAAAACCATTAGAGAGTTTGGCTCTTTTGAGCAGAACTGCCTGCTCTCCTCACTTGGTGGTGCCCTACAAATAAATGCTCTACTTTCCTTCACCACAACCTGGTGTCAGTAAGCTGACCTTGCTCTGCATCAGGCAAGCAGACCAAAGTGAGGTTTGGTAATACCAAGAGAAGGTAGAAGGGGAGAGGAAACTTTTCCTTTGAACTAGATTTCAATTCTACTTTTCTCTATCTGTTCCCTTAGACTGCTTATCCAAGAAATGTCTGTCACTCATTTCAATCCTGCTGCATGGTCAATTAATATTTAATGAAAAAAGATAGAATGTATATAACTCAGACTTTACTGAGGTAAATAGCCTCATTTATCATGTGCAGTCCCTAAAATATAAATTTCTACTACCTTGTAGGTAGGAAACAAAGACCTAAGGTACATAATACGTTAAATTTAAAACATGCCTATACACATAGGAAGGAAATTCTCTTACTGGACATTTACGGGCATTCTAAAGCAGATGAAAAAGAATACATCACCCCAAAATATGCTACACCAGGGTAAGGGTAATTTTGAGCAGAAAGCAATTAAGAAACAGCAAACTCAAGAGGAACTTTCTGCCCTTCCACTTTCTACCTAAAAGCAGGATATCACTTCCCCTTTTGTAAAGGAAATTTCCATTTGTAGAGGTGCTCTTCTGCCCCTTTACTGGGACTAAGAGAACTACTCTGGAGGCCACTCTTAGCACCTGAGGTGACTGAAGTCTGCACAACAAACCTGTCTAATGGCCCCTCACTCCCAGATCCCAGTCACCTTCCCACAATTCCTTCCCTTCCCAGAAGCCGCCAAACATTTCCCTATAATAAGTCTCTAATCCACACTTTTTCATGCTTTGGTAAAATGTATGTAAGGCCCCAGGTCCAACTCATTTTATGGATTTTCACTTCCTTTGTGTGATGCTCCCATATGCATATAAAATAAACTTTTCTCCTAAGCTTTGCACCACTTTAAGGTGGAGGCTCCAAACTCTGAATCTAAGAAAGCAGAAAGTTTTACCTCCGTTATTAAGTTAAAATTTAATTCACCGTACCCCTGAAATTCAAATGTAGAAATGCCAAAAAATTAAAAACTTGTGTTACTCAGTAATTGTTTTTTAAATACTTCTATGCAAAATCAATTTTCTTATCTTTTCATCTCTGTTTCTCCTTTCAGTTTCTCTCCCTCAGGATTACACACACTCAGAGGACAGGCTAAGAAATTAGTGGTAGAAAATGTGAATATAAATGACAGAACTAAAAACCTAAAATTAGACGATAAAATTTTTACAAGTAAATAGACCCAAAGGTTTTAAATTTAAATGAAGATTCCAGTCTAATTCATGGCAAAAGTCAGTAGCTAATATGAGCTTAAGATTCTTATTAATGAGCTTTCATTTCAAATTGGGCCAAAAGCATTCTTTAATCTGACAAATTAATGAGGATTACAATGAATTCCTAAACAATGACTGACAAGTGAGTGGGTTTGTTTGTTTGTTTGTTTGTTTGCTTTGTTTTTAATAGTTTTCATTTAAAAACTTTCTCCTGAGTCCTCCAACAAGTGCTTGTGCTCCTCCAACAAGCACTAATTTAAATTAGTGCCCTAGCACTAACTTAAAGAAAATTCCACATCACATTGATATGTAAATTCTGATTGCTTCAGCCCCAATACTCTTCATTTGCATAAGCTAATTTAAAAATGGGCTGTTAAGTTGGCTTTGAGCTTGAGAATCTGAAAACCCTAAAATGTCAATTGTAGAAGTTAATTGAGAAGTTTAGAAAATTTCCACCAAGTCTACAAAACATCCTGTTGCCCAGCCACTAATTAAGCAAATCCTTCCACTGGGTGAGGTGAGGGGTTAAGAACAGTGCAGTGTGAAAAATTGATAAATAGAAACCTCCTTAAATAGATAGAGTCAGGAGACCAGAAGGAGGAGCTCTCTGGCCTCCCTTTGCTCACAGAGCCCAAGAGAAGGAAGAGGCTCCTCTTTCCTCCTGGCAAAGATGCAACCAATCAACAGCCAGGACTCTATTGGCTCCAGCCCTCCCCACCCCTGTCCCCCCAGCCCTCCCCACTCCCTTCCCTCCAGCCCTCCTCACCCCTGTTCCCCCAACACCCCCCACCCCTGCCCCCCCAGCCTTCCCCACTCCTGTCACCACCATCCCTCCTCACCCATGGCTCACCACTGCTACAGATTCCAAATTGTAATTCTCTGTTGATTCCTAATAAACCCATCTTTGCTGGAGAAATATCTGGTGGCCTATTTATTTCAGACACTTGACAGAAAAATGCCCAATGAATTAGAATTTTTGTGATTTCTTTTTATGCTTACACTTGTTCTTAATACCTAAGTAATCGTTCGTTTTATTATATTGTGAGGTCAGCCAAGAATTGATAAGACCATATGGGAAAAAAATGAAAGCTAAATAATTTGCGTAATCAACTGGGGAGGTGGAATCTATTTTAATGATAAATTATTTACACAGTTTAGCTTTCTTTATTTACCATTCTGGGAAGTATTGTTTGTTTGCAGGAGCATAATTATTAGTTGTGCTATTTTATCCAGATAAAAATTTCTCCCCTGCCTAAAAAAATCTATTTTCCCATTTTGTCTACTGCATTGAAAATGTATTTATGTTTATTTTTATTGCTATTTTTATCTGGTTTATACATTTTAAGTTCAGCAATGTTTATGTACATAGACATGCTCTCTTTGGCTTTGGAATTTCAAACTAAAAAAGAGTGGAAACACAGAAATAACAGCCATTTCACTTTTGTCACAGCCCATTTAGATAAAATTTGATAAAGAGAAAGCTTGCCGGCCAACTTGGTAACATATTCAAATGTGAAATATGTACTTATAACCCATTCTTACTTCTAAAAGTGACTGGAGGCTGCTTATAATTTAAACAGAACAGGTGGAATAAACCAAACACCTCTTCTTACCCTGAAATTATCTGGAACCCTGTGTGGCTTTCCCCATCACTAAAAGTTGATGGTATATACATCTTCCTTTGCCAGAACTTGACATGGCTTTGGACACACTGCAGGCTCTTCAAAATATTTAGGGAAAAAGATGAGTCGTCGATTGTAGGATAGAATATGAAGAACAAACAAGAACAGGAGGGAAAGAAACTAGACAGAGGAGTAACTTTTGATATCTTGAACATACAAGTCTAATGATGTAGTCTTGGGCTTGACATAACAAAGACAAGTGACAAAAGTTTTTCCACAGATAAAAAGAAAATATGATTCAGTTTGGTAGTATTACCCTATGATGAAAAGTTTGGCAATCTTGTGAGGATTTCCTTTTTATTCAATAAAAAAAATCGATGAATTGAAATTAAAATGTCTGAATCAAGTGTCTGTGACCAGTTAGCTAAACTGCAGATTAGAAAGTAGGAAGCACACTTGAAACTAATAATAGCATCGGTCAACTATACTTCAATTTTTAAAAGTAATGAGCAATTGGTAATAAATGCTGAGATAGTAGATTATGACAAAAGAGTACTTCATTTGATACCACAGTAGCTGCTTAATAAATTTACTTGAATGAAATAATGAGTAAATGACATCTATGGAACTTTTACTGTATAAAAAAATTAATAAACAGAAACCTCAATTAAATGGAGTTAGGAAACTGGAAGAAAGAGCTCATATGACCTGTGAGGACAGCAGAACCCAAAGAACCCAAAGAACCAAGATGAAGGCCTCACTCTTCTTTCCAGGCAAGGGCCCAGCCAATGAAAAACCTGGATTCTGTCTACTTGAGTCCCCCCAGCTTCCCTTTGCTTCCTCTGGAAGTGCTCTCCTCCCCTTGCCATGGGGGCTTGCAAGAGGCATTCAAGTGGAAGGTCAGGGTGACAGACCCCAGATTGCACTTCTCTGCTGATGCTGAATGCGTCCATCTTTGTGGTCACATATCTGAGAGTCCATTTGTTTTAGGTCAACAGTTGTCCCTAAACAGATGCTGTTGTATTTACTGAGTGTATTCTCTAGACAATCATTATTCCAAACATATCATCAATATATAAGTTAAGTAAATGTAATCCACCTAACAAAGAGTGGTGTTTTTCCTTCTCCCTTAGTGGACTAGTAACTTCTACAGCCTGGGCAAAGTTGTGAAGGGTAGCAGAATACACTACTGCAAAATATGTGTCTCTTTGGTATAAAGATTATTTTGGACTCATTATTTTCAGAAACAGCATATGCAGAAGTAGCACTGAAAACAGAAGTTACTCTTCTGTAAGGGACATTAACATTTATACAGGAAATCTCCACTTGTAAGTGTCTCCTTCTCTCTACCAGGAAGAGAATGTTCCCTAAATCACAAGAGAATTTTATCAGTGGAGAGGCACTAACCAAAATCTGCACTGCACTCTACTTTTGTTTATCTTCTTTTCCTGGTAACTTCTTTTAAAGGATCTCCTCTTCCTCCACCCCCCCCTCCCACCCCAGACACCTTCCACCTTTAGCTGAAGATGGTATTAGGGTGGTGGCCTAGGCCACCTGCTTTTTCCTGAGAATTTCCCATGTGTATATGAGATACATGTTAAAAAAACTTCAGTATGCTTATTATAGAAACTGTACAAATTACCCTAGAATTAGGGATTTACTAAGCCAAGGAATAAAAATAAGATCTTGCTTATCTTAACCAAAGGAGTCATGTTTAAGTCTTTATAGACTGTTGACCCTTGAACGACTTGGGGATTAGGGTCACTGACCCTTCAGGCAGTCACATATCTGTGTATGACTTAGCTGGCTCACTGCTCTGCTCCTTTGAATTCAATCAACTTTGGCTTGTGAAATACTACAGCATTTACTATAGAAAAATTCTGCACAGAAGTGGAACTGAGCAGTTAAACCCATGATGATCAAGGGTCAACTGTATTGTGTTATATATGAATGTAATCACAGCTCATATAAAGGCTGAAGGTACCTCCTATGAATCAAATGTTCTAGCATTTCTCAGTTATCACAGTTCCTTCAGTCTCCTCCAAAATTATCACTTTTCTAATTTTCATCTATAATGAAAGCAAAATAAAGAGGAAAATGACCAAAATATTTTTTAACATTAACACATCCAGAGTGTCATGCTTTTTTAAATACTTGTATCTCTAGCTGAAAACATGAAGGTTTCTGATTAATTAAGATGTTTGAGGTATACCCACTTTTTTCATTGAGTGTGAATGAGAGCAGATTTGGCACCCCCAAATATGTCCCTTTGGCTTGGAGGTTATTTTAAGTGCATGTAATCAAAAACCCAAAAAATTGAGGGACAGTGTTTCACCTTCCCCTCAACATCCTAGATAACCACTGGGAAGGGAGTCTATACCACAAAGAGAGCTATTACTAGAGATACAGGTTTACCTAAGAAAGGTATCTGAAACAAAGGGCAATCTTTGTTTTCTAACATCCCCTCTGCCTTCCTGGGCTTGGTCCTCCATTCTTTTGCTTCTCCGGGCCCCTCCCCTTTCCTTAGCTCAGGATGTTATATGAACTTCAATTACCTGCCTGCCTTTTGAGTTCTCATCTTTATGGGCCTCCTGCACATACATCATTTTGCTTGTTTTTCTTCAGCTAATCTGTTTTATATCAACATAATTATTAGATCAGCCAAAGAGCCTAGATGGGAAGAAGGGAAATTTTTTCTTCCCCCACAAGCACCATAACTGGTTTTATAATAACACAAAACATCACTAGGAATTTGCTAATACTTGATAAGCAAGTTTCTAAATAATTAAGTTTAGAAGTCAGGATTTACTAGACAATTTCTAACAGTTACACCTGCCTCAAGGCCAGGTGCCGGAAAAACATTCAAACATCCTCAGAATCCTTAGTTTTATCTAAAAGGAATATGTACCGTGTCTCTCGGGGATCAAGTGTTTAGCTATAGTCTACTAACAGTTAAGCTGATATGAGAAAGGACAACACAGCTACAATGTGATTAATTTCTTCAATGTAAAAATTTACAAGTGTCTAATCACATACATACACACACATACATACAAGCTGATAGGTGAGCTTTAAAAGGTCCTATGACTAGCTCAATTTATAATGTAAATAGTGAGGTATTTAGGAATTACCTGGATTTATAGTGCCATTATTTAACAGGGTAACTACTTAGTTGGCCAGCTCCCTAGATTAATGACCCATAAATTAATAAATATATCACAACTCTAAAACTATGGCTTAGCCAGCCTCTCAAAATCAATTAGCCTTGCAAGTAAGAATACTTCTGAAATCACACTTATATTCCTTCTTCTGTTATCCCTTGATTGCTGCCTTTTGTCACTGACTCACAATTAACCATGGCAAAATATTGTCACTTCATAAAGTAAATAACAAAAGATTACAGGATACTGAAGTAATCTGTATTGCCATACATGTTATTGGCCTACCCAATAAGAACACATACATATGTATGCATGTATATATGAAGTACTATACAAATAAGGCATGCCTCTTCCTGAGAAAGTGTCACAATTAACAATTATTAACAATGCCTGGGAAATAAAAATGGAATCTGGTTAATAAGATAGAGTCTAGCCTTCCTTTCCTTTTAGTCTAGGTGTATGCGCTCACAAGGTGCTATGGGCAGGGCTTCCTTGCACCCTGCCCTTCTGGTCACAGTTCCTTGTACAAAGTGGCTGAGCCTGACACCTCAGCTGGGCAGGACATGCGCAGAGACTCTTCACACAACACCTTGATTCAAGAAGGCGGCAGCGGGTCCTGAGCAGCCAGGCTCCACCAGGCATTACAATCAGGAGCTTGAGTGTGAGCAGCTGCAGCCAGGGGGCACTCCCCTGCAAGAACTCCGCCCCTCTCCTCCCCCTCCCTGCAGAGGAGAAGGTACAAAGAAGCCCCACCCACGGCCCTGGGAGAGCTTGGATTCCAGAGCAAGTGCTCTATGAGCCTCCACCTCTCCACTCTGATCAAACAATAAAGCTTCTGAATCAAACTCAGTCTCCTTCTATTGGCTCCAACAACACAGGGCAGAAGGACTCTTGCTAGGGACCAACCAAGGAGGGTTGGCAACAAAGGTACACAAATTCTAAATTCTCTAACTTAAGTGAATTGTTTTAATCTATCATGCTGACTATGTCATTATTAAATGTATTGTCTTTTGTGGCACTCTTCAGTTTTCCTATCCCAGAAACCATAAAAGAAGGAAAAACAATCTACTTTCATGAATCTACTCATCTTCTGGACCTCAACTGAATGCCAGATTAAAGTTATTCTGATCAAAAGCAAAGATGAAGATACTCTATGAATTTTAAAAAGCAAACATATTTGATGTATTTAAATCCCAGCATCAATATCTAGTGCAGTGGATTTACTCCACAACAAATATACTAGACTGTTCCTACAGATTAAGAAAGAATAAATCTTCAAGTGATGTACTGCATATTTCTATATATTCCCAGTACAATAAATAATCTCTTCCTACGTCACTGCAATGTGATAAATATAAAGTCTACAATTATTCTCAAGTTAAATTGATATTAGTTTTGATACATATCACCTTATTTGAGTATTTTAAATGGAATCTAAAAATCAAAAGTCACACTTTAAATGTAAAATTTCTATGATAAATGAAAAAGAGAAAAATGCCAAAGACAATTTCACTTAAATATAGGAATTCATTGAAAGGTTTAAATTTATGTCAATAGATTACTGAAAGAAAAAAATGTTTATCAACTTCTCAAAATAGGGATATTATTTATTCATCACCAAATAGACACAGAATCTATCTAGTTCTAATTTCATTACTTAATTTAGTTAAACATTTCCTAGTGTTTAATAAATTCTAGGTATGTTTAAGATCCTTTGAATATAGAGTGGTTGAGCCAGATACCAAATTTCACGGTATCTTACATTTTAGAGAGGTAAGGATAGAATATGGGAGGCAAAACAAACAATATTAATAATAGTAAATCTAGTCTTCTGCAAAGAATTAAAACAGGATGATGGGATAAAAATAATTATTCTACTTTTTTGTCAGAGAAGGTTTCTACAAAGGGGACAATTGAGCTGAGGACTGTAGAGAAACACCAAGCAAAAATGAGGAGGAAGAACAATCTAGACATATGGTATAACAAAGGCAAGGGCCCCACATTGAGAGGTTAATAGATGAGGGGGGAGAGCAGTGATGTGCTGATAAATATTTAACTGCACTTGCAGAAAAATATGTGTGCATATAGAAACATACATTACATTTATTACAAGTTTTAGTGATATAAAAGATGTCTAGCACACAATCTGCAATCAGTAATACACAATACTGTATGTTATAAATTCTACATAGCCAATGAATTCTCATGGATTGGGGTCATTGACTCAATGAACTTTCATATTCATAGCCAAGTTTAGATAGTAAGTGATGAAGAAATGTAGTTCCAAAGTTAATGTTGATTGATATTTCTGTTTAATGAGCAAAATGAAAATAAAACAATAAAGACAAATGTTGAAGCTTCCTTAGTTTGTTAATAATATAACTTCTTTGCTGTACTGTAAAGTAGTTTCTAAATTCTGGAATATCTCCTCAAATTTCTGTCATTCATAATGTAACAGTTAGAAACAACATACTGTTAAGTTTATGCTGCATTAATACTTTTTTTCCAACTTTTTTTTTCTTTTTTTCTTTTTAGGGCTGCGCCTGCAGCATATGAAAATTCCCATGCTAGCTGTCGAATCTCTGAGTGCAGCTGCTGGCCTATACCACAGCCACAGCAATGCCAGATCTAAGCCACATCTGCAACCTATGACACAGACTGTGGCAACACTGGGTCCTTAGCCCACTGAGTAAGGTCAGGGATCAAACCTGCATCCTCATGGATACTAGTCAGATACCTGCTGAGCCACAAAGCGAATTCCTCCAACACTTTTTTATGACTAGACAATCAACAAAACACTAGGAAAGCCCAGATTTACGTTTGCCCATTTCTGTGGTGGAAGTACTCCCTCCAGAGTTGGCAATAAGCTATCAACATGACTTCATTACACATGACACTGGGGAAGAGATGTGCAAAAGCAAACTTAATGCTAATATTTCAACCATACACATATACTATATGTGAAAAGACCCCAAGAGCATAAATTATAGCAAAATGTAATAAAATTAGGAAGTGATGAGCTTAGAGTATTTTTGTATTTGCATACAATGTTTTCTTTATTGTAAGATGATGTAATATTTTTAATAGTTTGTTGTAACAACTGGGTTGCAACTTTTCTGAAAATTTACAATTTGGTTCTCACAGGTCAATGCAAGCTGATTTCAGCACAGGGGTTTCAGTGTAGAAATAAGGTGAGGCTACAGATGTAAACAGGGACATTGCAGGTAAGGATTTTGTAAACAACAAAAGGAGTTTTTATTTCATTGAAAGAATATAGAAAAACTACTAGAGAGTTGAAATCAGTAGAGAAATATGACTCAATTCGTGTTTTAAAATATTCCTTCTCAGTACCCTAGAGAATTGATTCAGGAAGGTAAAAACAGACAAAAGGAGACCAGATAGAAGCTACTGTAAAAGCCTGGGTGAGACATAATAACAGGGAAGAATGTACTTGTTGCAAGGATGTTTTGGAAGTAGCTTGACTAGACTTAGCAATGGGGTGAGGTGGAGGTGGCATAGCCCTGAGATCAGACTAAGACCCATATATCACTTTCACAGAAACTCTTACATTCTTTTGCAGGTCATAAGAACATTTTTTGAAAACTCAATTACCAAGAAGAGTTATTGGGAGGGACACGGGAGCTGAACTGTCTCCAGAGGGCTTGCAAATCTGAGAGCTGGAGTAACGGAGGGAGGGTGGTGGTTGAAGGGAGGGCAGAGGACAGACTCACAGATGATGCAGCAGAAAATCAGAGAAACGAATGGTTGCTTTTTCCTACACCTATCTTTATCAAATTAGCGGGAGTCAGTGTCTAGAGAGACAGACTTTTCTCTCTCCTCCTCTCTGCTTGGAAGAGCCTGGAACTGCCTGGAAATCCTGAGTTAGAAAAGTGAGATATGGAGGAGAGACAGTGCCTGCTCTTGTTTCCCTAGACAGTTTGATGATGTTATGGCAATCCTGCCTCTGGATAGATCCAGAGTAAACCCAGCTTCCTACCATTTCCTGCTGGCAAAAGAGTACAACTTTCAGGTTTATTAGCACTTGCCCCACAAAGTAGGGAACTCCTTAGCTCCATATTTCAGGATGAAAACATGGGCAGTGTACTGAGGATGAGTTAATTTACAACTTTTAACTGTGATATATGATATGCAGTCTTCCTTTTAAACTCCTGTTCTAGCTTCACAAATATTAAAGGCAATGTAGTAGGAGGGAGAGGTCAGCCAGAAAGAGAAATCACAGAGGACTTCTAGATTTGTGACTACATATTAATATGATTCACTTTATCAATGTCCAAAAAAAATCAAGCTAAATTCAATGAATTTCCAATCAAAATTCAATCATAAAATTTGGGAGGGACCTGACAATCTGGTTTAAAAAATATTTACGCCAATTTTGAAAAAGAAGTTTAAAAAAAAGGAACTTATTCCTGCATATATTAAGCAATATTTCAGTGACATGGTGGTACAGTGAATTAGAGGCAGGCTAATGAACCAGGGAAAGAGAATAAAGAGGCCTTGAGAATACAGGAATTTATTAGACAGAAATAACATTACAAACCAGTGCAGAGAATTTGCTTTATTTGGTAATGTGTACAGAAAAAAAAGACTTACTACATCCAAAATATGTTGTATTTCTCACTATTAACCTAAAAACTTCAAGTTAATCTAATGGAATTCTAAGAGTGACTCTATATGTGAAAGGTAAAATATGTATGATATTTGGTGAGGAATGGTTTTTCAAACACCTGCAAATCACAAACTGAAAGGGAGGAAATATTCTGACTGTGTTTCAGTGAAAGACGTCTGCCCAAAATTATCTAAAGGGCAATGGAGAGAAAGAAGATATTTGTGCAATTAAAAATAGCAAAGACTTACTATCAAGAGTCTTTACAACCTAGGGGGGAAAATGCAACCCAAGATAAAAATAGGTCTGACTATGAAGAGTCACTTTACAGAAGGAACTCTGCAAATGGCTAATTAGTATTGAAAGAAGAATTTCAATCTCACTAGTATCAGAGAAATGCAAATTGAAACAATGAGATACCACTTAATATCCATCCAGTAGACAAAACCAAAAAGCTGGCTTCTATCATTAAGCTTGGTAAAGCTAAGAAGGGAAGTTCTGAGCTGTCTGTTCAAAGGAAAACTGCTGCAGCCATTCTGAAAAGCAATCTGTCATTGCTTAGAGAACTTAGTTATCTGTGTGATACCTACTTAGAGAACTTAGTTATCTATGAGTGTGACCTCCTCTGTAATGTGTCCCCAAGGAAACTCTAATACACAAAGAAATCTCTAGGGCATTGTTTGGCTATAGTTTTTGATCACAAAGAATTAGAAGCATCCTAATTATCCATCATTGGATTAAGTAAAATGTGAACCACATACATGATGGACTAAGATGAACAGACAGAACCTCTAGAAGACTGGATGGATAAAGTGGGGTAGTTGCATACAATGAAATAGGATACAGCAATGGAGTAATCTAACAGTATGTTAGAATCACTGAACAAACATAGCAATATGGATAGAGTTCAATAACAGCACTGAGTGAAAAAGTAATAAACAGAGAAGATGAATAGCACAACACCATCTATGTATTTATGTTATATTTTTAAAGTATGTTCTAATTTTTTAAGGATACAGGTACATTTGAAAGTATGACTGGAAGAATATACATGAAATATACTAGAATGGGGTTGGAGAATGAGCTTGAGAAAGGAGGATGAAAAGTGTGTAGTTTTCTATGGCTGCAGTAACAAACCACTGCAAATGAAACAGCTTATATAGCAACACAAATTTTGTTACTCTACAGTTATACAGGCCAAAATCAAATAGCTGGTAGGGCCATGTTCTTTTCTGGAGCTTCTATGGAGATTTCTAGGTTCTAGAGGCTGTTTTCTCTTTCTTTAAAGCCAAAAAATGTTGTTCCTTGTGTACCTTCCTCCCGTCTCCATCTGCCTTTCCTTCTGCCTCCTAAGTCCACTCTTAAGGATCCTTGTGATTATACTGGAGTCACTCAGATAATCCAGGATATTCTTTCTACAGCAATGCCCTTGATTTAATCACTTCTGCAGGGTCCTTTTTGCCACACAAGGTAACATATTCGCAGTTTCCAGGGATCAGAATGAGGACGCCTTTGGGAGGTCATTATTCTGCCTACTTCAGGAAAAGATAACAATAAATAAAGACAAAGATTGAACAAGCTGGGAAGAGTGATTATAGTGTGACATCAGTGAGGAAGGAAATGAACTCAATTCTGTGTGCCTGAGGTCCTAAAAGAGCATAGGAAGAAGGGGACTAGATGGGATGTGGTCAGCTGTGTCAAATGATGCTGAGAAGTCAATTAAGATAAAGACAGAGGAAACAAATACTGCAGTTGGCAAAATGGCAATACTTGGTGAACTTAAAAACCATCTGAGTACAGTGGTAGCAAAGAATGCAGGATTAAAGCGGATTGAGGAAAGAACTTGAGGTGGGGAAAGAGTGAGAAAGCACAGTGTCAAAAGAACAAGACGTATTTGTATTATGCAAAAATCTCCTAATAGTAAAAACAAAATGCCACAAAACAGAGAGCACATAAATTGTCCTCTTAATGGAATGTCATGCAAATGCAACTACTCTAAACCCCTTAGAAGAGCCTGATGTTTTTGAAATCTTACTTGAAAAAAAAAAGAAAGATAAAAATTACAGTACAACAGAACTGCATTAAATATATAGATACATAGATAACATAGATAAAAAGATTAAAAAGTACACGAAACGCTTCATAGTGGTTGCTTTCAGCAGGCTAAGTGGATTTTTATTCTTTAAAGACTTCCTCTGTTTTCCAAATAATCTATTATGAACATGAATTTTTTAAAAAGTTCCAGAAATATAAATGTTTCGACATAGTGAGATTCCTCAAAATTGTTTTTGTTCAAATAACTAAAATCAAAACGGAAATATTTCACTTAAAAATGTATATGTGTTCATAGTAAAGAAACTGTAAAACTTGTTTGGAAATGGAACTGAGTCCCTAACTGTCAATTAGGGACTAAGGACTAATAGACTAATGGGCACAGCCTATTAACTATGGAAAAACTACTTGAAACTTCTGGGCCACAATTTCCTTATTTATAAATAAGTAGATTGTAGGTATGATCTCAAATGGTCCTGCCAAGCTTAACCATTTTATGAGAATATCCAGATTCAAATTACATTCCTACCAAAAAAAAAAAAAAAAAAAAGGAATTCCCATTGTGGCACAGAGGAAACAAATCTAATTAGTAACCATAAGGTTTCGGGTTTGATCCCTGGCCTTGCTCAGTGGGGTGAGGATCTGGCATTGCTGTGAGCTGTGGTGTAGGGTGCAGAGGCAGCTTGGATCCCATGTTGCTGTGGCTGTGGTGTAGGCCAGCAACTGCAGCTCTGATTCGACCCCTAGCCTGGGAACCTCCATATGCCGCGGGTACGGCCCTAAAAAGCAAAAAACAAAAAGCAAAAAAAAAGAAAAAAAGCAAAACAAAAGACAAAACACAAATTACATTTCTACTTTCATATAGTCATCTTTATGTAGATAAAAATCTATGTAATTTACATAGACGAAAATGATCAGATAAAATAAGCTCTCAGAGTTTGTCAAAGTTTGGGTGTATCTGTCCTAATCCCATTGCCCTATATCAATAAATATGGTCACAGCCATGGATAGACAAAAACAATTTAAAATGTTGTCAAAACTCAACCAGCACTGCCCCTGAAATACTAGTGTGTGTGTGTGTGTGTGTGTGTGTGTGTGTGTGTGTGTGTGTCTGTCTGTCTGTCTGTCTGTCTGTCTCAATAGATCTACTTGGCTGGCTGGCTGCCTTTCATTACAGATTGTTTGCTTTGAGAAGAGAGAGGGAAGGACACACTTTTGGGTTCAAGGGAACTTGGGAGAATCATCCAGTTCTTTTAGCAGAGAGCTCCCTATGGAAATGTGCAGAGGACCTGCTCTCCAGGAAATGCAGCTGAGTAGCCTTTGCTGGGAGTGCCCTTCCTCTTTCCAGAGACAGCTTTTCTGCCAAGATGACCTTGGAGTTTGGAAGCAAATCGGCCTTGCTGAAGAATATCAATACAGCATTCCACCTCCTTTACTTATATTTCCTTAGACACATCAGCCTTCAAGCACAAGAGAATGGCAGGCTGGTGGGCATGGGATTATAAGAATTTTAGCCAGATTACAATGTCTGGCTCAAAGAGTAAACCACATGTGACTTTCCCAGTTGCCAGGGAAAACCAGCAAAGAGCATCTGCTCTACCCCTGCCCTCACTAACAGCCAGCTGTTTTCAGTTCTTCTCACCTGCTGCCCTGGTTCTCTCAGGAGGAACTCTCACTCTCACCTGGGGTGAAACAAATAAATTCAGCCAAGACCAAGCAATCAAGCTGCTTCAGTACTTTTTTTTATGCTGCTGGGGCCACGAACTCCTCTGCCCATTTGCCCTGGGCCTTTCATTTCCTAGGGCTCTCCAGGCTGCCCGCAGTTTCTCTGAATTGAGGGATGCTCCTCTTACTCTTTCTCAGATAACAATGTCCTCGTGATTTCTGCTCACCTCTGGGTCATTACGTCCCCAGCTCATTACAGCCCATCCTAATTATGTTGTGAATAAAAAGGTGTGGCTAATTTTTTTTTCCTTTTGAGGAATACTTCCCTTTTATCAAATGTTACCTTTGATAAAAGTCTCGTGAGACGAATGCTGTATATTTTAACTTCTTTTCTACATCCAAGGATGTCCCTGTCACTAATCAGTTGTAGTAATCTGTGAAAGATTTCCAATATGCACAGATATAATAATCTCTTTAAAAGTGTCGCTTTCAAATGCCAACTTGGTATTAAGTTCGGGTTAATCTTCAAGCACAATGAATTGAACTTGACAATTCTGCTATACTTGCAAATCTTCTCCCTCAAGATTTTACTATATTTAACCCAGTTTTAGGAATGTGTTTTCTAATTCTAATGTCTAAAACATAGGGAAACCTTAGATTCCTTGAAGAAAGTCCACTGTAGTTCGCTCAGTATTAGTGTGGTTATAGAGGTGAAGAGTTCAGACTTTGTGATAGTCTTCTTGAGTTCAAATCCCATGACTTCTGCCATGACTTTGAAGGAGTCAACCAATTTCTTTGTGCCTCACTTTCTCTATTTGTAAAAGGAAGAATAATAGTTCCTACATCCTAGGTTGGTTATGAACAGTTCATACATCCTAGTAAATATATTAATATATGTGAAGTACATATATTAATGTGACATACTTAACAAAAAGTACCTGGTACAGAGTACATTTTTAATAAGTTATTGCTATTATTTTTTCATCTCTATCTTCTTTTTGCTAAAAGTATCAACAGTGGTTTCAATTTCAAGATTAATAAATTATGTTTTAGATGAAACTTATCAAGCATTTGAATGTGAAGATAGGCTTTAGAAATCATAGTACTAGAAAATTCATGTATTTCAAAAAAAATAGATAACCTAACCATTTGACATCAGACGTGGCGAAGAAGTTACAGTATTGCAGTAGAGAGGCTAATGCTGGAAAACAAAGGAAAAAACCCTCGAAATTTATTTAGATTTTATTCAGTGCTTCCTTTAGTCACTCAAGCTAGGAAGAGTGAAACCAGTGACGATGGTTAAAAGGAAGGTGACAGAGAAACACAAATGTGCTGAGGGGTTCCGATGTCATGAAATGCAGTTTCCCAAGAAGTTCACATGCCATCCAAGTCTACTGCAGTCCCACCTTGTTCCCACACGAGGAGTAAGAAGCACATGGGCCAGAGGTGTGCTTGAAAGGACAAGAGTCAGAACTAGACCCCAGACTGCTTTGTCCTATGTAGGGAGACAAGAGTCAGAACTAGACCCCAGACTGCTTTGTCCTATGTAGGGACCCCTCTGCAGAGTCACAAGGCCTTCCTATATTTGAGATCTTAGGTTGAAGCTGCCAAGGCTGCAGGTTCACCAGCTTCACTATATGTACCTTTTACTGACCAGACTCCCCAAAGGGTAAAAGATACAATTCTGAGTCTTAATTGGCCAGAAAAGTCCTTTTCAGTAACAAATTCTATCAGCCTTCTTGTTGAGTTGCTTATTCTTTGTTTTATGACAGATAGCTCTGGCCTAATTAAGTCTCCTTTCAGAACACAGAAATTACACACTACACCTTGAGAAAGCAAATCCCTTTTTCCTAAGAGCCCACGTTCTTAATATCCAAAGGAACTGAGGCAAAGAGGCTGAACATAATCCAGTCCTCCTTCTCCAGCTGAGCTTTCATTTCATACTTCACTACAATGTCTCTAATCCCCACTTTCTCTTTGGGTTGCAGTGCATGCCAAACACACAGCATGTTTCAAATCCCTGCTGATCCACTGAGATGCTACACAGTGCATGACAGTGTCTGGCAAGGATGTGCACTGAGACCTTTAAAGAAAAAAAATCTAAATAAAATGAAGCCTGTGTTACCATCGGTTTTTGAGGCCACTAAAGCTTCTCACTACTCCCAGGAGTGCCCCTTCTTCCGAGAGGCATTGTCCTAATTGGGATCTGACCAAACAGCTGGATTTACAATGAAGCATTAGCCATGGGCTGAATTCCTTAGACACACACACATCCACACACATACAGCAGCCTGCAGAAACAAGTCTTACAAATGAGTGCTTGAAGACTCATTTCTCACTCTGACCCCTGGGGTCAATGATGTCAGAGAAACTATTTCTGAAAAGAGCTCTAGAGTGGGAGTGAACAACCAGGACCAACAATAATGAGTAGTTCTTGAAGGTCACAGCTGTTGAGCAGCTAATTGTAACTTGAAAAGCTGAGTATGAAGTTATTAATGATCTTGCTGATAAACTTTTTTCCTACTCCAAGTCATATAAGCTTTTTATTCTAACGTTGAAGATAAAGCAAGAGCTGCTGTGGCTGTAAATGCAAGACTTCCTGTCTGGATGGAGCCATGCATATCAGCCAACCTCCCTTCCTCACACACTCAGTATATACAGGTGACCTTCCTATGGATGGAAGTACGCCTCTGATTCCAAGATCTCTCCCAAGGAAAGGGATTGTCAACCCTGCTAACCATTTTGTTTTTGCCTGTTAATTACTCAGTATTATAAAACAAACTAAATAGAATCAAATAAATAATTTACCCAGGGAGTCACAATGATCCTTTCCTTATTTTATATGCATGTAGTAGAAAACACACCACCTGCATTTGAAACACAGACATTATATTACACACATTCAAGTTAGGTTATGGGAGGTAAAAATAATATACTTCTACAGGCTAACAAAAATATACTGTCTGCTTTTCTTAAGAATTACTAAGGGCAAAGAAATGCAGGCAGGAGGAAACACAAAGCATTCTATTAGAAAATTAGAGAGCACATCACACATGGGAATTCTTTTCCAACAATTATCTCCTTTCCCTCAATAATGATTTAAATCAGGGTCACTCTCCTCTCAGCTACATCTTATATCTTATCTATTGGTTTATCATTTCTTCTCAAGCAGGAGCTTCACATTCCTATCATTTATCTAAACAGCCATTCATTTACACACAGTAGGTTCACAGTAAATGCTTGCTGAACGAAGGAAATGAAATGCTTTAATTATAATGTCTTTGGAACCAGAGGGCTGTTCATTGCTCTTGCCTCAGCAAGCCACTGAGGTTCTTGAATGAACCCCTGAGGCTACCACAGGATGATGCAAGGCGCTCACCTGGCCTCCCCTCCAAAACCCCAAAGGAAATAATGAGCAGCTTCCACAAAGCCCAGAAGCAAACAACTGAAATCAAGAACTGCAGTCTATTAGTATAAAGCAAGGAAAACTAGGAGAAAAACTTGTCTCCGGCAGGAGAGAGGTGGGAACAAAACACCTAATTACTTTAGTGAGATTTAGGTCTGGGAAAGGATGTGTGTGCAAACACGTGCACTCATTTTACTTGCTTAATAGGCTCACCAGCACTATGCCACACAAGCCTGCCAATATTTTATCAGCTACCTCTTGCTTTCATAGGTGGTAGTCTACTGATCACAAATATTTTGTTACTTGCATTATATATAATTAATACACCATTAAAGAAGTACTTACTGGTTAAATGCCAGTTAATATTAAGAACTCTGGCAAATAGGTGATAAATAACATTGTTCCAGATCTCAAGACTTTTATAATCAAGAAGGAAAAAGGTTATATATAAAACTCTCTCTATATATATATATAACTATATATAACTATACATATATAACCATATAACTATATATAACTATATAAATATATAACTATGCATATATTACTATGATAGTGTGATAAATGCTCTATTGAACTTAAGGGCCAGGTATCACCATCTACACCTACACTAGAAGCTATATGCTGCCAGTAATACACAGACCAGTATATTTCCATCACTCTTGCTTCTTGATCCACCTACAAAAATGAGAAAAGTTCCCATCAAACTGAAGTCATTTAATCACCCATCAAATCTCTTGGTATTTTCAAAACTAATATGGAATCACAGCAGGATGGTAGGAACAATTTTTTCGCTGGTGTCAGATCACCTAGGCAGGGTGCAGGGAGACTCGAATAATGAATGAATGTATGACCTCCATCCCCTTCAAAGTGGAATAACAATATAAGTACAAAATTTCAAAGGGCAAAATCTCTCTCCCTACAATCATGTTCAGCAAACTCACTGCTGGGACATAGGATTTTCTACCTACAACAAAAACTAAAATAAGCAATGTTGCATGAAAATGAAACAATTCAGATATCCAGATATTCTAGGAATATTTTTTTTGGAGGGTGAACCAAATCCAGCTACTATATGGTAAGGGTTTTAGTTGTCAATCTTGAAAGACCCACAAAGCAAGAATTAACTGACCAGAAAAAAGAGTCAGAAATGCTACTGGATTTTCAATTCCCTTCTATAGCTACACTAACTTTTATGGGACAATTCATATATCTGTGTGATTCCGTCTCTGTAGGTGATATCCATATCTGTTGCTAAAGATCTGATTTACTTTAATTCCCATTATTCTCGAAATCTCCACAGAGCTGGCCACAGTCATCTGAAAATATATCATAGTCAAAACTAAAACCTTCCTCAGAAACTAGTATTCCTTGCCAACTATTTAATTCAAGGTATATAAGCATAGGTTGAACTCACAGCCATAAAATATTTTAAAAACTACATATAATGATTTCAAAAGCTTTTATTTAATATACTCCATTTTTAAAGAAATTAATAAAAGTGGCTTTTAGTTTTTCACTTTAAAATCTATGGTCAGAATGCCTCAAATACTTTGCCCCAAACATAAATTAAAACTGCAATGTTGCATATTTCGAAGTAGTTAATACATACATTTCTGTGCAACTTGAAATTAGGTCCAGTTTTAATGGAAAAACGTGCTTGTCTTCAGCATAGTACTCACATGAAGAGACTCTATGAGGAAAAAGCTTGTATTTTTTTCTACAAATATTAGGTTTTTGAATTTGGCATGGGCTTTACAAATAATAGCCAATCCACTAATTTTATGGGTAGATATTATATATCATATACCTCAATTTACACAGCTCTACAAGTAGCAGATGGTGGATTAATACTAAGGTGGCACTATATATTATCACCCAAATCAGGGCACTTGTGAGAATGGAAGAGGTTGCTATTAAGGATTACTGGAGGACAACAGGTATAAACCAGGTCCCTATGGGAAAACCAAGCCATATGGTGAGCTTAACTTTAACACATGGAACCTGTATTTGCTCCTTCAATCGAGAATATTCAATCTGCTGTAGATACAATAAACAAATAGGATAGATAAAACCTATGTATTAAATATACATAACGTACAGACAAGTAACTTGGGAGATACAGGCAGAATTCATAAAATGTGCTAAGACTAGTGAGTAAGTTAGTAACTCTTAGACATAGTACAGAATTAATGCAACAATAACAAGAATAGAACAAATGGAGTAAAGGGATCTTACTTAGAAAGGGATGTAAAGACCATAAAGGTTAAATATTCATAAAGCCCAGATCACATCACCTCTAAATCTCCCTTCCTCAGGAACACCCATTATGGCCTGTTTCTGACATCATGTGTCCTCTGCTTAAGAAAGACAGATATAATAGAGTTCCTGTTGTGGCACCGTGGAAACAAATCTGACTAGGAACCATGAGGTTGCGGGTTTGATCCCTGGCCTTGCTCAGTGGGTTAAGGATCCAGCATTGCCTTGAGCTGTGGTGTGGGTTGCAGATGCAGCTCAGATCCTCCGTTGCTGTGGCTGTGGCGTAGGCTCCAATTTGACCCCTAGCCTGGGAACCTCCCTATGCCACACATGGCCCTAAAATGCAAAAAAAAAAAAAAAAAAAGATATAATCCATAGCAGCTCAACATGTTAAACAGTGAACTACAGTACAGCTGTGGCTAGGTGTGTAAATTCTTATGTCTCTCCAACAAAATGAGCTCGTATTACCTGCAGACACCTCCCAACTCCTGGGCGTCCTTATTTATCTGTCTTTGTAACCACACCAACAGCGGAAAGAGCAGATAAAGCAGAAAGCGAATGATGATACCACCGTGTTACATAAAACAGAATTAAGAAAGTGTGATCCTTCCAGCCATCCATTGGAACCCTATCCTAACTGTGTAAACCCACCTCTTAGCTTCGCCCTTGGCTGCTCTTGAATTAAAGAAAGAATAGGATTCCAGAGTCTTGGTGTCTTGGTGCATGAGCCTTTCAGTCATAAACTCTGTTACGACTTGCCTGGTAGTTTACGAAGAGGTTCTTACTGCACTGATATACGTTCCCACACAGTAGCACATATTTTTAAAATTCCCATTAATTTATTTACTCATTCAGCAAACATGAGAACCTAGTTCAACTCTGAGTGCCTGAGACATAAAAATTGAAGAAATAGTCTCTGTTCTTAAACAGAGTCCAAGAAGGAAAGCAGACAAGTAAACAACAAGATAGGATAGTGTTATCAAGTGCCAGCCTCCAGGGATCAAGGGAACTTCCTAGAGGAAGTGACATGGAAGAATATAGAATAGGACAAAATAAAATATAAGGGGAAAATGACCCACTGACACTCATTGCTCCCCGCAGGCCATGACATTTTCTAATTCACTGAATGCACAATCCTAGGATTTATTATTGTTATAACTGCTATTTGAAAAATAAGAGGAAGAAGGCATAGAAAGTTCATGATCTATCAAGTAGAGAAGTTAGGACTGAACACCAGGCATTCTGGCCCAGGAAACCATCCTCTTAATCACTAAATCACCCTTAATCACTAAATTACACTGTGTGTAATTTAAATCAACCCAGGTGCCAAGAACTAAAATATGAATGGGAGTTAGAAAGGCATAAAAGGGAGAGCAGGCCATGGTAATGTGAGAATCCAAACCACGACAACAGCCAGATGTCAAAAGAGTTAAAACATGGCATGGATACGAGGAATTGTAAGAGATGAAGCAGCTTAATTAGGTAGAGCCCAGAAAAATGAGAATACCAAAGTCCTTACCAAAACACCTTATCACCTTCCTTGTCACATGGCCCCATAGCTCAAGATCTACATCCCAAAATTATAAGGGGAAAATAAGTGAAGACACCATGCGACATGAAACACAGAAAATGAAACCAGCCTTAAAATTTTAAATTAGTGATAACTTTCTTTTAATTTATGACAATATTTTATAAAAATGCCATATTCTCTGAACTGCAGTGCAATACAAATAAAGATTTTTAGCAGTACTTATATCTAATTTAAAATTTAGTTTTATCTCTGAGTTACTTAACCATTTCTATTTTTTTTAAATTTCACAGATGTAATTTTTAATATTAAGCCTATGGATATGCACTTACGTATATGTCAACTAAAAATGTAAAAAATGCAAAAATAGATCTCATACAAGTAGCTTTTCAACAATACTATGTTGTCATAAATGTTTAAGATGGCAAACAAATCTGCATAGCAAGAAAAACAAAATATAGGCAAAAATAAGAAATAAACCAACAAAATATATATGTTTATAGGCCATTCAAGTAATTCTGCTAGAATATCTTCCCATTATAAATAATCACATTATTTTCCTAATGCTATAAATAAGCACGAGTTAATATAAATGAAACAAAATTCTTAAATACCAGATGAACAAATGGTATATTTTTCCTTTCAGATGTGAAACTGTGGGAATAAATCATGTTTGTAAGACCAGCAGTTTCAAATAAAACTAAGTCAATATATTCAGTATAATTCTTAATTTTTAAAGTGATTTAAGTATATGTCTTCACTTTTTTAGGCTTATGGACTGCATATATTTAGCATTATCCAGTTAAAATTTATTAAAATATACAATATTTAGCTTCATTGTTAATTTCCAAGTCTTACCACAAAATATCCCAATGCTTTTCTATTACTCTCAAACAGTATTACAACATTCCAGAAATTAAACTTTTAAAAACTTCTGTATACTTTTAAAATGTCTTCATTCCAGCACTACTTCAGCCTGAAGGTTTGCAATTAACCAATGATCAAAAAAAGAACAAGGAACTATATAATTCCAAAATAGAAGAAAAATCACTAAACATTATCATATCTCCCCAATTCCTTCATCTACACTCTTAATCATATATCACTTGTTCTTCTTGCTTGAAGGTATTTGAGAGAGATCACCACATCCCAAATTTATCAGTGAAAATCAAAACCATTTTCATTTCTTCATCTGTTTAGCTCATGCCCGGTCATCATCTTATTTAAGAACTTTCTGTGGATTAGCATTAGCCAAAGCTGCCAGAGAAACAAGGCAGAAGTTGGCAACATTTCTTTACCAGTTTCATCACCCCACGATACAACCACCTGCACTGGCTTATAACTTTCCCTTCTCTAAATGAAAGTGTATCCCCGTGTTCTCTCCTCCACCCTTCTCTTCTCTGCTTTGACAATCTCCTAATTCCCAGTGACCTTAACGGTCATCTTTAGGTCAAAAATGTCTAACATCTATTACGAGCAATAACTTCTCTCTTGATATTCAATTTAATATTTCAGAGTTTGCTTCATATTGACATCTCTAACTCAATATTTCTAAGACCAGATTCATCATTTTTTTCTCCTGAAAACGAAAGCTTCCCCTTGACATCCTAATTCTATGAATGGGACCACCCAGTCACCTAGGCATTTTTGATTCTTCCCTCATCCTCACCTCTTACATCCAATTACTAGCCAAGCATTGCAGATTCAGGCTCTGTTCATCTCTCTCATGGTTCCTCATCTTTCCGTCTCCATTGCTCTCTCCCCAGTTCAGACACTCATTACCTTATGCCCTACGGCAACAATCTAACTGATCTCTCCATGTTTAAGTCTAAATTTTCTGCATAATCCTGACAGGTTCTAAACTGCAACTCTGATCAAGAGCTTCCGAAGAATCCCCACTACGGCCAAATTTAGGTACAAAGTCTCAGCCAGGCATTTAAGACCCCCTACAAGATGGCTACAAACCGCTTTGCAAACGTCCTGCCCCCCTACTTCTTTCCTCATGCCCTTATTGTCGGTTAAACCAGACTGTTCACTGCTTGATGAAAATGTCATGTTCCTCCCCAATTATAACTCTGTTCACATAATTCACTTCTCTGGAACACCCTCCTTCTGCCAGCACCTCCCAGCTAAGCTTACAAATGATCCTAGGGAGTTTTCAAGGGTTGGTTAAGATACTACATCATCTAAGAAAGCTTTCCCCATCCTCAGCCCCCAACCCCACCCCAACACCCCCACCTCATTCTCCCTCCCTCGCCACCCTCATCCCATACCAGGGCTGCCTTTCCCTCCTTCTTTGAAATCTCCCAGCATTTGTATGACACCACATTTCACAAAATCATCAAGTCAAATGCCTACTGGTTTCCTATTCTCTCTCTCACCAGCAACAGACTGTAAGTCCTTGAGGAAAGAAACAGCCTTAGAGAAAGCCAGTATTTTATTACAGCACTTTGTCTCTTTCCAAACCTAAACAAAAATATTAGTAAGTAAAAAATTTCATTGAAAATTATTTGTGGATCTTCCATTGCATATCTCTGGTATTATTACAGAATAGAAAACCAAGGGGAAAAAAAAAAAAAAAGGTGAGTAGCAGCAGATAACACATAGTAGTTCTCCAAAACTATGAACTTAATCATATTTAGTATATTTACATATGATGCTTAATCATAAGAACAAGGTTAAGTATTTTTATTATCACACTATACAGCTGAGCTAACAAAGATTTTTTACATGTAAGTCTTTGGCCTTGGTTAAGGCAGTTAATAAACAGTAAAGCTGAGAATAAACCCAAATCTGTCTGACCCCAAAGCTCATACACAAACTGTAAATCCATAGTACCCTCAATGTACTAATAAAAGCAAAATGGTAAAGGGTTAAAGATATATCTAATAACCAAGAAAAAGAAGTTGCTTCTTTAGGAAGTAACAGTTGGGGGAAATCATCAATTTAATTAAATATACATATAAAAGAGAAAAAGGATAAATTCGAGTGCCTGGCCAAATTTTTGCATTTCTGGAGACCTATATGAATAATGCAGAATCTAAAAACACAGACATAAAACCATCTATGAAAGTATGCAAAACATACTTGCATACATCTATGCAAAACAACATCTGCTTTGCTCTTACCTTTCATATTAATTTGGGGTTAAGGCTTCCATAAATATAATGGAAGTTTCCTCTCTGTATCTGGGATACACTTTAAATCTTTTACTACCACACATTGTTTGAGTTGAAGGGAAACAGGAGAAAAAGGAAGAGATTTCCTAGTAATTAATATATTTTGAAAAGCACCTATGATTGGTAGGGTAAAATCTGGTTCTTTGGAATATACACACAATGATTATTATGTGGCAGATACTCAGCTAATGAATTAATGAACCAACTTACATTTTCCTAATTAAATCGAAGAACTAAAACATTTTTTTGATCAAAATGTCAAAGTTTAGCATCTATTTCCCATTATTCTTCGTGATAAGAAAAATACAATGGTGAAAAATATAATTTCTAAAGCATTTTGAAAATCTACTCAAATTTTACTCCTCAGATGGAAAGAGGAGAGAATTTGTAATTTATGTCAACAGAAACAATTATTCCGGAAGTAACTTAAGGTCAAATCAATAACACATTTATTTTAAATTGGATATGTCATTCTGGTACTTAAACCATTTGGGAAGTAAACAAGAGCCTAAAGAAATGCTTTTAAATCATGTTTAGGGTTGCAAAGTTTATTAGTAACTTTTAGCCTTAATACTTTACCTATTTCCCTAAATGTCTGTTATCTTTCTTTCCACACAAAAATACAATATTATGTGCCTAAGAATTCTAAAGGTGATGTCCAAATAATGTATTTTGCATATCAATTAGATCTGACATTTCTGTCTAACTGGCAAACCTCACTGAAACTGCACTGAAAGACACAAATAAATATGTACAAGGGCTTTTATCCGAAATAATATTATATGGTCATATAAAATAAGAAGCTAACACACACTTTGAAGGCCATATTAAATTATTCTCTTGCATCTAGAGTTATATCCAAAAGACTGGGCTTATAAAAGAGGGTTTCCATTGGTGCAGCAACATTAATCTCTGCTCTTCTGTTACAAGCTCTTTCATCTCCCTACCTCCCCATGAATTTCTAGACTTTACCTAGACACTTCAGACTCTAATGTGATAACAAAATTAAAACCAGCTTTTCCAAAAATTCGGGAGTAAGGGGAGTAAGAACATGAGAACATGCCAGAGGATAACTCATCAAAGTCAATATAAATAACATTATTAAAAACATGTCAAGAGTAAAGAAGTCTCAAATTTTCCTGTAATCATTAGTGACAGCAAATGAAAATATAAAAGCCACAAGGAAGTAAAGAGAAATTGTTTACCAAAAGTACACACACAACTCTAAGTCTGCTCTAACTCAATCAGAGTAGGATGGAAATTGTTTGGGCAAGAACAGAGCCAAGGATGAGGGCAGTCAGAGGAAAATCAATTCAGGTCAACCCTATATTGAATTTTTAGCTGAGCTGAGGAGGACTTGGATGGTATAGAACATTCCAACCAGCAAAGATAATCTCATTTGCCAAAGCTGTGGAGGGAAGTTGGCCTGGTTTGTCTAATAAATTGCTAGAATGTCCATGGGCCTGGAGGAGAAGACATAGGATGTGGTTTGATGTCAGAAAAGGATGTATTTTAGGTGCTGGAGGTAAGAGTTTAGGCTCATAGGTTTTAAAGCATTCCACATCCACCTTTTCTTCTTCTTCATTTATTCCAGTGTCCATGACTGCTCTATCATGTTGGTGAGTTCATGGTTTACAAAAGAATGTGCTCCATCCCAAACGTGTATCTTACAACTATCCCAATAAATGAGCTTTTTCCACCCCTTCCTTGCCTCTATCAGTTTATTTTAATGCCTTCATATGTATAATAAGGTGAGCTCTCCAACTGGGGTCTTGTATCTAGGACTTTAAAATTATTTATTTTATGGAGTGCAACTTATTTTCCTAGACTTGTAACCAGTGAGAACACTGAACATTTCCTTAAGACAAAACAGTACTTTACAATGTCATCGAGGGATAGTCTATTTTAATAATCAGGCAAGAGTATAAATAAAGATTCATTTCTGAGACATTTTCAAAAGACACATGAAAATTATTTTTCTACTTATTTTATTAAGCCATGTGCTATGTTACATTGTTAATGAGCACAAATAAGAACAGACTAGTCTCCTACTTCTTTCCAAATTTTGACATGGCGCATTGTACTAATAAGTGAATGAAGGCCAAATATATTTAGATCACCTGTCTTAACCTCAATGTGTCTCCTTGCCATCTTACTGAAAAGTATATACTGCAAAAGAACACATATAGTAAGAATTCTTTCACCTGATTCATGGGAACACAGGAGAGTTCAAAATCAAACTAATCAGGGCTCCACTACAGCCCTGCTAAGTATTACTGGGAAGTGGAAAGAAGGATGGAATGAAAAGCCTAGCACATGCTCTTTTGTTGCAGAATCTTGTCACACCAAAGCCAAAATAGAATGCCTAACAAAGAGTGATAATTTTGTTCTTTTTGATGAGAATAACATGCCTAACAAATAGAATTTTTAATTCTCTCTCTTCAGATTTATATGCTATATTTAAATTATGAGTTCTCAAACCTGGGGCCAGAAAGTTGGGTTTCCATTCAAAGCAGTATGTTCAAGAAGTTATTTGTAAATGTTTGGGTAACATTACCATCATTCCTTAGCAGCATTCTCTGTCTCCACTTATCTCTCTTATCTAATCATTCATCATGCAACCTTTCAAGCCAGAAACCTGGCAGTAGTCTTTGGGTTTGCCCTCTCTGTTACGCATGTATCCAATGGATCTCTAACTCCTGTCCATTGGTCCTCATTATCACAAATGTCACTCACACTTTGAGTCAAGGCCACCACCATTTCTTATCTGAATCAAAAGAATAACCTCCCATTTCTAGTCTTGAAGCCTCTATAGTTTATTCTCAAATGCAGGTGGCAGGTCATTCCTCCCCTAATTGCTCTAAGATTAACTTAACTATTTCCTCACTTCAAGCAGGGAAATCCCAAACTCCTTATAAAGTTATATCATGCCATCCTGATCAGATCCTCAACTTTTCTCCAGATCATTTCTGGACTGACAACTAGAAATTATCCTTTGGACTCTTTGTTACAATCGCACTGAACAAGGCCTCCTGTCTATAATAGCATCTTTCGTCTTCTACTCTGACTACTTGTCAGGTCCCAGCTTAAATGCCACTTTTATTCAGCAGCATTTTCTCTGACTCTCCAAGACTGGGTGGATAGTCCCTCTACATGTTCTGTGACTCACCTTTATAACAGGCATTCCCAGTACCGCCTCTTTGCTGCACAATTGCTTCTATGTGGGCCTAGATCATGAGATGGCCAGTGACATGCATCATCAAATCAGGGATATTGGCCTAACCCAATGGAGATTAAATTCTTTTTGGAAATACAAACTAAAACGCAAGACAACAAGTGCCAGCTGGTGGTTAGTGCTGTGGCTAAGAGCAGCAGCGTACAATCCGGGCTGGCAGTCACTTACAACGTTAATGCGCAAAGAAAGCTGTTAGAAAGTTAGAGAAGGACAAAAGAAGAACTAGGAAAGGAAAAAAAAAATGCCTGGTATTATTTACTGATATCCAAGATCCAGTACTAAAGAGTCCTTAAATTTCTATAAGAATTATATCTTCTTAATACACTGCTCCTACAGTTAGCACACATTCACACACACACACATGCACTCATGCACCCGTGAATAGACACAAAGATGTATGTGAATTATCATTTTACAAACAAGGTTCTTGCCTCTTTGATGCACAGGAGAGGCATCGTCTACAAAAGTCTGCAACACTGTACTATTTTTGTCTTCCCAATATCCATTGAGAGATCAATGTTTGTGAGTTCTCCATCTCTGCCTTCCTGTCACTTAGGGCAGTACCCAGCATGTATCTGCACTCAATCCAAAATTGGACAAAATAACTGAGAGCAAGAATGAATGAAGGAAGCACCAGTAGCTAATAATTCAGATTAATCCTAAAGGCTGGTTTTGTTTAATGCAATAAAATCAAATGGAGTTTTCTCCCTGCTTTAATTATCATAAAAGCATTCTTATCTACAAACATAAAAACTCAAGAATGGGAGAAAATGAAAAAAAAAAGTGATGGCAGAGTAGGAAATGATTCACCAAGAAGACTGAGAGCATACACAAGCCCCTGGGAAAAGCATTTTGGCTCTTGCGAAAGGTAGGCTTAAAAGTGGGCAGACAGCAGAGTTTTTATGACTGGCCAGGACTGAAATGCTTTAGCTGTGCTCTGAAAGAACACATGTATGAACCCCACACACTGTGTGGCTAGTAGAGGGGTTATTTGCAGATGATTTCAATGAATTTTTATACATCTGCATGAAAATTACAATTAAAGCAAGGAAAATGCTGATAAAAAACACATTAACATTACTTTAGCTTCAAGAAAAAGTCTTGATATCTAGTCATTAACTGTGCAGTCTGCCCTCAGACTTCCTTCTGCCTTAATATGCTAAAGAGAAACATGTCTTCTGAGAACAATGTTTTTTAATTCTTCATGCTTTGCTGCTCTACTGTGAAGTTCTAATTCCTGTGAATCCAAACACTCGTTAACTCTCAGGAACTGCTATTAGCTATCCAGACTCAAATGAAGATAAAAGGAAATACAAGGGCAAAGTTTAATTTCAAACCAATAAAAGGTTTTTTTTTTTTTAATGTTGTTATGGCTGTTTTTGTTGCATTTCTATTTGCTTATTTAGCTTTTTAAAGTAAAATCAATTTCATTTTCCAATCAAAGACTGCATTAATATCCATCTTTATTGTTTGTATTTTCCCGAGTTTTCTATATCTGAAAGTATCTTGTTTCTATAACAGACTCGTTTTTGTTGTAGAAAGATAGAGGGCGGAAGGGAAGGAACTGGAGGTCCCACTACATTTTCTAGTTTGAATGAATTCATCCATGTCTTTTCGATTGGAAGAGCTCAAAGTAATGTGGCATCTCTTATTTTAATTTCATGTTTAAAATCTGTCCAAGCACTCTGGCTGTATGTACTATCTTCTATATCCAGAAAGATCATGCCCCTATAATATATACTTTGTCTTCTTTAGTCTTTCCATAGGGAGCATCTAAAGACGACCTTTAGCTGCCTTCTACTTCACCGATACAATTACTTTTACACAAAAGCGACTTTCAAAAAGTACTGCCTCATCATAACAGATTAACATGATTCTGTAGGCTCCTTTTAAGTCACGTGACCTTCACCTCAGTCTCCATTTAGGAGAATCACAGGAAGGTTGCTTTGCATCCTCATTTTTGTCTTTGTCCCAACAGTATACAAGGCAATTTTTCCATTTCTATGTTGATTTTTTTTAAAGTGAATTAATCCCATTACTACACTGTAACCTGCTAAATACATGGCAAAAAGTAAAAGCTAATCATATAGATAAATCTTAGGAAGGTAGAAAAGTTGGTGAATATATAAGTCCAGCCAACATCTTAGTAAATGTACTACAGGAAAAAAATATTCTGACTGCTGTTCTGAATTTTTGTCCTAAGACAGAATTGCAAGCATGTATTTATGTGTGTATGTGTGTGTGTGTGTTTATGTTAGTTGCTGACTTAAACATTTATAACAGCTACTCAAAAATTAAACTTCATTTCTGGTTTTCCTTGTCATTAGTACTAGAAATGTTGATGAACATATATGCATTTGAGTAAATTAAACAATATTAATTTCATATATTATTTTACAATATAAACCAAAAGCCAATATCACAATGAAACTTTGTGACTGCTGAGGTACATTTTGTAAAGAATATGACTACTCCATTTAGAGAATTTCATGTTCGAAATGGTAATGCAAGAGAAAACACTGAAGTTACTACAGAATGTTTGGTATACATTTCCCCTGATTTTCCCGAGCACGCTGGAGTTAATTCTGTACGTTTCTATGGAAATATACACACTCATCCACCACCACTGCCTCCCAATCATCACCACCAAGGATGAAATGCTGATCTGAATTGAAAGATTCTAGGCCACTGATGAGTCAACAATGTGACTAGTGAATAGACTATTGAATTAGCCTCTGTGAATGCCAGAGTCTCTCATTCACTCTTCTCTGTGGTTGCTCTAACTGAAGAGGTAACCTCTCCCAGGTCTCTGAAATCTCAAGTTGACTTACAAACCCTTCGTCCCTGAACTAAAACACAGTATTCCACCTTCTTTTACTAGAGAGTTCTGGAATGGGGTTTACAAGATAAGCTGATCTAATATAGTGGCACTTCATGTTCTCTGGCAGTATTTCCTTACATATATCCTCTTGAATACATTACGGTGTGAGAGAGGTGACCATGTTTTGGGACAAGGCTCAATATTCATGTTTCTACCTGCCAAATACTTTCAGGCCTTCTTCATGTTGCGGCACACAAATACAATTTTAAATATTTATATAAATAATACATACTTAATACATAACATATGAATATCATATACTGTATGTATATTTTATATACATATATACATGTGTGTATATGTATACATTTATTATATAACATTCCCTGAGAGATATTGGAGGGATGAGTGCCTATATGGAGTTTGGTGAGAAAAAAGAAAAATTGTATAGCTTAAAGATTATGTAAAGATTAAAACAAAAAAATAAGTTTTGAGCAAAGGAATAGCATTGAATTTTATCCAAATATTGTGTAATACTCCTCACTGGAGCTTCAAGGGCTGGATGTCACTGTACTTGCTAGCAGCAAAGACAATTTTATAAATAGAGCACATCCCAACATTTTCTTAAGAACATTAGGTTGCTTTTTTGTTGTTGCTTTCTTTCTTTTTGGCCACCCTCCTCATATGGAGTTCCTGGGCCAGGGATCAGATCCAACCCTTGACCCCAGCTGCAGTGGCAACCTAATGGCTGGATTCTTAACCATTGTGCCAGGCCAGGGACTGAACCTGTGTTCCAGTGCTCTCAAGATGCCACTGATCCCCTTGGGCCACAGTAAGAACTCCACATGAGGCTGCTTTTGTAACCATCACTTTCCTATCAGATTTTATTCTTTAAATGACTGTACATGATTCCTATCCAAGACATTTTTGTTACAATCTTTTCCAAAATCTTGGTAGTTTCCTTTGATGCATTTTTTTCAAACAAGCAGATGATCAGAAATAATAAATTGTGTCATTTACAACCATTCAAAATTTACAACAGTTGAAACTGTTACTCCAAGTAATTTTAATCTTTTTGTGATAGTGCAAAGATACTTCAAACCCAATCAGAAATTTAAAGTCAAACATTTTGAAATAGTGATGAGGCTTTAAAGTAGGACAAGCATGCATTGTTAAACACAGGCCCAGCTATCACCAAATGCCAACATCAGCCACAAAGAGTGGTTGCACCGATTAGGTATATAAGGCCATGCATTTGGGCCACTGCCCAGGGCTGAGCCTCCCAGGAGCCCCTTCCCCACCGCCCCCAGCCCTCCTTCCCCACCGCTGGCCGCACCTTGGGCTGCAATCTGGGCTCCTGGCGCACCTGGACCACGAACTCCTCTGGTAGTTCCACGGGGCCCTTGTCCGCGATGAGCAGCAGCGCGCTCTGCAGATGGCTGCTGAAGCAGATGTCTGGGAGGGAGAGCGCCTCCTGGGCTGCGCTCTGCGTGTCGCAGCGGAGCAGCGACGGCTGGATGTCGCTCACTGTGCTTGCCACCTGCGGGGACCGCAGGGCGCACCATCAGACTCCACTCAGCTCAGGCCGGCCTCAGAGGAGCCCTGTTGGGGGCTATTCCCAAGTCTGCTCTCTGCGGCAGGCCAAGGGCCCCGCACTCCTCCACCCCAGGCCCCGCTCAAGACAACCCTGTGGCTCAGGGGGTCCCTGGTGTGATACTGACGTGGACCTCTGTCCTAATTCCACCCTATCTGAAGTCAGCCAAAAACCTCATCCTGATTCCAAAATATGATTAGATAATTAAATATAATTAATGAAATCAGAGAAAGCTATCTAAAAAAAAGAATGTGATTTATATTTTTATAGACTCACAGCATTCTGTTATCATTTATGGGCATTAATATCTGTGTCAATAAAAATACTGGTTATTGAATTAAACTTTTTACACATGAAAAGCTTGATAAAGTAATGGGTGGAGAAAGTTTCAGAGAGGTTTTTATTTTTTTATTAGTTTTGTTTTTTGTATTCTTACATTTACATGGATTGTTTTATATTTATTTATATGTCTTAGGTCATTTAACATTTTAAATGATGCTGTATTAAGGCCTGTGATGGACATTAAGGTAAAAAGGATATAATACATTTTTGCCATTTATATACACAGTGATTTTACGAACAAATGGTACATATTACATAAATGAATATATATGGAGGACCAAGACAATAATGAAAAAATAAAATTGTACACACATGACATTTTTTAATATTCACAAAACAGTTACACATTATATACTATGAAAAACAGTTATTTAAGTACAGGAGGTTTTTTTGGTGAATTGGTGCATCGATACACATTTCTCTACACTAATTGCCACTAGGGTAATAAATAGGATGATAATAAAAATGTTGCTACTAAAGGAAAGAAAAAGACTTTATAAGGAAAAAGATTTTGCTTTACACAGTTATTTTTAACATTATAACATGCATATTAAGAAACATGACAATAATGCTAGATAGCTACCATTCAAGAGTCTGGAGAGAAAACTAAGAAATTTGATAAAGCAAGAAAATTCTATGATCATATTTCTAACACTGGAAGTTTATACAGTAGCGCTACAATTACTTGATATATAAAATATTTGCAAATTAAGAATAAAACATGTTCTCCACATAACAAACAATATAGCTCTAATAGAAAACAAAATTAATACTACGAAATCTGTCAAACAATCCATCTATAATGAAAAAAATCTAGAATATAACTCTTAAGGCATCATTCTGAAACATCATTTTTATTTAAATTCATTATAATGTATATGTACTAAAACATACAGGCAAAAGGTAATCTGAATGCTATTTTGATAGTTTGTGTAAATGAAAAAGGTGTCAAAGAAAGAAACAAGTTTTAAGACCAAAAAAGTTGTTAAAATCAAAATCTCTCAGTAACTGTCTCCAGCAACATCTTTTCTGATCTTCTGAGTTCTAAAGTATCATTCTCCTTGTTACCCAAAATAACAATGTAACTATTATTTTTTATTATTCTTACATGAATATATATAGGCATTTCCTCCCCCGCCCCCAACATCTTTAGAACTATTCTATGGAAGAAAATTAGGAAAAGACTATAAAGGTAGTTATTTATCTTGCAACCTTCAGTTAAATTTGAACAATTTTGCCCTCAGTGAAATCAACATATAAGGACATTTGGAGTGATGGAACAAGCATTTACTTGTTCATTCATTCAACAAATATGTTTTGAGTTCCCATTATATGTCAGTTCCTTTTCTAGGTGATGGAGGGTATAGTGAAGAAAACAGACCATATACCTACTTGAGTGAATCACCCCTTCTTGTGTGGGAGACAAGAATATGCAAATATGCAAATATTTTAATACCATACAAATATGGGTAATCTACAGAAAATTAAAATAGGGAAATATGTAAAGGCTACTCTGTTTAGGTTTTTATGGAAGACTCATCTATGTGTGTAAAATTTAAACTGAGTTCTCAGTGAAACTGGAAGTTGCCAGTCATACAAAAATCAGGGGTAAAAGAGCATGGCAGTCTGCTGCCAAGGCTGTTCAAGAACTAGCCTGATGGAGTTCCCATTGTGGCTCAGTGGTTAATAAACCTGACTAATATCCATGAGGACACAGGTTCAATCCCTGGCCTTGCTCTGTGGGTCAGAGACCCAGTGATGCCGTGAGCTGTGGTGTAGGTCCAAGACACAGCTCGGATTCCACGTTGCTGTAGCTGTGGCTATAGCTGCAATTAGACACCTAGCCTGGAAACCTCTATATGCTTCAAAGTGCATCCCTAAAGAGACAAAGATTAAAAAAAAAAAAGAAGAAGAACTATTCCAATGACCAGCTGTATATAGTGGACTGGGAGAAGAAGGACCTGGAATGAGAGTAGAGAGGGAAGCAACAGCCAGATCACGAGCTTTGTAAACCAGGGTAAAGAGGGACAATCAACCATCTGTTTAGGATACAGAATAAAGCTCCTCAGAAAAAAGACTAGGCAGGATAGGGAAAAACATATAGAATAATGACCTCTCCTGAACTAGAGATAAATTAATTCAAGAAAGGTCAACATGTAGAGTGTGCAGAGAATTATAATCGATTTAAAATGCATATAGAGTGGAATCACCATCAACTGAAAAATATAATAGTGTCTGCATTAAATGAAAGAATCTCAGCTTAAGAAATAAACAAAAAAATGCGTTAATGATACAACTAGGAAGCAAGGTCTAAGGACCTAGAAAGAATAGGTTTGGATCAGAGAATAAAACAATTTCATGCAGTAAGACTGAGGAACACAAAAATACCAGGGAGTTAAGCAGACTTTGACCCTTACATTGAAGGAGATTAGACTCCACGATGTTACACCAAGCTCGAGTAGCTTATGAGTCTGTTTATAGATCAGACTCTTCTTTAAATTGACCATCGTAGTCTATAAAAGGAATCCAGAGTGTCCGGCCAGTGAAAGCAAAGGAAAAAAGGCTGCTACACTGCCCACATGGAGAAGGGCTGTTAGAACAGAGCCAGAATCTCAGTTTCTATTTTCAAAAATATTGTATATATTATATGTAAGGTGCTGTATAAATTCTCGGGAAATGCTTACTTGAGTGATAACTCTGAATCTAATTTTGTCTTCCTGAGGCTATTATAAAAATAAGTTTTCAAGATAAACATCACAGTTAAAAGTCTGGTGTTCTATTAGAAGCATGGAATCTCAAATCTGGAAAGAATCATTCAATTCACACAATAGATAGGAACCTTTAAAGCATCCCTGTTAAAAATCTCCAAGTTTTACATGAAGAGACCGCGATCCCAAACGCACTTTGTTCTTGGACCATCCAATTCCATTTGAAGCAGCAAATTCATCCTCATGTTGAGAAAAGCCTGCCATCTCTAGTCTGGCATTCTCTACCCACTTGTCTAAATTCTATACAAATGGACTATATGCAAAACACACAAAGGTACTGCAAAACGGTACTTGTCCTCAGTTATTTGAAGATAGCCTTCACATCCTAAATGTCTCTTTTCTTCTCCAGATTCATAAAGGGAAAGGTTTCTTTCAAATCAGCTATGAAAAATGTCCCACAAGGTTGTGACATTAGCTGTACTAGGAAGGCAAGCCCTTTCTTTACGTGCCAAGCCCACCTCCATTTGCGACCACATTTTCAAACTTTGTTGTATGTCATTTTAAGATGTCTCAAAGGTAATTTTGGTTCTGGGGCAGGAAGTAACGATAAGGAAAACACATCTTTCTACTTCCTTTCCGACTTTCTTCATACAGGGAAACACTTCAAAGAGAGAAAAACTTCACTCTTCTTTAAACACTGTATATCTGATTAAGATTTCATATTTTAAAAAGAGGGATTCACTATTTTTTAAAAAATCTGAATTGATTTAATCATAAATAACATTAAATATTCATAAGTAATGTGAATTATTGCCATACTTAAATTGTCCACATTATTCCTTCATATTTGGATATTTTTCCTATTTAAACACTATGATTGTGCTCTCCTATGGGGCCAGCATGAAATATGAAAATTAACTTCTCACAACTACTGAAACTATCGAAATAGTCCCCTCTGTTTATGTGTAGTCTCCAAACATCAAAGGCAGTCAGAGCACTAAAATTCCTGAGTATTGGTTGTGGGTGAATATAAGGAAGAAGTGAAAAAAGGAAAGATAATGAACATGTAAAGGGTAAAGTGTTTGTGAGGTTTGTACCTGAGTCTTCATCTTATCTATGGAGCTTAGTAACTAAAATAAATATCAAAAATACCAAACGTCCATGGCATGTGCTTTCAGAGATCAAAACCGGTTTATAAATAATAACAATACTAAATAAGCAAGGTTTCTAGCCAATTTCAACCACTTCTATTTTCTTGTTCACCTTAGGGGAGTAGCTATGTAATTCAGTCAGTTATTCAGCTTCTTCCTCCAAACATCTATTGATCATAATAGGGAGCCAGGAATCTAGACAGAGCAATGGACTGCAGTACTAGGATATTTCTAAGGGGAGAGAAATGCTTACAAGACATTATCAGAGCGTTATTTATCAGAATCACAAGCGATTTGACTTTCATATTCATAAGGCATTTGTTTTTGTGTTTTGGGATAGTGTTTTACTGTACGTTTTTAATAATTATCTAATTAACGAGCTCTGCCTATTACTCTATATATATACCTACCTAATTTCTTATTTAAATTACCTTCTTTAATAGGAAATTCTTCCCCCTAATGCTCAGGCTTTCCAAGCGGCAAGCCCAGTATCACACTTCCCATAATGTTACTAAACTATTCTCTATGTATATAGTCAGCACCAAATTTCACACTATTTCCTTTATATTCTGTACTAAAATCTAAAATTTTAAATTAAAATTCAATTCTTCTAAACATTTAAAATCTTGATTTCTTTTTTAATTCCAAGATTTAAACAAACACAATCTTGTTTTCTTCCATAAATAAAACTACATGTTTACATTTTTTATTTTATTTTGTTTTTAGTTTGTTGTTCTATATGCTATATTGTTTGGTTTATTTCTAACATAAATCATAGGCCTACGAAATAGGGCAATGCTCAATGGTTTATTAAAATCCCTTTAGAAGAAGCCTCCGTGAGCTGGTTAAGTGATGTATGACTTGAGTTTTTCTTCTAACAACTATTTGAAATGTCACTGTATCATTAGACGGACAGTTTCAAGTTTATTTTTTTCATCTTAAAGTTACTGATACTACTAGCTATGAATCAAGGGATTGCTATGAGTATTTATTGAGCTATTGTGTGTAGACGTGTTGAGCTAACTGCAAAGTGCTACATAAATGCCAGAAATTAAACTAAAATACCTATAACTACAAATGGTTGATGAGAAAAAGTGTCTAATCCAACTTGAGTGCCTTATCTCCCTCTCTCTCTCTCTCTCTCTCTCTCTCTCTCTCTAGGAAAGGAAGGGAGGGAACAGAAGGGCAAAGAGGGAGAGAGAGGTCCTTGCTTTCATTTCTTTTAAGTAAAGACTCATTTTCCAATCCTGCTTCCTTATGCATACCTGAAAGACTTTACTTTTCTCCCAGTTCCTCCATGTTGGCCATATAAATAAATTACTTCTTTCCTGATTTCCCCCTAAAGTGAACCTGACAGCTACATAATTCCTTTATAGGCTGGATAGTAATCTCTGACAATCATCATAAATGTTCCAATTCCAGCACCTGACTCTGAGGATGCCACCAGGTAGAAATTACATCACGAATGTTCTAACAGAGAGAAAGATCTGTTTTAATTCTGGGTCTTATAAGAAAATGGCTCAGCAGTGATGAACTGTCCACAGGTGTATGATGAAGCAATCTTCGCAACAGAGATAGTATTCAACTCAACAGATTCCTTCTCTATGAAGTGTTGGTATGCCCTGTGTGGGTTAGCAATTTTCCCTTCAAACTTGGTCCCTTGCTCTTCTTCTCTACAGCATAGCTTGTTACACTAAAATAAAACATAATGTGGCTCAACCTGCATACAAAACCTGAACGATCAAGTTATAAATGCTACATAAGATATTCTGAGAATAGTGGAGGAAGTAAACACTTGTCATGAATAAAACTAAAGGAAAATTCAATTCCTAGCATTAAAAATAAAATCAACAACATGAAAAGATTGTTTTTAATTGTCTTTCAAGTTTGGCATCTTCTATGTCCTAGAAATAGAAGAAAAAAATTGTGGCTTATTTATTGTGATAGTGGACTAGATTGTAATTTTGTAATGTAAATACTTCAAAGATTTTTTAAAATGAGTAAGCAGTGAGTAAAATTTCCGCCACTGATATAAATTTATGAAAAAATCAGCTTCTGACAAAAATACATTATTTCCATTTAAATTCAACAAAATGCCTATTATATATATCTTGTTCCTCAGAAGAGTGATAACAAATAGTTTTTTTTCTCTTTCTAACTAAAAACACCTGTCTCTTTGTAAACATAATGCCAACAGATTTCAACTCATGATAACAAAAGTAAAACTGGAATTTATTCTCTGGAGAATACTGACTTTCTTATAATCTTTCCTCTGCTCCCCTCTGAAGAGATATTCAAATTGTAATGGTATATAAATGTGCTTTCAAAATGTTGTAAAGTAAATAATGTCTTTAAAAATCTTTATAACGATATGGGACACTCTTCCTTAACCACACTGCCAATGGTACTTGAAGCAGGGAAAAAAAGAGCAAAAACCATACATAGTTTGACACAGATTTGTTTCATTAGTGCGTTCTTTCTCTCCATCCTAGATTAATTATGACTGGCATCTCTGAAGGTGGTTGAGAAGAATGGAAAATTTTGAATGTATTTTTTTTCAATAATAAGATATTTAGCCCTCCTCCCACTCCTCAACACACAGACAAAACGAATGACTAAATGCTGGTTCACAAGAAATCAGATATGTTAACAGGCTCACAGGTCAAAACAATTATATTATATGGGTGACATATATATATATGTGTGTGTGTGATTATTACTGGAGCCCTACTTTTAAAAATCGTTACAGTGATTTTTAATCTGTGTGCAGAGGCACGATATCGAGCCTGCTTCTAACAGCAGCCTGTAACCCATAAAACATCTGGGCTATCACAGATCTTCCAACTGTCCTAAGCCATTGTGACTAATAAAAAAGGCTTCCTTTTAAACAAATATGTAGGGTTCCCTGGAGGAAGCATCATACCAGCCTGTGGCTTTGAATTTTATGTATTATCTGCCTTCATTATTAAATCATGTGCCCTTAAGGTTTTCATGGGTTTACCAACTTCACTATCAAAAGGAATTTGTTTTAAAAAAAGATCATTGCTAAATAGTCACCACTACTGTTGATTTGTAACAAGAGCTACAGCAAAGAATAGTCCTGATCTAATTCTGGCAGTGTCTATGATCACTGGGTTTGTGGTATCTCCAACAGCTTGGAGAGAAGCAGTAATGTGTGAAAGCTGTTTGTTCTTTTATAAATAGAGAGTTTTGTCTTTGTGTTTTTTAATCCACATGATCTAATGATATCTGGATCTTTTTTCCTCATGTCATCTATTATTTTCTAATGCAACAACAAAATTACTCTGCTTTGAAGTCATCTGAGTCCAAGAAAAGAAACAGAATAATTATAAAACGTTATTCTGATAACATATTATCTTTGTGTTTAATCAAACAATAAATTCTCTAATTTTGCTCAATGTATTTATCCCATTTAACGTCACATTAAACTAATAATAACAAAATGAATGTACATCTGTCACTCATTATTCAATTTCTTTAAACCCAGAGAGAATAGTGAAGACAGGAAATTTTATTGGGCTTACAGTCTAATTAAAAGCAACAAGCTTAACTATGAATAGCTTTTCAACACTCTTTCTTTTTTTTTTTTTTGCTGATCTAAGCTTAAGATGTTCATTAGTAACTCATTAAAGACTTAGTTACAGTCCAGTGGGTGAGTCCTGAATATAATGGTAGAATGTGTACAAATGTGTGGGTTCATAATTAGAGAAACTGTCACATCTGAGGGTTAAGAATATACAATGTAGTCTTTGAAAAACACTATGGAAAGTAAGTGACCCAAGATGGTGCTGTATTTTAAATGTTGCTTAGTATCCAGTTTGTTTAGTTTTTAGTTCTAATTCCTAAAGGTATGCTTTAATGACCACATTTTCTCAAGATTAAATGTGTGAGGCTTTGTGTTAGGGCCTTTCTATACATCATTTTATTTAATCCTCATACTATAACAAAGTAGGCCTAATTATCCCCTTAACAAATAAGGAAACTGTTATTCAAATTGGTTAAGGTCAGGTTTCCTGGAAGTAACACAATTAGAATTAGACGCTAAGGCTTGAAATCTTTCTACTTCATTCAACAGAACCGTGCAAATTAGGATTCTAAAGCAATTCAGATTAGAACTAAATGCTGTAAACTTCAGATTCTGGGTGTCATGTAAGTATTACTTTCTAAATATGTGACATCTTCCTTTATTCACTGTTCGTTAAAACTGTAGGAGCTGTTCAGTATTAACATTTATAAATCATTCATAATCTTATTTAGCCAAATTTTCTCCCCAAATAGTAATATTACGGATAAACTCAATGGGGTAAATAGTGCAAGTTTGCCAGCAGCCTTCCCATATAGAAACTCAGGTCTTTTTCCAATTTTTCATCTTTTTCTGTTTGTTTAAATATGTGATATGAGTGAGTTCAGATGATACTAATATAAAATACGTAGATTTGATAGAGAGAATACAACAAATTGTATCACTTCTTTTCTTTTTTCTCTTTTCTTTTTTTTTTTTTGGCTTTTTAGGGCCATATCTGCGGCATATGTAGGTTTCCAGTCTAGGGGTTCAACTAGAGCTGTAGCCACCAGCCTACGCCACAGCCACAGCCACGCCAGATCTGAGCCACATCTATGAACTACACCACAGCTCACGGCAATGCCACATCCTTAACCCACTAAGCGAGGCCAGGGATCGAACCTGCACCCTCACTGATTCTAGTCAGGTTCGTGAACCACTGAGCCATTACAGGAACTCCATGCATGACTTTCTTGAAATGAATTAAAAGAGGCATCAAGTTGTTTGCAGAACATTCAGAGAAAAGGAGTCTATGAAAATAAAAGACAATATTTATAATAGAATTTGAGCAACGATACAAAAAAAAAGTGTAAAAGGTGGGATTTTTCAGAATCTGGAAGGACAAGAACTCAGACTAGAACAAAAACAGAAACATTCCAGGCCATGACATTTAAAGTTTAATTTTCTTTATCATTTTCTTAAGGAGACATAATTGGAAACTAACTAGAGGAATCAAATGAATTACCTTTCTCTTTGTATATAAGTTATCACTCCACAGTTCTCTTACCAGAATAAAGTTCCAGTCATTGTCAGTTACTAGTTTTTGTCATCATAATAAAAGCCAAATGAAGGAACTATTTTCAGGAATCAAACATGTAAGTAAAAGAAGAGATGGAGTAGGCTAGACAAATGATACATAATTTCAAAGTGAATTTAAAATTGATGAGATTTAAGTGGGTAAATACAGGCAAAAAGCCTCTCTTAGAAAATGCAGTCTAAAGAATTTGTAAATGTAAATGTACTATAACAATGGTATCCTGAGATCTTTTTTAAAAAGAATGCTTAAAAATAAAATTTAAAAATATTAAAATTTATAAGAAATAAAAATAAAAAAATTATAAATCATTGAATACTATTTCTTCAAATAAGATACACGAATGGCCAATAAATACATGAAAAGAATCTCAATATTATGCATTAGAGAAAAGCAAATCAAAACTACCATGAGAAATGACTTCATCTAGACTAGAATAGCTAAAAAAAAAAAGACAGACAGTTACAAGTGTGGGTGAGGTGCAAGAACCCTCATATTCCTGTGGGGAATGAATAACTGTGCCACAACTCTGTAAAATAGTTTAGCAGTTCCTCAAAATGCAAATGTAGTTATTATGCAACTTGGCAATTCCACTCCTAGGTGTATACGCAAGAGAAGTTTTGAAAATATGGCCTCACAAACACCTGTACATGAATTTTTATTAACAGTATTATACAAAAGAGCCAAAATGTAGCAACAATTTAAATATCCACCAACTGATAAATATAATTTGGTATATCGATACAGTAGGATATTATTTGGAAACAAAAAAGAATTACTATTGGTATGTGTTATGATAGACATGAAGTTTTAAAATATTATGTTATATCAAAGAAGCAAGTTGCAAAAGATAAAAAATTGTATGATTCCATTTATACAAAGTGACAACAATAGGAACACCCATAGAGACATAAACTGTTAGTTGCAGAGAATGGGGAAAAGGAGAAAGGAATTGGTGTAACTACTACTGGGTGTAGGATTTCCTTTTGTAGGACTGACAACATTCTAAAACTGATTACAATGTTGATGTACAACTAAGCATATACACTAAAATCCACTGAACTAAGTACTTTAAAGGAGTCAAGTTTTAGGGTATGTTAAATGTATCTCCATAAAGACATTTTTTGATCCCCATTTATACATTAAAAGAGATATTGGTGTGTCAGATCCAGTTTTTAAATACATGATATCTTCTATAAATATTTTCTTTTTCCTTTATCACAAGAGGACTGTAATTTTCAGACTCATTTATAGGTGTGGTAGAGGTAGAGTTTTAATTAATGGAAATGAAAGCAAAAGCAATGTTCATTACTTCCAAACATATCCATAAAAACTTTCCATTAGATTCCATTAGAATCTTTCCTAATGTTTGTTCTTCCCTCTTGTTGACAGGATTGGCAATGACAGGATTGGCAATGACCCTCAGAAAGATTTTTGGATTTCTGTGACATGAGAGTGGGTCTCTGAATAACTATGAGAGCAAAAGAATGACATCCCCTCACTCTTACCCACCCTGCAATTCACACACACAGCAATCTGGTCAGAAACACTCACCTGTCTTGGAATGTTTGGCAAACAAGAAAATACTCTCTAGAAGTCATCATACATTTTGTAATTTATTGTGATGACAGCCTAAGTTTATCCTGATACATTGCTCAAATGGAAATTAAAGCAGGTAACTCAAATAATCTTTCTCCAGAAGTTTCATAATACATAATTTGAAACACACACATACACGTACAGACACACAACTGATCTGATCTCTATTTAAGTACTTTTTGTCTTAAACATTTGATTTTCTAAGGAGTCATTAGTATCAAATTACAGCGCAAACATATAGGGAACAGTGATATTTTTGGGTTCTCATTCTTTTTCCTTTTTCTTTTTTTTTTTTGTCTTTTTAGGGCTGCACCTGTGGAACATGGAAGTTCCCAGACTAGGGGTCAAGTCAGACCTTCAGCAGCCATCCTACAGCACAGCCACAGCAACACAGGATCCGAGCCGCATCTGTGATCCACTCCACAGCTCATAGCAGCGCCAGATCCTTAACCAACTGATGAAGGCCAGGGAATGAAACTGCATCCTCATGGACACTAGTCTGGTTCATTAATCACTGAGCCACTCACTGCAGGAACTCTAGGATCTCATTCTTTTTTTTTTTTTTTTGGCTTTTTAGGGCCACACCCATGGCATATGGAAGTTCTCAAGCTAGGGGTCGAAATTGAGGTACAGCTGCCAGCCTAAGCCACACCCACAGCAACGCAGGATCTGAGAAGTGTCTGTGACCTACACCAAAGCTTGTGGCAATGCCAGATCCTTATCCCACTGAGCAAGGACAGGGATCAAACCTGCATCCTCCTGGATCCTAGTCGGGTTTGTTAACCACTGAGCCACAAAGGAAACTTCTGGGATCTCATTCTTACAACTGATTAATTTGCCTAATTTTGAGACTTCATTTTAATATCTATATTTTTATGGTACATAATAGTATACATTTTATGTTCAATTTTTAACTTCCTATTACTTTTTTCATTTTTATTAATTTTTCTCCGTTAATATTCTATACACATTTATTTCAAGAATACTTTTACTGAATTTCTCCATAGAAAAGCTCATATCAGTACTGTGAATGCAGTTGTGCAAACAGATATAAAAATTAACTTGGAAATGACTTAAAATTTTACCATTCCTAGTCTTTTCATCCAGGAACATGGTATACTGCATGTTATCATCTTTTTTTTTTTTTTTTTTTTTTTAATATCCGCGCCTGTGGCATATGGAAGTTCCTGGGCCAGGAACTGAAATGGGAGCTGAAACTGTGACCTATACTACATCTTGTGGCAAAGCAGGATCCATAATCCAATGATCGAGGCCAGGGATTAAACCCACGTACTCCCAGAAACAATGTTGGGTCCTTAACCCACTGAGCTACAATGGAACTCCTGTATGTCTTCTTCTGTAACTTCCAATAAGTTTCAGGGTTTTCTTCTCATAGCTTCCATATATTTCATACTATATCCTAACTCTTCATTTCATTGCAGTTATTCTCCTACACATAATATTTGCATCTTAATATCTGAATATTTAGTCTTATTTATGTTTTGTTCATTATTATAGTAGCCAAAACTCATGGAATGGTTTTAAACAAATTGTAGTGATAACAAGCAAGGTTGTACTGATCTTTTATTATCACTCATTTTAGACAGTTATGAATTAACCTAAAAATGAATCATTCTTTTACTTTTGATACCTCATGAGACCTTCTTCTATAGGTACACAGATACAGTGAAGTTTTCTATACAATCCGTGTTCCTGTATAGTGCTTTTTTTTTTTTTTTTTGTCTTTTTGCCATTTCTTGGGCCGCTCCAGCAGCATATGGAGGTTCCCAGGGTAGGGGTCTAATCGGAGTTGTAGCTGCCAGCCTACACCAGAGCCACAGCAACACGGGATCCGAGCTGCATCTGAGACCTACACCACAGCTCACGGCAATGCCAGATCCTTAACCCACTGAGCGAGGCCAGGGATCGAACCCGCAACCTCATGGTTCCTAGTCGGATTCATTAACCACTGCGCCACGATGGGAACTCCTGTATAGTGCTATTTCTAATGGTAATGTATCAATGACCTTCAATGCTAAGCCATCAACACAGGGTTAGATATGTAACAGTTCCTCCAAATGACACATTATCATATTTTTTTGAAACTTTAATGTGATGTTAGAAATGTCTGAATTTTAAGGTTAACTCAAAGTGAAAGATATAAATTTTATGTCTAATATTATTCCATTTTAAAAAAATCACGGGCGCACACGATGGCAAGAAATACCTGATGAACACTGATATTAATTATACCACTAGGTCATGGGATTATTGGATTTTTCTTCCTGATTTAAATTTGCATGCAGAGAATTACTATGACAATAAAGTAGGTGACACTGGTAATGACAAAAAAATATATGAGAGCATGTTCTTGTATTCTATCAGTAAGCTACAACCTTGACTTCAAGATATTCAAATCACAACAGACTGAACTATGTGAAGATGAAATAAACACAGAAAGTTTATCAGATGTCACTGTGAGAGTCTATTTTGTGCAAAGATCTGTATCTAATACTTTTGTAAATATGGCTAACATATTTCTCTTGCAAATCCTTAGCTATCCTAGCTTATTTGATTAAATCATTCATATATAATTTTTAATAGGAAGACAATTTTCTATATTTAAAGAAATTAGTTCTGCTATGATGGTAATATGAGGGAAATACAGATTCAAATAAAACAAAAATACAATTATTAACAAAGTTTAAAGAGTTTGTTTTCAATGTATCGATTAAAAAACTGAAACAAAGCAGAGAATGAATTAACTCTATTTTTCAACAGGGCCTTATTCTAAACTGTCAAGTTAAAATAGATCATAATATAATATAGAATCCCTTATTTTCATGATAAATCATTAGGACACTTTCCTACTATATTTCAATTTTGCGACTGGCCATTAAGGAATAATTTCCCAATCAGAATGAAGGAAATAAATGTATGAAAAAATGTACTATGGCTATTTATATGAAATTAGAAATGTAAGAAATGTAAGAACTCTATTCTTACACTGAGAATGAAAGCAGACTGCAATGCAAAGAAGAGGAAAACAGCTAACTAGTATTTATTTATTATATCAACATATTCTGAAATTCATTCACTGTCACTGATACAACCATCCTACTGCAGTCAAGTTCCACCACTGCAAGCCAAGAAACACAAAAATAAAATACGAACCTAAACCCCCAAGTAGTCACAGTAGATAAAAATTGGAAAATTAAAAAAAAAATGCTGCTTTAATCTCAAGGCATTTTACCTGTTCCTAAAAAAAAATCACAAGAAAATTTCGTATGTAACATGCAGTGTGTGTGCAAAGGCAAAAAGAAAATTCTTTTCTAATTGCCAACCTGCATACGAAATGTGCAGGGAAGGCTGCTAAACATATTCTTACAAAGGAAAGCTATCAGGCATGTATATTTGTCGTAAATTTTGTGATATTAGAGATTGCATCATTAACTTTCAAAATACATATTTTGAATTTCAGTACCAAAAGGCTAATGTAGAGGGTGTTAGACATGTTTGTGGTGACCTTATCAAGCAAGATGACGACAAAGATTTTTTTTCTGTATAATATGCCTAACCATAAATATGGTGATATTACTGAACATATTACAGAATACCTAGGCTGGCAAATATTGTAAACCCTTAAAGCATGATTAATTTCTAAAAATAACAAAGTTAAGCAGAGCTTAGAAGTCAATCTGTTTTTTTCACAAATAATAAAACATGACTTCATAAAAAAATTATGTAGTAAGATGTTATGTTAAAAAAGTAATTTTGTACTTTCTCATGCTTCACATTTTACTAGAGGCTAAAAATATGTGGGTATTATTTTAAAACATTGACACATTAAATAGTATTATAACTGTCAAAATAGATTAATAATAAAAAACAAATTATCGAAAAGACAAAAATACTAAATTTATATGCCTTTGATCCTTGTTTTGTCCGTGCTAAGAGTACCAAGTACTGTTTATAATAAGTAACTTCTTGAACATAAAAAAAGCAGGTTCATCTGTAAAGTGCATTCATATATAAATACATAGGCAACTTTAATGAAAAAATAGACTTGCAGAAAAATGTATATAAGGTGATCATAGAAGAATTTTTTAATTCTTTTAAATTACTTTTTTTCTGCAAAGGTACCATAATAAATACTGTTCCCTTTTATGCACACTAAGTTTTAATGATCTTTTTTTTTTCATAAAAGTTGTGACACAAGTTACTAAGTACAGGTTAATTAAGATGAGATGTAGTTAAAACATTTGAGCACTTCAATCACCTTCTTAACTGCCAGCCTCACTGTGGCTTGGCTGACTTCCCTCCCAGGAACAGATCTACTAGTCCAAGTTCTAAACTGAAAGTATTGCTTTACTGTCAATCAGGATGAATTCCAGATGCCCCTGTTATCACTGGATTTATATTCTCCAATTCCCTTCTTTTCCCTCACTTCCAACCACATCAATACAACAAAAAAATCTTTTATCTTCATGCAATGCTACATTGTTAACAGAAAATAACTAGCCATCTGCTTTAGCTGCTTCTCTTTACTTCTGCCAGCTCTCATTGCATTATAGATAAGGATTTTATGGCTGTAAAAGAAAGGGGCACAGTCATGGAAAACAGAAAAAGAGAAATACAGAGGTACACAGAGACATAAAATATGGACAGATAAACAGAGAACTAGAGACATTTCCTAATTTTAAAATTGTGTATATATCTATACACAATACGGATGTGCTAATTAACTTTGTTTTCCTATAAAAAATACTGGCCAGACTTTCTAAGATAATGTGGGAGATTATTCAACAAATGTAAACTTTATCTGGAATTAATGCTTTAGCTTAGTTTCTAATTTTACCCATGTAGAAATCATGCAAAAAAGGCATCATTGACAATTGTATACTACCAATTATATACTGCTACCACTGACAATTATATATTTGCATCACTGAAAATTATATTCTATAGTATACTATTATATACTGATGATTATATACTAAGCCTTTATATATTAGTTTGGTAATAATTTTGTTTAGATACTAGTATTAAAAACTTCTGGTAAAACTTCAATGTTAAGGTTCAAGTAGCAAAAGATTTCAATTCCCAGGATAAGAATAAGGATAATACATTTTCCTTATCTAATGCTGAGAGGTTTAATTCTATTTCAAGATAGTTAGGGGTAGGGAAAGAAAATACAAAGAAGATTTACCTAATGCCAAACATTACTTTAGAAACTACATATATTATTCTACCCATTTCTTAAAATGTCGCTGCATGGAAGAAGTGTTCATTTTTGCAGATAAAAAATAGGCTTACAAATTTTTAAGTTTACTGGAAGCCCCTTGAAGGAAGAATTAAGCACCTTTTGTTCATTACCATATCTTAGCAGCCAGTACAGTTTTCTGGCTCACAGTCTGTGATATTTGTTACCTAATTTACCGAGTAACAGTGTTACAGAGCTTGAGGGCATAGAACTGAAATTTTACCTCAGGTCTGTCAGACCTCGGTGCCCAGCCTGTCGGGGCCCCACACATGGAAGAGGCAGGTAATCTATCTACCTTTCTGCCTCACTTGCTCCCAAAGGACGAGGAGAGCTGAGGTGGGGTTTTCTGAAGGGACGAATGGCCTTGATAGGAATTGATTATCCACTGGCATTAAAAGCAAGTCGGTAATTTTAAAACCTCTGGGTCTCGCGTGTAACTTCAGTCAAGTTCCTTGGCCACTCGGTTCCTTGATGATTTTACCATAAATATTAATGATAATGATGATAATAAATAACATTAAGCCCTGAGAATACTGTGATAATTGCCCCAATATATTTGGTATTGATGGCTATAGAATCAGTGGGCATCATTATTATTTATTCTGGAGAAAGGGCCAGCAATTGGGGTCTTATCCAGAAAAGTTAATTCTCTATGGGTTGGAGCACAAATGAAGCTAAAGCATCCCAACCACAGTAGGCAAAAAGATGCTATCAGGGGTGTTCTGGAAATAAGGGTTTTTATACATCTATTGGAATCCTTCCTCTAAGGTTTCAAGTTATACTGTATTCCTTTAAGCCAGAGTTGGCGGGGAGTCTTTAAAAAAATGTCTATGCTATTAGATTTCAGCACTGATCAAAGCTATACACCTCCCTCTGTTCATAAGCAAGCTGGATTCCAAAAGGCTGCTCATGTGAAGGCCTTTATTTTCAAGTCCGAATTCATGTCACAAAGGCATTGGAGAAAGCCTTCCATAGAAGGCAGAGAAAACTGACTTGCATTATCTCTGGTGTGTGGCTTGAAGGTACTAAGAGTAAAGTGTATGGGTGGAAATCTTCTATACTGTTTAGCCTGATGTGGTTCAAAGTCAAAATAATATAAAGTAGTGCATATAAAATGGAAAAAATAGTTTTTAGCCCCAAATATTTTATATATCAGGGCCAATAGTCTATGTGCCCTATCCAGAGTTTTTAAAAATTTCTCAGAGTTACTTGGAGACTGTGTGTGTTTTTCATCTATCTATTTGATAGATACAAGCCCAAAACCAAGAGCCACGACCTAAGGCATAGCCATGTTGGGACCCATTAAAATACACAGTAGGCATCAGGTTTTGGAGACTGGAAATTTCACCTCTGAAAAGACAGTCTTTTCTTGCAATGTCTATTCCTGCTATTTTTTTTTTTTTATCTACAGTGTAACAGTGAAATTTTAGACTGACTTCTTAAAACATGAGTTGTACATATACATAGAGTTGTGAGTTTTTTTTTAATATCAACATCGAATGTAACAGCTCTAATGGTTAGCTCATTCCTGGCTGTTAAAATTTATTGGGGCAAAAATAAACTGGAAGGGCCCAAAGCATGATGATGGAAATTAACATGTTCAATTACTTAGTATCTGTCATACACTGTGCTAGATTCTTATCATATGCTCTTTTTTTAATCTTCAAAATAACCTTGAGTGAGGCATTTTTATAACATCAAAAAGCCTAATTAGAATCATTATTAGATATACAGATAATTAGAAAAGCACTTGTTTATGAAATGACATAATTTTTATACTCTCCCACATCACAAAATGTTACATGTATCCAAAAATGTGAATGTGTAAGCACTGCATCCGTATAAGAATTCAGGAGAAATTTTGAAATTTTTGAAAAATTTACATTGAAATTAGATGTTTGTATAATTTTACTTTCCTTTTTTAGAAAAGGCACTATCTTACACTGATTTGTTAAAATAAAGGTGTTAAATTCAGGGAACTTCAGGGAAAAACATCAAAAGAGACAAGTGGTTTTATCCAGTTTTTACACTGACAGCAGAATGCAATTCATGTTGAAACATATGAATATAAACCAAATTCAGAACTGCATCACTGAAGAACTACAATAGATTTCTGTAGTCAATTAAAAACCAAAAGTGAGCTGAAAGGGCTAAAAATTCACTTCAGCTGCTTGTTACAGTATAATATTCTGAGACCTCCTAAGCAGTGGCAAATACAGCTGTGTCTCTTTTTCTTTGCTCTAATTACCATTAACGTATGAGATAGTGACTATAGTATGCTATTTTCATCATAGTGTAAAATCAATTATAAGTGGAAAACTTTAAACTGTGGTAAAGGAATATATATATATAAACTTTAATTTGTCAATTTTTAGAAAGATTCAATGAATATTATACTAAGTAGTATAGAATTTATCTTGCTTTTTTATTGACTACATGTTTTATAAAATTTGCAAAGGGAGATCATTTCTTAACTACATATTCATGCTATAAATACCAAGATGTTTAAATGGACAAAGTATACAGTCTTTTACAAGTATATTAGCATGCTTCAGGAAAACTACCTTTCCACACAAGTTCATATTAGTTTGATGTTGCTTTTTTCTTTTTTTTTTTGCTGCATTGGAAGGTATATGACAATTTTCCTTTAATGAGAGGTTTGATTTTTATTCTATGTATTAAAAAAAATTTAGCAGAGAAGTAAACACTCAGAAACAAGTGGTTACTTAGTTCAGGGAAATAGATTTTTGGGATGTTTTCTTTCAAATGTGCATACTTATATTAAAAAGTTATTTTATTTACAAAAATACATACGGAAAAAATTCAAAATTAATGATATCATTAACAATGCAGATGATATTCCTTAAGTGTGGTAAAAACATGCAAAATTTCTTTTAAAAAAGTTTGCCTAAATATACATTTTAAATAGTATTTTAGGAAATCAAATTCAAAATCATATCTTTTGCAGCTTAAATACATTTCTTACTGCTATTAATATAAAGTGGGCAAAAATTGGAGAGCAAAGATTTAAAAGAAAGGATCAAGTGTAAATAATTGAGACAAAACTAAGCATCACACAGAAATCTAATTAAAGGTCTTACCATGAACTACTGGCGCTAAGAGCATCATGAAGACTAGTAGCTGTGATGGCCACATGGTTGTGTACCCGGGTGTGAGAGTGCCTCAAGAGTGTTCCAAACTTGAAACAAAACAAGTGTCTTTCAGGTTCTTCCTCTGTATTCCAAGACCGATGATTTAAAAAAAAAATTCAAAAAGAAATATTCCTCAAAAACGGAAACACCAATATCTCAAATCCGAATCCTGCAAACAAACAAAAAATAAATAAATAAATAAAGGTTATCAAATACAGGTTTTCTTATTTCCTTGAAAGTTTCTTTCCTGACTAAAATATCTGTATACCTTCTCCCTTCATTTTAATGAATGCATATGCATCATACACAAAAATGGGCAACATAAAGGACATACTTATACATATACATTACCACAAAGTTTTCATTTCCCAGCCCCCAAAATGACTGAAATAAATAATTCAGTCTCACTGGACAAATGAATATAAATAAATTATATTCATTTGTATAATAACTAATGAATTTTATAATTTATTAATATGTTTAAATAGATTTGCTATTCTGCATAAATATTTTCCACAAATATAACTTTATCACTATTAGAAAAGTTTAAAAAATCATTCATTACCATAAATATTACCAAAAAAAGTTAAAGGTATGAGTCTTACTTTCATTCCAGGCACTGATAATCATTCAGAAATCATTCTACGTATTAGCTATATTACTTTTCTAAATATCTTTGCAATTAAATTTTTGAAGATCATAGATTTATGTTAATGATTTCTGCTCAACCATAGTCAATTAATTCAGTAGAAGTTTACTGAATGCCCACAGAAACCCAAAGCATTGGGCTAGGAACATTTATAGAACACTGAGTAAACCTTTCAATCTATTCTCCAGGATATTACAACTTAAAATTAGGAGGAATCTTGCTTAAACGTGTCAAATATATGTGGAAGACATTAAAAACTGTAAGCATTGCAATGTTATTTTGCTAAAGCAAACTAATATAGCTTCCCACTCTTTAAAGTCTGCACAAATTTATCTTAGAAAGTGAGAATACAGAAGGAACATGACCCAAATTTTGAAGATGCTGTCTTTCACAGTCAGCATTTTTAAAACTGATCAACCAAATACAAACTGGGTCTTTCTTTTATTTCTTTCTTTCCTTCTCTATCTTTTTCTCTTTCTACTTTCTATTCAGAGATTGGTATATATCTAAAATCATTTCATATTTTAAGTACAAATTTAAATTTTTTTCTGTAAAGGGATATTCAAAATAGAGACAGTTAAGCGAGGATTGTATTGAGCCTAATTCTGCCAAAATACATTCCAAAATATTTATGCAGTACTTGCCTTAATTATAACGCAAAATTACACAAATACATCTGAATTTCTGTCCCTGCTATTCGATAGCATGATAATTAAGAGCACAGATTCTGAAGCAAGACGACTCAATTTCAATTATATCTCAACTACTATTATGACCTTAGGAAATCATTTAATTCCTCAGTTCCATAGTTTCCCATCTGTTAATGGTGGGGGAGTAATATGACATAATTCATAAGTTATATGAATATAGAATGAGCCAAAATTTGTCATTTTAATTATGTGAAATACATAAAAATATGTATTCCCAGTCTAGTACATGATATGTGCTATATATCTTAAAAATTATTATGCATCTCATTAGTTTTCAATTTTTATCCTACTCATACTCTTTAACATGGTTGTAAGTGAAGCAAGACCATTTGATAATTCTACTCCAAATATTTATTGAGTCACTACAGTACAGGTAGGCTTAGAGAACACTGAATCTGGAAATATCAGATGTAATAGTATTCTAATTATAAAGACATTATTAAAAAACAAAGTATGTAAATAGACACTCTCCTGAGATTTACTTTACAAATAGGGAAAGCATTGATAAGAAAAAAAATGTGGTCGAGATAAAACAAATTATGTGAAAAGGAATCATGTGCAGCATTTTCCTTTTGTTTTCTTTATTCACACTTTGGCTCAGACAAGAAAACATTTACAACTCAACTTTCATAAGTGCCATAAGCATATATAGCTCTTTCAGAAAACAAATTTGAAAACAAGTGCTAATTTAAAATCATATTCTTAAGATGCATTTAATAATTAATGGACACTTAAACTGACAGATAAATCAACAAGTAAACAATCACTCCTCCCCTAACATTCAATTATTGTATTATTTTTCCCTCTGTAACTATGACATCAAGAGATATGTGTGTATATAGATGTATACCAACACAAAACACATATATACATAAGATAAATGTATACAGAAAAAATGGAGAGTGGCCATGAATTATTTATTCTTTATTTCAAAAATATATACTAAATATCTATCATGGTGAATATTACGGAGCATGCAAATAAAATAGAACAACTTTTCTCATGAGCCCCACTGTAATAGGAAAAAAAAGCACAGGAAGTAAAGTCCCAATATAAAGAGAATAATTGACAATTTCTTAGTTACTGTTATATGCCAAGCAGTGTTCTAGATACTATACAATTATATGATTTAATTCTCCACACAAGACTATTAGGTATATAATATGGTCTCATGTTTACTGAGGAGGAAAATGAGACATATCACTCAGCAAGATTTCAAGCCACACATCTAACTGCAACACAAGTCCTCTTTCCATTCTCTATGGTAGATATTATCAGGAAAATACATGAGCATAACCAGGGGGATTATTATGCAAGGGAAGAGGACAATGCAGCAAGAAGATTCAGGCCTGGTTTAAATGCATTACCCAGAGTTCCCTCGTGGCTCAGCAGGTAAAATCCCACCTGGTCACTGCAGTGGCCCTGAGGGCTGCTGTGGTGCAGGTTCAATCCCTGTCCTGGGAACTTCCACATCCTGCAGATGTGGCCAAAATATAAATAAGTAAAAATAAAGGGAGTTCCCGCTGTGGCTCAGCAGAAACAAATCCGACCAGTAGCCATGAGGATGTGGGTTCAATCCCTGGCCTCACTCAGTAGGTTGAGTATCTGGTATTGCCCTGAGTTGTGGTGTAGGTGCGAGATGCGGCTTGGATCCTGCATTGCTGGGGCTGTGGTGTAGGCTGGTGTCTATAGCTCCGATTGGACCCCTCACCTGGGAACCTCCATATGCCGTGTGTGGACCTAAAGAGCAAAAAAATAAAAATAAAATAAAGAATAAAAATAACTGTGTTACCCAATGTGAGGAGTGGAGAACATGGGAATGGCGTGGATGTATGAGATAAGAGTAGAGGCACAAAGAAAAAGGAGAAGAAAGATATAATTAGAAAGAAAATCAACCTAATGACAGCACTATACCTTTTGGAGTAACCGGAAAATTAGTTCCATACTAAAATATGAGTACTACTATTGTTAACTTAAGTCTACTTTTGATGAAAAACACAATAGTTTATTTCATATGATATATTTTTACCGTGATGAAGTAGTGGGGAAAGGCACTTCATAGGAAGGATAAGAAACTGCTTATTTACTATTTATAATAATGGCTTTTTTTTTGCCTTTTTCTGTCTTTTTAGGGCCACACTTGAGGCATATGGAGGTTCCCAGGCCATGGGTCCAATCAGAGCTGTTGCCACCAGCCTACGTATGCCTGAGCCACAGCAGTGCCAGATCCCAGCTGTGTCCTCTGCCTTCACCACAGCTCACAGCAATGGCAGATCCTTTACCCGCTGAACAAGGCCAGAGATGGACCCAGAAACCCCATGGTTCCTAGTCGGATTTGTTTCCACTGCGCCACAAGGGGAATTCCAATAACGGCTTATTTTAAGTTATCACAGCAGTGCCTGAGGCCATGTCTACTATGATTATTCTGCATTTGATTTGGGCACAAGAACTGGTTTTCATGATTGCTATGTAAACAGAGGTGGGGAAAGGAATTTAAATGAATAGACACTATTACATGAGGAGGGTAGAAGTTCTCATTCTTCAGCCTGGCCACTTGTGGACCTCTATTCACAGCTCCATTAATGGGCTAATTTGGGGGGATATCTATTACAACTGCAATAAGTAAATTATATAAATGTTAACAGATAACTTGTAAGATCCTATTGCTCATAAACCACCACTCTTTAAATGTCAACACTAAAAAAAGAAAATTTGGGGGATATTTCTTCTCCAATTTATGTGTTATCATTAACTTAACCAAATCAATCAGTTTTCAGAGAAAAGGAATCTTCATTTCTGAAACATAGCTCTTCAAAAACACATAGAGAAGAAAAATCAAGAATAAACATTAGCGATTCAAGTCACCTATGACAAGATAACTATTCATATAAAAGAGTTCTTAATGATATCAAGCACTTAATAAGTCAATTTCAACATATATTTCCATCTCCAACAAAATTTCTTTAGTTTTTCTACACATGAAGCTCTGTGCTAAAACTATAGGACAGTGCGGCTGTGAGTCCAAAATACAATTGCCATTTTCAAACAACTTGCAGTAAAATATGGATTCTAGAAGGTCTACTCACCAGTAATTACAAGGCTGTGCAAAATGTGATTGATATATGTTACATGAGCTATTCTATAAACACAACATTTAAAAACTTCCATATTTCCATTTGTATATAACAGCAAGGGATTTAAAAGCATGCTGAGAATATTCTAGTGCTAGGCAACTTGGTCAATTTTTCTCAACCTCAGTTTCTTCAACTCCAAAATAGAGAACTATGTTCATTCAACTCGTAGGTTGGTGGTAAGGACTGTCAATAAGGTTGATGACTATCTGATGCAGAAATGTCATGTCAATCACTGTGCATGGCTGTCACTGCATGTCAGTCATTCACCAATTCTTTGTTTCCTTAATTTCTTCAAAATTGAGGATGAGACCATATGCCTGACTCCCATCCATCTCATTTGCATGTTTTTTTGTTTGTTTTTGATTTCTCTCTTTCTTAGGGCCAGTGCATATGGAGGTTCCCAGGCTAGGGGTCGAATTAGAGCTGTAGCCTCCGGCCTACACCATAGCCACAGCAATCCCAGATCTGAGGCATGTCTGCGACCTACACCACAGCTCAAAGCCACGCCAGATCCTTAACCCACTGAGAGAAGCCAGGGATCGAACCTGCATCGTTATGTTACCAGTCAGATGTGTTTCTGCTGAGCCATGTTGGGAACTCCTTACTTGCATGTGCAGGAAACTAATAACACTCTCATTGAGAGAGACGCACACTCTCCTTGAGAATTCTATGGCTGAATGATAGATACCAAAACAATGTGAGATTTTATTTTAAAATGATTTTCCATACGTTTATCTTGTTTAAGACACACTTTGTTACTTACACAACTAATTTCCAGTAATAAATCAACACATTAATTGTTTTAGAATTATTGCTGAAAGATACTGTTGCTAATCTTTGTCAAAGATTATCACAATATGGCCAATATTTTGCGTGCCACCCTACCTAAAACTTGGAAAGAACATATTTCTAGTGCAGACCTTGATTAGGTACGTGGAGTATATATGTCTGCCAACAAAACCAACTAACTGCACTACTCTTCAAAATATTCAAATTTTAAAAGTGAGGTTTATTACAATGTCCTAATTTATTACGTCATTATTATTTAAGTTAATTATGAAATTGTGTGATTTGACTCAAGTGCCACTAAAAATTAAAACAATCAGAACATGGAAAGATATCCTACAAATAGCTTATGTAAATAAAGTCTCTCTTAAAAACTATGGAAAATTATTTGATACATTTAGACTAAAATTCAACCATATAGCACAAGTATACTCTGAAACTATTTGAAATTTTGCTTATTGCTGAAACAAAATTTCTTCTAAACTTAAGACATGGATTTTACTTTAGGGAAACTGAAACCTTAAGTTCAGATGTCATCACATTGGCAAAAAATAAAAAGTACAAAAACCAACCCTGCTGCTGAAGCCGTGAGTAAGCGGGTACTCTCTTGTATTTCTGATTATAATGGAAACTGGTGCTGCTCCTATGGAGGGGAATTTGGCTACAGTTGACAAAAACTGCATGTGAATTTGCTTTCTGACCTAGCAAGCCCACTCTACCTTGAGGATTAATTTCCACCAAAACAAAAATATATATGCACAAGGTTAATCATTGCAGGACTGTTTATAACTGCTAAATATTGCAGTATCTGAATAAAACATGGCAACTCCATAAAGCAGAGTGCTATGCAGTTATGTTAAAATTTTAAGGAAAATAAAAAAAATTCTGATGTCATAACTTTTTTTCCTATTTAATTTTTTCATATATTTTCTTCTTAAATCATATTTGAAAGTCTCCTGTTTTACTTTTATATTTATTTTCTTTCTATAGTCTAAAAAAGATTACTATTAGAATCTAAATGCCATTCATCTTGGAATTGTAACTTTGATTTTACCTACTCTTGATCACATATCTGTAAAATAACTTTCAAACTTTTCCCAAAGTAAAGTACATGTTATTATACCCTTCCCCTCATAATAACCTAGACAAGATATGATGTCTTTATAATATTTTTACATCTTGCCACCTATTAAATGCTGATAACTACAAAGTTATTCTGATAACTACAAAGTTTACTCCATATCAAATTCTGATAACTACAAAGTTTACTCCATATCAACTTTCCAAGTTTTTATCAAACCATACTTCATTCTGTATATTACATGTTTTTGCTACATAACTCTTAGAGTTTGAGGGTTTTTTACATGTTTGGCACATGCCAGATGTATAAAATGCCTTGTAGCACTATTTTAATAGTTAATTGGTATATAGTCTTATAACCTCATTGCTAATTATAACAACACAGTTTCCCATTTAGCATGTTTTTCCTCACTTCAAATAGGAAAATTCTAGCTATTTCCTCAAAAAAGAGATTACTTTAAAAGTATTTATAAATATTACTTGAGTGCTATCGGTATTCTTCCAGAGTTGTTTGATGGATTTTGAAATTTGAATGACTTGAAATTACATTCTTTAACAAATCAAATATTAACCTTTTAGCAATATAAAATTGACAAATTATAACTTATGAAGTGATATAAAAGTTTAATCTAATTACTGTAACATTTGTCACCACCTTAACAAGTAAAGCAAATCTGTGCTATCATAACAGAACATCTAGGTAAACATTACTTAATTGCTGATAGCTCGCTACATTTATAAACAAGATCTAACCATATTAACCAAAATGGGCCAAATGTTTCTAAGAAATATTCATTTAATAAGGATGGAAAATATATTCAACTAGAATGTTTAATTATGCACAGATGCTTAGATGAGGAGCTCTAATGCTCATTTTTCAAATTAAGATGGCAATATTTCCATTACCTACAAATGCATAGTCATAAGCACATATACGTCAATGCTCCATAGTTCAAGCTGTCCAAAATCATGGATGGCATCTATTTTCCCAAAAAAAAAAAAATCTTTCCAAAAGTCATTATACATGGAAAAATCCTGATGTAAATGGAAGCTCTATGATATAATTAAAAAGAAAGAAAAAAAAGAAAAAGAAAAAGAAAGAAGTGGGGTAGCAAGAAGAAAAGTCAGATGACTACAACTCCCTCCATTACTGCTCAATAAAATGTGAAAATGACTGCTATAAAGATCACTAGGTAGAAGTAAAATAAGTTTTAAAGTAATTCAGATTGAGCAAAATATACAATGTCTTTAAATGTTAGCTATAACTTACAATATCTATAACCTAAAACATACTCTTGTTCTAAAGTATTCTTATTTGCTAAAAAAAGTATACATATTACACATATTATTTTTCAAATGAGAGTCAGTGCGCATGCTCTATGGAATTGTAAAGTTTGGGTCCTACTATTGATCAGACCTATTTTTTAAAACTTAAACACTTTCTCAACATTTTGACCCTAGAAACCAAAGCAGTACAATAAGGCTCAAGGATCATACTTTCTTCAATATTTATGTAATCAAAGAACATAACATTAAATAACTATTAAAACATATTAACTGTTGAGTCTATTTGCTAATAATAAGGAGCTGAATGTTCTAGCAATGAAAACTTTTAAATAGAATTAGTTCTGTTTGGAGATTCATAGAGAACAAATTCTCAATCATCTTGCTTAATATTTTCAAGAAATATTAAGTTCAGTCAACCCCATTTCAGGTGTGGGTCTGCATGTGTGTGTGGTGTGTGTGTGTGTGTGTGTGTGTTTTGGCCACACCCATGGTATGCAGAAGTTCCCAGGCCAGGGATGGAATCCATGCCATAGCAGTGACAACACCATGTCCTTAACCACTAGGCCACTAGGCAACTCCTACTCACGCATGTTTTTATTCATCAATGTGCTCCAGGAGATTGTTATTTAATACAGACAATGTGAACTGTGGTCATAGAAGATATGCGATTATATATATATATATATATATATATATATATATACACACATACATACATATACATAATGTATATATATTATGTACATGTGTGTGTGTATATATAAATACATATATATATATATATATATATATATATATATTTATGGCATGTCCTCAAACTAAAGGAGGAAGGGGAGGAAAAGGAGTACCAGGAGGACAACAATGGGACAGGAAAGAAGAGGAAAAGTGATAATGCCAAAAAATAAAAATAATAAAATATAAATCCAAACATGATAAGGAAAGGAGCTAAAATAATAAAGGTGATAACACAGCTTGGAAGATCTGGAAGACCTGAAACAAGAGAATGATACTTGTGCTAGAATATGAAGAACACACAAAATTTCATCCAACAGTTGTTGGAAAAGAATTATTTTGGGTTGAGGTTTGTTACAAAAAAAAGTTAAAGGCAGGTAGAAAACACAGCAAATGACAGAACTGCAAGTTATCTGGTACATCAGGTCTCCTGAATAAGTAAGGAAGGAGAGGAAATCACAGAGACGATGCATTGGGCAGAATAGGAAAGGTTTTGAGGATTATATACAGGAATTTGAATTAAATTTGCTCAGTTTCCAGGTATAAGTTTTATAAAATGTAAAGAATTTTTTTTTTAATTTTTAAAAGCACAAATTACAGAAATAAATAAAAATCACTGCAAACTCTGTACTTTAAGAATGAGGGTAGACATTTATAGTGAGTATATACTAAAAATTTTTATAATCATATATATTGCTCCTGAAAACTTGAACAGTTCGCTCTGAATTTAATTTGTGTAAGTGATCTTTTGTGTGAAAGAAAGAGCCGAAGTTAATAAAGACATTAAGTTGAAATAGAGATATTAAGTGAATCATTTAGATAGTACCTCACACGACATCACACAAAAATAATGACATCTTTGCATTTTCATCACATGATACTTTTGTCAGGGTTCCAAACTTGCATAACATTGCTAAGCAGCCATTATGCTATTTGAGATCAAATATTGATTCCAGAAAATTACATTTTTATAGACAATGGTATTGGTGCGCACTTGGCAGTGTATTTCTACCAAAAAAAAAAAAAAACAGACTATAACTGTGCTACTTACATGTACAGATGCATATTTGATAACACATTCAAGACAAATACATCCAGGAAGAAATTTCAGATACACCAAGTATGTATTTGCCTTGACCTAGAATTGGAGGTGGTCATATCTTTCTTAGTCCTTTATTTCTGCATATTTTGAAAAAAATCTAAGCTCCTGTCATCAAGTATTAAACATTGCATAAGTCAGAACCATGAGAATCAGCATGAATAGAAGGCATATCAGCTTTGGAGTTAGAAAAGGCATTGAAGTCCTCGCTCTTCAAGCTGTGAGCTGTAAGACTACCGGCAGATTACTTAAATTTTCTATGCCCTAATGTTCATATTTAAAATTAATACTTATTCCACCAGATGTCTAGAAGACTTAAATAATAGCTTTACATATACATATATTTATATGACCTATAAAGATTCCTGGCAAGAGTGGGCATTCAATAAGTGAGAAAAACCCTTGCCCTCATTAAATGAAGGGTTTTATATTCAAAAGTAGGGTTATAAATGGTAAATGAGATTATATTCCATAGTGAGTGGGACAGAAGAACATTTGATAGGGATTTGTGAGTGGGTGGGAAAGGGGCTAGGATCAGAAGGTACAATGTAAACACTATGCTTTTAGAAGATTAAAATGGTCCTGGTATTCAGGAAGGAAAATGAGGAGGAAAGAAAAATAGGCTCGTGATATCTGTAACAGCATTAGCCAGAGTTATACGCTGGTAGTTCACAGTGACCTACCAGTGCAGCAGAATTGGGATTTAAAATATAGATTATCTGAAGAAAGTCAAGACAGTTTTTCCAGTGGCAGAAATATCAAAGTTATATGTTTGGTCAGGGTGGAAGAAAAAGAAATCAGGACGAAAAAGAAAAGGTGAAAACAGAGGATGGGTACCGAAGACACAGGAAAAATCAAATCCACTAAGAGGCAGGGAGAACAGCTCAGGAATAAAACTCCACATCTATTGGAGCTTTGACATAAGTCTTCATTCCTTCTCATTCCTTCCCTACTCTCTCCTCCACAATTTTCAGAGCAATCAGAGCAAAGAAATACCTATTTGTATTCAATTTAAAAACATGTTAAAAGTTACCCGCCACACTCTTCAAGCAATGAAACGCTAAATTTCCACACATTGTCTGAAACACTCACAACAATATTTTTTATTGCTTAAATAAAACACACATCCCCCTATATTTCAAACATAATTTGATGCTATGTTAGAAAGCAAGTAATCTAGGAAAGGAATTTTAATAAGAATGTTCTCTAGAGTAAAAGTCCCATCTAATTGTCTTTCACATAACATTATGTCTAACAAGTGTCTATTAATGTTTAGGAACAAATTTGGATTTAATGAACAATGCTATTTTGGGCTTTAGGGCAGCATACTACTTAACCTGAAATAGAGTGATGTTTTACTGAGGATTATTTTCTTGTGACTTGGCCCTGAGTTAACCTTCTCCTTGAGCTCCCACAAAGCATTTGGTTGGAGTTCATTTCCAATAGGCTATGAATAAGATAATATTAAGATAACATTAAGACAACGAATTTGGAAAATAACTCTATTGCCTGAAATGAGAGAGTTCAACTAACTAAAAAGTGAGTATCAATCTCTTTCCATGTATGTTATTTGTGAAAAAGATCCTTTGCTCTTCACAAATGAAAATACTCGTAAAACCTCAAATTTTTACCATTAATATTAACTGTGAAAAAAACAGGTCTGAATGAACATAGTCATTATTTCAAAGGATATTCAAAAAATCCACAACTGCTTTGCAACATGTCATTTATGATCTATAACCAAGGACTGATTTCTGTATAAAGGGAAGAAGAGATTAGGTAAGACAAGGAAGATATGGTTAACACATACAGAATATAAGAAGTTTCTACTTCAAAGTAAATAATCCCATGTCTAACAGGAGCATGTGAATCTATTTCAAAATCTAGAGCATGAGGCAAAAATAACATCCGTCCTCATAACAACAGTTAACATTTATTGAGCCCTTAGTATTTCATGCTGTTATAAGTTTCCCACATATATTTAAAAGATAATTATATGTAGGAGTTCCTGTTGTGGGTCAGTGGTTAACAAATCTAACTAGGAACCATGAGGTTTCGGGTTTGATCCCTGGCCTTGCTCAGTGGGTTAAGGATCCGGCATTTCCATGAGCTGTGGTGTAGGTTGCAGACGAGGCTCAGATCCCACGTTGCTATGGCTCTGGTGTAGGTCAGTGGCTACAGCTCCAATTTGACCCCTAGCCTGGGAACCTCCATATGCTGTGGGAGCGGCCCAAGAAATGGCAAACACACACACACACACAAAGATAATTATATGTAATTAATTAAATGATCTTAATTTATTAATAAATACATAACTAAATGGTTTATTTAACAAATTAAATAAATGAATCCTTTAATAAATTTAATAAATAAATCTTTTAATTTTAAATGATTTATTCCCACATAAATCATATAATTGCTTCAAGGTAAACATTATTGTTAATCTCATAACAATTCCAAAGGAAGGGGCTATTATAATTTCTAATTGGCAAACAAACCGAGGAACCAAGAAGTTAAAGAACTTGCTGAGATCACATAGCTAAAAATGAACAAGCCCAGACTGGCACCTCAATAGTCTAAACCCAGGCTATGTGCTTTCATGCATTAGAGCCCACTGACTTCTATCACTTCTACTGACCCCAGATTCTATGACTCCAAGCACACCTACTATAAACTGAAGGTGCAGTTCCCCTGCAGAATTCACATGCTGAGTACAAATCCCAATGTGATGAAATTTACAGGCGAAGCTCTTGAGAGATGATTAGGTCATGAGAACTGAATTCTCATGAAGGAGATTAGTGCCTTAGAAAAGAAACTGCAGAGTTTTCTAGCTCTTTCCACCACAGGAGCTTACAGCAAGAGCACAGCTGTCTCTAAATCAGGAAGTGGACTGTCTCCGGGACTCACCCATATTGGTCCCCTCATCTTGGAGTTCCAATCTCAAGAACTGTGAGAAATAAATGCATGTGTTTATTTAGATACCCAGCCTATGGCATTTTTCTTGCAGCAGCCTAGGATAAGACAAGACCTGATATAAGCGGAAGGAGCTTTTAGCTAGGCATGACACTGATTATGGGTTGAAGGAAGTGAGACACGATCTAGGATTTGGTGGTACACTAAAATATTCCAACAAATTTCAGATTAGGAGAGATCATGCCATAAATAAAGGCCTTCATTACGTTCACTTCTGAATAATTACTACCTAGCATCATTTATCTCTGGAATATCTGAAAAGATCCCAATTATCCATTTCATTCATGCTTGTTTAGGGTTAAGTGAGCAGCAAGACCCCAGACTCCATTAGGCGAGTAACCTAGTGATGATGATCTTGAAGTTCTTAAGAGCTAAGCAAGCCCTTCTTAAATTATGCAAAAAATCAAAAACAGGAAAAAATTAAATATCTCCCAAATGAAATTCTGAAGCCTTTTTAAATCTAACAATTTAATTCCCGTCAGCATAACTATTTAATTCCATCAGTAATTTTTCCAAAAAGGGAACTATGAATGTTACTAAGAAGCAGCAAATATATCTTCAAAGTAGAGTTATTTATGACTTTATCATACTTATTTTTTGATCTATCACACTTATTTTAAATTCAAGAATCTAATTAACAAATGATCAATCAAGCTAACCTCATACATTTCTAATATTTATTGGATTTTTATTATCTACTGAGGTTTCATGATCAGGATAGACTAGGACTGCCTTAATTTGCTTCCTTTTTGACAATTTTACAGCTGAAATCACATGGGTACTTCATAATCGGCAATCATGACAATATATAACATGTAAGTATGAGTCTGTGTTATACGTGAAGCTCTAGGGTTTGAGTTAAAACCAACATAATCACATTTTCTGCAGTAAATCCTAAAAGCATCACCATCAATGCAGATAGCTCTACAGTGAGACTGGTGAAAGAGTTATTTTCATAGCTGAGAACAGTGAACTTTAAATGTGAAATTAGATGGCCAGAATCATACCAAGCTACAGCATGGGTTCAGGGGCTGGATCAGAGGGGGGAAAATCTCATTTCTTCACGGGATTTCTCTGAAAACAATGATAATTACTAAATAACTGACTTAAAAATAAAGCCTATGATAGAAAAGCCACAAGAACTGAGGCGTTAATGTCAAATTCATTCTATTCCAATTCCTTCAGGGAGATAAGAAAAAAACACACATCTACTTAATTTCTTTGAAGGCTCCCCAAAACCAAGAGAAAGGAAAGGAAGTTAAATCTCATTATGAGCTAGATGTTTATATCAAGAGTTTTGCTGTGGTTTAGTTATCATGACTATTCAGTCCTATTCATCTCTTTCATATAAACACTTTAAATTGAAACCCTTGCTATTCACAGTTTTTTAAAAATTTCAATGTCTCTTTTTCAAAAGAAGTTTAAAAATAATAATACAGTAGAAAATTTAAAAAATGTATACCAGATAATATTTAAAACTATTTAGAACCTCCTCACATAAGGATATCTATATATTTTAAATACTTTGTTCTTGATATTATGAAAGAAATGTATTATCTTTTGTGATTCATAATGTATATGAAGATAACTTTGCTATGTTTCATTCCTTGGAGGCTCAGTAGTAACCAGTGGGAAAGAAAGTACACAGGTTTTGAAATTATGTCATCTCAGTATGGTGCACCTGGGTAGGTCTCAAATTAAACATCTTCCTTAATGGCCTATTATGGAGTATCAATGCCTAAAATACCCAAAGGGAGCCAGGGACCATTACTGCCAAGGGAGAGTTTCTAAGGTTGTATCATATGATGCAATATATGTAGCTGTAACTTTAGCCTGACTGGGAGTTTATCTAAATACATGTTTATGCTTTGAACATCAATAGCTACCATAGTGAGGTTCAGCATAATCCCAAGTCACAGATTAAAAATATGAATGCACCCATACATTTTTATAGTAATGCTTTGATAATTAGCACTTATAGGTAGCTACCAAATTGTGAAATGGGTCATTTTACAATACTTAACTTTTAAGATGGCTGTTTAGACTTCAAAGAATATTCTTCATAGGGAAGAAACAAGTACCTAAAGTAAATGGAATCTTTATAGTAAAATGTATATAATTTAGTAGAAATAACAATCATCATAACATCTATTCTTCAGGAATTATAAAACTAGTATATGATAGAGATTCTGGCATTGCTGTTTAGCTTAAAGAAGCCCATTTTCACATCAAAAACATCTCCTCAAATTCTAGGGTTTTAATTGACAGGCAAAATGGCAAACAGGATGTAAAACAAAATCAGAATGAAAACATCTTCCTGCTCCATTCATCTTGTTTCTAATCCTATTACTGTAGCAACTAACCTGGAGCATTAGGAAAAACTAAAAAACATCAATTAGATCTAAGGATATGTAAGTAAAAGATTGTGAGGAAAGATAATATTAAAAAAAAAAGGCAAATCTCTGAGTGAGTACGTCAAAGGAAAATGAGTCACTAAAATTCTTTGGTTAATATATTTAAATACATGATAATAAAAGATGTATTTAGAGAAGGAACATGTAAGTCAGGCCCTATTCAGATTCCCATAATTAAATAACTTTATAACAGAACTTATTATACCTAATTATTAATAATTAATCTGTTCATTCACATATAATATATAACTTATACAAATGTACAATTAACTATAATACCATAATCTTTTATCATATCATTAATATTTTATCCAATAAATATTGCAACTTAAAATTCTTGTGATTTTAGTAACCTACTACAGCAAGAGAACATCTATGAATACATAATTGAAAGTTATCATTAGTCAACTGCTATTTCTCAGTGTACCTTCTGTATATTTAGTACATGTTATAATGGTAAAAATAAATGCTACCTAAAATTATATAACGTCCAGCACTTTCTCCTTCAAAAATTAAAATGAATAACTATTAAATATGTCTACACAAATAACAGTACTACATTTTATGATACAGAAAAATAATTAAACCAATCAAATACAGTGACTTAAGACAAAAACATAAAAATAAATCAGAATCTTGGCTAATGGGAAGAATAGCTATGTTGATTTTTTGATTTTTGAAAACGAACAGGTTCATTAAGAAGTGTAGAATGGAATTCCCATCGTGGGTCAGTTGAAATGAAACTGACTAGCATCCCTGAGAAAGCAGGTTCAATCCCTGGCCTCACTCAGTAGGTGAAGGATCCGGTGTTGCCATGAGCTGTTGTGTAGGTCACAGATGCAGCTCAGATCTGGCGTTGCAGTGGCTGTAGTGTAGGCCTGCGGCTGCAACTCCAATTCCACCCATAGCCTGAGAACCTCCATATGCCATGGGTACGGCCCTAAAAAGACAAAAGACAAAGATTTTAAAAAAATAAAAGAAAAAGGAAAAAAAAGAAATGTAGAATGTATGAAGACCTAATCACACAAACAGCATATACATCTAGCTAAAGGTCTTTACAGTGCATACTCTGGGTAGACATTCCAAAGTGTTCAAAACATTTACACATCAATAAATCACCTCAGTGATTTGAGCAAGATATTTCTATATGGTTACTGTTTACCATTTCCTATTAGGTAAGAGGATATTTTATATAATTATCTCCAAGTTATATTTAAATGAAATTAGGACAAATAGCAATCCATTCTAGGGACCTTCCATTGTGGCTCATGGGTTAAGAATCCAACATAGTATCTGTGAGGATGCGGGTTCTGTTGCTGGCCTTGCTCAGTGGGTTAAGGATCTAGTGTTGTCTTGAGCTATGGTATAGGTCACAGATACAGCTCAGATCTGGCGTTGCTGTGGTGTGGTGTAGGTTGGCAGCTGCAGCTCTGATTGGGCCCCTAGCCTGGGAACTTCCATATGCAGCAGGTGCATCTATAAAAAAAGAAATGCATTCTAGAGACTATGCAACTGAAAAGCACAAGGAAAGAAAACCTGAAAAAGAGTAGTACAAAAATTACTGGCCACAATTTTTTGGCAAATATTATTATTAAAGACAAATGCCTGTAAGAAGCTTTTCTCATAAAATTTGATTATCTTAAAGATTAAGGCATCTAAAATGACTTAATGGCTCCTATTTATTTAAAGGTACCACTGTTTTGATTCTCTACAAAAAAGCCCTTCTCTCCGCCTTTGGTAAAAATATCTTTGAGTTATGTATTTTAAAAATCAAATTGATGTTTCAGTACATAAATCATTTCCTTGTTCAGTCCTTTCTCTGCAGAATGGTAATGATTCACAGGGACAATTTAGGAGAACCTAGGTTCTAAAATAACTAAAATTGGCAAATTGTACAAAAAGATGTATAGTGTCATTGTTCAACACTTGGCTCTAGCTAGAAATAAAGTAAGGGAGCACAGATCAACAGTGATGGAATATCCATCAGAAACAACCAAGCTAGCATGCTATTATACACAATGATATCTGGAACTCACTTTTAAATATTCTTCTAATACCTTTCACAGTGATGGCAGATAAAGAGCCAAAGCAGATAACTGTCTATCATGGAAAATGCTGAAACAGCCTGAAGTTAAAAACATCTTTTAAAACAATAACTATATCTGTGCTAATATTGGAGATGTTAAAGATTTTGCGAATTAGAACAATTACAAATCTTTTATCTTTTTAAGAGTCAGCAGTTATCTATGTTTTCTGGTTTGGCTTTGTCTGTGACTACTGAGTAAGATATAGTTGAAAGTACCCCAAAAATGATTTCTCCTTGCATTTGTGACTTCGATGTATCTTTTAGTGACTTTTTAAAATTAGGTATTTCTTGAAATATCTTAAGAACTTACATGTCCAAAGAAACATACCCTTGCTTTTATGAAGATTTACCATTGAAATAAGTTTTTAATGCTATGCATGAAACACAACACAGTTTAAACACAAAGCTTATACCCTTTGCCTTTTTTTCCTAAAGTTGTTAAAAGGTGGATAAGTAATTTTTCTCTATGAAACAGTACAATTATTTAGTCAACTAAAATAGTGAAAGAGGTTCTTCTTTCTTTTTTATGATATATCTTACTTTTTAACCTTTAAGAAAAGTGTGTACTTTAATGTATGATTTTTTTCTGTTATAAAATTAAGGAATCACAAGGGTGAAATGTACAGAATGGTGAATATAGCCAAAAATAATGTATGATCTTTGTGTGGTGACAAAGATGGTCAAAAGCTATAAACTTCCAGTTAAAATTGAGTACTAGAGATATAATATATACAAGGATGAATATAATTAACATTGTTGTATACTAGTTATGAAAGTTACCAGCAAAGAAAATCCTAGTGTTCTCATTAAAAGAAAATTTTTCTTTAAATTTTATATCTGTATAAGGTGACAGATGTCCTCTAAATTTATTGTTGTAATCATTTCGTGATTCATTCAAGTCAAATCATTATGCTGTACATCTTAAACATGTACAGTTCTGTATGTCAATTATATCTCAATAAAACTGGAAGGAAAAATGTCACAGATAAATATATTCTCAAACTTCCCCACAGTCTTGACAAAAGAACTTAATTAAATAGAAAAGTCCAATTATTCCTAACATAAAGGCTCAATAGGTTAATTATATTTAATGCCTTTTCATAATCTTGTCAAACTGCATCAGTTTGCCCACATGAAGGACATGTACATTTCCAGTGGATCTTGTTTATCTGCTGGAGATGGGTATTTCCAAAGTTCATCTCCCTCCAGTTCCCTCATTACACCTGAGGAAAGTGAAAAAACCAAAGCCTAGAGAGTGGCACGGTGAATCAGTTCATACGATCTACAGAGCATCCTCCTACTTTTTCTCCCCATTCTTTGCCCATTTATTGCTATCCTTTAATATGTTTATTGTGCAGAGAAAACTTTGTAATCACCAAGTCACTTTAGCCAGAATGAAGAAATGTATAAAATCCTTTAATTTGATTAAACCTCAATCTCTGAGCTTACTATTTATTGTCACTGACAATTATATCATTTCAGATTCCAGCTTTTTGAAGTAAATGTTCATGACAATAGCCATTGTATTACTAGAGGTGTGTTAAGTATATTTGAATTTTATACTTATATACAAAAAAATCAATACTAACCACTAAAACTATTCAGAGGAAAAGGTAATTCTTCTAAAGTACTTCATTATGATTTAAAATTAAGAATTCTGCACCCATGGAAAGTAACAACAGTATTAATTTTTTTTAAAGGAGAGAGTTCCCTTGTGGCTCAGTGGGTTAAGGATCTGGCATTGTTACTGCTATGATGCAGGTTCAATCCCTTGCCTAGGAACTTTTGCATGTTGGGTGCAGCCAAAAAAATTAAATAAAATAAAATTTAAAAAATTTTAAAAGGAGAAATTATACCACTGGGAACAATATTAATATGGACCTCAAATTCAAAAATGTCATGTAAACACTGTATGGTAAGTTCATCTTTGATGGACATGTTTCCAGTGAATTTACACTATATTTTACCCTTCAAATTTCCTTTATCACCTTAATCAAGACTTAGGCACCATGGTGTTTTCCCCAGTGTTGGGCTCAATAAATAGTTTCTGGTTTAAATCTTCTCTATTTTCCTAAATGTTTTATTATTTACTCATAATAATAAATCAATTTTTAAAAATTTCCAAAGGATAGATCCCATTAAGAGTCAATAATAGCAGTCAGCAAAAAAGAATGATACCCTACATTTTACCTTTTTGCAGATTTGAGGAGTGCCTTGTGGTCCTAGTGTCTTTTTCACCAAGGAACTCTATAGAAAGATAGGTAGGTAATATCACCAAATATTTTTGAGTATCTATCCTTCCACCAGGGTGTGCATTTGTGCACGTGTGTGTATTCCACATGTGTAAGGTTTATGCATTAGATTATTTTAAATATCCTCTCATCAGGTCCTTTTTTAAACATGTAAGTTTCCTAGCATAGGTATTTGATTTAAACTGATGAATATGTGGCTTATTTATATCAATTTTCTTCTAATAAAAAGAAAAACTTGGGTAAAGTTGCTAAATACTGTCATTAAATATCAAACTATAAAACCTCTTCATTATCTAAATCCAAGATACAGATATAATGATTCTATCTCATATAAAAAGAGCCAAAGTAGCCCCACGCATGATGCCCTAAATATTTTAAAGATTCAGAAATTAAGGTACATAGCAGAGACCCAAAAGAAATGTGATTGGCAGTGTTTCCAGGGATTAAAACAGTTAATATCATAGAAAAGTTTCTGTGAATTCTAAAGGAGCATTAAAAAATACATATCAGATATCATTAAACCAAAAGCATCCATTAGCTCCTCTCAGATGTGACCCCACTAAGTCTCCTTTTTTCTTTCTCTTTTGCTTTCGTGACCTACAGTGGTCCATTCAAGAAAGCAAGGATCACTAACACTGTAACCAGAATCACCCTTCTATCGATGCAAATGCTTTTATACAAACACATATCTCAGTGTGACTGTGTGAATCTTAAATTTAACAAGAAGATACAAAATTAGCTGGAAAGAAATGTAGCATTAATACTTGTAGCATAGAGTTCATCCTAGATATCCATAAAAATTACTCTGACATAGATCAACTTTTTATTGGCTTTGGGAAATTCTATTCCAAATGAAGTAATTATTATTTTATGTCCTATTCTCCAAGAAAATTTATAAAGAAATAAAAATGAAACATGTGACTCTTAAAACATTTTATGGAGAAATTAACTAAAATAGTTTAATATAGATATAAAGTACAAAGTCCATATTTGGGTAGTCACAACTAAGGAAAACTCTCAAAATCATCATCTTCAAGCTTTGTTCAAGAGGAGAAATATATTGCATGAAAAATTTAAAAGTGGCTAAGTTTTTTGCATGACTTCCCTATTAGTAATATATTTTTGCACCAAAATAATCAAAGCTTTTTAATATAATACAAAAGGACCACAGTATTAAGGCTGAAAGTAGTAACTCCAACTCTAAAACATACTTCAAAATACATTTTCTTTTTTTCATCAAAGTATAGTTGATTTACAACGTTTGGTTAGTTTCAGGGATACAGCAAATTTTTTCAGTTTCATATATATATATGAAACTAATTATATATATGTATATTATATATACACATACATATATAGAGATCTTCTTTTTCACATACCTATAGAGATCTTCTTTTTATTTTCTAGTATAGGTTATTACAAGATATTGAATATAGTTCCCTGTGCTATATATACAGTAGGTCCTTATTGTTTATCTGTTTTACATGCAGTAGCATGGATGCATGTATCTTCAACCCGTTGAGCCAAGAGTAGGAGGTTACACTGCACACTTCTCTAAGCCTTCTGCATCTCTCCCCACCCACACTTCTTAGGGCTGGGATACATTTGCCAAATATCTTAGAGAAACTAAGAAAATGTAAAAGAGAAGTGGGAGTAACTTTCTGTTTGCAAGGAGCTAAAAGGTACAGTTCAAATTTTTGATTCCACACATTTTTGTACCAAGTAGTTTTGTCCAGAGAATTCACTCGGTCTTGGAATATTAATTTTTTTTTACAAAAAAAAGTAGACTTTTTTGGTTCATCTCCTTTTTTATATTTTTTGATGTAATTTTTATAATCATTGCTATTTTGAATAAAGTATCACTATTTTAAAAAAAAAAAAGCTACTACAGATTAATAACAACAAGCTAGAAATGACTGCTTCCCCAAAGCTTGACCATATTGACAGATAAAAATTCTGAACATGAAAACACTAACATAATAATGGGGAATCTTGTTAATTTCTCTAGGGTAGTTGACTCTTTCATTTTATATTATTTGTATGAAGGTCCAAATTATAGTTGAAATTAGTTTAGAAAAACTTGAAATCTGTGAAAGAAAGTTGTTTTTTTTAATTATGTGCCAGATATATTACTGTACCCTTCTTTTTCAAACCACAAAGAGTGATTTGTTGCAGTATCTTTTCATTCCTTTCTGTATATTTCGGCAGTGCTTTCATATGAACTGAGGTCAAGTCCTTTGTTTAATAAAGTGGAAAGGCATAGGTGGGAAAGAACATGTCTAGCAACAATAATTACCCTTATAAACTACTGATACTGAAGGATATTTGTTGACTACTTAACTATGGTAACAAAGATTTTCAAATACTTATTTTAGAAAGGAATTAACTAGAAAATAGAATAGTAGCTATTGCACAACAGAAAAATCTGACTTACAAAATACAATGATAAATATGAATCCCATGACACAAACTGAGCAGAACCCCCCAAAAGTGCCCTTGTGCCGAGACAGACTGTAATGCTGCTAATCCATTCACGTTTTTCTGAACAGCCACTTTATCTTTTAAGAGTAAAGTCTAAATTCTTAACTTAAATGCTTGTGTAACGTCATGTGCTTTTTGAAATTAAAGGCTGTCATTACTCTTTTATCAGTACAGGATCTACAGATTTGCTTCACAGTGCATAAGATGATGTCTATAGATTTCAACACTAATGCACATAGTCTATAAATCTACTGAGGTAATAGAATTTAGAAGTTTCATTTATCCCTTATTTAATATTCTTGTATTGAAGTTAAATCCTTGAAATATTATCAAGGCTCCTGAGGAATCTCTATGGTTGTCGTAGTTAACACAAGATTTTGGCAGGTATTTTGACAAAACGAAGAAAATGTAAGATATATTTTATGAATATTAATCAAGACCTATACTTGGTAGTCATAATTCATCACTGTTTCAAAAAATCACAGTGGCTTTGCTACCATTTCCCAAATCCACCTTTAAAATCCATCTTTATAGAAAATATCTTGCATTAGCAGTTACTGCTTCTTATGTACTTCAAGAAAGATCTAGTACCATGGGGACTAAGCGGGACTGACAGAAAAGAAACTATAAATCTTTGTCACTTTCAGAAACGAGTCCTGAATTCCATCAAAATGGACTGGATTAATTTTTCTCTCGGCTGAGGTAACATGGTCTTGTTAATAGCATTCCAACTTATTTCATCTCCTTTATGCTCTAATAAAACATGCTTAAAATTTCTTGATTCAAAGAAATACCATCATTTTTCCATGGAGAAGTAAGGGGACCCATGAGCTATGACATGCAGTAAATACTACCATGGAGCAAACCTACAGTAAATGAAGAGGCACATGAATATGTCCCAGTGAGGGAAAATCCCGTTCAGAACGTTCACTTAGACCACAGTCAGAAGACAGTCATTATTTTCTAAAACAGTTTAGCTGATTGTTATGAGGTGCACACGTTCTTTGGTGAAAGGTAAATCATTTTAAATTAAAAACGTAACTTGGTATAATTGGGCAACAGTGATTTAATGAGAGGTGGACAGTAATTTATACTAATTCAACCAGCAACAAAATCTTGTAGGGGAAAAAGATTTATCTTCCGAGGAGCTACACTACATTTGGATAAAGAGTGAAACATAATAGCTCTTACATGAAATAAATTTATGCTTTGGATACTAAAGACCTGGTAATTCCTTAGTGCTAAAGCTTTGAGATATACAGGCTTTGCCTGCTAATAAAATCTATTATACTCCTCATGCAGTTAACATACTCATTAGTGTTTATTATGAAAAAAAATTATGAGAAACAAAATAAGGACATTTCTAATCTTTAGTTTATTTTGCTATTTGAAGTGTTCTCACTATTCCTTCTTATCAGACAAATGACTATTTTAACATATTTTCCCTCAACAAACTGTCAATACTTTAGGGCAATGATGTCTGTCGCTTTTGTTTCATGAATTTGGAAATTAACGATGTTCTATAGAATCTCTGTATTCAACAAATAATGTAAATAAATTAGCTGTGTCCCCAAAGTGCTATTTATCATAACACTCAGTGAGAGCTATTTGTCACCTGCCCTTAACTTTTAGAACCTCACATAGTTGGGACACAGAACAAAGCCTTCACAGAAAAGACTCAAATCGGTTGTTTTCACTGACATTCACAAATGTGATAGGATCTTCACATCCTTTCTTTTCCTTACTTTGTTATGCATATAAGACACTTGTACTTAAGTGCCAAGACTACATTCTGAATATTTTAGAGGGATTTTGCACAAGTTTTCCTAGCATTCTTCTTGTACACCAAAACTTACCATTGTGAACTATTCTGTCTGTAGGTTCTATTGTTAAAGTGAAGATTCAGACATGAGCTCCCTAATCATCTATATTGCTAATGCATTCATTAAGCTCTTCCATCACAAAATAAGCCCTATTAGTATAATATTCAAGGATTTTTTTTTTCCCTGCAAAGGGCTTTCCTATTACTAAAAACATCTATCCATGACTCTATTACAAGGTCAAGAACACTTTGGCTTTCATTTGTTCACATATGTCTTTCTCCTCCTGGACAATAAGGCCCAAAAAGACAAGGTCATATTTTATTCATTTTTATGTTCGCATCAGCTAGCACAAGGCTAGGTATCTAACAGAAGGTCAATAAATTTCTGCTTCACTAAATTGTAATAGAACGAGTCAATGACTGAGGTTCCAGATAACCAAGAAATTAGAATTGGTGAGGTCCCACAGAAATGACAGAAAATGTTGTTTCCTAAATAAAACTGGTTAATGAGAAGGGTTAACATGCAATAAGCCCTGTTTATAAACACCTTATATGTTTGAGATTTACCTTTTCTATCTTTGTTGATTTCCTGTTTAACCTGGAATGATACCCATTTTACATATGGAAAAGCTGAGCCACAAGTACATTAAGGAAGTTGCTCACGTCACCAAACTAAAAAGCAGGGTGAGGGAGCCAGATTTAATCCAAGCAGTCTCAACCTAGAGCCTACTCTCAGCCATATGCCCCTGCCTCTGATGACAGGAGAAGGAAAAGCTGTTTTCATTCCTCTGCCAGACCTTGCCTTGTGTCTGCTTGGCTCCAGGCACTGCGCAGAGTGCCTAAGGTACAAAGCTGAGAAGGGGTCCTGGTCTCCACCTTTCTTAGAAATATATGAAAGTCTCTCATGCTTAAAATAAGACACACAGACACATACTCAATATTTGAAGTGAGGAGGTGTGTCTTTTTCATTTTACTGCCAAAATTCTCACCTTAGGAACCAATAAATGGTGGTTCCATTAGCTTACAGCCACTTCAACCTCTAACTACTTCCATTCGAGGTTCAGTCTCCTTCACTCACTGAAAATTCTCTTTAAAAATTCCCTAATGGCTAATTGTCAAATCCAGTGGCCTCTTCATAGTTTTCAATCTACTTAATTTATCTGTAGAATTGATGACCCTTATACCAATCATATTGCATGGCTCCTAAAATTCAATCATATGCAAAAGATAAAAGGAAATAACACCAAATAACCATGAAACCTTGGGTATAATCGAGGTCAACACCTCACTTTACGAAGGGGAAATCTATGGCCTAAAGATGCTAAGTTAGTTTTCTCAAGGTCGTATCTTCAGGAAGACACAGAGCCCTGTTAAATTTCAGGACTATCTTTCTAAAATGTATCAATACTTTCCTCATGTAGATTTTTTCTTTCTACTACTGCCAAGTCTACATTTCAGGCTTTAAGATCTGTGGTGAGCAGCCTCAGGATGGACCCTGATGACTCTTGCCTGCATGTATCTACACTCAAACGTCACCTATTCCTTCTGAGGCTGTACTGGATGCTCTGACTCACTTCTAACCAAGAGAATACGGCAGAAGTGATAGTTTGTCACTTCAAGATTAGAAAGTAACTACACTGTGGCTTCCATCATAGGCACTCTTTATTGTGCAAGGTCCACTCTGGAGGAAACCAGCTGCCATATCAGGATGGAGCCTGGTAGAATGGCTCACATGAGTAAGCTTGGAAGTAGAATCTCCTTCAGAGGAGCCTACAGATGTGACTGCAGTCCAGGCCAACAGCAGCTCACTGCAACATCCTGAGTAATACAGAGGCAGATGCACCAGCTAAGTAACACTCAGATTCACAATCCATATAAACTATGATATAATATTTGTTTTAAGATGATAATTTGTGGAGTTCCCATTGTGGCTCAGTGGGTAATGAACCCAACCAGTATCCATGAGGATGCAGGTTTGCTCCCTGGGCTCACTCAGTGGGTTAAGGATTCAGCGTTGCTGTGAGTTATGTTATAGATTGCAGACATGGCTTGGATCCTGCATTGCTGTGGCTGTGGTGTAGGCCAGCAGCTGCAGCTCCAATTCGACCCCTTGCCTGGGAACTTCCACATGCCATGGGTGCAGCCCTAAAAAGTACACTCAAAAAAAAGGTGATAATTTGAGAAATTTTTCTCATCCTACAAAGATAATACATCGATCCTAAAATTACTGCAATAGTTCAACCCTCTTCACTCTAAAGCATGCTGTATCGTTCTTCTCCATTATCCTTCCAACACCATCACAAAGACCATGTTTTTCTTTTAATCAGTGTCCCATAAGTGAAGTAAAAAATGTAGTAAGAGACCAAGGCTATGTTAAAAATACTGAATCTAGTACCCAAAGAAAACCACAATCTTTCACTTTGTGCTAACTGGTTTACTGTTTGGCAAATATATCTGGTGGTTTTCTTCTGCTGTTTGTGATTGTGACATTTGCAAGTTTGTTACTTAAGAGTTTAACACAACATTAAAAATTCAGACATGCCTACTTTGGGAATATGGAAACATTATCCAAAAGGTATGGGATCCCAGATATTTTAAATAATCAATTGCCAGTTCCTGAAGTTCAATATATTCTCTTTTGAAATGAATCTGCCTCAGAAGGTAAGTAAGATCAAGATATTTTTTCCCCAGCCCCTTTCAAAATCACAGTTTTCAAATTACATGAAAAAAGCCTTCCTCCCAGCCATCCAGAATGGGATGATGTACTATTTCAAAGTGTGACAAAGTGATCAGAATGGAAAAGCAGTATTGAAATTAGCCTTATCTAATCAGCATATATAGTCAATTTAAAACAAAAAACAAAAAAAAAAAACAAAAAAAAACACCTACCTGGTAGAAAGCATACTCACTCATTTAGGATATTTTTTTTGTTTGTTTAAACAAAGAAGACACAGTGAAACTAATTTTATTGGGGACATAACCATGACAAAAAACATATTGTTTTCTTTTCCTTCCTTGGTATATATAATTAGAGGCCTTGTCATTTTATTTGATTTCTCAAACAATTTATATAGAATAAATATACCCTAAAATAATTTCCATATTATATATTCTCTTGGTACCTGTATTTTGTGCAATATTCTCATGCTCTAAACTATAATTGGCTTTGAAAATGAATAATATTTAGAACTTATGAACCTTCACATGGCCAAAACTATTTATTTCTTTTTCTTTCAAAATTCAATCTCAAAAGAGTGACTAAGCATATTTTACAAGGGATAAAATGTTATTAGGATGATGTAAAAACAAGTTTTAATACGAAAAGTTTTTAATGTCTGAAAGCAGAGCTTTCAAAGGAAGAGAGAGGGCTGAATTAGACCGCCCCCCCCCAAACACACACGCAAAGGTAAAACTCAAACTCTGAACAAACCTTCTAAAAGAGAAATGTGGGGGGCTGTGTGAGCGGTTATAAACAGAGGTCTTTACTTAGGAAAGCCTTCCCCATACTGAATAAATACTATGTACTCAGCTTCATTCAAAACATTAGGCAAAAGGTTAATACACTTAATGTTCATAATAATTAAGTTATACACTAATACCATCATTTTTACCCATGAGGAAACTGAGTCATAGAACTATTCAAAAATTTCCCAGGAAGACATCATTGTTCACAAAGATAGACATAGTCAAAAAGGGATTTAAACTACGCAGACTGACTCCAGAACTGAATTCAAAATGCAAACAGTACTAAGATCTGAGCCCTGAATAGGAGTCAACTAGGTATAATAGCAGGTAGACCTCTGTTAAGAACAGAGAAAAATTCCAAGTTCCCTGGCACTGGGACAGAGGGAAAGAGTTAGCTGACAAAGCCCAGCCAAGGAGAGCAGACAGTCCAAACTCTGAGTCTGTCTCAAAGGACACAAAGAAGTAGAAAGAGTTTAATTGTAACATTTTATACATATTCTAATAACCTAGTTTATTTTACCTACTACTAGAGAAATGGGAAACTGTCAATACCAAGGGGTGGTTGAGTTGATAGTCAATGACTGAACTAGAGATGTTACGTGCTTTTTTTTTTTTTTGGCCTTTTTTAGGGCCACACCCATGGCATGTGGAAGTTCCCAGGTTAGGGGTTGAATTGAAGCTGCAGCTGCTGACCTACACCACATCACAGCAATGCCAGATCTGAGCCGCATCTGCGACCTACATGACAGCTCACAGCAATGACAAAGACAGAGATAGAACCCGCATACTCATATAAACTAATACCAGCTACATTTGTTTCCGCTGAGCCACAATGGGGAGTCCCGCCCTTCTTTTCCTGGTTTAGTCTGCAGTGTAGATTCTACTAAATAATATTCCCCCTCTTATATACGAGCCATACAATAGAGCCTTTCTTATTAAGTCCATTAAACAAGACCCAGTGACTTCTCACGGTTGTTAATAATTATCCTAGTCAATAATTATCCTAGTCCCAGCCTCTACTCCAGGAGTCAGTTTGCTCTCAACACACAGATTCATAAGACACTATTAATCTAGACAAAGAGAAAGAATTTTTAATTCAGTTAAAGTCTTGATAAACTAAAATCTTATCTAAACTCTATTCATCCTTATATTACAGAATATTTAGGACACTCTGAAAATGTCTCTTAGAGAAAAATAGTTCCTTCCAGGGTGATTGGACAAAGGCAGACCTGTCTGAAAAAAAGAGACCCCTCTCTAGTCCTCTAGCACTGGTCTCCCAGATGCACCTCAGCATGATGCACCAAAGCCACAAATCAGGAGAACAACTCCCGAAGCTAAGCTACCTGGTATTTATATGCCAGAGAGTAAAACAGACACAGTTTTACAGTTACCTGACTGCTGCTGAAGAGATGATGGCAGCTGTGGGGGCAGCCGTTCAGGGCAAGGGACAGAAGAAATTTTGCCTGTGATAACTACTTTTCAACAATGGGGTCTTTGCTTTATTTCCTTTTATGTTTAGTTCCTTTGCAGCACCTGTTGCAATATATGCTGCCATGATTTAGAGAGCTGTTAGCCTGAAGTGATTTTTCTAACGCTAAAGACTACAGGGGAAAGCCTGTTAGAGCCTGGCAATTTATTGCCTCCTTAGCACACAAGTAAAGGAAAGCAATATGTATATGAATGTGTCAGAACAAAAGTTCATATATGTTAAATTATGTAATTCTCAATTACTGTACATTATACATGGCAGAAAACTATTACATGAGGACTTTTACAAAGCAATATTTTATGAGGATGGCAAGAGACATTCAAAGAAATAAAGACAAATAATCTGTTACCATTAGAACTTTTGCATCAAATTCAATGTTGCCATTTTAAAGTTTCTTCAAATTGTTTCTTGACTTGTTTCTACAGCTCTGGCTTCTTCACATAAAGAAGTAATCTGAGCAGCTCAGTTATTCCAACGTTTAAAACATGAGCATTCGTCTCACACTAGTTTACCAACTAACACTTGATAAATCACATCTAAGGTAGCTGCTTCTTTTTCCAATTCATCCTCCCCCCACCCCAACCCAGGGAAACTCACATTCTCTTCTCTGGAGGTCATGTTCTTTCCATGTCATTTTCAATCTATGTTGCCTGAGATATCACGGAATACTCGAGTTACCCAAGGTCTAATTTATCCTCCCTTTGACAGAGCCAAAGGTATGACAAAACACATTTAGGTAACAAGAATATAATTTTCTACAATAATTACAATATTTCCCCCTAGTATACCAGTCAATTCAGTGATTAAAAAGACAGAGAAAACTAGAGAGGCATGCAGCCATGATCATACACAGAGAAGAGAATATATGTGGGTATTCATAAATATTTTTAATGCTCCAAAGATCGAAAACAGGTGAGAAGAATGAAGGAGGTGAGGAGGGGGAGAGGAAGAGAAATGGAGAATGAGAATTAAACACTGTTTTAGTGAAAAAGGGAAAGTGCGGAAGGAAGGCACGATCTGTAAAATCACAAATGGGATAATGAGGCGTCACATAATTAGGAGGTAATTTAGCCATAAATTCACACAAACTGTGACAAGAAAACCAGAGATCACATCTATTTTAGAGTGTTTCAACTTGAAATCAGAGTGCATTTCACTGCCATTTTTCTTCAAGGACTTGTTCTCCAACAACATCTACCTCAGTCTTCTTTTATTTCACATATATGTGTGTCCACACCTGAAATGCGATCAAACTTCTCATCTATGTGTTCATTTACTCATCCATTCAACAATTAATTATAGAAGAACAAACACTGAATTTCTTTAACTAGAGGTACGTTAACCACTTAGTCTTTAACAGAGCTACAATACCATAAAAATAATTTTAAGAATAGAGCATGAAGTCAAATGAAACAGGAATATTCTCAAGCTTTCATATTGATAAGTAAGAGACATTGGAACAAAACATATCTAAAGACAAAATGCACGTCTCCATTAACACTTTAATATTCATACCTCTATTATGGGCACTAAACATTTATATTGTAATTATTTATCTTTAAAATTGTTGCTTCTGCTTGACTCTGAACACCTCCAGGCTAAGTTGTATTCATTTCTGCATCCCCAGGACCTAAACCAAATCTTGGCATAGCAAGTGATTATCACATGGTTGACGAATAAACCAGTTCAGACATACAGTTTAAAAAATAAGTGCTTTTAAAATGTGGTTTCTATCTTCTACGCATTGTGCCAAGTGTCTTAGCTGAATTTTTTCATTCATTCTTTTTTTTTTTGTCTTTTTGCCTTTTTCTAGGGCCATTCCCGTGGCATATGGAGGTTCCCAGGCTAGGGGTCTAATGGGAGCCATAGCCACCGGCCTACGCCAGAGCCACAGCAACGCGGGATCCGAGCCGCGTCTGCAACCTACACCACAGCTCACGGCAACGCCAGATCCTCAACCAAGGGAACTCCCACCATTCATTCTTTTTAATATTTTTTTTAAATTTAGGTATCATCATCCACATATAGCCACTCAAGATCAAAAAGAGAAAAGGTGCTCGTCTAAAATCACCAAAGCTGACATTCAAGCTGGGTTCTGTTTGATATTAAATTCAGCTTCTTAATGTTTACATAACAAGTTTTCCTAAGTGATTACTGGTTTAATCAAACCCCTGTTGGTTTAACAAACATAAGAAAATATCATTCATTCAACACATATTCAGAACCTACACTGTACCAGACATTCTAAGACTGGGGAACAAGGCCAGCAGTCTCTGATTTTATAGAATATACAATATCTTGAGGATATTTAATTCTCTAAATAGTACCAGATACATTGTTTGGCAATTAAATGGCATGAAGCAGGTACTGTAAAACACACTCATGCATAATCTGATTTTTGTATCGCCCTTTATCTACTCAATCCAGACCAAAGACAATTTCTAGGGTAGAATTATCCAGTGACATTTGAAACTTGGTACCGATATGAAATACCAATGATATAAAATGTTTAGGGTTTTTTAAAACTGATCTTTCACATAAGAAGAAAATAATATAGTGAACTGACATGATGGAGGATAATATGAGAAAAAGAATGTATACATGTTTGTATGAACTGGGTCACTTTGCTCTATAGCAGAAAGTTGACAGAATGCTATAAAACAAATACAATGGAAAAAATAAAAATCATTAAAAAAAGTTTTTTAAAAAATATGGTGAACTGAAATGTATTTTATGATCATTTTAGAAATGACAAATCTCCCCAAGTCTTTGCTTTCTGATACTAATTAGTGTATGAGATAACCTAGAAATAAAGACTGAAAGGGATCAGTTATTGGAAATTATTTTAAATGTTAATATCATCTGTTAAGTCCTTTCAGCTTTCACATTAAAAAATGAGTTGGTTTATTCTTATTGAATTGTGATTATATAACAAAAATATATACCCCATAGGTAATTTATGTTTATGGCTTTACCATTCAAGAGCCAGTCCTCAAATCCAAAACAAGACACAGTTTGTTTTTGGTTTTGATTACTTTTTAGGGCCATCCTACAATGAATAGAAGTTTGCAGCCTAGGGTTCAAATCGGACCTGCAACTGCCGGCCTATGCTACGACCATGGCAATACCAGATCTGAGCCCCTGTGTGGCCTACAATATAGCTCACAGCAATGCCGGATCCTTAACTCACTTAGCGAGCCAGGGATCAAACCCTCATCCTTATGGATACTAGTTGCATTTGTTTCTGCTAAGCCGCAACAGAAACTCCCCAAACCATAGATTTATATTCCACAGTCATGTTGGATGAACTCAAGCAACAGAAAAAAGAACTGGCAAAATCATTTGGCAGTTAGAAGTAATTCACAGTCAAGTAATTACTGGACTTTTTTTTTTTTACATTCAATTGTAAACTTACAAGAAATACAGACAGAAAGCATAATATTTTTCTTTCAATAAAAAACAATATAAATTCATCTAGATTATTTATAGAATGGACAACCATATGGCTTTGTAATGGTATCTCAATTACATTTAAACAAAACACCATGCATTGTGTTAGAGGTGATTAATGTGTTTGCTTAGGACAAAAATGTAGCTATTTGTAGGTTCTACTTAAAATAATATTTTAAAATTTCTCAGTTATTTCATAAAATCCTTCCCATCTCCCTCTGGACAAGCTTGTCCCTCCGTAAAAGCTTTACTAACTTTAAATCAGAAAAGTATTTACTGTAAAATGAAATATATCTGAAGTCTTACAAATAACTATGTTTCATATTTGCATATATATGATTATAAGTAAATACATTATATATTTCTACTAATATTATGTTGATACACAAAATATTATAATGTAGCATTAACTAAGTTTTTATATTGTCTACACGGTTCTTCCAAAATAATCGCATAAAGGAGTTCCCATTGTGGCACGGCAGAAACGAATCTGACTAGGAACCATGAGGTTGCAGGTTTGATCCCTGGCCTTGCTCAGTGGGTTAAGGATTCAGCATTGCTGTGAGCTGTGGTGTAGGTCAGCAACTGCAGCTCCAATTGAACCCCTAGCCTGGGAACTTCCATATGCTTCATGTGTGGCACTAAAAAGACAAAAATAATAATTAAATAAATAAATAATCACATATTTTAACATTTATTTAAATGCATTTTCACAAAACATGCACTGGCATAAGGATCCCACTGTTGAGGATCAGTTTATGACAACAATTTATAAGAACAATTCTAAAGGACACCCCAAAACCTTTCACTCAACTTGAGCTTCAGAAGATATGGATATGAGAGGAACAGCTTGTCTCGTTCTATAGACTAATATGCCTATGTTACTATTTGAGGTATTCACCAATTATATACACCATATACACAAACTGGTTGTCTGCACTAGAGAAGGTTGTCAAGAATGTATTTATACGCTCCACCTCAATAGTCTTCTAGGGAACATATAAGTAATAAACACGCTTTCTAGAATTTAAAGCAATTTTAAATCAAGTGGTCAAGAAAGATGCCTTCCATGCCAATTACCAGCAATGCATATTCCTAGTTCTAATATTAAACTGCAAATTACATAATGTAAATTCTTTAGGAATTACAGTATTTGTTACATGCTATTTTTAAATAATGGAAATATATTTAAATGCTCTGATTTTAAAACTTTAGTTAAAATGTTTTCCTAAGGTCTCAATGAAATGCAAAAAGCACCACAGATATCCAGATAGATTTTTCAAAATATCATATACATTGACAGTGCAAACCAAAAATTAAAGAAGTAAAAATATGAAAAAACCTTGGCATAAAAAGTGAACCTGACTTAGCATGCCCCAGCTAACAAATCTGCATATTTAAATCCCCAAGACAGGCATTAATGATGTTTTATTTAAGTGTCACCCTCTTGCTCTCTATATATATCAATGCACTCCGACATGTCAAATGTAAGAATAAACTTTGAGACTTGTTTTGAAAACGTAAATTTGTTCCAGTGCAATTGATGTGTTTGGGAAACCATTAGAGCATAATGCAACTTCTGCATTTGCTTATATAAGACTTTACAGGAGTTCCCCTTGTGGCTCAGCCAATTAAGATGTTAAAGGCAAAACCATGCAAAACCAGCAGGTGGCCTGTTTTTGTAAATAAAGTTTTTTTTTTTTTTTTGTCTTTTTGCCCTTTCTAGGGCCACTCCCGCGGCATAAGGAGGTTCCCAGGCTAGAGGTCCAATTGGAGCTGTGGCCGCCAGCCTACGCCAGAGCCACAGCAACGTGGGATCCGAGCCACGTCTGCAACTTATACAACTGCTCATGGCAACACCAGATCCTTAACCCACTGAGCAAGGCCAGAAATCAAACCCGCAACCTCATGGTTCCTAGTCAGATTCATTAACCACTGAGCCACGATGGGAACTCCTGTAAATAAAGCTTTAATGGAAGACATCCATACTCACCTTTTTATGTATTGCCTATGACTGTTTTCAGGCTTCAAAAGTAGAGTAGAGTAATTGTAAGAGACTATCTCTAACCCTTGAGTAAAATGGCTACACTCAACTGAACCCTGCCACAGAAGAACAGACAAAATGCACAAACACACCTTCAAATGTCCACTGGCAATTTCAGTTTATCTACCTCTGGTGTTGGAACTTTGTATTCAACTTCAGATAACCTTTATAGCTGCTCCTTCCCCAGACTCTCACAAGCTCACATTCACTTCGACAACAAACTTGAACTCTGTTTCAAGATAAAGCACCACATTATTCTATTTATTATGTCCCTTTTTCCTTTTTAATGTGTCACTGATAAGTTTTTGAGTGTCGGGCCCTAAACGAGGATTACCAGAATAAAGTAAAAAATATAGGATGCTCAGTGAAATTTGAATTTCAGACAATCCACATATACTTTAACAGTATCAGTACGGGTGGAGTATTGCAAGTCAGCATACATACCCTTCTTGCCCCCTTTAACCATACCTGGGAGCAAGGAAAATTAAAAATTGCTACGTCTGTTCCGTTGTCATTTCCTTTCTACAGTCATTCTACTTTTAATCTATTCCACCTTGGGGAGAATATTTGCTCTGTAACTGAGACTTATATTTTTCTACAAACACCCTGATGGTGGAAACAAGCAAACATTTGAGCAGGGGGCCATTGAAACAGCTCAGATTAGGTCCAAAGTTGACTAATCCTTAATCTTGGTGTAGGAATTGCGCTGTTTGGCTTTGACCCTCTATCTTTTGCCAAGCAGTGGGGTCTGTACAACATTATACTTACCAAACAATGGCTGTGTATCCTGACCATCCTGGTCAATGGCTGTGACCCCCGGCAAGGCTGATCGGCCCAATATACTCGGCTAAGGTGGAAAGAACTCAAGAGTACCATCTTCCTTTTCTCTTTTTTATTTCTCTAAAATACTCCGATCTATTACAACCTTCCGTTGACATTTAAGAAATAGGTTATCAAGGGACAAGGACGCTATCAAGTTAACATGTGCTTTACTAATTAGGTTTTAGTGCATAATGAATTCTTCCACAGATTCAGTCAACTGGGCCAAACCAAGCCAAAAGCATCCAGGAGACTGCCTCCCAGGCTCTTCTATTTTGAAGTTACTGTCTCCAAACTAATGTCTTCTTTTTCCTTCAGAGGCACTTTTTTCTCAAACTCTTACTTCTTCTTATCTGCTTTACTTAGAAAACAATGTGCTAAGGATCCTTTATCTGAAGCATATAGCTCTACTAGGGCTCAAATTGTTAATCCTTCCCAGGAATATCTGCATTTCAATAAAAGCCAAGAATTGATCATTTTGAGATTTAATTCGTCAGCAAAGTAAGAGGTTAGTGGATCCGAGGGCTTTCTGGCACTTTTGAAATAACAATATATAGACAAAATTTACTACGCCTATTATTAAGTTCAGCTCAAATTAGAAACACTTGATGAAATCATACTTCTTCCTATCTCCAACACATCCAATGGAGATAACCAGGTTCCTAAAAGGGCTATAAAAATGAAGGGACAAGTATACATTTTATAACAAGATGCTACTTAATTACATATATAAACATTATATTTTATTACACCTCATACAATTAATAATACATGCCTAGGCATTTATGATGTTTTTGTTTGTCTGACTTTTTAATTACTATTTTTTTGAATTAGGAAAAGACAGCCTCACTGAACAAATGAATAACAAAAAAATAAAAGATGTACTGTTAAGCTGACTCACACCAGCCATTAGGCAAGGAACTGGAACTAGCTGAAATCTTGAGGCAAATTGCTGATTAGGCCTAGATTTTATTTGTCACTACACAATGTAATATACAAATCTATTTTTAAAAAATCCACTCAGATCTGTGCTGGTGACTTAAAAAGAAACAATTCAGTTTCTAATAATTTCTAAAATTATTACTGGGTTTTAAGGTAAGTGCCTAAAAGTTTAGTGTCAATGAGTGAGAATGGGTTTAAAATTTAAGATTAAATGTGTGCCCTCAATATCTCATGAGACAAATTTACAAAGATAAGTCATATATAATAGAAAATGAGCTAAATAAGACAAATTAAAATTTATTTTTGACTGTGATGTAAAGTTCATGCTTTCCATTTAGTAAATGCATGTTTATTAATACCCTACATATAAGGCTCGATACCTAAGTTTCCTCCTTAGAGTTTTTCAATGAGTGACATATTATTTTATTTCTAATATAGTGCTTATTTTTATCTCTCCAGTTAGAATATTCAGTCCAGGAGAATATCGATTTTATTCTTCACCCCATATAAAAACTAAGCACCTAAAAAAAGTATCTCATCAGATACCATTAAACATATTTTAACTCAATAATAAATGAATGGGGATACAAAGATAGCTAAAATATAATCTCTGTACAAAAATAATTTGAATACACATTTTTAAAACTTGAGAAGACTTTTTTAAAAAAATTTACCCTCTATATTATTTAATGGAATGTGAAGAAAAATAATCTAGTCTTTAAAATGTGATGTTGTGTTTAACATTCAACAGAGCTCCTAAAAAAAAAAAATCACCATTAGTTAAGTCATGAAATATTAATGTTTTTTTTTTTCTTTTGGTCTTTTTGCCATATCTTGGGCCGCTCACGCAGCATATGGAGGTTCCCAGGCTAGGGGTCTAATCAGAGCTGTAGCTGTAGGCCTACGCCAGAGCCACAGCAACACGGGATCTGAGCTGCGTCTGCAACCTACACCACAGCTCACGACAACGCTGGGTCCTTAACCCACTGATCAAGGCCAGGGATTGAACCCACAACCTCATGGTTCCTAGTTGGATTCATTAACAACTGAGCCACAATGGGAACTCCAATATTAATGTGTTTTTTAAATGGATTAATTAATTTATTATTTTATATAATGATTTTTATTTTTTTTCCATTATAGCTGGTTTATAGTGTTTTTGAATGAACACCTTATTGGTGATATTATACATGTATTAAATCCTTTAAAAGAAAATGTGACAAATAGGAGTTAGAAAAATACATGGAACTGAAATTCTGAGATCCCAGTGTCAAGCAAATCATATTGCAATTACACTATTTCAAAAAAATAAGGGATTTCCGCTGTGGTGCAAGGGATCAGTGGAGTCTTGGGAGGGCTAGACACAGGTTCAATCCCTGGCCAGGTACAGTGGGTTAATGATCCAGTATAGCTTCAGCTGCCACTTAGACTCCGATCTGATCCCTGGCCCAGGAACTCCATATGCCACAGGATGGCCATAAAAGAAAAATAAATAAGTAAATATTATAAAATGTCTCAAGAATATCTAGCGATAACAGGTTTCCAAAAAGGAAATAAATACTTCATAATTTAAAATGTATTTGCTATCTAATGTTAATTAATTTGGGTCATTAATATAAGGTAACCTGAACATTTTTTGTTGGATAATTTGATGAGGTAAATTCAGTTACTTGGCAAGAAAGCATTATACGGTCTTATTTAAAAGTTGGGATAACTGGGTCTTCAAGATGAAAATTTAGGAATTTATTTCTATTCCTTTTATTTTTTGAATTTCTGCTAAGACAAATCACTATTTGAAAGCTACCAAGAATATTAGTAGATCACTCATATCTTAAGTTGATTTATAAATAATGTATCTAGCACATATTTAGTACCAAAAAAAATCACTGGAGGTCATATTTCTAGTCTTGAAGTTATATTAATCCTTCTGACCAGGTATTAATGAAAATTTTAGTTACTGCTTTTTTAGAAATCAACTTGAAAATCAAGCAAAGTAATTTAACTCAGATTTTGAAAATAAAGAAATTTGAATTTTTATAGGTGAACTAAAGATACTTTACAAATTTTTCATCACATTTTTATGAACTAAAATAGTAGCATTTCTATCTATGGGTATAACTAGTTATTTATTTTCACTTCCCATGAAATAGATACAAATCAATTAGCAGTGGTCCAAAATCATAACACAAATAACTGTAAGTATGACAGTTATGACACAAGGAAGAATACTATCATATGCAACCTATCTTTAGATATTTACTATCTACAAACATGTTAACTCAATGATAAAGCAGCTTGACAAATCTGCGGCAGAAAAATATTTCACAAATCTGAAGACTTTCTGAAAAACTGAATTCTTTATTTGCAAGAGGCCTTAAAAATCAATGGTTGTTTAATCAGTTTTGGAGATGAGGAATTCCAGAACAAAATATATGTATGTGTATGTGTGTGTGTGTGTGTGTGTGTGTGTGCATGCGCACACACACGCGTGTGTTATATATATATCTATATATATATGCATATATAGATGCACATGATTTTATACAGAAATTAAAAAGTCTTCAGGAGTAACTAAGAAACTCCAACCTTGTCCAATCTAATCATTTTATAAGTCAATAAAACGAGAAACATTAAATGACCTTCCTAAAATTCACACATATAGTAGAAGACCTTAAAAGGGAACCCATGAATCTTAATTGTCAGTTTAGGTTTCATTCTAGAATAATATACTGAATCTGACCAATCACAAAGAACAAGAAACAAGTCAGAAGGGATTAAAAATGTAAATTAAAGCCCCATTAATTTGATTAAATTGCCACTATTCAACTATATGAATTTGCATTTTAACAGAGGTTTTCAAACTAAGCTACTACAGAACACGGCTATTACATGATTTCAGCTGAGAGCTTTGCTACCAAAATTGTATTTAAAAAAAAAGAATAAGCCAATGGACAGAATTTTATGAATTTTAAATTTCTCTTGAATTTTTCTTAATATTTTAGATGGTGAGTGATTTAATGAAAATCATATTTTTATTATTTTAATATCAATTTTCCCTACATCTTCCAAATTAAGCACTAAGACTACCAGGTACCAACACTTAAATATTTAAGGATAACTACACACAACCTAGTAAAGTAACTTTCTTAACTATTAAATAACTATTTATACCTGAAAAAAATTACTATTAACTTGATCAATTATATATTTTCAAACCACGGATTAATAAAGGGAGAACTGTTTTTCAGAAATAATAAAAAGAGCCACTGAATCACATTCTGAGAGATATTTAAGGGAAAGGAGAGTACCTCATGATGTATTAATTTACATGAAAAACAGAGATGGTGTATGGATTCTTGTCCTTAAGTATCAGAAAAAGAATCACAGGTATTTTTTCAAAATACTTAAAGAAAGTATATAAAAGTATGAATAAATGATATTCCCTAGTAGAAAGACATCAAAAAGGAATTTAGAAGAGAAATTAATTATATAACACCCTCCAATTTACCATATAATAAAATCTGTATAACTAGATTTTGACCAATAAATGGAAAGTCACTGATCCTCTCTTTCTGATAACTTTTTATGCCTATTTTGAGACTTACCTCAATACAATAGATTTCAAAACTCGTATTTACCTCTTCTAGACCCCAATGTAAACCTACATAGTTTTTAACCTGATCCACATATCATTTTCTTTGTCCTTACTTGTTCCCCAAACTCCAGGGATGGTGCTTTACTCTACAATTGATCTGCCTAAATTACAAAGTAAAGAAAGGTAGTAGGTATGGAATAAAGGCTGTTTTATTAAGTCACTGAGTTCCTTTAGCATTTGTTTTATAATATTTTCTTCAAATAGCTTTTATTTTATTACAAATACATGTGAAACTAATAGACAATTTGATAGAGATCAAATGAATAAAACAGCCACCACTCCTAGTCGCTGTGTCAAAATTGTGTGTGCATGTGTGTGTGTGTGTGTTAACAAATAAGTAAACACTTATCTCTCTGTTGTTACTGATCAAAGATGCTGTGCATCAAATTCTAATACAGATTTATTCATTTTCAAATATTTCAGTGATGAAAAAGAATGTGTTTCTTTAAGTAGAGTTGGGTTATTATCTGGAAATATTTCTTCTTAATTCTGACTCAAGTAAAAAATAGAATGTGGTGGAAGAGGATGGGATAGTATAAAATAGAATGGGATAGAATAGGATCAGACCAATGTAACAGGATAGGATAAAATAAATGGTATGGGAGAGGATGGGACAGGATGGGATGGGATAGAATAGGATAGGATGGGATGGGATAGGATAGGATGGGATGGGATTGGTTGGAATAGAACAGGATAGGATGGGATGGGATGGGATGGAATAGGGTCAGGTAGAGTACAGTAGGGTAGGTAGAGTAGAATAGCATAGATGAATAGTTATAGACTATTAATAATAATGCTATTTATTATTCTTATAATTGTCTACTTCCCCCAGGGAAACAACATATTCTATCTGTTTTGTTCATACCTACTACCTTCTCTGGGCCAGGCACATGGCTGATACTCAGTAAATTTGTTGAATCAATGAATGACTTATTTAGAACACTCTAGCCTCAGGATCCAGCCTAAAGACATAGCTAAGCTCTGACCATATTTTTTACCTTTTCTAGTTATAAATGTCCTCATCCATAACCCCATCAGAGAAAAATATTTTCAACTTTGAAAATATTCCAAAGTTATGATTAATTCTTCTTTCTCATTTTTAATAATACAGCTTTGATACTTTTCCCACTGCCTTGTCCACTCCTCCAGCCTTCATGGGGTATTTTTTCTGCTTCAATAGTCATCACTAGTTGGAAAATAACCTCTTGGAAGTGTTTCTAATCTAAAACACATCTTTCCCCAAGCCCCAACACCACTATTTTTGAGTGATTACATTTAGATACACAAAAAGAGAACTAACTGAATTTTAGTCCAAGATTATAAAGTGGTTATTTTTTAAGGGTGCTACTTTCCTTGCTTTAACAAACAGGTAAAATATATTACAAGCCACATAATGAAATTTCTCATCTTTAATCTATAATACCACTGTCACTGAGGAAGGATTTCCAACATGAAAACCATTCATGCCTTCCAGGTAAAGGGAACTCTAAACAAGAGAAATTCCAAAGATAAATACTCCTCTCACTTACAGATTAGGGGGAAGAATTTTTCCATTCTGTCAAACCATACATTTGTATGACTTAGTTTGGGTTAAAAAATATTTGTGTATGAGTTTACATGGACAAATGACTAAAGAGTATAGGTGTATATACATACAGTTAGTTGGTTTTGTTGGCAGACGTATATATTCCACGTACCTAATCAAGGTCTGCACTAGAAATATGTTCTTTCCAAGTTTTAGGTAGGGTGGCACGCAAAATATTGGCCATATTGTGATAATCTTTGACAAAGATTAGCAACAGTATCTTTCAGCGATAATTTTAAAACAGTTAATGTGTTGATTTATTACTGGAAATTAGTTGTGTAAGTAACAAAGTGTGTCTTAAACAAGATAAACGTATGGAAAATCATTTTAAAATAAAATCTCACATTGTTTTGGTATCTATCATTCAGCCATAGAATTCTCAAGGAGAGTGTGTGTCTCTCTCAATGAGAGTGTTATTAGTTTCCTGCACATGCAAGTAAGGAGTTCCCAACATGGCTCAGCAGAAACACATCTGACTGGTAACATAACGATGCAGGTTCGATCCCTGGCTTCTCTCAGTGGGTTAAGGATCTGGCGTGGCTTTGAGCTGTGGTGTAGGTCGCAGACATGCCTCAGATCTGGGATTGCTGTGGCTATGGTGTAGGCCGGAGGCTACAGCTCTAATTCGACCCCTAGCCTGGGAACCTCTATGTGCACTGGCCCTAAGAAAGAGAGAAATCAAAAACAAACATATGTACATATATACACACATACACACACAAAAAGCTACTACTTATTCAGCCAAATTCCTTCTTACTCTATCCAAAATAATGTATTCTAAATCTCAGAAAGACTTACTGTTATAATGTATGATTTATTCATATTTACTATCCACAGTTATAAATCAAGCTCTTCACACTCCAGTATGATGTAATAATATACCATATTTTTTTTTTTTTTACCAAAAACCCATCCTATCTGCAATATAGAACAGTAGGCCATCTGGATAGCTGAAGTTTTCCTTAGTACCAGGCACTGGGCTGAGCACTTTAGATATGCGAATCCACTAAATATTCACAACAACCCTAGAAAGTATACACTCTTTTTAGTGTCCTTAATCTGTATGTAAATTAGCCATGGAAATGAGATTCTAAGTACCTGCACAAGGCCACTCACCCAGTAACTGGCAGGACAAGGATTTGAAACCTGACTGGTCTACATCCATTCTGTTCCCTACACTTTATTCTTCATTATGCATGTTTCTTACCAGTTATATATCAGTTTCAACTTTCTGTTGTCCTGCATATTCAGCTCCTTTTAAAGAATATCTTACTTTCACTGTTCTTCACAATAAGTTGACATGTCTAGACATGAGTTTTTAGGTCTTTTCATGTTCAAGTACTTTCTTCCCCAGAAAAATTGAGCAATAATAGATTTTTCACCACCAGGAGCTTCAAAACATTTTAAGGTCTACATATCAGTCACCATTCCAATATGATCTATAAATTGCAAGGAGAAAACTACTACTATCTCTAAAGGCAATTTTAAATCCTGGAAGTTAGTTTCCTAAGAGCAATTTATTAAATTGCTTCCTAAAATATTCTATTAACAAATGTGAGCATTAATAATTCTGAATTCCAACTTGGGGTTATACATAAAATTAATGGAGTGTTCAAAAAATAGTATAAAATGTGCTGCTTTGTTTTTAGATGAAGCTGTGGAAAACAGCAAGCCCTGAAGTGTCATAGCAAGCCTGACAGCTGTCCTTCAGCTCACAGCACTCCCTCCTGCTCATGGAGGGTCACATACAAAGTATCCAGCTGCACAGGATCCTCAAAACAGGTCAGTTTATTTATGTTATAGGTTATTAATTTTAAAATACATTAACATCATCTAAATTTTCTATTTTTGTTATTAGAAATGATCATTCAGAGAACGAAAGGAGCCTACAGCTTAACCTGGCTTAAACTCCAAATCTCACTACGGGAAGAAAAAAAAAAAATCCCATAAGAACACTCCATCAATGAATATTTTCATTGTGTCTAGCAACATTTCCTCCTTGTAAGTGTGGGACAGAGGAAGAAAGGGGTTAAGATAAAATTTTACAAATAAACATTATTTATATAGATTCACAGTAAAAAATATGTGATGTGTTTGCCCAGTAGCTTTAAAATCACTCATCAATGTGTTGTAATATAAATAAATATCATCTCAAACCTTAAAGAACTTCCAAAAAAGCTTGTTTCAGAAAGCCACAATAATAAATCAAGAAACAAAGACAAATGTAATTTACATTGAAGAGTGAAGTGATTTGAAATCAGCTGGTCTATAAGGTTGAGAAGCATGTACTTTTTATAAGTGTTTATCACTTACATTAAATATATGACGCATGTAACAAATTAACATTTGAAAACTATATTGATTACCATATAAGTATTTAGGTATATGTATACAATTGCTAAAAATTCTATGTAGGAGGAATAAGTTGTATGTATGTGTGCATATATATATATAACTACTGTCATGTGTGTGATAAAGGTTAACTACACAGGATTAGTACACCATATATTCATTAGATTTAAACTTACAGTAATAAAAATTAAAAATGCTCATTTAAAAAATTCATTAATTGGAGTTCCTGTTGTGGCTCAGTGGTTAATGAACCCGACTAGCAAACGTGAGGAGGGGAGGTTTGATCCCTGGCCTCACTCAGTGGGTTAAGGATCCGGAGTTGCCATGAGCTGTGGTATAGGTCACAGATGTGGCTTGGATCTGGCATTGCTGTGGCTATTGTGTACGCTGGCAGCTACAGCTCTCATTGGACTCCTAGGCTGGGAGCCTCTATATGTTGTGGGTGTGGCCCTGAAAAGACAAAAGACCAAAATAAAATAAAATAAATTTAAAAAATAAATACAAAATTCATCAGTCAAACCCAGAGTGAGAGTCTACCACACGCTCCATACAGGAAAGATAATATTCAAATTGAAGAAACTGATTCAATATAATTTTTCAAGATAAATAACAATTTGAAAATAAAAATAAATACAAGTTATAAGAAAGCAAAAGTTCTGCAAATAAACAATCACAACATATGTATTTGCAGAAATAAACCTTATGTTTTGTTTTATTCTTTCTTTTATGTGTTCAACATAAAAATCTTATTTCTCAATGATAACTGATTTTATAGTAATTACTACCAAGGTCATCCATGCAACTCTTTCTTATCTAACACTCTAAATACAGCAATGACCCTAGAGATTATTACTTGGGGAAAGAATAGGAATATGGAAACAGAAAGGAAAGCTGAGGCAAGAAAATAATTTAAAAACAATAATGCCATTTATGTTTAATATCTTTCACAATATAAATTAAACCAAGAAAAGTCAGTGTTAATAGACAGAATGAATAAGTTTTCTTAAATTTTTTCTCTCTATATATATATAGTTCATGGTTTTTTTACCTGTTTGTAAAATTTCTGAACAGTAAGTATTAAATGTAACTGAAATTAGTTCTCTATGATAAATCTAAAACTGAAATGATATAATCAACTTGACTTATCTAAATATTCAGTTCTGCCAACTGAATACATCAAGTTTTACTTTTTAGTTACCTCTAAATGAAACTTTGTTAACATAAACAGGATCTCTGATTACATAAGTCATAAAGCTTTTAATAATGTCATATTTACCACTAAATGAAATAGCTGGGAATCAGGAAGGTACAAGTCTATTTTAGAATGATGCTTGTCTTAGTTGAAAGGTGGTAGTACTTATTTCCATCAACCACATGGAAACAGTGAGCTTTCTTAGCAAATGTGAAGTTCACAGAATATAAAATAAGTGAAATATAAATGCAGATACCAACAATTTGATCAATTTTGAAATACTGTCTTTTTGAATCACTAAAACTAACTCAAAATGAACAATCAATGACAGCCATTTGAAAGCAATTCTCTCCCTACACATATATATACATACATACTTATATATCAACATATCTGTATATCTCTTTGCACATATTGTGTGTAAAATATGTATGTGTACGGGTATTTATGCAAATTTCAGGTAATATTATTTCTATGCCTAATAGTGTTTTTTAAGTGAAATAAGGAAGTTAGTGGAGATAACAGAAGTCTAGAGGTAAACTAAATCTTTGTATAAGAAGTGGTCAATAATTGTAAGTTATAGATTAATGTATACCTGCAAGTTCAAATCAATTTTCAATTATCTGTACAAGCATGAGATACCAGGTAGGTCCAACATGGCTTTGTAAAGTATGCTTCCCATACTTTACAAAGCCATGCTTCCCAACCAATTTAATTTTCTCATGGGATAAACTTAGAGGCAGTGTAGATAAGGAGAAAGCAATATTTTTAATCTGTGGACTTCAGGGATTCTTTTGATTTTAATAGATATAATATCCATTACAAACCAAAATGATAACTTTGTGACTAAATGCATGAATATCCCACTTCCTAAAAGGGGTTTGTCAGTTACACAATAATCTGAGATAATTCATATCAACTGTAACCCTACAATCAACCTAAGGGATATGAAACAAATATATTTGTAAGAATTCTGAATAATGGCATTGAGAATATGATAATCAGATAGACCTGTACTCACCTTAATGAGATCACTTCCCAAATAGAGCTCTTCTACCATTTTCTTGCTTTACAAGTTCATTTTACATATCACTTCTTCATCTGTGACATAGTTCTCATATTTGCCTATTCCTTAAATCCTTTAAAACCTCATACTGCCTAAAAAGTAAGGTTCAATGTGCTTGGAATAATATTCAAAATCTTTCATAACCTACCCACATCTTACATGACCCTACTGACATTCAGAATGTTCTCCACTGCCGTTTGCAAATCTTTCACCACTGATCTAGTCTTTTCTCTTTCATGAATCCTTCCCAATCACACTATGATACTTCTGTGGACTTTATCACTTAATTATAATTTAGGATATGATTTGTAAAAATGTAATCTATGTATGTCTTTCTGTTTGAGCTATCACAAAATTAATATTAAACTTTGGGTGAATGTCTCCTGAGCAGTCTATACAACAGAAATTTTTTTAAAAACAGGAAAATAATAATAATTAATTGCCCATGGATTACCAAGCTAATTTAACATGGTGACATTTTTGTTTCAGGCATTTTACTAAATAAGAGCCCATTATCTAGTGAAAGTAAATCAGGAGATTTCACATTACAGATGCTCCAAATCTCAAAATGGATTGTGGACCTACATTCATTATTGCTATGCCCACAATTGTAGTGAGAATGAGGAGAATACAGAATTAGTCTTACATACTTTATGACTTAAAGCCCTGATAATGATTTAAAAGATGGTAGGGATAATTTCAAACACCAAGAAAGGTACATTTAAAGGATTCTCAAACATTATCATTGCAAGTTCAGCTAAGAAACAAGTTTGTCTTCCTGTTCTAGAAATCAATAAAAACTGAGGCAATATCTGAAAGATCTGGAATATTATCATGAATATGACCAGTGTTCCAGGTCAGATTCCCTGGGAAGCAGATCTGAGTCCAAGGTATTTCACACCCCAGAGGCGTGTGGAAAGCAGAGCTGAACAGAGGGTTAATGGTGATAAGACTGCAGAGACCTCACCCTACTAATGAAGAGAGTATAAGCCAGGATGGCCCTGAAGGAAATCACTGCAGAGATATTTGGTCATCAGCCCAAAGCACCCACACTCCAGGCAACTGGAAAAATCCACCCTTGAGAAGGGGAATCAGGACACTGCGTAAAACATCCATCTCTGACCAATGGGTTTCTCTTATGTAGGTAGAAGGCAAGGGATGAAAATAAAGTAATGCAAAATCAGAATTTGGTATATATTAACCTTAGTATACTAAAACATTTGTAAACATACAGAGAGAATCTGAGGATGACAGCAGGCTTCCAGAAGACATAACATAATCCTCACTCAGTCAAATGCTACTTTCTGAACCTCCGCATGCTTTGGTGAGGAATGTGAAATCAAAGCTGAATGTCCATTTATACTAAAAAATATTAACCATCTCTCTGCAGTGCATCCAGATTGCTCTTAGATTTTTAAAAACATATTATGTAAGTAAACTCTTCTATTTACTTTAGTGGTATCTGAGTTGGCCTATTCATCAATCTGGAAATTGCTGAATCTATTGACATTCAACATAGTGGTTGTAGAGCCTTGGTGATATTTTTCCATTACCTGCAAGCTCATAAAGTTCTTCACCATTCAGAGTAAATTGTACTTTGCCCTTTTTTTTTTCATTAAAATGCTACATAATGTGAGAAAAAAGAATGTATACATGTATGTGTAACTGGGTCACCATGCTGTACAGAAGAAAAAATATATATATATATAAATAAATGATAAAAAAATAAAATTTAAAAAATGTTATATCTTTTACATTTGTATCTTTAACAATCTATTATATTACTTATATGGTATGAACCAGAGGAAATGGATTTTTATAGAAGTAACTAAAATTATCAGAGGAACAGTTCTTAAATACTTCAATCTCTTGCTTATATATTTGAGTCATCTATTTTACCACATAATCAGGTCATATATATACACTGGGGGCTGTTTCTAAGCTATTTATTCTATCCCACTGATTTTTCTATCTATTCTTATATTAAATTGAGTCCTTTAAAAATATTTAAACCATTAAGTTAGATAATAAATGAAATAGCAAACAATAAGTACTCAACTGGTTCTCAAACACTTTTCATTAGGGTTATTTATAGATGTTTGACATGTAAGTCTACAGTCTACAGAAATTGCTACAGCAAAAATCAAAATTCTTTAGCTTACACATAAGAAAGCTTCTTTAGCTTATATATCAGAAACCTTTTTACCTTTTTTTTTTTTGTCTTTTTAGGGCCAGATCCGTGGCATAAGGAAGTTCCCAGGCTAGGGGTCTAATCGGAGCTGCAGCCGCCACAGCAGCGAGGGATCTAAGCCATGTGTGCAAGCTGCACCATAGCTCACAGTAAGGCCAGATCCTCAACCCACTAAGCGAGGCCAGGGATCATACCTGCCTCCTCATGGACACGAGTCTGGTTTGTTACCACTGAGCCACAACAGGAACTCCTTTTATGTCTTTTTTATAAGACCACATTATTAAACATAGATTTTAATAATAAATAATTGCATTTAAAATGAGCTGAGAAAACAAAAAGTAATGGGATAAATTGAGATGAATTATGAACAAATATCAAATATAAGTGGACACAATTATGCCATTTAAATAGGCAGAGAACGATAAGTTGGGTAAAATCTAAGGCTAAACTAAACACTGTCAATTATAACTGTGTTATTTAACAAGAAGAAACATAATTTTTTTAAAAACAAACACATTTATACAAAAAGACACTAGAAATTTAATATAAAAGAATTTTTTAAAAGTTATACTTTATAAGCTATGAAACTCCCAATCTAGGCTTCAATCAAAAAAAAAAGACTAATAGCAAAGACTAATAAAGTAATAATCAGGAGATTTTTTTGAAAACCATGTTAATAATATGTATTTATGTTTACTCTCTTTTAAATAAGCCCCGCCCAAAATCATTAAGCGACAAAATGATTTATTTAGGGCACTTAGAATTTAAAGATGGAGACCTAAACATATCTTCTAATGCAGGGATTATCCTCCTTTTCTTTTTTTTAAATTATACTTTATTTACAATGTTGTGTCAATTTCTGCTGTACAGCAAAGTGACTCAGTAATATATAATATATAAATATACATACATATATATACATACATTCTTTTCTTATACTATCTTCCATCATGGTCTATCCCAAAAAATTGGATATAGTTCCCTGTGCTATGCGGTAGGACCCCATTACTTATCCATTCTAAATGTAATAGTTCTTTTCTTTTTTTTAGTGATTTGCAGTATCTGCATGAAAAACATAAATGAAAGGACTGTGTGAATAAGAAGATACAGTTTAAAACTTCTAATTGGGTCCCACCTATTTATCTAAATAACTAGACCCAATAAAGTGATATGACTTGCCCCAAGTCACACAACTTCTTTGACACTTAGTCTAGACTATGAATATAGTATTCTGTCATACGTAACATTCACTAACTTGATGTTAGTTATTTAAAGTGTGTTCACACAACAAATTATCACACAGAGAACAGAAACACCTACTTTCTTTAGCTAAAATTGTTTTGCTTACCAAATTTTTAGTTGATTAAATAATGACTCTAGAAACCAGGAAATGGTAAAGAGATCATATTAAACACCTTTGTTGAAAAAATTAATGCCAGTCCATGCCAATGCTGTTTCTCCACCACACTTAACTTAGAAAATGTAGTCTTACAAGAAAAAGTGCATAATGATGTTTTTCTAGGCAAGGTGTCTGCTAGAAAATGCAACATGATATTTGGCTAATCTAAAATAATAATAATTGTCTTATTTTTTTTATGGCTCATCAATAAGCAGTCTAATGGGGCCAACAAAGAAAAACAGTAAAATCTTAAAAGCCCAACAGACTTGTGTATGCAGTTCCTGCCTAGCAACAATGTGGGAGACAGTAACTATATCAAAGAATGCTCTGAGAATAAACATTTATGTTTTTAATAATCTATAATGTAATCTTATTCAGCCATTTTTTTAACTTCCCTGAATTGTTTAAGTAACCACTAGATCTTTCTTAAATATTAATTTTAATATAGCTTTAGAAAGTTTCTAAAAATATAAGACCAAAACTAGTTCTGTACTGGTAGAATATATACCATTATAAATTACTAACTGATTATGGCAACAGTAATGATAATGCAATAGTAGTCTCCTTTTAAAGAATGAATACGTTGGGTGGTTGGTTGTCACATTTATCCAATTGTTATTTAAGTCTTCCCAAACTCTAATTCTATCATTAAATTGAAAGTGACACTGAAGTGAAATATATGTATTAGGTCTGTATGTATATATATATATTTTTTTCCTATCATGTTACTATAGGGAATTGTATTAAAATATTAAAATAAGCATTGGTTTATATACAGATGAAAGAGTAAATAAACAGCTATGAGTGAGGTAATTAAAAACAATAATTATAAATATAGGAATAATATGTCACATTTTGAAATGTCACATTTCAACCAGCATTGTTCTTATTTCTTTATGAACACTTTGATATTTATACTTTACAAAAATCCAAGTGGTATCTGAGATTATTACACTCTTTTTATAATTGCAAAAGCAAGGAACAAAGTAAATACACATCCACCACATAGTGAGCCAGGAATTGAACCACAGCAGTGGTATAAAAAGGCTGAAAAATCAGCATATCCACAATTAAGGTAAAGAAGCTACAGGATTCCTATTCCTTCTAGAAAGTTTGATGTTAAAAAAAAATCACTCCTTCATATATTCAGATCGGATTAAATTCTCTTCACTTCTCTTGGAAAGAAACCATACGTGAAAGATTTCCATTTTCTCACAAACAAATTACTCATTAATGCCTTATAATCTGACATTTTTCTCTTAACACTCTACTAGGACCTTTATTATTATCCGTTTGAATATTTTATCAATCTAAAGCAATAAAGAGAAATAAGGTGATCTTAATATTCAACTCCAGATCTGCTTCACAATATGGAATTCTAGTCATGATTGCAATGGCATTATCCATCTTCATTTGTCTAAGTTAATAGGAGAATAATAAAATGTATAAGAAGAGGTTTTTTTTTTTTTTTTTCCCCAAAGAATTAAAAGATGAGTATAAAGATGTGCCTTATCCTTTTGGAAAAGTATCTCCATAGAATAATTAAAACCATCATTGAATAAATCTAGGACATGACACAACTCTGACAGTGAACTCAATTATATTACCTAATGCTTACATTAGATAAATGTCAAACCCAAATATTCAGAGCTGCTATTAGCCCATAGGACAACTCTGCAAATTCAATTGAAAAAGATGCTCCATCTCTGCACACTCACTCCCATACTAGAGCATATGCCTTGGACAGTAAAGCAGAGTCTGGATTTCAGGCTTTATTTGCTTCCTTGACTGTACAGTAAACAAACCATACATCATACACAACAACTCTGCAAATATTAAGAAGCAACGCACATGAAAAGTTGCCCCAAATATCATGTGATTAAATATTTTTGTTTATTGGCTTTGAAATTGCACTGCTTTGAGGAAAATCAAATAGAATACCAGCAGAAAGAGATAAAGAAAAAATAATACTAGTCTATAGGTTTTCAAATCCTTTCTTTTTGTTTCCTTTTAGGGAAAATAAAGACAAAGTCTCAGTTCATACACCTTTGTCCTTAGCAAACTATGCATTCTACAGATTATAAATCCCTGTGTTCAAAGAATCCAAAAGACTGGAAAAACAATAGATGACTTTTCCCTAAATGTACATTATTCTCTGGTCTGACACATTCAAACAATATCACTACAAATTCTAAAAATAATTTATCAAGGGGTTTTACTAAATATTTATCAATAGTATTAAGAATCTAACTCTAGTGAAAAATTTAAGTGACTAAGCAAACACTTCAATTTATTACATGATCAGTGCAGGTTAAGTGAATTCTTTTTTTTTTTTTTTTATTTTCCCACTGTACAGCAAGGAGGTCAGGTTATCCTTACATGTAGACATTACAATTACATTTTTCCCCCAGCCGGTTGAGTGAATTCTTTAGTTAACCCATGAAACCCAACTATCCTGGGCAGTTGGAAAAACAGAGTCAACCCCAGGTGCCATCCTTTTCCTTTAAAGTTATTAATGAAATACTTTTGAATCAGATTTCAACTTAATTCTTTGAAGTCTACAAGGGGAAAGTGTAACACCAATCAAATGATACATATGCCAAGAAGTGTTCTAAGCACTTTACGTACACTTTGTTATTCATATCTCATAAGAAGCTATACAGCACTATTATGATCTTCATTCCACAAATAAGACCAAAAACTGAACCACACGCAGGTACAATCACTTGCCCAAAATTCCCCGGAGAGGCTCATCTTTATGGCCAGGTTGCTTAAAATTATTTCCCTAAGTCTTTTATCTCTTGCTATTGTCCTTACGTCGACTTCTCCTTAATGGTTATATTTTCAGCTTTGCGGCAGCACACAATTTGCCAGCAAATACATTTTTTTTGTTGTTGTTCTAGACTAGGCCTACACTCGGTTAAATAAATACACACCTCGCTGCCAACAACTGAGAAGGAAACAGAGGAAGATTTTATCAGCACACTATTAGTGATTTCAACCAATATGTATTACTGCTCTGTTCAGGCCACTGAGGAAAAGTCTGGGGATTTAATACAAACAAGATTGCCCTTGCCTTTATACAATTCTTCTCTGACTTTTGGTAAGCTCATCTGTATTTTCTCCAGCTACCCTAGACAGGACAGGCACAATACATCTTTTCCTACGAACAGTGTTACCAGCAGTGATCCTGGGTTAGGCACTAGATTTTCTTCTAACATACAGAACCTACAAACATGAAATCCTGCATAGAAGCAGCACATTCAGGAATGTGTCAGTTGTCAATCCTGTCTCATAGGTTCAATAATCTAATCTAAAATATTTGTTTGAAAAATTCAGGAATTAGTGAAGGAAAGACAAAAAACAAAGAAAACACAAAAAACTAAGAAACCTGGTTCACAATTAGCTTATAATCATGGGATGCCCTGTGGTGCAAAACAGGCCACATTGGGCTGGCTGAAAACCAGGAATGGATTATAAATGACAAAGCAAGTTGAGAGAATGGAGAAATAGCAACCCAAAGAGATGTCTCTAATAGAAGATCAAACTACAAAAGCAAACAATATACAGGATGCAAGAATCACCATAAAGAAAGATCTACTGCCAAAACCACAATCCCTGGAAGTTATTAGAAAAGAAAATAATCATTAGGGATCCCCTCACACACAAACTGGAGGAAGGGAACAAAAAGCAGGTTGAGGCAAAGTGAGCTCAAATCAGAGGCTGTGTTCAGACACCAAGACAAAAGCCATTTATCGAATTTGGTTCTTGGATGGGGTGGGTTGGTGGGACAACTCCCTCGGCCAATCCAGGAGTCTGGAAAAGAGACAAGACTAAGGATTCATGAAGTGATAAGCTGGGAAAATAGAATCAAAGGCCTATGACCACAGACAAAGCTCTAATATGCCTAAAAGCCGCTCATCTGAAAATCACATGAAACTAGCAAATACACCAAGTGAGATGTGATGCAAATAGGCCTTCATAAGTGGAATGGCATTCCACCCTTACTGATTATGAAATACATAGAGCTGACCTGCTACTACGAACAAGGAGTGCCCTTCTGTCCAGCCAAATGCATCCCTCTGCCTATCCCACGGAACAAAGTCAATTCCTGTCCTTGGTTTTCACCTAACAGCACACTTTGACTCAGGCATCAGAATCAAATATATCTGCCATGTACTTAAAGTGATGCCCACTGAGAATGAAACCACCTAAATCTATTGGTTAGGGAATTGATCAGTTTTTCATATAAAGCTCGTGTAATTCATAGTGGAATTTGTGCTTGTACCTACTGTCGCTCTTGCTGAGTAACAGTGAGAGAATTTCATACGGGAACTTAATGAGGGCTTATCTCCATTCTGCTTTTTCTTTGAAAAATTAGTAGGTGGCTTTTTAGTGAGGAATACAGAGTGTAGAGGGCCAAAGTGTGTTAATGAATTTCGACATCGCTCGTACACCACTGGTCTAGAGGAAAGGAAAATCATGATCACATGAAGTATACATGATGAATGGTCAGCCATACCTTTATATTTAAAGAACTATTTTTTAAAAAAATAGATTTAAATATTAGCTGGTTGATAGGCTCTTTACTTGGACTTTTTATAAGGCTTTCTTACATAAGAAAATAACCATACAAAATGGAACAGTGATAATAAATAATATCCTCGTTTATCATAAAACAACACGGCTCCAACTGCTTTAAAAGGGAAAAAAATGACTCAAACCTTAAGGAAGCTTGAGTAACAAGTACTGAAATTTTCTTTAGAGCATGAGTTCCAGTAAATCCTTATGTAACATTTAAGAATAAATACAGAATGTGTAAAGAATGTAGCTGTGGATGCAGCAGTGGGATTTGGGAAGTTACTTCACTTGCTGGTAAACAGACTGTGTTGCATAAAAACAAAGACCGGTGGCCTTTAGTTGAGAAAACTATGACTTCACTGATCCAAAACTGGCTGAATTTGACCAGAAAGGGGTCAGAAACAGTGCACTGGGTTTAGAACAAAATGGTTTTGTATCTGAGTCTTCTAACTTCTGTTTAAAATGCTCTTCAGTCCATTTGGTGTTTCCCAAATACACTTACATTAAACATAATTTAGAACAAAAATGATTTCAAATTGAAAGAAGCCCCATAGCAGCGAGTGCCTTGCATAAGAATATTTTACATTCCCTTTCTTGATCTGGCTATTATAAAAACAAAAACAAAACCCAAAAATTTCCCATGCTTGGGAATGGAGAATTATAATAAAAAAATACGTGGTTAGGTTGTGTTTTTTTAAAGTGTGAATTATTAAGATGCACAAGCACGATTTTAGTTCAAGGGACTTAGCAATAAGCTTACATATTTAATAAGCTTGAGATGAATTCATTATGCTTGCTCCCTCTCCTAACCTCTCTGCTTTCTGTATTAAATTGGTAATATTACTGTCACCCACCCTGTGTTCAAGATGAACACCTAAGTAATCCGGTCCTTTAAACTCACACCCAGTGGAGTACTACTTTCTTTGAATTCTCACACTTGCCAGCTTCCCTTCTTATTCCCCATCCCAGTTCAAGCACGACATTCTCTCCTAGATTACTGAAAGTGGTTCCTAAACGATTTTGCTGACCGGTTCTTCTCCTGCTCCAATCCAGCATTTACAGTGCCTTAAATATGACTGTGCCATCTCTCTGCTTAAAAGGATCCAATGGCTCTCTTCTACTTATTCCAAACTACTTTTACACCTACCTTCTTGCCATTTTCTTCCAGGCATCTGACGCATTAGCCTCATCAGCTCTACTCTCTTGCTCTCTCACAATACAGGAGTCATTCCTCCAAAAATTGACTAACACTCTCCCCTTTACCTGTAGTATCTTTCCTATACTCAGATTCATGACTCCAGGTTCAACGCAGATACACCACTTGCTGTGAAATTACCAACTGTATGTATTTCTCAAACACTTTATTTGAACTAGCATTACAGTTACCATCAAAGGATTTCTGTCAATACCTGGCAATCTATTTTAAGCACAGACAAGGACTCTTTTTCATCTCCCAGGCACCCAGTACATTACACCTACTATGTGCTCTAAATATTTTTTAAAACTCAAAGAAATCGAAATAATATGTTTTACAGAGTCGAGGGATACTTTAACAAGGAATAAAATATGTGCAGTTTTGATAAAAAAGCTCTTTGCTCCCTGCAACTCAAAGAATTTCTTTAGTTGGAACTACCACCCATAATTTTCCTTGAATGGCATAAAAATATTCTCAATTTTTAAATGAGGTTATTATGAACATCATCTAGAACCACACTATCTAGTCAAAAGTGAAAACATATTCAAACAATATGCTTATAATCAGAGTCAATATGATTCCCATGAACTTAGACCTATACAATTATTTATAACTTAACAGCCAGGCTTGGAATTTGCATAAAAATTATTCAATTCAGTAAACATTCGTGGAGTATCTACAACAAAAAAGAGAAAGCTCAACCAGGCATGACCAGTTTGTTCCTGGAAGAGATGACCTCCCATTGGAAAAGTTATCTTCCCAGAATGAATGAAGGGAAGAATTCAGAAAGGCAGGTGATAAGGGGGTGGGGAGAACAGGACTTTGCAGGGAGATGAAAGAGTCGTGAACAAGGACTTGGACACTGATACATAATGAACAATTGTCCAGCCTGACTGATGTTTATGATTTGTGAAGGAGATTTCTGGATGTAACCAACAGTTGCTGGCACATGATTATGAAGGAGAGTGAAGACCAAGATGGAAATATGGCAACTGTGCCCCAATTCTTTTTGAAAATGTGCAGGCAATGAAGGTGTTAAGAGCATAAAAAGAATTTTTACAGTTATTTCAAAATATTATCCAGCAGTAACAATGTAGGAGTGATCTGTAAGGCTATTTGCAGGCTTTAGAACATGCCGAATAGCAGTAACATTTGAAATAATGTTATGTGTCGCAGGAATACTGTGGATATAGGATAATGAAGGAAACTAGGGAACAAGATAAAAATCAGCATTTGTCGATAGCAACTAAAAGAGAGAAGAGAGACAAAGAGAATGTTGTGAGTCTGGGTATTTAAAAGGATACTGATGATTTAACCAAGAAGAACATGGGGTAAGTAGTGTAGAAATAAATATAGTGATATTTCCAGAATATTTTCAGGCCAAGGCATTGATCAGGCATTTAGAGATATAGATTAGAAGTCAGATGAAAAGGAGGAACGGGATTATAGATATCAACTTGAAAATTACCTACAAAGAGATGAAAATTGATGAAGCAAGAATGAATCATTTTGGCAGGAAAGGTAAAGTACAAAAGAAGAGGGAATAACAGGAAAAAAAAGTTTAAAGGGTCATACTCAGGCTCTCAAAGAGATCTGAATTTAGATATCTTGTTCTGTCATTGACTAGTTGTATAATATTGACAAATAATTTAACCTGAGTCTTAGAATACCGTGATGATCAACTGATAGAATGTTTAAATCACACATGACTTATTATATAATAGGACCACAGTAAATTAACTGTAATTTTTACCATTATTTTTGTTGTTACTACTGTCGTTATCATCGTCATCGTCACCCCCAACACTATAAGAGAAAAAAGAGAAAAGGCAAGAAACAATGGCAATCAGGAAAATGTAGCAAAATGCAAATCACGATAGGAAAAATGAGTGGAACATCATGTGTCAACAACATATTGTGATATATTATACATTATTTCCATCTCAAGTTTTCAAACAGCAACTCAACTTCTAACATCTGCAGATGTTACTCTCATGAAATTGTCCTCATCATGCTCTCTTAAGAAAAGCCACTCACAAACTCTAAGAAATCTACTGACATGGTGGATACATCTGAGAAGTCCCTTGAGACAACAGATGGTGTTTTATAAATAGGATTTGAATCACCTGTTACATGACTTGAGCAACCCAATTACTAAGTCCTTCTTTTAAACTTTGTCAGTTTCCAAGTGAAGTGTGAAAAAATATTCTAAATGCAAGAACTACAAACTTCATAAGAAATATAGGACAGGTACATTATCTATAGAAATAGAAATAGCTGATTGCAATAATTTTATTGCATTTGACATGTGTGCATATTAAATTTATGTGTGTGTATATCTATGTACACGTGCATGAGTAAAACAGGTACTCATGGAAAAAAAAGGAGAAAAAAGGGAGGTGGAGGTATAGGATGAATCTAAGAAGAAAAGGAAAAAGAATATTATTTCTGAAATGTATATCTCTAACAATCATCTTAGGATAAAAAGAAACCTGTTGAAAATTAAAATTCAGCCAATATGATATTTATATTTTCCTTTCATAAGAAAAATGTCACCTATGGTTACTCTCAAGCATTACTTGAGACTAGATCTTAACAGAAATAAAAGCTTAGAAAAAGCTGTTCTTACCACATACTGTCTTTCAACAACCTACGGTCTGTTTTACTCTTTCAGTAATTTCTAAGAAAAGTGACCTTGCAGTCAATACATCTCATGTAGATTTACAGAAAATCTTCCTAATCAAGCACAGTCCAAATAAGGAAGTTTGAAGAGAATACTACAACATAATGATGTTTTCACAAGTACCTTAAATGTGGTGCCCACTCCAATTTATTTAGATCAGTATCTTTATCCTAGTTTCTCTTTCCTTCCATTTGACAATCAGTGATAGAGAATAATATATCAAGTAGGCCTCATCTTAGAGTATTAACATTATATGTTTTTGCCTAATTAATTGATCAATTAATTAATTCATCTAATATATACAAAGTTCCAGGTACTATGCTGATGCTGGAGACACAGTAGTGAAGACAAGAATGTTTCCTACAGAGCCTCGCCAATAGTTAACTAGATAAAAATGCAATGAAATAGGTTAAAAAACATTAAGTTCATTTCTGATACTTCATACTAGGAAGGAAATGAAATAAGTTAATGTGAAAGAGAGTAAGAGAGTGGCTCAAATACTCACCGACAGTTTTATATTTTCGTATGCATCTCAGCATGCAAATTCCTAAAATGGGTATTAAAATATTCATACTTTCTTGCCATTCTGTCATATTCATATTCATCACCTCACTGAGGGGACATCTGCCTTATCACTCCACCCAAAAAAAATGCTTAAAGAAAGACTATATATTGAGTAACACAACATTCAGTATAAGAAATTCCAAGTACAAAATGTGTAGCCAGCCCCAGTGGAGTTTTCCAGGTAGCCAGGGAAAGCAAAGTACATAGGCCTGAGAAGTCAATGATGGAAATTTGCTAATAATGTTAACCATTCATTTGGATTAAGTTCCAAAGGAATTCAGAGGAAAAGAGCACTGAGGTGAGTGAAGGACCAGAGGATTTGACCTGGACCTTGCAGTGAGGTCAAGAATTGGAAAGGGAGGAGTAAGATAAGGAAAAATAGAAGGAGGGAAAGAGCATGAACTAAGCACTGAGGAGGTCCTTGTAGGGGCAGTGGTTATAGAAGGAGACACCGGTACCAAAAGGGAGGATTGCTTGAGGGAAATCTTGTTCATGAATTTACATCAAGGCATACATCAAGTAATTTATTTTACAGAGAAGATACTGAGACCAGCATGCAGTTCTAAAGGGAAGATGAGAGGAAATTTACAACAATTAGAAGGCAATGGTTTTTATGTAAATGCAAACAGCAATGGCAGTAAGCAAATACATGGAGAAAATCGTTACAAACGGAACAGGCAAGACATGGTGACTGAAGAGATGAGTAGGGAAAAAGTATGGAAAAAAAGGCATTGTCAAATGTATGATCATTGCCAGGAAAACACTGCAAAATGTCTGTCTTACTGGCAATAATATTATGGTATATTAAAGACTGCTATGGAACAAACTTAGCAATCACAAAAAATGAAATGGATATTTCTTAGGATGTATTCACATTTTTAACATCAACTCTAGAGGGATTTTTTAAAGTATCCCTTACATCGCATATGTTTTATGTGAGGGTATACTTGTCTTTTCACATCTTTGAATAAAATTTAATTACACCAAATTGTTAGTTTTGGATCAATGGTATACTGGTCATTATTCTCCTCACCTCAGAAACAACATTTCTATAGTCATAGGTAACAATATTTTTTGTAAATTCATATTCTGTTTTCCTACTTTTAGGTTCCTATCAATACTGTTTAGTCCAGTATTACTTGTGATATTTAGATATTTATGCACTAACAAGAAACAAGAAAGTTAGTAAGTATTAAGATCTATAAAATTCAAGATTCCTGCAAATCTCAGGCAATTCCAAATTTTCTTTTACCCACATGCTGACCAATCCCAATGTCTGTCCCTAGCCTAGACCTCTCTCTTCAATGTCAAATATTACAAACTCAGAAGCATTATGCTAAGAATCTTACATATGCACAATGGTTTGGATCCACCCTGCATCTCATATGAGGCATTATTTTTCTCAGCTATAAACCTTACCACTAGAGTTTTCAAAAAAGTGGCCACAACAGCTTCAGGGAGACAGCCCTACTGCTGTACTTAAACTCTGGGCACCACCACACTGTTTCAAACTACTCAGATTTATCATACTGTCTCCTGGGAAGGGAAAGCTGCAAATGCTGTGGGTCTCACAATCTCCCAGTACCTGCTTCTTTCCTCTGTAAACCTGGGCAGATTTTGCTGCTCTCACAAATTCAGCAATGCCCTTGTATGTACATTTCATAAGGAGCTCATTACATGTTCCCAACTACTTATTTATGTCCGTCTTCCTAAATCCACTATGATGTACTCAACTGCTAGCTGCTTAAGAACAGAAACTGTACAGCCAGATGTGCATCAGAGGCACTACTACAGACACAGAGTGACTCAGGAACTGTCCACAGATAAATAAGTGAATGAACATGTAAGAATCAGAATGAGTTTATCTGCATAACCAATGATCTATAATTTATGGCTTTTTTAGGCTGAGGTGCTGATCAAATTGCATATCCCTAAAAAGTATTCCATAAATAAAATCAAGATTTAGAAACATTTTAAAATTCAAAGAGAAGTAAAAAATGAATTAGAATTGTTGTTTTTAATTTTTCTAAAAACAAAAAACTAAATTTTAAACAAAAAATAAATAGATTCTAAAGATGGTGTCCTAATCATTACTGAAAAAGGACTGTATACAGGCTGCTCACATTTGAAACCATAAACTTTATTCAATACCCATATTTCTTAGTCTAGAATACATGTAAAATAAAATTAATTATTTTTGTCCTTTCATACTAATGAAGTTATTCAGAGTATATCAGGTCTGAAAGCATTTATACATGAATTAAAATTTTAGAATAAACCCCAAATTTGTAAGAAAATATCTATTATGCAAGGTTCACATTTTTATATACATATTATGTATTAGGAGCTACTTTTTAATGTAACTTTTTAATGCCTTATTTTATTTTTTATTTTATGTTTTTATGATTTTTATTTTTTGCCATTATAGCTGGTTTACAGTGTTCTGTCAATTTTCTACTATACAGCAAGGTGACCCAGTTACACATACATGAATACAATCATTTTTCTCACATTATCATGCTCCGTCATAAGGTACAAGACATAGTTTCCAGTGCTACACAGCAGGATCTCACCATTAGTGAAGCAGATCAGAAAGAGAAAGACAAATACCATATGATATCACCTATATCTGGACTCTAATACACGGCACAAATGAACCTTTCCACAGAAAAGAAAATAATGCATTATTTTAAATGTGCGAGATTACAGGAGTTCCCACTGTGGTGCAGTGGTTAATGGATCCAACTAGGAACAATAAGGTTGTGGATTCAATCCCTGGCCTTGCTCAGTGGGTCGAGTATCTGGCATTGCCGTGAGCTGCGGTGTAGGTCGCAGACGTAGCTCAGATCCCATGTTGCTGTGGCTCTGGTGTAGGCCGGTGGCTACAGCTCCAATTAGACCCCTACCCTGGGAACCTCCACATCCGTGGGAGCAGCCCTAGAAAAGGCAAAAACACAAAATAAATAAACAAACAAACAAACAAACAAATAAGTGTATGTGCTAGATTACATAGAATTGAGAGGTTCCTTTTGGTTTTATATTTTAAGAAAATTCATTAAGACTGAAGGGAGAAATAAAAAGATAATGAGTAGGGATAAGAAAACACTAGTGAGTGTTCCCTAGTGGCTCAGAGAGTTAAGGATCCAGTGTTGCCACTCCAGTGGCTGGAGTTCCTGGTATGGTGCAGGTTTGATCCCTAGCCCATGAAATTCCACATGCCTTGGATGTTGTCAAAAAAAGGGAAGGAAAGGAAAGGAAAGAAAACACATTAGAAGTAGAAAGGATGAAAATGTTCATACCATGAGAAGCATTCTGTTAATACGTCTCAGTCTGAGAGATAATATTTATTACATACCTCCTAAAAATAAGTATTCTCTCTCAACTGACTTGCTACCAAAAACCTATAATTACAACAGTACATATATTCATCAATATATGTGATAAAAATCAAAATGTAATTTTATGTATGTATTACCAAAACAGCAGATGTAGAAGAATGAACAGACACAACAAACATACAACACTCAGTCTCCTCGGCCTTATTAAAATTGAGACAAACATAAAGAAAAATAAACACTACTAAGCTGGTATAGATCCATATCCACTTGTGAAGTGATTCAAAGTGCATGTAGGGGGGATTAGGATGGCCGAATAGAAGACTAAAGCTCAGTTTCTCTCCTAAAAACAACAAAATTCACAACGAAAGGCTGAGCAATCAAAAACCAAATGGACCGGAAACTTTCAAAAAGATATCCTACTCCAGAAGACAAAGAAGAGGCCACATCAAGAGGTAGGAGGGGTGATTACACGATATAAACAACTGCATACCTCCCAGGTGGGAAGCCCCACAGACTGGAAACTAAATGGTTCACAGAGACTCACCTACAGGTGTGTGAGAGTTCTGAGTACCACATCAAACTCCCATGAATGGGGATCCAGTACTGGGAAAAAGAGACCCTAGAGTATCTGGCACTGAAGGCCAGTGGGGCTTGTGTGCAGGAGCTCCATAGGACTGGGGGAAATGGAGACCCCATTCCTAAAAGGCCCACACAGACTTTCACGTGCACTGGGTCTCAGGGCAAAGCAAAGTCTCCATAGGAATCTGGGTCAAACCTGACTGCAGTTCTTGGAGGACATCCTGAGAAAACAGGGGTGAATGTGGCTTGTTGTGAAGGACATTGGAAGCAAAGCTCTCCAGAAACTTCAGCAGCCCTGTCTTTCTCTGAAGGTGGACATTTTGGGAAAATCTGGCCCCACCCATCAGTGCTGAGAAGCCCCAGGGCAAACAACAACCCAGGTGGGATCACAGCCCCGTCCACCAGTAAACAGGCTGCCTAAAGACCCCTCAGGCACACACCCACCTCTAATCCCAGCCAGATACACAGCCCAATCCACCAGAGGGAATAGAATCAGCTCCACCTACTAGAGGGCAGTCATCAGCACCTCCCATCAGGAAGCCTATAGCAAGCCCCCATACCTACTTCAGCCACAAGGAGGGCAGACACCAGAAGGAAGAGAGGCTACAACTTTAATATCTGTAAAATGGTCACCACACCAAAAACCTATAAAAATGAAAAGACAGAGAACTATAACTCACACGAGGGAGAAAGGAAAAACCCCAGAAAATCAGCTAAGCAATGAGGAGTTTCTCAGCCTCCAGGAAAAAGACTTTAGATTGTTGATGCTGAAGATGATGCAAGACATTGGAAATAAACTGGAGGCAAAGATGGATAACTTACAGGAAACACTGACCAAAGAGATACAAGACAGAAAACTTAAACAAGAAGAGATGCAAAATACAATAACTGAAATAAAAAATGCACTAGAAGCAGCTAACAGCAGAATACAGGTGGCAGAAGAACAAATAACTGAGGTGGACGACAGATGAGTGGAAATTATGGATGCAAAACAGAAAAGAGAAAAAAGATTGAAAACAAATGAAGAGAGTCTCAGAGAGCTCTGGGACAACGTGAAACGCAACAACATCCGTATTATAGGGGCGCCAGAGGAGAAGAGAGAGAGAAGGGGATAGAAAAAATATTCCAAGAGATAATACCCCAAAATTTCCCTCACATGGGAAAGGAACCACTCACTCAAATCCAGGAAGCACAACAAGGACCATATACAATAAACCCAAGGAGGAACACCCTGAGACACATATTAATCAAACTAACCAAAATTAAAGACAAAGAGAAAATCTTGAAAGCAGCTAGGGAAAAGAAATAAGTAACATGCAAGGGAACCCCAATAAGGTTATCAGCAGATTTTTCAACAGAAACTCTGCAGGCCAGAAGGGACTGGCATGACATACTTAACGTGATGAAAGGAAAAAACCTCCAACCAAGATTACTTTACCCAGCAAGGCTCTCATTCAGATTTGAAGGAGAAATCAAAACCTTCACAGATAAGCAAAAGTTGAGAGAATTCAGCAACACTAAACCAGCCTTACAACAGATACTAAAGGAACTTCTCTAGGCAGAAAAGATGAGACAGCAACAGGAAACAAAAATACCACAAATGACAAGGCTCACCAGTAAAGGTATATATACAGTAAAGATACAAAATCATCCATGCACAATATACCACCACAATCAGAAATCATGAGAAGAGGAAGGTACAAATGCGGGACACTGGAGATGAACTTGCAATTAAGAGAACAACTTAAAACAATCTCATATACATATAGACTCTTATATCAAAACTTCAGAATAACTGCAAACCAAAAATATACAATTGATACACACACAAAGAAAAATAAACTCAAATACAACACTAAAGATACTCATCAAACCAGAAGAGGAAAGAACAAGAAAAGTAGGGAAGAAAAAAGAGCAACAAAAACAAATCCAAAGCAATTAATAAAATGGCAATAAGAACATACATATCAATAATTACCTTAAATGTTAATGGACTAAATGCCCCAACCAAAAGACACAGACTGACTAAATGGATATAAAAACAAGACCCATATATATGCTGTCTCCAAAAGACCCACTTCACATCTAGGGACACATACAAATTGTAAGTGAGATGATGGGAGAAAATACTTCATGCAAACGGGGATCAAAAGAAAGCTGGAGTAGCAATACTCATATCAGAAAAAATAGACTGTAACTGAATGATATTTTAAGGGACAAAGAAGGTCATTACATAATGATCAAAGGATCAATCTAAGAAGATATAACAATTTTAAATATCTATGCACCCAACACAGGTTCACCACAACATATAATGCAACTGCTAACAACCTTAAAAGGGCTAATCGACAATACCACAATCACAGTGGGGGACTTTAGCACCCCACTTACAGCAATGGACAGATCAACCAGATAGAAAATCAATAAGGAAACACAGGCCCTGAATGAAGCATTAAACCAGATGGACTTATTAGATATTATAGGGCATTCCATACAAAAGCCACAGAATACACATTCTTCTCAAGCACACATGGAACATTCTTTAAGATTGATCACATCCTGGGGCACAAATCCAACCTCAGTAACTTTAAGAAAATTGAAATCATATCAAGCATCTTTTCTGACCAAAATGCTATATGACTGGAAATCAACAACAAGAAAATATCTGCAAAAAACACAAACATGTGAAGACTAAACAACATGCTCCTAAACAACCAATGGATCACTGAAGAAATCAAAGAGGAAATTAAAAATTACCTAGAAGCAAATGACAACAAAGATATGATACTCCAAAACCTACAGGATGCACCAAAAGCCGTTCTAAGAGGAAAGTTTATAGCCATACAAGCCCACCTCAGTAAACAAGAAAAAGCTCAAATAAACAAGCCAACTTTACATCTAAAGCAGCTGGAGAGAGAAGAACAGACAAGACCTAAAGTTAGTAGAAGGAAAGAAATCATAAAGACCAGAGCAGAAACCAATAAAATAGAAAAAATGAAAACCATAGAAAAGATCAATGAAATGAAAAGCTGGTGCTTTGAAAAGATCAACAAAACTGAAAAACCCTTAGCCAGACTTACTGATTTGAGGCCTCTTTTTTTCTTGGTCTGTAGTTTTCTTTTTTTGTGGTATCTTTGTCTGGTTTTGGTATCAGGGTGATGGTGGCCTCATAGAATGAGTTTGGGAGTGTCCACAAAAAAGAAAACTACAGCCAAGAGAAAAAGAGGACTCAAATCAATAAAATTAGAAATGAAAAAGGAGAAGTAACAATGGACATCACAGAAGTACAAAGGATCATAAGAGACTACTATAGGCAACTATACGCCAATAAAATGGAAAACCTAGAAGAAATGGACAAATTCTTAGAAAAGTACAATCTTCCACGACTAAACCAAGATGAAATAGAAAAGATGAATGGACCCATCACAAGAACTGAAATTGAAACTGTGATTAAAAAACTTCCAACAAACAAAAGCCCAGACTAGATGGCTTCACAGGAAATTCTACCAAACATTTAGAGAAGAGCTAAAACCTATCCTTCTGAAACTATTTCAAAAAATTGCAGAGGAAGGGACACTCCTATACTATTCTATGAGACCACCATAAACCTGATACCAAAGCCAGACAAAGGTACCACAAAAAAGAAAACTACAGGCCAATTTCACTGATGAACATCGATGCAAAAATCCTCAACAAAATACTAGCAAACCACATCCAACAATACATTAAAACGATTGTACATCATGATCAAGAGGGATTTATCCCAAGGATGCAAGGGTTGGTTCTTCAATATCCACAAATCCATAAGGTGAGACACCACATTAACAAACTGAAGAATAAAAACCATATGATCCTCTCAATAGACACGGAAAAAGCCTTTGACAAAAATCCAACACCCATTTCTGATAAAAACCCTTCAGAAAGCGGGCATAATGGGAACCTACCTCAATATGATAAAGGCCATATATGACAAACTCGCAGCAAACGTCATTCTCAATGGTGAAAAGCTGAAAGAATTCCCACTGAGATCAGGAACAAGACAAGGATGTCCACTCTTGCCACTACTCTTTAACATAGTTTTGGAAGTCCTAGCCACAGCAATCAGAGAAGTAAAAGAAATAAAAGGAATCCAAATTGGAAAGGAAGAATTAAAACTATCACTCTTTGTAGATGACATAATACGCTACCTAGAGAATCCTAAGGACTCTACCAGAAAAATGTTACAGCTCATCCATGAATTTGGCAAAGTCTCAGGATACAAAATTAATACACAAAAATCGACGGCATTTCTATACACTAACTATGAAAGATCAGAAAGAGAATTTAGGGAAGCAATCCCATTTACCACTGCATCCAAAAGAATAAAATACCTAGGAGTAAACCTACCTAAAGAGCACAAAAGACCTGTACCCTGAAAACTACAAGACACTGATGAAAGAAATCAAAGATGACACAGATGGAAAGACATACCATGCTCTTGGATTGAAAGAGTTAATATTATCAAAATCACTATACTACCTAAGGCAATCTACAGATTCAATGCAATCCCTATCAAATTACCAAGGACATTTTTCACAGAACTCAAAGAAAATATTTTAAAGTTTGTTTGGAAGCACAAAGACCCAGGATAGCTAAAGACATCCTGAAAAAGAAAAATGGAGCTGGAGGAATCAGGCTCCCAGACTTTAGACTATACTACAAAGCAACAGTCATCAAAACTGTATGGTACTGGCACAAAGACAGAAATATAGATCAGTGGAACAGGATAGAAAGCCCAGAACTCAACCCACGCACCTACAGCCAACTAATCTATGACAGAGGAGGCAAGGATGTACAATGGAGAAAGGACAGCTTGTTCAATAAGTGGTGTGTGGAAAACTGGACAGACACATGGAAAAGAATGAAATTAGAACATTTCCTAACATCATACACAAAAATAAACTCCAAATGGATTCTAGACCTAAATATAAGACCAGAGACTATAAAAATCCTAGAGGAAAACATAGTCCAAACACTCTCTGACATAAACAACAGCAACATCTTCTCAGATCCATCTCTTAGAGTATTGACAATAAAAACAAAAATAAACAGGTGGGACCTAATCAAACTTCAAAGTTTCTGCACAGCAAAGGAAACCCTAAACAAAACAAAAAGACAACACACAGAATGGGCGAAAATCTTTGCAAGTGAATCAACAGACAAGGGATTCATCTCCAACATTTATAAACAACTTCTGCAGCTCCATACCAAAAAAACAAACAAGCCCATCAAAAAATGGGTAAAAGATCTAAACAGACAGTTCTCCAAAGAAGACATACAAATGGCCAAAAATCACATGAAAAGATGTTCAACATCACTCATGATTAGAGAAATGCAAATCAAAACCACTATAAGGTGCCACCTTACACCAGCCAGAACTGCCACCATCAGAAAGTCTCCAAACAAGAAGTGCTGGAGAGGGTGTGGAGAAAAAGGAACCCTATTACACTGTTGGTGGGATTGTAAATTGGTGCAACCAATGTGGAAAATAGTATGTTGATTCCTCAGAAAACTAAACATAGAACTACCCTTTGATCCAGCAATCCCACTCCTGGGCATCTATCCAGAGAAAACCACGACTCGCAAAGACACATGTACTCCAATGTTCACTGCAGCACTCTTTTCAATAGCCAAGACATGGAAACAACCTAAATGTCCATCAACAGAGGAGTGGATCCAGAAGATGTGGTATATATGCACAATGGAATATTACTCACCATTAAAATGAACGAAATACCAGCATTTTTAGCAACATGGATGGGCCTAGAAATTATCATGTTAAGTGAAGTCAGTCAGACAATGAGACACCAACCTCAAATGCTTTCACTGACATGTGGAATCTGAAAAAAGGACAGACGGAACTTCTTTGCAGAACAGATGCTGACTCACAGACATTGAAAAACTTATGCTCTCCAGAGGAGACAGTTTGGGGGGTGGGGGGATGTGTTTGGGTTGTGGGATAGAAATCCTATGAAATCAGATTGTTATGATCATTATACAACTACAGATGTGATAAATTCATTTGAGTTAAAAAAATGTAGAAAAAAGATAAATGATAGTAATAAGCTTCAGAAATAAGATAAATGTCCTGGCAATAATTCAACAACAAAAAAAGTGCACGTATTTTCACGAGATGTCACAAATGTAAATTGGAATCCTTTTAAATAATTCTTGAGCTTTTCTCCGATCTAATTTTGCCCAATTGAATTTTTCTAATCTAGCAAAGTTATTTCCTATATTTTATGTAACCAATATAACACCTTTAGAAATAAATGGCTTAAGAACAAACTCAACACTTTATGGTATACCAACTATTTACACACATATACATAAGATTATTGTTTAGACATAATAGACTACAAAGGGAAATCTGTAATTTAATGAAAATAATTGACTATGTAATCTTGGAAAAGAATATTAAATGGTCCAGTGTTGCAAAGGTTTTTAATTTATCCTGAAATATTCCTAGAAATGTCAGAGCTAAAAATGATTATCTTGAGATTTTAAAAATTTTATAATGGTGACTATTACAAAAGTGAATACTAATAAATGTCCAGTATGAATACTAACTATAAGAATGAAACTCACATGATGAAGATGAACTGCTGATTAATAACTTCAATTTTTAAGACCTCCCAAAATAACCAAATAACCATGTTTAATTTGAAAGTGTTAAGCCAAGAAGTGATGAGATTTGATTTAGCTTCTGGGATGATTTCACCTGCTATTCTATGGAGAAAGGACTGTCAAGGAACAAGGTGGAAGATCAGAAAGGAGACTGATACAGTTGTCCAGGTGAGGGATAAAAAGATTGGATTATGCACTGATTAAAGCAGAGAGTGAAAAGTAATCAGATCAATACATATTTTAGAATGAGAAGGTATTATATAGACAATGGAATATAAAGTAACTTGCTGAGCCTATACTTAGAAACCTAACCAACCTTTTTATTTTCACATTGAAAATGAGTGCATATACATTTACCAAGAAATGCATCGATACAGAAAATGTAAGACATTTATGATGAATTCATAAATGTCTGGCAGGAGTTGAAATTTAAGCAAAGGATTGGAAATGGGCTTCTACATTTTACTGTCTACATCTACTGTTATTTTTGTATTTTCTTTTTATTAGGAAGCACAAACCCTTTTTCAAAATGAAAAATAATTCTGATCAAGACAACAATTAAATGGCCAAGTCAATGATTTAATTTCAGGGGCTATATAGCTCTATAAAAAAACAATATTCCTATCTGCCTAAAAGATATCAAATTTAAATGGTCGTATTGCACAAAATTCACCAAAAATGTTAGAATTGCATATAAACAAGTATATTACTGATAAATTTTTTTTTTTCTTTTTTGTCTTTTTGCTATTTCTTTGGGCCGCTCCCGCGGCATATGGAGGTTCCCAGGCTAGGGGTTGAATCGGAGCTGTAGCCACCGGCCTACGCCAGAGCCACAGCAACGCGAAATCTGAGCCACGTCTGCAACCTACACCACAGCTCATGGCAACGCCAGATCGTTAACCCATTGAGCAAGGGCAGGGACCGAACCCGCAACCTCATGGTTCCTAGTCGGGTTCGTTAACCACTGCTCCACGACAGGAACTCCAAAATATTTTCAAACATATATAGTAAAGCAAATTTATTCTCACATTTGAAAATGTGAGCTACTTTGTTTTTACCTCAACATCATTTATAATAAGTGGAATTATGAATTCTATGTTCTGGAATTTAATGTATAAAAACTTTCAAAGAACTTGAGTGATATCATTTTTAAATCTCATTGGCCATGTTACCATATTAATTCTTTTTTAAAATTAATAGTTAAGTTTATTTTCAGCTAAACTTAGATAAAATATGATTTGCACATCAAACTCATGTATTACGCATAGTATGTTTAGAGTTAGGGCAAATTTTTAAAGTAAACCAACTGAAAGAAAGCTATTTAAAGATCTGACAAAATTCATGAAAACAGTACTTGAGTAAACTGAGGTAAGTAAACAGTACTTGAGTAAACTTGAGTAAACTGGAAAATACTGATAGCCACACACTACCCATCTTATGAGACTAGAACCTGAATCTCAGAGAAGTAGCTATGGTAGCAGAACTCAGCTTTGGTAATTTCCAGAGCAGCTTTCCTTTTCTCAAGACCCGCAACATCTCCCTTCATCCCAGAGCAGATGTCAGGAACAACATGAGATTGGCAAAGTCTTATCAATTTTGTTTTATAAATGCAAATTATCAACTAATTAATATTAAAAATATTTCCAAAGTCCGTTTTAATTTAAAAAGTGAAAGTGACGACATGTACATCTTCAATTTTATAAATCTTCTTTTTTACAAGTTACATCAGTTAAAACCAAACTGAGTATGTTTTAAAATCAGCTCTAATCAAAAACTATTTTCAAAAAGGCATACCTGAAGTATTTTTGTTAATTAGAATTACTCAATGAATAAGAAGATAAATATTCACTAAACACAGCAGTATAAAGTTCTCTTTCTGATTCAAAATTATTACATCTCAAATTTGAGAACAGCTTCTAAACAGCAGGATTCAGGATAATCATTAAGCTTTCATTAATGTTAAAGAAAGAAATTATCCTCTGTGTGTCCACCTATTCTGACTATAGAAACAAAGGATTAAAATTAGAATATCATTTCATTTTATTACCACGTGTCAAATTTCAGTTTATCAAATATTTTGAATTAAAAGACATGCGCACATGGCATTCATAATACTGCTTTTATCTAAGTCATGATTCACTCTGTCAAAACTTATTACTGTGTCAAAGTTCTAGAAAGATTTCATCAAAAAGGCACTGGAATTTACCTCCAATAATATCAGACTAAATTAAAACAGGATTTGCCAGCAGACTTCTACCATGGTTGTGGCAGACCTCTTTATCAAGAAGAGGTACCATTTATCAGTGATTCTAAAAAAGCCTTCTCCAGGAAGCCCAAATCAATCCATTCATTCTACAAATATCTTCCAATACCTACTGTGAGCTAGGTGCTGGCCTAATCACTTGAAAAATAACAAGAACTAAAATATATCTAATTACTGCCCATAAGAGGTTACCTTCTGGTAAGGAGACTACTAATCAGAAAGCTAAGTGGTTTGGACTAAGCAGATCACATTAAGAAATATAGTGAAGACTGGATCCACTTGAGACATGTTTGGGGGGTCCAATCAGTAGGACCTGATGAAAGAGTAGCTTCCGGAGTGAGCCAGACAGACATTATCATCAATGACTCAACTTTGGCATGAAGGAAGTCTTATTTATTGATAAAGAGAAGACCAGTAGAGATAGATTAAAAAGAAAAAAAAAAATTCCCAAAAATTTAATTTAAGAAGCCTATGAGAAGCCCAGTAGAGAGAGATTAAAAAAAAAAATTCCTGAAAATGTTAATTTAAGAAGCCTATGAGACATCCAAGCTGAGATGTCAAGAGGCAGCTGAACATATGAATCTGGAACCAAGTCCCTTTAGATTTAAATTTCTGAGCCAGTGACAGAGAATCATTATTTACAGAATAGGAATCTAAGAAGACAAGTAGGATAGAAAACCCAAAGAAAGAATTCAGTAAATACAGAAAGGAGGAAAATCAAATGGCATTGCTTACAACTGAAAAAGAAATGCCCAGAGATGTGATTTGGTTCATCACATTAAAAACAAAAAGGCAGAAAAAAAGTGAGTCATTAAGTGTTCTGAATACTACTGAGTAAGATGAAACTGGAAGTTATCCATCATATTTGGCAACACAGAAGTTATAGCATGAGTAGAGAGCAAGGGAGCCTGATAAGTTAATTAAAATAGAAAAAAAATATTCACAATCCTGACACTGTAAATTACCAAAAGTCATTCCTTTGTAAACATTTCACTATGTAATATAATAGCTGGATATCTTATACACCATGTATACATTCAAAAATTAAACCTAACAAACGTTTATTAAATTTCTACTAAGTGACAAGCAATCTGTGAGCTGGCAATTTAAAGAAGAATAATACACAAGATGTAATCTTCATATATAAGGAGCCCAGAACATAATGATACAAATATGCATAAGAAACACTGAAAATACCAGCTACCAACAGTGCATAGTAAAATACAGGGGTCATTGGAATTCAGAAAAATAATCATTTAACTTTGCTACTCTATGCATTTCTATTTTAGAATTGCCACTTCTAAATGTTAAAAAGCCCTTATAGGGTTATTGGTTTTGCAGCATACTCTGATCCTTTGCTTTAGGAAATTAGTAACTTCATGCCTAGATGAAGCACTAGAAACAGAAAACACCAAGCATCAGTAAGAAAAGTATTATAATTAATAAGACACTTGCAACACTAATTTAGAATTAGGAGAGCCAATGAACTTGTTATTTATCAGGCTTCTCTTGCCTTTTAAAAGTTAAAGCCTGCTTTATAATCTTAGTGCATAATGGGCAATACATACCTGGAAAATGGACTAAAAATGGATGAGCATGGAAGAAATAATGTCATGGCAGAACAATCATACCTGGTTAATATGACATACTAGCTTGATTTAAGAGTCAACTTTTTATCTGTACAATTACTACAAACAAAAATTTATGACATTTATGGAATGATAAAAATGGCAGTGCAATTTCAATTATATCTTGAAACAAGCCAGTTTCCCAGAACTTCATCTAATACTAATTCTTCAGGGGGAAAGATCAATTGGTTTACATACTTCCAACAAAGTAAATGATTCTGCAAAAGGCTTAAGGAAAGACCAATAAGTCCAGTTTGCTATTAGTAAAGATTAAAAATAATAGCAAATATTTAACTTACTCTGTGCTAGTACCCTTCTGAATATTCACCATATACTGTAGGCTCTATTATCACAACAAAACTATAATACATATTATTATCCATATTTCACATATAATGAAACCAAAGCAGGGATAAATTCATTAACCTACCTCTGGTCATGGAGACAGGACATATCATTGCCATTAATTTATGAAGAATTTAAGTTATTTTAAAAATACTGAGTATTAGACAAATATAAGCTATTACTGACTTTAATAATATGACTTAAAATAGCTTCCTTCCTGAAGAAGATTTAATATTAAAATCTTTTATCAGATTTCCTTGCTTTCATTCTTTCCCCATCATTTCTTTTATGGTGACTTTACAAGAGAACTTCGTTATATTCCAATTCATTCTGTTGATACAGTTAACCACTGAACAATGCAGGGGTTAATCCTCATATATAAATTATATATATGATTCATATATAGTCCAGACAGTCCTCATTCGCCCACACCTGTGGCTCCAACCGACCACAGACCATGTATAATTTAGTATTGACTATTGGAAAATATCCACGTGTAAGAGGATTTGCGCAGTTCAACACTGGTGTTGTTCAAGGGTCAAGTGTATTTAGCATGTTCTCTGCAAAATACAGAAAATTTTAGAAGTTTCATGTCAATGGAACTTGCCAGAGGTGGTAATAAACAGCTCCAGTTACCTGAGACTGAGTCCTGTTACCGAAAAATGGTTGTCCTCTATCTCAGTAGGTCATCTTCTGTTGAGTATTCAGTCTCTAAAGAGACAACAGCTCCCCTGACAAAGGAAGGGATCCTTACTGTGGAATGAGGGCAGCCATTGAGGAAGGGTGGCAGGGGACAGCTGCTATGGCCAGATGGCCCTCACATCTATTGGTATTGTATTATAGAGCAATTGTCTAAGCACCTTCAAGATCCTATTTCATGGCTGGTGCAAGTTACCTCAGATGCCTCACAGAGATCGACTGTTTCAATGAAAATGACAGAAATTATACAGAGACTGCCTCCCCAACCTACCTCTTTTCTTTGGTTACAAGTGATAATAATAATGATAATGACAAGTAATTTAAAATTAAAGAGAAAGCCAGTTTATCTTACCCTGGCTGTAGCTCACAAAAAAAAAAAAGATGAATGGAAGTAGAATGAATATTAGTAGCATTCACTGACTATTTGAACATCAAAGACACTGAGTTTGAAACTAGTGTTTAACACTCATTGTTCTTTTTACAACCACCCTGAGGCTTTCCTGATCTCCAGTTTTTAATGTTGCCAATAAAACTCTGCTATCCTTAATATCAAAATACTAGCTAGAATATATTCTGATAGCAACATGTCAGGTACTATTGCACTCACAAGAAAAATCTTAATTTCCCATAGTCAGTTAAGTAGTAGATTCAATTTCTTAATTTCATATTACCTAAGAGGCATTGAAAAACATCACCTTCATAAGAGATGAACAAAGAATGAAATTAACTACATAATTTTTCAAATTTTACTTATCTTGGTATCTTGGCTTTTATTGATTGTGGGTTTTAAGTACAAGCAATGTGAAAATATACATTTCAGTAGGGATAAAATATCTTGGCTAAAAGATGAATGAGAAATAGGAATAAATTTTCATTTGAATTCAATATCGTTAATGCAAGTTGCATGTACAATCTTATTCTCCCTACAGAGGTTGCACTCGAAATTGAAATGTCATTGATACACTTTTATAAATCAGAAGTGCTAGTTCATGTATATTTTATTCTCCATACCAATCCTTTTAGGACATAATTAAATGCAAACAAACAGAAAAGAACTAACTCGAATCAATGTGTCCTTCTGAATGACATATCCTTCATACCTGTGAAGCCATCTCATCAGCTACACGACTGCACTCATGCTCATAAATTTGACATGGTTGGCTGATTGGCTTTCAATCCCATTTACATTTAGAAATACGTAGCCATATAACTTATTTTTCTATTAATTTATAAAGTGTTTCAGTTATGATGAAAGGCAAAATTACCTGTTTGTTTCCAAAGTACAGCTTAATGCTTTGATTATCTTTGTACCTCACTATGGATGTATATAGCTTTTGAATATAAATGTATGGCAGATTTTGTTGCGCTTTATAGGCAAAGCATTCAGCTAGGATACTCCAAAGCTGCCGAGAGGGATCATCTTTCACTACGGCCACTTAAGCCAAGGTGCGGATAAAATGATTCATCACTTTCGCTCTACAAGTCATTATTTCTAATTAAAAACTGCCCCATAAATACCTATTTCATAGTGACGTCTGTGTGGTAACTAAATTCAAGTGATCAGTAGAACACTCACCAAGGAAATTACCTTTAAAAAATTACTTCATTTCCAAGTGTATCTTCCTAATTAAAATGACTATTTCCCATTCATATTCCTGAGCTGTAATTTATAATAACTTGAGAGTCTCTGAATATCCAATATTCAGGCAAGCTATTGCCTTAATTTCCTAAATCATACTGCCTACAAAACAGGAATTTTTAAAAAACTATTTATTGGCCTATTTGAAATGTACACATGAGAATTTATAGAGCCACCTCTCACGTTCAAAGAAAAAAGGGATGAAGCTGATAAAACTATCCCCCCCTCCATAAACAAGAGCAGTAAGGGTAAAAATCAATTAAATTACATTGAGTGTAAAATTGCCACATGTAGCACCTTAAATTAAAAGATATATGTTACATGCACCCACACACTCCTGAAGAATATAGTCCAAAGTATTTTCTCTCTCCACCTATTTACTTAATATAAGATTGATTTTCCTTAACGTTTAACTTTTCAGCACACTTTCTACCCACCCTCTCTCTTCTGGAGGCACAATGGGTGCAACGGACAGAATTTGAGGGTGACATTTCTTTAGATAACAGATATGAGTCTTTACTTTGCCATTACTGGAAGTACTTCTTTGGGCAACACAATTTCCTTTGCTAAATCTCAGTTTAAACTTTTCAAGCTTCAATTCACTTTACTTCTTGTGTTCCTGCACTGACTCTCCTCTCACCCAACAGGCTACACTGTATTTTCTCAAAAACCTAACTCTTAGAACCTCGGACACTACTGACTGTTCTTCCTGAAATTTTCTTCAATATTAACACCTGTAACATTGTCCTCTCCCTCTGTGCATCCTTCTGAATCTCAAATGTCAACCCTTTGCAACTTCCTTCACTGACTTCTCATCCTCTATTTCATCTTTAAATGGAGGTGCTCATCAAGGTGCCATTTTTAAACATGTTCTTAACAATCCTTCCTTGGCTTCTGGCTGATATAGATATTATGTCCAGTTTTTCATATCTCAGTTTAACTGTGGCTTTGCTTCTAAATTCCAAAGCAATGCATTTCCAATCGTATCATGAGCAACACAACCAAGACATCCAGCAGTTCTGAATCATCCCTCAATCATTAGCCTCTCCTAGTGCCCAGCTCTTTCACGTCCTGAGATTTCAATCTATTCAAATAATATCCCTGGCTCCCATCAGCCACATCACAAATCCTGCAATAATGGTGGAGATTTCCCCCTTGCACATTCTTCTCCTCATAGAAGCCTGTGAATCCCTTTAACCCAAGGCCAAAATACCTCTTAACACCATCCTTGTCATTCTATTTCTGACATGCCACAAGTTCAGGGCCTGTGAACTCTTGTCCGACTCCTCACTTAGCTTTCACACTGCTGCCAGTCAGGCCTATTTGAAAAGATCTTTCCCTATTTCTTCATCAAGTCTCAGATGACTTCATGTTGCTGAGCATGAAATCCAAACTCCCTACCATAACATCCAGTAACTCCTGAAACCTCATGGTACCTCTTCAGCTCATCTCTTGCTAATGTCCGGACCGGATTCCACATTCCCTGGAAAACAATGAAAGTTCCTGGCCTCTGGCTTTACCCATGCTGTTCCCTGAGTCCTGTTTCCAACTTTTACTTCTCTACTCAGCAGAATTTTAACAACTTTCTATTTTTTTGGTGAAAGGACTCAATGCCTTTCTGGCTCTTTTACTAGGATAGTTGATACTCTACTCCAAGGTTTATCTCGAACACAAATACTATGTCAGAAAAATAAAACTATAAAACCAGCAGAAATCAAGATTTAATCAACTTAGACAAACCATATAGCTTTATATCAAAACATAGCTCCTCTCAGTTTTAAAAAGACTGTCATGTCTCCTCAAAACCAAAATAAATCTCAAAACTCATAAAGCAGTCCCCTTAGAACTCTCAGCAATACCTCTTAATGATAGGGTAGGGTTTAACATTTCATCTATTTTTATATTTATTAAAATTTCACTATGAAAATTGTTAATTTTTCTGTTATCTGTTTAACATAATGCTAATTGGCCAAAGCAAGACAGTAACTTAACTTATTTTCTTCTATCTATATAAGCTAACTATTCTTAAGTATATATAATTTTACATGCAGTTTATATATTAATAATATGTAAGTTCTTAAAACTATTCATAAAAAATAAAATCATATAACCAAGTATCTACTAATTAATAAGAGAGTTTGATACACCCCCATGACAAATTTTATCAACATTTAAAATACCAAATGAATTAGATATTCTGAAGCATCTATATTAGCCTCAAAAATACTTATTTGGAAATACTACATAGAAAAATGTCCTGGACTGATAAACAAAAAAACAAAAAATATCTTGGAAACTTTAGTACATAATATAATTAAGTATAAAATAAGACACTCCAGAATACTTTCATTTTGTCTTATCTGTGTATATACAGAAACGTGATATGTTTGTGAATATGTTTGCATGTATTGACAAGTATAATAATGACATAATTTTGTTACAATTACAGCTAAAAATATGTGATAAGAAATCAAATAAACTGGAAATTATTTAGAAAAACCAAATCTTGCATGTTTTAAGAAAGATGTTTTAAGGAGGATATTCTAGTTGGTAACCTTTTCAGAGATACTAAAGCTAATACTTGAATAAAAGGCTTGCACATACCTTCAAATTCTAAGGTTCTAAAGTCTACTTTAAATGAAAGTGTCTCGAAACTTTGCACCCTCAAAATAGAAACATTGAAATCTGATGAACCATTCTCTAAAAACATGGGAAGACCTCAAAATGTCAAGCAGTAACATTCTACTTGACTTTTTGGCATTTTCTACATCTTTTATACAAATGATAAAAGTTATAGAAATCAAAAGATAAATTAGGAAATTATTCACAAAGGTGGTAGTATCAGTTTAAGACATGAAGGATGAATAGATGTTTTCAAGACAGAATGGCCTTGAAAATTAATGATGTCTGAAGAAAGTCTATATTTAATTATAAATGTTGTGAATAGTACTTAGCCACAGACATATGAGAGATGCTTCTCTTGGCAGCAAGATGTATTTTTGTTTTCTTGAAAACAGATAGTAAATCAGTGTCATCAAGGTATTTGACTAATGGGTACCAATTGCACCTATGGAACTATTATTAGATGGCCTAATTAAAGTTCCTAAGATTTAGTCATTTGATACTATAGATAACAATACTTACATAAATTAATTTTAATGTGAAAATTTATAAATTAATAAATGTAATCCTGTGATAAATTTTCATACTTGTATTTACCATAATAGCATATAGAACTACTTTTCATGATTTTTCTGTAGGAAATGGAAAAAAAACCTCCGAATCAGATGAATTGGGCAGTAGAGCAATAATAAATAGTATTTCTAAAAGAACCACAGAGATAGAAATTATTCTTGTTGTTGGTACTATTATTAGACTTGGAGTGCTTTTAACATGCATCTCATTTGATCTTCACAGAAATTGTGTGAATTTGTTAGTAAGATGGCATTTTCCAGCTTTATAGAAAACTGATAATAGAAAAGTATTTTACCCCAGGTTATGCAGTTCTCAAGATAGAGCCAAACTTGAATATAGGTTTTCCACTAGTATTCCAAAATAACTAGAGTGGGATTTCTCATCTGGTGTGCAAATGTCTTCTTTCAGATAGGTGACAGAAAAAAGAAAGACTTAGAGAATGAAGTTCTAATCATCTCATCCAATAATGGCATTTTTTGAACTTAGGCATAATTCTTAATTACTCTGCACTTTAGTTTCTTCATCATTAAAAATGAGACTTCAAACTAATCCCTAAATTTTTCACCAATGCAAATATTTTATTATTTTAGAATTTATCATGATAAAAATATGTATGAAGAAGTGCTAACCCATGCAAGTATCTATAGAAACCAAAATGTTTTAAAAAACTGATTAGCAAATCTAATGCACATTCCTATCACAATGCTCCCTGATGTAAAAGATACTATGTAAGGAAAAAAAAAATGAAGAAAATAGAAACATGTGCCTTAAATTTTTTAACTTTGTAGTCATACACAACCAGATCTATCTAATATTGTAAAAAAGTCATTATTCAAAGGATCTAAATATATTTTACTTCTCTGAAAACACCAAAATATAATCATAGTGATATACTAAAAATCTACATACACATGTTATACATACCTGCTTAATACAATAATTGTATCTAAGCCATGAATTTAGAAAACCATAAAGCCATGGAAACCACTCTAAATCAAGTAAACTATTGAAATGTATGAAATAGGATTTCTATTTTAATCAATGTGTAAGTAAGGTCTGAATTAAGTAAACACACTTTTTTCTTCCAACATATTATGGAGCCTTTAAATTTTACTCTGTGTTACCTGTATTTCCAAGCAAGTATCTCCTCTTAAACTCCTCTTAAGAAAAGCATGAATATTCAACACAGTTAATATAATTATGTATTGAGCCATATTATATGAACACACATTAGTGACGAATAGAATAGTTTACCAGAAAATGAACAAAACAGATGTTGGTCCTTACTGAGAACTCTGAACACAATGCTGCTTCCCTACTGGAATGGTCTCTTTTCATTCAAAGTGTTGTTTTCTTTGTAGAATTTATCAATGTGTATTATTTTATGAAAGAACAAAGCTCTAATTGAGACTAAATAACAAAAAACAAAAAGAAAGAATGAGATAGTATCAGTAGGAAAACTGTCAGGAAGAATAAAGTACTGCAAGAACAACAACAAAAAAAAACAGACAATACTCAAGACACTGAAAGAATGCACAGAGATAACCCCAAACAGAATTTTATCTAAATTTGCTGCCACTTTGAAGACAAAAGCAGGTCAGAGGCTCAGTGCTTGAAATATACTCAACTGTGTAATATCAGATCATTGGTATGGCAAAAACTGCTAGGTGGTTACACAATATCCATTCTCTAGTGCCTCCTTAGAACTTCATTTCTCCTGGCAGAGGGTCTGCTCTCACCTAAAAGAGACATTATACTTCCATTCTTTCAGATATAGCAGAATACTTGGCATCATTTTGCCAAATGAAATATAAGAGAAAGTTACTAAGCACAACATCTAGAAAATCTCCAAAATTAATGGCAGTCTTCTATGAAATGTGCCTTTAGCTTCTTGCCTTTCTCTTTTTCTAGGTAGAATAAGGTGCCTAGTTAGTAACCACTTTGCAAGCATTAGAGTGAAAGTTACACATAAGGATAAGAGAAAAGCTTAGTCCTTCAAAACCATACCAGCCTCTATTCCCTGTGTCTGGATGACCCACCTGAGGAAAAATTAAAAACCTTATTCTTAGTCAATTTGGACCAAGTTCAACTGCTGATACACTTGCCTAAAATGCGTATCTCACTAAAAAAATTCAAAGAATGTTTACCGAAAATCTTCACCACTCTACCACCAAAATAAAATCAATCTGATCCCTTTGGACCTGTTACATCAACAGTCAAAGGTTTCCCGCTAAAATTATCTCTCCCCCCCACCGAATTTCATAATCTATATGTCTTATTCACAGAGTAGACACAATTTGAGCACAAAACTCGGTTCTCAGTTATATTTATATATGCCTCTCCTAACAATGAAAAAAAAAAAAGAAAGTTGGCTCAAATCACTTTAAACACCTATTGACATTTTATTTAACATTAAGGAAACTTTCCTAAATTTTCTCAAAAACAGCCATACATGGAATAAGCAAACCAGACAAAAGGACTGTTTTCTAAGCCACTACTTCACAGACTATCGATGGTGAAGGACTTTTCCTTTTTTAAGACAATGTGTCATAGACCATTTATTTTCATGAAGTGTATCCTTCTCAACAAAACGAACCCATTGAACCCGTGTTTGAATGTTGCAACAAATATCAAATTGCTCTAAAAATTTCCCAAAATTTAATCTCAACTTCTCCTTGCTTTGCACACTTGAAACAAGCAAGTATTAGTACTCTGGTACTGAACATAGTCCATACATTTTCTTTCCCCACTGTTCTAAATCATTTGTATTGGAATCTAAATTTGAAGACAAAAACGTTTTTCTAAATAGTATTCCTAAATACTCTGACTCAATTTAGGGCTCAATCACCTTTTTTACTTGACCACAAATCAATACTGAATTAAATTATATCATTTTGAGGAAACTAGGGAAGTTTTGATGAAGAAAAAAATGTTCAATGGCTTTTGAAATAAGCAAAGCTTATTAATTTTTTCTAATAGATACAAAATATTAAAGACTTGAAATTTTAACTTTTAGTGAGAAAGTACTAGCTTTATTTCCTGTCATATGTTCTCAGCCAAAAGTGAGACAGATATAAGTCAATATTATACTTGTGAAAATGTTCTAACAATAACTTCAAATAACATATTATAATATGTCACATATTTTTACCTATTCAAAAAAGGAGCACACAGAAAAAATATCTGAAAATGTGGGGGGGGGGTTGTTGTTTTGTTTTTGTGGGTTTTTTTTTTTGTCTTTTTAGGGCGACACCTGAGGCATATGGAGGTTCTTAGGCTAGGGGTTGAATTGGAGTTACAGCTGCCGGCCTACATCACAGCCACAGCAACACTGACTCTGAGCTCTGTCTGTGACCTACACCACAGCTCACAGCAATGAAGGGTCCTTAACCCACTGAGAGAGGCCAGGGATCGAACATGCATTCTCATGGATACTAGTCAGATTTGTTTCTGCTGAGCCACGATGGGATCTCCTGAAAATGTATTTTTGATATTCTGAAAAGCACATCCTAGAACAACCTAAATTTCTTAACAATGGGGATTGAGGAATCTTGATGAACACTTAACTCGCCAAAGAAGAGACAGATGAAAGAAAGAGATTCGGCCTCCAAAAGGCATTCACTACACTAAGTTCTACAATGTTATTGCAAGAATAGCTCAAAAACAAGAATAAAATGTTAGTGGGGAAAAAACATCCTCATCTAGCATCCCTAAACTGAGAAATCACATGCCATATTATTGAAATGTACATTTCTGGTTCTGTCAAGTGATTATTTGAAAAGCTGAAAATATATACCATACTGAAAAAGAAAACAGATACTTTAAATAAAGATCATTTTTGTAAATGAGAAGAAATAAGAAGAGGAAAAAGGAGAGAAAGAAGAAAAGACTGGTCAGAGGAAATGGAGACAAAGAATGGAGGAAAATGAGATAAACTAACAAGGGTGGATTTTATGAGTTACCATTATTCATTAGAAGTTAAGTTTATTGCCTTTATAAAAACAATATCTCAATCCTAGGCAAACAATGACCTGCTAGATAGTACAATTTTAAAGTCATTGTTGCCTTCACGAGATAAATTTCTACATTTGAAGTTTCCCTACTATTTAATATCAATATGCTACAAAAATTGTTTTGGATACACTATCTTGGGAAAAAAACTCTTTTTCAGTAACTACTTAGTTTGTCATGAAAAATATATTCTAAAAGAAAAAGGGTTCATGGAATTAAGGCAATTATTTATAAATAAATAATATTTTTCAATGATTAATCACCACTATATGAAAGCTAAAGTAATATAACTGTAAATTTCTTGACATATGACTTCTAATAAATAGGTTTTCCCCAGCTTTAAGATATAAGTGACACATGACTTGTATTAAAGTATACAAGTATATAATGATTTGATATACATATATATTGGGAAATAATTACCATTACAAGCATTTAGTAATAAATCTTAATGTCTTTTTTAAGGTTTTTATCATCTTATTCAAGACCATTTCCATTAAAATATATAGATAATTTCTAATGTCAAAGCAAAAAATAAGGAAATAAGTAAAAACATAGCATCTCCATTTGGATGCAATTCAGAAAGCTACTTAGAACACTGGTTTGCACATTTCCAATTACTTTTACAACAACCAGAAAGCTATGATCTTAAATATCATATTCTCCATGAAAGGTTGAATAATTAAAGCTGAGATGCTAATATAAAAACATCAATATTATTATACTGATGACTAAAATTGGAAAGACAAATTTTATGTCTTTTAACCAATAACTATTTAAGTAATTAAGCAACCATCAGCATAAAAAAAGACAACCTACCAAATAGGAGAGGATATTTGCAAGCTCTATCCAATATAGATTTAACATCCAAAATACATAATGAATTCATAAAACTCAACAACAAAAACAACAACCCCATTTAAAAAATGGGTGGAGGAGATACACAGACTTTTTCCAAAGAAGTAGACAGATGCCTAATAGACACAGGAAAAGATATTCAACATCACAAATTATTAAGGCAAATCAAAACCACAGTGAGGTACTGCCTCACACCTTTAAAATAACTACTATCAAAATGGCAAGAAATAACAGTATTGGTGAGGATGTGGAGAAAAGGGAACCCCTTGTACACTGTTGGTGAGAATGTAAATCTCTGCAGACTCTGTGGATAAAAGTGTGGAGTTTCTTCAAAAAAATAAAAACAGCACTATCATAGGATCCACCCACTGCTGGGTATTTATCCAAAGAACATGAAAACATTAGTTCAAAAAGATATATGTGCCCCTATGTGCATTATCACAGCATTTCTTACAATACCTATTTATCCAAAAGACCTATTCTAAAAGAATGCGGTTGCCAAGGGGAAAGGAGAGGGAGTGGGATGGACTGGGAATCTGGGGTTCATAGATGCAAACTATTGCCTTTGGAGTGGCTAAGTAAAGAGATCCTGCTGTATAGCACTGGGAACTATATCTAGTCACTTATGAGGGAGCAATGTGAGAAAATGTGAGAATAAAGAATGTATATATGTATGTGTGACTGGGTCACCTTGTTGTACAGTAGGAAATTGACAGAATACTGTAAACCAGCTATGATGGAAAAGATAAAAATCATTATTAAAAAAAGAATGTCTGAAAGTAGTTCTCTAAATTGAATGAAAATAGCGAAAGTAGAAATCATGTTTTTCAGGAAGGAAAAAAAGAATATAGTAAAGGAGTTCCCATCGTGGCGCAGTGGTTAACGAATCCGACTAGGAATGATGAGGTTGCGTGTTCGATCCCTGGCCTTGCCCAGTGGGTTAAGGATCCAGCATTGCTGTAAGCTGTGATGTAGTTTGCAGATGCGGCTGGGATCCCACATTGATGTGGCTCTGGCCTAGGCCGGCAGCTACAGCTCTGATTAGACCCCTAGCCTAGGAACCTCCATATGCCACAGATGTGGCCCTAGAAAAGACAAAAAGACAAAAAAAAAAGCATATGGTAAGAAAAAATAAGAATTAATACAATAGAGTCTCTTCCTCTTCTTAAATTTCTATTTGACATTAGAAGTAAATTTTTGATGCTGAATGTATATAGAGAAAATAAGACAACCATATTGCAAATGAGGGAGGGGAAAGGGATCCACACTTCACTTGTACTGGTGAAATGGTGACAACAGTAGACTGTGATGTCACTTATATGTAATGAAACACCTAAAACCACCGTATAAAAACACATTAAAAACATCAAACATGTAAGCCCTACATATCAAGTAAACATTTCAAGTAACTATATTATTTAACTTTACACCAAATAAAAAATAAAGATGGGCAGATAGACTGTCTACAAGAAACTTCAAATATAAGGATATGGGCAGTTTAAAAGCATCTTCAGGAGTTCCTGCTGTGACACAGCAGAAAGAAATTCGACTAATAACCATGAGCAATTGAACCACAACCTCATGGTTACTGGTTTCATGGGCACAAAACCAGGGCAGTCACATGAGCACCATACTCAAAAGAATAACACTTTGGGTTAAAAGCTCTTCAGTTACCATCCTGAAATTCTTCATAATTTTATCTTTGCATTTGTGTTTTGCATATGAAGCCCTATGGTACAACAGAACATGTACATCCACTGTGCTAATTGTTTTTTTAAGTGCTCTTTTTTAGCAACTGTGGTAACTGGTAAAAGTTTAATATTTGGGGAAATGTGGTTGAAGAGTATACAGAAATACTTTATGTAATTTTTGCAATATGTCTAATTAAAAGAAGGGAAAAATAAATATTCTATCTAGCTCACCTCTCCATACTACTCATTTTTATCAGCCTTAAAGAATTACAAATATAAAGTTATGGAAAAACATGTTATTCTAAAATGTCCAACATCAGTTCTTTTAAAGTAGTGCACAGTTGTGAACAAATAACTTTTAGAGTTTTAATTTTCACCCCTTACATTTTCCAAAATGTTGATGTAAGCAGTTTTTTTAAAAGACCACACTCACATACACACACAAATAAGCTCATCTAAATTAATTATTGTAAAAACCTAGTAAATCTATACTCATAAGCCAAAAATGTAACTATAATGTGTTATCTCTGTCCTAAACTTCCCTTTCTGTGCCTTACTTAACTTGTGGTTGACAAGGGGGAAGGAGGAGGGAGTGGGATGGATTTAGAATAGGGTTAAGAGATGCAAACTATTGCCTTTGGAATGGATAAGCAGTGAGATCCTGCTCTATAGCAGTGGGAACTATATCTAGTCACTTATGATGAAGCATGATGGAGGATAATGTGAGAAAAAGAACTTATATAACGTATGTATGTATGACTGGGTCACCTTTCTGTACAGTAGAAAATTGACAGAACAATGTAAAGCAACAATGGAAAAAAATAAACATCATCTAAAAAATAAAGGAACAGATTAAAAATAAATAAACTGAATTTTTAGTTGTCTGAAAGGCTAAGTATTCAAAAAGTTCATTAAAAATGTCAGGGTAACACTTCTTAAAAGTAAGGCACAGCAAAACCCATTCTCCTTTTTGTTAACTTTATAGATCAAATCAATGTCAATATTTTTATTTTAATATTATAAATCAAACATAAAAATCAGTGCAATCATTTTAGAGTCTTTGTAAAGATATATTATTTCAAGTTTATAAGTCACTTTAAAAAGAAAATATAACATTATATTTTTGAGTACAAATTTTGGTTAAAAGGGCTTATGGTAATATTCTTTTCTTAGATATTACTTAAAAGGAATACAAATGAATGAGGTGACTTTGTACATAAGTGAAACATTTAGATCTCTATACAGCATGGTTTTTAGATGCCTTTCTTTCATTTGTTCAAGTGGTCTAGGGGTTGGGGATTGTGAATTAATCAGAGTTATCACAATGCCTAATTTTTCAGACATATCAAAAAAGAATTACGTATCCTGCTTGATAAATATGAAAAGTTTGGCAAGAGAAGACAGAGCAATCAAAAAGTTTTCAACAAAATTGGAATGCCCAGTGACCTTTCTCAAAGCATACCTTTGAGTTTATTAAAAGATAACTGGAAAAACAAACTAATAAACCAGGCAAAACTAGTCTTGGGGCATGAAATGCCAGTACCAGAAATCCACAGTCAAAATCATTATTCTTTTGACATGTTAAGAGTCATGAAGATAAAATTAATAAGGAAATTGCACTATTTAGACTTTTAGACTTAAAAGTCAACATAAATAAGCTGAAGAATCAACAGTTTTCTTCATTACTAATGATTCTTTTAAATTAATCTATAAGAATATTTTTCAAACTCCTAGAAATAAGCTTAATATCATGTTAGATTTAGCAACAGGCAATACAAACTCAGTATTTTCTTATTGAACTTCCAGGAAAAAAAAAATCAGGCTATCACTGAGTTTTGGTTTAAAACTCAGTCTATCTAAAACCATGCATATCAGTTTCAAAAACCTTAAAATTCACCAATGCTGACTCATTTGTAGTTTATAAATGATCTAAATTTACGATAAAATCATCTAAGTTAAAAATAACTTTCCAACTTAAATACTGGTAAGCAGGGGACATTTTCACAGGCTTAAGGCAGAAAACTAGGCTTCAATCCAAAATCAGTCCCCCATACCAGTAAGAGCTGTAAAATAGATGTAGGCCTTCTGGTAACCTATTCTCATAAGCAGCAAATGATCAAATTAATCTCTGGACAGCCTACAACCGGGCAAGGTTTTACAAGCAGTAGAGAAAGGGAAAAAAATGGACAGCAGATAATACCCCCATGGGCTACAAACACCCAGGTGCAGGGTAAGTAGTTTAAAATAGCCTTCTCATTGGCCAACGGGGGCCCAGGAAGTGAAGTAAGGACCAAACTAATAATCTTGGCACATTTGGAATTCATTGCAGGCAACAAGAAGGGAAAATCTACACAAAAAGAAAGCATACCAAAGAGTATAATAGTCAACTTAATGCAATCTTCAAAAGAAACTTGCTGAATGCTAAATTTTATAAAACTTCTCTGAGAACAATAGATCCATCTTATAAATAGTACTAAGAATCTTTATTTAATGTTTTTACCTTATTTTCTTTTCCTTCTCCCACCTCCCCCCTGCCCTCTTTTCCAAAATATGATGTAATTTAAAACTCACCATCATGTCTATTTAGGTGGTTATTTTTGCAGATGCATTCCTCATAAATATAGTCCACAAAATTTACAAAAAGAATCCCTTCATTTACTAATTTATTCATTCATTCTTTAATGAATTCATTCATTCATTATAGAGCACACACATGGATGTGACAATGCAAGTCAAACAAATTCTTATAGTTTGTGAAATTAATGGTATAGTATGTACATGACATATGAGCTAATCCAGCCTTATTCATCTCTTGGGATTTGACTCTCTATTGTCTTTTCTCCATCCTTCAAGATGTTCTATAATGATGGCAGAGAAACTGTTACTATAGAGCTTCATTTGGAAGATAGAGCAAGATACAATGTAAACTAAAAACTGGTTTACACAGCTGGTGTTTTCTTTTGTTCCTGTGGACAAATCTAAGACACCATCAAGATGTTATGAATAAAGAAAGATTGTGAGAACTTCAAGCCTTGAGGCCTGAGGGTTTCATAGGATCTAAAGAAAGGAAATTAAAGGATTAACTATGATATTTATTGAATTATGCCTTCTGATTTTTTCCAAATCTTAAAGGGCTGGGACTATTACTCAGATTATGGATTTGAGCAAAGAGAAAACCAATACGTGAAAGACTAATGACATATCCTCTTCTGTAATATCAAAGCAAATTATTTTTAAGCATATTACTATAGTATAATTCTTTAACATAATTTTTGCCATATGGGCTCTAATCTTGGCCATTGTGGAAAAAAAATCACCTCAAATTATCTCTATTATTAATTCTGCAAAAGGACAATAAAGTATTATGAGGCTTCCTTGTATCAGGTTTAGGCATTGAATATAAATTTTATCACTGAAACCAAAGTACAGATGTCCTGCTGAATTACTTATACAATTACTTGCTTAACTTGAATGCCATAAGAATGAAATGAAACCTATACAAATATGACTAGAGTAATCATATCCATAATATTCTGTTTGGTTATTTTTAACTTTAGCTGTAATATAAAACCTTACACACTATTCTATGACAAGGGTTCCACAGAATAATTTGTGGCATACAGCATACTGTTCTTAGCTCAAGGAAATACCAATGACATCATTTAGCCATTATATGAGATAAGCTCACCTATTAAAGAACAATACAAACAGTGTTTTATATTTTTACGCACCTGACATGTGGAGTAAGTTGCACAGAATACATTCTTCTGAAAGCATATTATAGTTAAAATATTGAATTATTCTTGCCTCTCTGAACATGAATGTATAGTATTGTGAAGGTTTAATAATTCCAATGATTTATTAGCTACATAATCTATGCTGCTGTATTTTGATAAGTAAGCAAAGGAAAAAAGATTTAAATTTAAAATAATATAAATCTGGAAATGACTTTTTAAAATTAAAAGTAGATTATCAACACGGATATATTAAAATAATTTTATTTTTATTTATTTATTTATTTTTGTCTTTTTGCCATTTCTTAGGCTACTCCTGCAGCATATGGAGGTTCCCAGGGCAGGGGTCTAATTGGAGCTGTAGCCACTGGCCTACACCAGAGCCACAGCAACGCGGGATCCGAGCCCGTGTCTGCAACCTACACCACAGCTTGCGGCAATGCCAGATCCTTAACCCACTGAGCAAGGTCAGGGATCAAACCCGCAACCTCATGGTTCCTAGTCGGATTTGTTAACCACTGAGCCATGATGGGAACTCCTAAAATAATTTTAAATGCGACCCAAAAAAATCCTGTATGTTCACCAGAGAAAAATATTTTAATAAAATAAAATATTTTCTTCTCTACCTCAATAACATGTATCTCATCTTTAAAATGTACTAGTAATTCATAGGAGCATCATGTAGCCCCTTATTAACATTATGAAAATACCTCATTTGACCTGTGAAATTTAACCAATCACTATTCTTATGTGCAGGCTCAAAAGTCACACTGGAAACTATAGTAGAATAGATTGGAAGCTGTATTGTGTAGTATTTTGGTCTTAGCTGGGATTCAAAGCTTGCCTTGCCCACAAGCTGTGCTATTGTCCACAAATTTTTTTCTTCCTTAGTTTTCTCATTTACATCATGAAGAACAAACAATATCTGTTCTCACACAGTTGGCATGAACATTTTTGTTATATATGCAAATAGCAGATGTGCAGGTCTTTCTCAATATATGTTAAACATTTCCATTATGAGTGTTTTTTACCATTTCAGTGAATGAATGAAAAAACTGCTTAAGCTGTTTATTCCTGGTGATATCTTTGACTTCTTTTTAAATATATTTTGCTGAACTAAACAAAACAGAATGTAACCATAAGTCACATCTGGCAAAGAGTATTTCTGGTAGGCTTAGCATTAGAGTGACGGCCAGATGTTGAATTATACAGATCAAAATGCATTCTTTTTCTGCTGTGGCTGACCACTACACTGAGTAATGTTAATTACTTAGAAAGCTTAGCATTTGGCAATGAGAAAAACATGTTTTGCATTTAATACAAAGAGCCTCTCAACATAAGAATTTGGTAAAGTTACGACTAAAATCTAAATTTCACTTTGTATCCCTAAATTAAAAATCAAATCTCTCATAGTACTAGTATTTACTCATAATTTTACATTTTATTTTTTTACTTCAGAATTAGAAGGATTTGAATCAACTGAAATGAATATGTACCAGAATACAATCTGGCGTTCCATTGGGCTTAATGGATACTTCTTATGTTATGGGAATGCTTCATTCACTCTTAACAAAAGTTTTTATTGTCATCATAAATCTCAAATTAAAGATCCCTTTGGGTATTACTTAAGATATGTGTCTTGACTAGGTAGATCATAACTAATACAATTAAAATTAAATGTTAGGAGTTTTATAAATGGTAATTCTTACAGAACTATGCCCCTTTACATATAGTAATAGAAAAGGAGTTACTATAATACCAAGTGCAATTAAGGCTGAGTTCCTGACACACATGGAAAAACTTATCAAAGCCTATGAAATTTTATGTTTCCTTTCCAAATGGAACTGTTCATTCACTGTGAAATCAAGTTGTTTCTTAAACTGCCAGTATTTTTGTATTCTCCATAATGAGCAAGAAGCAGCGTTTCCACAGACTCTTAACATCTTTGTTCCTTCTTTATTTAATCTCATCTATTTTCAAAGAGGGAAGTAGTTAGTATGAAAACTACCCAAGCCCAAGTCAGGGAAAGAGATTATCAACGAGATTCTGGTCAAGTGGACTGCACTGTAAGCATATTTAATGTATTTTTATTTACACCTCAGATATCTATATATGTATATGGCCTCATTTTCTGTTACTCTCATAAAAATTTCAAATATTTTTATATTTGTTTGCAACATTAGGATAATACTAACATTCCAGAATTCTAAAAAGACAAAAAGTTTTTTAAAAATTATTTATCTCTTTATTTATTGGCCTTTTAGGGCTACACTCGAGGCACATGGAAGTTCCCAGGGTAGGGGCAGAATCAGAGATGTAGCTGTCGGCTTATACCATAAAAAAATTTTTTTATTTAAATTACTATTAAATCATGATTATGACTTTTTTTACCTAATTATTGAAAATATGAATAGATTTTCACTTTGATCAATATTAACCAGACACCTTTTGCAAAGCAAAAAATGTGAACACCATATCGACTTAGACTAAACTACTTACATATGCCATCAAGACTTTTATATTTCATTCAGAGTGATGATAAAAAATTGATGGACTGAAATAATGTTCCCACTTCTTAGCAGTAACACCCAGTTGAGGTATCATCTATCAATAAATATTAAAGCCAGGATAAAGACATGTTAAATTATGTGATTCTACACACAGGTAAGTTGTTTCAAATGTAATTAAATAATTTTTACAGAAAATAGATTTATTCTTGTATTTTTGCAGAACAAAAAGCTGCAGTGGGAAAAGAACAAGGTACTGTTCCTCTCATAGTAACTGAACATGAAAGACTACAGAGGCATGCTCCCAATGGTAACAAGGGTTTTTTTTTTTTTTTTCACAAGCTTCTTCCTCTCTCTAGAATATTCCTCTTCAATCTCCAGGAAGGCTGTTAGTTAGGCTTTTTTAAATTATTACTTGTTACATATATAGTCTTTATTATTATAATGGTCTCAAAATATTGAAACCATTATATGTTATTTTAAAATTATTACTTATTACATGTATTCTTTATTATAATGGTCTCAAAATATTGTTTTTTTAGAGAAGTTATTTCAGTTTGCTATTACACATTAATTAGTGAAATTATGTGAGTAATGTCGTTTTTGCCAACAGACTGTAAACACCATGGTACCAGGAACATACTGAATAACTTACATACAGTAACTAGAACAGAGCCAGGCACAGAGGAGGTGTTATGGAATAAACCATCCCCTTCCAAAGCTCATATATGATTGTATTTGGAGATAGGGCCTCTCACAAAGTAATTAAGGTTAAATAAGATCATGAGGATAAAGTCATGGTCTGATAGGACTAGTGTCTCTGTAAAAAAAAAAAAAAAAAAAAAAAAGGCAAGGTGCTCACTCCCTCTCTCTCCCCAGGAACATGTCTGGAGGAAAGGTCAAGTGAGGACAGTAGGAAGGCAGCCACCTACAAGCCAGAAAGAGGGCCCCCACATGAGGAACCAAATAGACAGGTACTGCAAGATGGGACTTCTAGCCTCCAAACTAGACTACAGTATTGTCTTACAGTAGTCTGAGCTGACTAATACAGAGGGTAATTAAAAAGATGTGTTGAATGATTGACTGGATGAGTGAATTGATCAAAAAATAGGAAAAACAAAAAAACTTTCCTCTAAATTCATTTTTGCATTAAAACAAACAAAAAAGCCAAAAACCAGCATGTAATGTTTCTTTCTGGCACTTGCCAGCCTTTATTCACTCTGCTGAAGGGAAAAAAAAAAAAATGACATCTAACTTATAAGTTTCAGAAAGGAAACTGACATAGCTGGCTAGGTTCTTTCCCCCTTCCATCTGTGGGCAGCCAGGCACACACAGGAAACACAGATTCTAATATATTATACCATACTGTAAATTTTACAGTGGCATCACCCCACATGGATCCCTCTAGGCTTGATGTGGCTTAATTCTGGGATGCAATGTTAGAGAACCCATCACAGCTATGTGAGTAAACTACCTTCTCCAATCATTTTATTAACATGTTAATCTCCATCTACCCAAATACTTGCCTATTATCCCCTTGATTAAACCTCTCATATGGAAAACTGTGCTACTATCAAACCCACGTAGGTGATATTACCATTGTTTCAAAACAGAATGGACTATCAATGGAAACTGAGGTAGAATTAAAAAAAAAAAGACATTGGATGCATTAAATGTTTAGTATTTAAGTACTAATTTTTGTCATGAAGGTAGATATTATACATTGTATTTCAATAAGCAAACACCCCCCCCCAAAAAAAATAAAACAAAAATCAGAAAGTCAAAAAGACCAGGGTTTGGCAAACTACAGCCCAAAAGATTAATCTGCCACACAGCCTGTTTTTGCACAGGCCACAAGCTCAGAATGTTTTTTATATTTTATAACAGCTAAAAGAAGATTTCATGATGTGATAATTATATGAACCTCAAATTTCAGTGTCTACTTAAGTTTTATTGGAATAGAGCCATGTTCATTTTTTAACATATTGACTATAGAGGCCATTGCGCTAATGACAGCAGGGTTCAGCACTTAAAAACAGATACTACTTGTCCTGCAAAGCCTAAAATGTTTACTATCAGGCCCTTTATGGAAAACGTGTACTGATATCTGCAACAGACTAATGGTCTGTAAAAGTGTTTGATTTGAAAGTCTAACCCACTGGCATTCTTCCATGACTAAGTGTTCACAAAAAAGTACTTAATCTATGTTATTGATTTGAATATGTTACAAGCTTTAGAACTATTTTATGAGAAGTATTAGTCTGAACAACATTTTCTATATCTAAAGATAAAAATGTAGAAAAACACCTGTTCCTATATTTACTTGTCAAAAATGTCACCAGATAACATATAAATTCAGATAGTGACAAACTTATAACTAAGTTCATAATAGATGTTCAATAAAGCACTACCATAATACAGAAAAAAAAATCCTTATCTAGGCAGATATCTTTTTTTCCCTCTTTCTTGCCTCTCTCTCTCTTTTTGGACATGGCTATGGCATGTGGAAGTTCCTGGGCTAGAAAATGAACCCACACCACAGCAGTGAACCCAAGCCACGGCAGCGACAATGACGGATTCTTAGCCTGCTGTGCCACAGAAAACTCCAAGTCTCTTCAGTTTCTATAAAGCAAATATTACCCAGTTATGCTTATATATACATATTTAATTGCACGAAAAATATTTGTTTCCCAATATATGCTAAATATTACAATTCTATCAAAAATGATAAGAATGTAACATAATGGTTTAATTATTATCCCCATGCTTGACTAAAATGTACTCTTCAAAAGTAAATCTTCTCCAAATAAGATTTTTTTTTTTTAGTGATTAGTATCTCCAACTACTTCTCACTGTACCGATTTCTTTACGGGCCCAATGATCTTCCATGCACTAAATTAGTCAATCTACTTCTTCCTTGAGACATTTCTTGTGTTGATGATCAACATTAACTCAATAAAAATGGAATTTTAAATAGCTGTCTTAACCCACATATTCAAAGTGAAAGCTTAAAAGAAAAAGCCCAGGACTACAATTCTATCTGTGCATTTTGTAAAAAAAAAAAAAAAAAAAAATTCTGTGAAAAAATGTCCTCTTCCATATAAATTATTGTGAGTTCCCTGAAGTCACGCTGCAGATACATTAAAACATGAAAATCATAAATTGAAAAAAATTTTTAAATGCAAAGGGTGCTATAAAAATATTCATTTAAAACCTAATGAAAACACAGCATCCTCATGAGAATTACAACAGACCTTTCAGTGTACTGCACAAACACGTGACATGCTATTAAGCAAATATAATTAAGGACAAGGGAACTGGACTTTTCTTTTTTTTTTTTTTTTGGTAACTTTAGCTGCACATATGGAGCATTTTGTTTCATTTCTGGTTTACTTTCTTTTAATCAAAGACCCCCACTGTAATGCCTTCACACAGGGCTCAGTGTTGTGGTTTCCATGGAAACCATAATTCTGAATGTCCTAACTTGTGTGATTAAAATTTAACACAAAGTAACATTGATAGTCTCCCTCATTTCCACTACCACCAATATCCAATTCTAATTAGCAGCACAATAACTGGTTTGGAAGGAAGAAAGAGCTCTGACTACTTACTATAGCCTCACATTGCCAGTTATTCACAGGGGCTCTCATGGACAATATACAGTGATGGTTCTCTTTTACAAAATGTCAGGTTTAAACAGAAATTATTTCTCGTTGACTTTCTAGTCTCCTCTACAAGAGGATTAAGATATATAACATACACACAAACTTTTTATTTAACTGAGGTTTAAAAATTCAACTGGATCTTTTCCTCCTTCTTCATTTTTTAAAATGAACACTCTAATAGAAGCTGATAAATTCTCAGTACTCCATTAAGGGAATATATGCTCTCTTGCTGATTATTTTGATTTGCAGAAAAGTATATTGTCTCCGGGGCACACTTGCATGGATCATGTGCCTAGTACTCACTGCCTCTACTCATAACTAAGTACAAATTTATTGCTTTTGTCAACACAACATTTTAAATTTGGAAATTATATCCTGTCATTCCAAATGAGCTTCTTGTCTACCTTATCATGCATAAGAGCAAACATGAATGACGTTCCTTCTCAATTCTAAAATCCCAAAGGAAAGAGTTTAAGTTTTAGAGCAAGAGGGAAGATTTTAAATATTAAACATTTATCAGCAGGAAGATATCTTAATCCTTAAATCCAATGCTCTCAAATTTTAGGGCAGAAATTCAGGTCCATGGAAACAAAATCCTATCCTTAATACATCTAGTGATAGAAACAGTATTGGTAGGTTTAATTACTCATTTTGTATTTTTATTCATTACAAAGAGTGGCATTTCTCTTATTAGTTGACACATTTTTCCACTTTCATTTACAAATGTAAATACTTAAAAAATATAAAGTATATATGTATATGTAAAATAGATCTTGAAAGTTAATGGCATTAGCCCAAAAGATGAAATAGTAATAAATCAATATAAAAATATAAAAAACTATTCTTGAGAGTTTCACCAGTTCATTTGATGTTAGTTATCTATTAGTAAAGATCTGAATAGTAACTAAAGTAAGCAATTTTCACTTCAAATACTATGTTGACATTTGAATAAATAATTATTTTAGTAATGTCTGATCATTTGGACAATTTCTATTTCTTCATATTTTCTAAGGGATTGTGCTATCCTATAAATTATTTATCCTATAATTTATTTCTAATTAGACTATGTGAATAAATTCAAGTAACCCTAATATAAGTTATTCTTTCCTTTGCAGTAAGAAAAAAAAAGGAGAAAAAAGGACTGGGGGGTGTGTGTGTGTGTGCATGGTGTGTGTGTGGTGTGTGTAGGGAGGCCAGGGGTTAGGGAGACACTTGTGGAATGAGAAGAAGCACATGCAAAAGAGGACAAAAAAGAAGAGATTCCTTTCTTTCAATGTTCTCTACATCAGACCTGACTTGCTTATTTAAACAATATTAGATTTTGACAGACCCTTTGAATATACTGGTTCATATTTCAGTATACCAAGGAAGTCAAATGTGTGTTTGTTTTGTTTTGTTTTGTGTTTTAAAGATGTTCTGCACCAGAGCCTCCATATATGGTGTTAAAGGACAAAAGTACAGAGGAAGCTAAAAAGCTAGGTGTCAGCTAACCTACAGAGGCCAGGAAAGGCAGAAAGAGGTTATTTTTCTAGCATTACTAAATCAGATTAAAGCTGATGAACAGGATTATCATGAATTAAACTTGCTAATTCCAAATGATGACTTTAAAAATGGAATTTTTGTGATGTTTTAAATATCAATAGACAAGAAAAAAGATAAAGTAATTTATTTCAATAAAAAAAAATACAGAGTCCACATTGAATTGTGGTGCCATTTCCTGTCAATACCTTTGCAGAGGCTGATAATTCTCACCCTCTGATATCTATGAAGGGTCTGCTTAAATGGTTATTTTCAATCAATCAAAATCCAAAATTCAAGGGTAAAATCTCATTCTGTACATGGAACTTTAGGCTGATTTCTACTTAATAAATTACTTTATCACATTCGACTATTCCTTAACTTAAATTCTTAACATTTCACAAAGGACAATGACAAATTTTCAGGATTGTCCTTTCAGTGAAACATTGTTCAATGATTTTTTTCTTCTTTTTCAAGGCAAAATAAAATATACCAAAACTAACATCACTTTATTATTTCATCATTCAGAGTCTTGCCTGCTGAGTGTGATAAAGTCCTCTGAAATAACATGAAGAATGGTTCACTCCAGAGCTTTCAACAGTTCCAGATTTACTTACTTGTTCAAAATATGGTTCAGTATGGTTCTCCAGTGACTGATTTATTACTCATTCATTCTATTTCCACAACTATACACTCAAACCATCTTTGGAACAAAATATAGAAAAGAAGTAGACTCAGATTTAAGAAGCTCTCTTCTTCAATAAATGATTCTTAAGAGATAAGAGATTCAACATCTGGAGCCTGAAGAGACCAGCTACTACTTTCAAGTGTTTTACTGGAGTTTAGCAATTCCTGCAGTTACTTAAATTTTCCCAAGATGGGTATTCAGATGTGGCACTCAGGAAACATAAGACACAGAACAGGACTAGTCTCAACCTGTCATCTTAGAGACACCAGTGTTCCAGCTCTACAATACAATGAGGGAAGAAAAGCTGGTGGGGAAAGAGACAGGAAGTCCTAAAGATGCTGTGAAATTCACAATGCTCTGCAGGATTAAGGTGGTCTCTGAAGTAATTTTAAAATACAAAACCTCCAGAGAGCATGTGCTTTCACATTTTCATAATCCCATGTTTGGCCCATTTCCCTTTTGTATATCTTGAGTATTTTTGGTTTTTAATGCTGGCCAGACTCCAAGAATAGAGGGTAACTCTGCTTCAGTCACATCTGTCCTGTTCCTTAATTTCTCTTGTAAAGGTATTTGAAATTCAGAAAGTTCTGTGAGGAGAACAAGAATGCAAAATTGTTATGGGGGAAAACAACGAGGCTATATTAATATGCAAGAAAGAAAAAGTTTGTTGTTTAAAAAGCTTTTATATAATTTTGTAACAATTGCTGAATGATGATGACTTTTCAAAATAAATGAAATCCTAGAAACTGCATTATTATTGTTGTTATATATTTACTTTAAAGTTTTAACAAATTTCTATTGGAAACTAATTATGAAATATAAAACTTTTATTCTACTAAATCAGATTTCTATTCTTCTCAGTGAAGAGTGGTAATCTCTTCTTTGTAAGGTCAGTGAATTATTAAATAAATTTCATGAAAATATGTCTACTAGCACCTGGGATAATAGACACTTACTGGACAAATAAATTCTTTCCTTCTTTAGCTAGCAGAACTATAGTAATTCACTTTGTAACTGATCCCAACTCAGACATGGTCTTCAATTTATGGTGAAGATGTGAATTTGAATGTGAGAAGTATGAAAAAACATCAGTCAAAACATTGTATAAATATGCTGTTAGTGTCAATTTATAATGTATTAGCTGAAAAATACACAATTACAGTCAATTTATAGTAGCTACATTATACATTAATATAACAATAAAAGTTTTCATCTTGGATGAGTTAAACTTGGATGTGACAGAGGAGTCAGTGACTGGGAAAACCAAAAGTATGTTGATTAGCCTTCATTTTTATCTTTTGTCAGAGATCAAAGGCCTTCCAATGAAAAAATACTCAAGTTCCAATGAGTTACGACGGCAATATCATTCCAATGTAAGTGAAAATAAGAAATCTTTCCTTCCAGATTAACCCAATAAATGTGTTTAAATGTAATTTGATATATACATATTCTTTAAAAAGTTTCAAAGTACCCAATTTTTACTGATGTGTGGCATTATCAAAGATAGTAAAAATGTTGTTTTTTTTCAAATACTTTAAAGACTATCATCATTAATGGCAGAAATGGGCCAGAAATTTGAGTTTGCATTTTAAATATATTAGAGATGAATATATTTAATGGGAAAAAATCTAATGTTATTTCATTAATTTAAACTTTCTTAGAAGTTTATTTTCTGCTACAATTGAAGTTAAAAGAATTTTGTCACTTCCTATCAAATGCCATGCAGGATTTGAGTGAAAGGCACACCATAAGTAGCACTGAACAAATGAATCCTTTCCTTCTTTAGCTAGCAGAGCTATAGTAATTCACTTTGTAACTGATCCCAACTCAGACATGGTCTTCAATTTATTGTGAACGTAGTTTGGTGGAGATTCCATTATCCTTGTTTGTTTGCCAGCATTAGCACAAGGTGCTCTAAGAAGTTGGATAAAATAAAGTTTAGTATTACTCCTTCTAAACCAACATTTGAGCTATTTCCCTCCATGTCAATGTTTTCCAAATTGTTTTGTATTAAATGTATTCCTTGGCATTCTACTCAAGTCCAGGCCAGATAAAATAACTTATCACTTGCTTATCGGTTACAGAAGGGTTGCGATTGGCTATTTTTTAATGAAAATTTTAATTTGTTGTGATAGTTTGCTGAATGGATTTAATAACCTATTATAACCCACATAATTTTATTATATTTATTGTATAGGATTAACCTAATAGTATGCTTTAACTGCAGCTAGAAAATAGTCCAGTTGAGAGAAAGAGCACCTGAAATAACATAGTACAGCAAAGCTGTTAGAAATGATTTGTATAAACTTTTGCCCGGGAATAACTTTTCAGAAGCTATATATTCAGCAAAGGAGTTTATAACATACTTTTCTACTCTTTTCCTATTAGCAACTCTTTTCAAAGATAGTATCAGAGAAAATTATTGCTATAATATTTACTGAAACAGGTATAATGATAAGAAGCATTTATTTTATTTGGATTTACATATGCCAAGAATAAACATCAAACTTTCACTTTCAACTAATTATTGCTAGATTATCCCCAAAATGACAAATATTGCTAATTCAGTGCATTTAATCAGGGATGAAATTAAATTGAAATGAAAAAGAAATCCATTAAAAACTTCATTTGTGGAATAATTAATAACATCAAGGATTTCTTCACTCATGGCTGAAAACACTGAGACACAATGTAACAAAAAATGTTTGTCCACAAAATTCAGTTTCTTCATTCAAATTGACAATGGAGAGTTTACATGATTATACATGCATTACCACCAAGTTTTATAAGAATCTAACCATTCACAATTTTTGGCAACAAAGCCAGCAAACAACTGCTTGCTTCCATTACACTTGTAAGAGGCAATTTGAGAAGTTACTCCCCAGGAATTAAATTTTGTGGATAAACATTTTAGCTAATTGCATTATTGTTCTCAGAACACTGAAGGCAGCACTAAGCCAAACCAAGAAATCCAATTTCTTTCTTTCTTCTTAAGCAATTAAATTCTCTTCCACTAACACATTTTAGGACTCAAGAAAAAAATGCATATAACGTATATGAGATGGATTGGAAAGATTTAAAAGAAACTTTTATTTAAGTATAAAATTTATAATGTTTCAAAGAAGAAAAAATGTAGTCCTCCTGAGCTAAATAAGTTCTAAAGGGATATATTTCAAAGGTTTATGTAAAATTCAATGGAGAGAGTTCTGGATTTGAAACTGTATCAATGCTGAGAGCACTGGGGCTGGTGAACAGTTCACAGAACACGGTAGCCACCAGCTCTAGCCCTCCACTTCATGTTTCTTATCTGAGGGCTTCATCCCACCTTAATACAACTCTCACGTTTCAAATAAATGGTACTCTTTGAAAAATATATATCATAATAATACCTGTATAATTAAGGTCTCTACTATAGATATATCCATATGTAACATAGAGTGTATATGTATATATAAAATACATATGTGTATAATATATATATATTAAAGGGATGTATATATCAATATTAAAATGACCTCTTAATGTCTTCAAATTTCAAGTATCTTTACCTATCAAGACTATAATAATAACCTTTTATAATTAATATCCTGAAATTTCCTCAAGTACCTTTACCTATCACCCAGGAAAATTATATTCCCCCAAACAGAATATTTACTATTTTCTGATGAATACTCTTAGAATATCCATTCTCTTAGAATGTGTTTTTTCTGTTCTCCAGGAGTAAAATCCTCACATGCGACCAATTCTGCAAAGCTTTCCTAAGCCCTTTGATTCAGAGTTAACTCCTCCCTTTTTCTCATGTGTCTATTATAGCACTTAGCACATTATAGTACAGCTAGTTCTACATATGTCTGTGTCCCCAGATGGGCTTGTGATTTTCTCTCTGTCAAGACAACACCATCACTCCAGAACATAGCAGAGGTCTTATCCACACCAGGAACTAATATAATACGGACTAAATAATTTTTTGAAACAAATTAAAATCAATGTTTCAATCTTCACTCCTCTTCAAGATTTAAGATGACATTCTTTAGAATATGAACTCTGTTACTTAATGAAGTAGTATTAAAAATAATAAGAAATCTAAGTAGCATTTTTCATTAAGTAAATTTAATAACCAAAAATGATGTTTTTAATCAGTCTCCTTTTTTCCTGATTATATAAGCTTGAAATTGCTTAGGAAAAAAGCACATTTACTCTAGAAAAACATAAGAATTTATTGTGAAGCCTATGTTTCCTAATTAAGGTGAGGCACTAATTCAATAAATTTTTATTGACCTCTGGAATTCTGAAAAATGTTACAATTTTCAATAAAGATCTACAACACTGATGTTGAGCCTATCAATTTACTTTGACTCGTAAATACTTAATGTAAAATCTAGAATTTTTCAAGTTAACTTTTGAAAAACAGAAGGAAATTAATGATTCTATAATAGTCAAGCTCCTAGAATACTTAGCAGATTTTTTCCAAGCACCAAACTGTTTTTTAAAGTTATGAATAGTTTTAAAGTCTTTTAAAATGCACTGTATAGCCTTGCCTTCTGACAAAGTTTATGAAGTACACACACACACACGAACTTTTTCTTCTCAATGACCCAAGATCACCACAGAATTGCAGCATTCTTTTTTTTATGAGCAAGAAGGTCCTTTATGGATAATCTCATACCACCCTCACTAATTGGACAAATGAGAATACTACAATCCAGAGAGATTATATGATGTGCCCTGGGTCTCAGAGCGAGTTAATGGCAAGACCAGGCCTAGAGGGAAGGTAACCTGATCCACAGTCGTTCCTAATAGGAACCATGTTTGTAAAATGTGTATAATTCAAAGGCTCTTAGACACAGAGGGAAACACTGCTCTGACATGTAATAGATCTACACTGCTACATGTACTAAAAATTTTATGACAATTTTCAGTGGTTATTTGGTTCCCATCCTTAATACACAGATTCGTGTTTAGTATTTTTACTCTTTTATAATTTTTAAACTTTTTATCTGGTGGGTCTTGAATGCTAGATCACCAAATTTGTCAGAACATATATAAACTATTTTCTCAATGAGAGTGTTTTATAAGTAAAAAAAAATGCTTTGGTTAGAATAAAATAACTAATACTGTATCCACTGTAGAAACAGTTAAGCTGTGGTTCCTGTGGTTAGTTGTCTGGGGATCATTTGCTAAGGAAAACAAGACACACTCCTAAAGAAAAGTGGAAAATACCACAGAAGGTAAAGTTATGAAAGCAGCATTTTCCACTTGTATGATATAACTTTTTTCTATTTAAATTCAGAGACCAATAAAAGCAGGTCTGCCCATAGTCAAGCTAGTGTTAAAAACAACTTAACACTTGAAGATTAAAGGTTTTACACAACACAAATTTATATAAGAACTTCACATAAAATATAAATAAAATAGAAACAGGAACAAAATACAGCTAGAAGTACAAAATAGAAACAATAAAAAATTAATATATACACTTACCATGACCCAGCAATCCAACTCATGGGTATTTACTCTAAAGAAATAAAAAAAATTATTTGTACACACATGCACACACACACACACCCTGCACATATGAATGCTGCTAGCAACTATATTTGCACCAAAAATTAAAAACAACCCAAATGGCTCCAACAAGGGGATGGATGAATGAACTGAGAGTTATTCACACAAAGGAACAGTGCCCAGCAATAAAGTGCAAATGAGTTCCTGACACCCCAAAACAAGGATGACTCTCATAGACATTATGATTCATGAAAAAAGTCAGTATCCAAGGGCCACTTGCTATATTATTCATTTATATGGTATTCTGAAAAATCTAAAACTCTAGGCATGAAGAACAGAAGAGAGGCTGCTAGGGGTAAGAGGCACAGGCAGAAAATAACTACAAAAGGGCAACATAGAGGGTATTTCTCAGTGATAAAACTCTTTTGTATCCTACTTGCGGTGATAAAAACACATTTCTATACAGGTCTTGAATCTCATAGAATTGCATGCAGAAAACAAGACAAGACGAATAACTATAAGCAGAGATAGATAGTCAGATAAAGAGACAGACATATAATAGTTATGGTTGCATGGGTATACACATTAAAAAAAAAAAATCCCTCCAGTAATTACAATGGGGATTTTAAACATATGTGCTCAATAAAAATTTTTAAAAATTTCAAAAATTATACAAATCCCTCTCCTGCAGCAGGTAAATAAAATCAATAGACAATAATTAACAACTTTTAGTTTTTGGCTATGGCATAAAACCCTAATTATAAATATTTGCGGCCCAGAGCAGACCCCTCTATATTCAATGTACCATCCCTGATTCAGGCAGAAATGAGCAGTCTTTTTTGAGCCATAATAATATTTTCAGTGTCATAAATCTGAAGCAACACTGGATAATTTGAGAGAAAGAAGATCTGCTCTAGTACAAGGATCAGGACACAAAATTCTGTCCAGGACACTGCTAGTTCAGAGGTGACCCATAAAAATAAGAAATAATAGAAAATGAGCATCCAATCATCCCAACGGTTTAACTAGACTAGTACACTTCCCACAAACTCAAGCTCAATATTAGCAATTATGTCTGGAAAATAGCTGTGTATCCATTAACAGTTTTTTCTCAACTAGCCTTTTTGTTCTATTTTTATGTACTAAGTTTAAAAACATTTTCAGGTATTTTCAAATGAAAAAAAAAAACACAAAAAAACAAAGGAGGTCTGGTTGCATTCCAATATTATACCAATCACTACCTTGTTTGCTAAAGCAGGCAGTCACAGGTGTTAAAATGGGCAGAGACGTCCTGCCAAAAATGAGATGAAGAGAAAACTTTGCTTGCTCTGACAATCTGTCTTATCACACCATTTCTGTAAAATTATTTTCTAATTTTTTTTTATATTTTACTTTCATTTTAGGTATTCAGCACTTTTCTGAAATATGAATGTTTTAGGTTTAGGGTGATAAGTATGGTAAGTGATAAGCACCAGGCCACTACAAACGGAAATTGAAAGTTTTCACAATCATCAAAGATATTTTTAAGTGAAAAAGATTTTCTACCTTACATAGATTTTAATTTTTATTATTTAATGTTATTGAAGTACATAATTGATTTACAATGTTGTATTAATTTCTGGTGCACAGCAAAGTGATTCTACCATGTACACATATCCTTTCCCAAACAGGCTATCACAGAACATGGAGTAGGGTTCTCTGTGCTACACAGCAGGTCCCAGTTGACTATCCACTCCATATACAGCAGTGTGCACATACCAAACCTAAACCCTCAATCCATCCCTCCTCCCCATTGGTAGCCGTTAAGTTTGTTTTTGAAGTGAGTCTGTTTCTGTATCCCTACATATATTGCAGCACACCATTCCCTAAATGGCAAGCTTTCGCTAGATATTTAAAATATAGCATCTGAAAAGGATTACAGGAAGGAGGTATTTAGGTAAACTGACAGCTTATGGAAGTGAAATCCTCTGGAAAGATATTTTAACAATATGCATCAAAAGCTTTAAAAAGAGTCATAAATATAAACCCAATAATCCCACTGCTAAAAATCTATTCAAGGAAATAATCACTTAGGTATCAAACAATTTATATTAATATGTGTTTATCTAAGTAGTATTTATTGGATTTTTTTTTCAGTGACCCAGGAGCTGGGTTTTGTTTTGTTTTTTAAATTGAAGTGTAGTTGACTTACAATGTTGTTAAGTTCAAGTGTACAGCAAAGTGATTCTGTTTTACTACACATAATCTTATATATAAGAATTTTTCATATATATATGTGTGTGTGTATATATATATACACACACACACATTCTTATACATTTTTTTCATATTCTTTTCCCTCATAGGTTTTTAGAAGATACTGAGTATAGTTGCCTGTGGGGTACAGTAGGTCTTTGTTGATTATCTATTTTAAACATAGTAGTATGTACATGTTAATCCCAAACTCCTAATTTATCCTTCTCCCCCTTTTTCCCCTTTGGTAATCATAATTTTGTTTTCTATGTCTTGAGTCTATTTTCATTTTGAAAATAAGTTCATTTGCATCATTTTTTTAGATTCCACATATAAGTGATACTATCAGATATTTGTTTTTGGCTTACTTCACTTAGTATGGTAATATCTAGGTCAATCATGTTGCTTCAAATGGCATTACTTCATTACATTTTATGGCTGAATAATGTTACATTTTACACACACACACACACACACACACACACACATACATACCACATCTTCTTTATCCATTCAGCATATAATCAAGATACATGCACCCCAATGTTCACAGCAGCACTATTTACAATATCCAAGACGTGGAAGCAATCTAAATATCCATCTCAGTAGTATCTATGATGAGTAAAGTAGAGTACAATGCCAGTAATAAGTACTTGTCAGTTTCTGAGGTGATGAATATGTTTATGTATACTTATTTATTTAAAAAATAGCAAAGATTTTACACTAAAACATTAACCACGGCTTCATCTTGGTATAGGATTATATTAATAATCTTTCTAAGAAATATTTCTAAATTTTCCATAATGAGTCTACATTGATTTTATAATCTAAATTCTCATATTTTATATAACTAAGTTTTAAACTTTGATATTTTAAAACAAAAATTATATTCAATAATTGGTTATAACTACTTAGCCTTCACATAACTCTATTAAAAATAGGCTCTCTTTTGTGTTGGGAAAGTATTATTGTTGTTTTGTATATACTACACTTGCTATTCCCACTTCACCACCCATCCTGTGGTTTAAATAGTGGCTGACAATTCTTGCTTTGCAAAACTGACTGGCAGCTATCACTCAAATGTTAGACTTATCTTCATGCAAATTTCCAAAGGTCACCATTTATGCATGTAAATTCTGAAGGGCACTAACTGTACAGATGACGGATTCTGACAGCCACTATATCTCCAAGCATGGAATAAGCGGGGATAACTGTCTGAATAATTAATGTGCTTTTACTCTGCCCATGGCCAGTTTTCACATCCTGCACTTTGTGACTATGATTTTGAAATTAATTACAAAATGTAATTTCATAGCAAACTAAAACACTCCTTTTTTTTTCTTACTTTCTACAAACAAATGGGTAAAGAAGTGAGACAATTAATGACCTTCAGTTTAGGTGCTATATTTGGAGAGACCTAGAGATAAAAATCAACATCTAGCTCTGTTATTTCCGCAAAAAAAAGCATGATTATTTCTATATACCATTGTTTATCATTTTTGTAAATAAAAATAACCATACACACACACACACACACACACACACACACACACACAAAGAACTCTGCTCACTAAGGCTCAGTAAATGGTGCCACCATCCATGGGGTTAGCAGTTGCAAGCCTGAGACTTGTTCCACTGAGACTTCAACTCTTACTATTCAAATATAATCAGTCATTAAGACTTGTAATTCATGCTCTCAGATGTGTTACTACCACCCAACCCCAGCTCTTTATTATACCTTACATGAGATATTGCAAATATTCCCCAGATAATCCTCCTGCCCCTAGTCACAGTCACCCACACTGCCTGCCTCAAGAATTAACTTTCTAACTGTCCAAATCCATGAGCAAGGCTAGTAGTATAATAATAAAAGAAAAGACACATCAAGGTGGAAATTAAAAGGATGCTATAAAGAGGAAATATTTAAAATATTTTAACTAATGAGATGAGACAAACAGAATTCTGTGTGATGTGGTGTTATGTGATCTAGAGCAAAAATAAAACAGAAGAGGGCAGGGGGTACCCCCAGGCAGTTTCAATTTTAAGGAGGTTTTTCAAGGAAGGCTGCCATGAGAAGAGAATATCTGAAACCTAGGAAGAAAACCATGGGGGTAACTTGGGAGGGTGGGATGGGAGAACCAATAGCCTCTGACTTCTTGGCTGAGGAGTCTCTTGTGTTCAGTCAATGGCAATGATGCCAGGGCAGTTGGAGTGCGGGGGAGGCTGAGGAGAGGACAAGGCAGTGCCAGCTGTACGGTGAAAACAGTGGAGCGCAGGAAGCAGGAGAATGTTATAATTCCCTGTCGAAGAAGGGACTGCAATTTGTTTGTTGTTTTGTCTTGATTTTAGGTCCACACCAGGGACATATGGAAGTTCCCAGGCTAGGGGTCAAATCAGAGCTGCAGCTGCCAGCCTACACCACAGCCACACCGAAGCAGAATCAGAGCCACATCTGAAACCTACACCATAAGTTCACAGATCCTTAACCCACTGAGCGAGGCCAGGGATTGAACCGACGTCTTCATGGATGCTAGTCAGGTTCTTAACCTGCTGAGCCCCAACCAGAACTTCTGGGACTGTGATTTAGACCAAGGTGCTCAGTAATCAGACACATATGCTGATGAATATATAATGCAGGTGAAAGAAAATTCAAGCTTCACTCCAAGCATGTATGGCTAAGAAATTGCAAGGATGGAGTCATTAGCTAAAGCTTGTGTGAGCATGATGTTTTTTTTTTTTTTGGTCTTTTTGTTGTGTTGTTGTTGTTGTTGTTGTTGTTGTTGCTATTTCTTGGGCCGCTCCCGAGGCATATGGAGGTTCCCAGGCTAGGGGTTGAATCGGAGCTGTAGCCACCGGCCTACGCCAGAGCCAGAGCAACGCAGGATCCGAGCCACGTCTGCAACCTACACCAGAGCTCACGGCAACGCCGGATCGTTAACCCACTGAGCAAGGGCAGGGACCGAACCCGCAACCTCATGGTTCCTAGTCGGATTCGTTAACCACTGCGCCACGACGGGAACTCCAACATGATGTTTTTCAATTGGCTTTATTTTTCCGAAAACTATGATTTGATACTTGCGGATGAATCAATTCAAAGAGGTCACTTACTGTGTAAAACATATCTTCTCCTGTATATCTTTCCTTCAATGTTCAAAAATCATAGTTTACTCTAAAAATACTAAGTGCTTATAAGTGCTTAAATATGCCCCAGCTCTATTCTACATGATATGTGGTAGGTCATTTTGTTAGTCCCATGTTTCTACTAAGGAAACTGAAGAAGAGAGGAGACAGTGCATCTGAAGGTCATACAGCGCATCTGTCCTCAAAACTTGACCTTTCTAGTCAGCTTCCTCACAGATATTGTTTTGTTTTTGTTTTCTGTTTTTGAATTTTATTACTAAAGAAGAGTCTAGAGGTTCCCAGGGCTGACAGTGGTGGGAGGAGAAAATCACAAAAGGGCACAAAAGAACATCTGGCCATCTTAATTTTGGTGCTACATTCCCATTTTTTTATATGTCAAAATAGAAATGTACATTAAAAGAGTGTGGCTACTATTTGCAAATTATTTATAAATAAACCTGATTATAAATAATCTAGTAAATATCATGAAGTGATACATGTTGCAAATACTTCTATTTTGTCTAACAGAAAAACCTCTCATACTACATAATTTGTTCTACTACTTATTATTTTACTGGTTAAAATTATGTTTTTAATGTCATCTTCCAACAATATTTGCTGATAAAATAATACAATTTTATTTGTTGCTATATAATTTATCTTGTGTTATTCAAACATTTTTACCACAGCAGGAAGAACCAGGGAGGGTTTCTCCAATGATTTCATTCCTTCCCTTCAGGAAATCTCAAATAAGGCTTCTCAGCATTTATCATAAATTTTGTGAAAATGTGTAAATGACTAGATTGAGCGTGACTTTAAACATTGCTGAAAAACCCAGAAAGGCGTACATTTGTGTTCTTGATACTAAATTATTAAAAATCTTACTATTAATAATGCTGTGTATCATCAACTTATACCTTAAGACAGTATGTTCTTAGGAGAAGTTTAATCACTTAGGATATGCAATTATTCTCTTCTGGCTATCCTTAATAAATCTGAGTAGATGATCAGAATATGTCATATAATTAGTCTGAAAATATCCCTTAATAGGAATAGAGAAAATGCTAGTTCTAGCAGTTTATCATTGACGCATGCATATATTAATCAAATAATCTTTATTTTGAAAATTTTATTTAAACTTCATAAAATCTATTGTATAAATGTGAGAACCAGTTTAGCTTGAAATTGATGATAATCCCACTTAGGGTACTTATCCAAACGCATGTAACATCAGGACACTAACATACTCAAATACAAATAGCATCATCAAAATCCAATGAGATACCATGTGACATCCATTAGGATGGCTCTAATCAAAATGACTGCAATAACTTTTGGCAAGGATATGATGAAATTAGAATACTCATTCACTTTGGTGGGAATGCAAAATGATACAGCAGCCACTTTGGAAACAGATTTGGAAGTTCCTCAAAAGGTAAAACACACAGTTACCAAATGACCCTGAATTCCACCCCAGGGATACGTCCAAGAGAAAAGAATACATATGTCTACACAGAAACAGGGATATAAATGTTATAGCACCATTATTCATAATAGCCAAAAGCATGAAAAAATTCAATGTCTATCATTTGATAAACGGATAGGCAAAATGTGATATTAGTAGTATTATTCACTAAATCCTGACTTACGCAACAGGGGTGAAACTTGAAAACATACAAAAATACTGCATGACTCCATTTATCTGGTAAATCCACAGTGGTGGGAGGTATATTTGTGGTTGTCAGGGATGGGGTGAGGGAGGTACGAGGAAGTACTGCTCAAGAGGGTACGATTTCTTTTAGGAATGAGAAAAAATTGTTAAATTAGATAGAAATGTTAGTTCCATGACTTTGTGAATGTACTAAAAACCAATAAATTGGATATTTTTAAAGCGTGAATTTATGGTATATGAATTATATCTCAATTAAAAAGCAAGGAAGTAAACATCATCAATCATTTAATACCGTAAAAATACCTATAATTTTCCAAAAACTTCATATGTGGGGGCCAGTAAAAGTCATTACATAAAATATCTTAAGGTTTTCATCCTTTCTAATATTTCTTAAAGAACATTCGCATCAGGGGAGGTTCCAAAATTTCTTCTCTCAACCCTCGGGTACCGTAAGCACTCTTAGAGACAGCTAAGCTAGAAAATTCAGCTTTCGTCTGGCAAAATTGGTATGTTATGTGGGCTGCTCCAAATCGACCTTTCTAGACTCATCTCTTAACACTGTCCTACCATGTGACAGCCACACCAGAAGTATCAACACTTTAATGGCATGTCTTTCTGCCCCTTTATGCAGGCTTTCACAAGCTATTCTATTGGCTGCCATTCATGCCTGAATCCACAACCCCCAGAGGGAACTTCACAGCCTCCATGAAGGTTTCAAGAGCCTCTAGCAAAAGTGAGCTGCTCCTTCACAGTTTGCCATTGACCTTTTAAAATTTTTTTGGCCACCTCCAAGGCATATGGAAGTTTCTGAGCCAGGGATCAAACCTGTGCCACAGAAGCAACCCAAGCCACTCCAATGACAATGCCAGATCTTTAACCTACCCTGCTATGCCACAAGGGAACTTCAACTCTTTTAAAATATATACTATATTTTCTACAGAGCTTCATATCTTTCCTAACAGCATTGAATTTCTCGGAAGCAAGCACATCCAAGTTTCATTGGGATTAATTGTTTTTAAAAAAGACTGAATCAGCCTGTTTTTATATTTATTTATTTCACTAAGTACCAAAAAACCCATTTCAATCAAGTCTATAAAGGAATGTCTGTAAAATTGTCAATGTATAGATAAGCTAGCATATACAAATAAAGCGGATTCAATCATATCTATTGTGGAAAGAGGGATAATATCATTTGTTTGTATTTGTAAATGAGTGTGCAGATAGAAAGCAGTGACAAATAATTAAAACCAAAATACCTAAAAGAAAGAATATTAAGGGGAAATTTTAGTACCTACAAAGGGAAGTAAAATGTTTTAATAGTCAAGTCATTCGGTACTCTTACAGTAAAAAGAAAAATGCAAAACCTTTGCCAAGTTTATAGAACACATACCAATTATATCAACAATTTGAAATCAAATGATTACGAATTATTTTAATATAAAGAAAAATAAGTTAACATGTTTACATTTAAACTGTAGGTATATAATAAATTACATTCTAGAGATTACAAATATCACTTTAAGAAAATTAACTTCAATAATTTCAAGAAGAAAAAATTCTAATTTTACTGATAACTCATTAATATAAAGCCCTTGGAGTTCCCGTCGTAGCACAGTGGTTAACGAATCCGACTAGGAACCATGAGGTTGCGGGTTCGGTCCCTGCCCTTGCTCAGTGGGTTAACGATCCGGCGTTGCCGTGAGCTCTGGTGTAGGTTGCAGACGCGGCTCGGATCCCACGTTGCTGTGGCTCTGGTGTAGGCCGGTGGCTACAGCTCCGATTCAACCCCTAGCCTGGGAACCTCCATATGCCGCGGGAGTGGCCCAAGAAATAGCAACAACAACAACAAAAAAGACAAAAGACAAAAAAAAATAAAATAAAATAAAGCCCTTTTTTCCCTTCAAATAGTTTGCTGAAGAATATGGAAGTATGTGTACTGGCCTAAGTTATACTCCTTGAAATCTTATGTTTTACTGCATAAATATATTTGTGATAAATAAAAATATTACTTTTAAAAAGAATTTGCTTTATATTAGTCAGCTTGGTCTATAAAGTGCACATATTTTATTTCCTAATATTCACAGTCACTGTCATGGGTATGTAATTGAGAACAAATGGAATAAAATAAACAAAATTAATTTAGTCAATTGTGTTATATACATGTACTAATATTTAAAAAATCTAAATAGTTATTCCATACTAGTGAAGACAGTAAAATAATGTTGTGTGTTTTGAAAGAGGTAAAAAAGCTCCTAAAATTATTTTTAGAACCCATTTTATTTTTCATACAGCTAGAGTATATTTCCTTATGACACCAAATACTTTGAAGTATATTATTTACATATATGTTCAAAACAAATGTCAATTTATTTTCTAAAAATACGTAAAATTTTATTTCAGTAACTCATTAAGTAATAAGCTGAATTTTCAAGATGATACTCATAACAGCATGTACTGATTTGAATATAAATATATTAAGTATACTTTGAAATTACTAACAATTATGGTTGGCAACAATAATCTAATAATTACCTTAATTTGCTCTTCAGTTGTTAAAAATCCATGTTTTTTTCCTCCGATTTACCGAACACTTAAACATTTCTGTAAAAAAAATTAATTAGATGATTAAAAAACATAGACTTAATTTTATGGTTTTATAGTTGTAGGACTATTTGAGTAGACTCATGTATTTATTATTGCCTGTCAAGAGTATTTTCCACTCTCAACATTTGGAGCATAGCAACAGAAATGAATAAAAATGGAATTCAATTTACGTGAGACCTATCTTACTACTCCAGCTAATATACTATAAATGTTCACTGAGAAAAGTTAATGAATTTGATAGGCATGAAATTTAAATATTTTCCTAATTAGCACACACATTTTTAAAATAAATTCAGAGATTTCTAGGAAATTTTCTGGTTTATGTCAACAGACCTTTCTAGTTAAGATTTTGGGATATGTTTAAACTTTCATTACTAGAACTGTTGTAGTAAAAAAAAAAGTGGGGCAAAACTTTAGCATGTCTCACTACTTTATCATACATAAACACAAAAAATGACCATGCTCTGAGTTTTTATGAATAAATATACAGACTGTGATTACAAGTTAAAAAATTTAGATTCTAAAAATATTAGAAAGGATTAAATGATAATACGGGAGTTTACTCAAATGGATTGACAAGTGTTGTTTTACCTTAATTTTCTGTAAATTGCCATAATATTTCATATTTCTGTTGTTACTGAACTAATATCAATACATCAAACATTTTACCAATAAAGGAATAATGTAAAATGTATAAATAAAAATAAGTTGTTTTTTGTTTTGTCTTTTTGTCTTTTTAGGGCTGCACCTATGGCATATGGAGGTTCCCAGGCTAGGGGTCTAATCGGAGCTGTTGCTGCCAGCCTACACCAGAGCCACAGCAATGCGGGATCCAAGCCGTGTCTGTGACCTACACCATAGCTCACAGCAATACCGGATCGTTAACCCACTGAGCAAGGCCAGGGATCAAACCCGCAACCTCATGGTTCCTAGTCGGATTCATTAACCACTGTGCCATGACGGGAACTCCTAAAAATAAGTTTTAAAGAGGAGTTGATGTCCTTCAAAGTATTTTCTTTGGGGTTTCAGTGTTTTCTAAGTGTTCTGCAACCAGTCATATCAATTTTTGAACTTTCCAGTAAGCCCATTTAATGCTTTATACAAGCATCACCTGCATTAATTATTATGCTACTTAGTATTTATTATGCTACTGGTATATTATGCTATTAGCAGAAGGTTAAGTAATTGGCTATGTGCCAAAACTATGACAAAATCTAATATCTATTCTAGAATCTTGTCTCTCAAATGGAAAAGGAGTTAGATATAGGCAGAGAGTAATTTGCATAAAACTAAAGTTGAGTTCTAAAATCACTATTGATTACCATCAGATATGTATGAAAACAAATTATTGGAAAAGCATTCACTAGTAGAGCATTACATTTTGAGGATTTTGAAATATTAAAGCAATGGAACACACTGTATTTTTTCTAGTGAGTGTCTCTACTGGGCCAATTAATGAGGTTTTGTACCACAAGAGCAATCTAAGTGCATATCTGAATAGCATATTTGACCATTTAAACAGGCAACTGAAAGCAAGATTTTAATCAAATTCTTGAATTTCTCTGCACAACTATTCTTTCAACAAATCAAATACGTTCCTTTAAAAATTGTTGGCTAAAATACCAATAAGGTATTTTCTCTATTTTTTGAAGAAAAAGCAGGCCACATCTTATAAAAATGCTACATAGCTGAACAATCATGAGTGATGACAGCACAGGTTGTCCTCCAAATACTCTCTCACCCTTCGTATATTTTCCTCCCATTTAGGAAATACATCCAACAATCCAAACATGACTTATTCCACAGTGCTTTTCCAGTTGGCATCAGAACGGCTCCACCAGACCCAGAACCAGGCAGGTATCCTCCTGCTCCTTTACCTCTTTGCGCATTCTTCTAGTTTGTTGAACCCTACACTGTAATGTGGACTGATTGAAACCATGGACTGTGACTACTTCTTCAATTTCTAGTACCCCTTCCTAAAGAACAAATCATCTAATGGGGTCTGAAAAATGCTGACTAGGTGAAACAAAATATTAATTGTTTTTTAGGTAACAAAAAAAATGAAAATTATTTATCGGAAATTGTCTGTATTGACCTCACATGACCAAGAACAAAAGCACACCATCACACATCTTTGATTTTGTTTGCATGACTATCTTTACAGGTCATTTTTCTATGTATCCAGAAGACCAGAGATTTTTCTAATTGGCAGTTTGGCTCTTCACCGTGTCAGTGCATAGTATACAATCAGTGTACAGTCACTTAACAGCACATCAGAGAAAGAGCAAGCACACATGGGGTTCCTTAACCTCCTAAGAGGAAGGAGGCCAGGTCCCAGATAAAACACAAGACAGGAAAAGAGGAGCAGACAGGTGAAAGGAATATAAAAGCAAGCAGAAAGGGGAAAGAAAATGTGTCAATATCAATACTGCTCTATCAGGATAAAGTAATAAGGAGAATTCCTCTCCTAATTACTAAATTTGTCTAAAAGAGATTATTAAAAGGAGCTATTAGAATTATTTTTGAGCAATGTGATGACACTGAAGGAAAGCACTCATGGAGGATATAAAGATTTGGTAGGTATATATTTTCATGTTTTCACTACTGGAAATAATATAAAAAGCAATCACTAGCAATTATTGCAGTTCATTCTAGGTTTTAACAATTAGATGAAAATACTTTGGTTAGAATACTAGATTATTTTAACTAAAAATTAATCTACATTTTGGATAAAATACAAATACATATAAAAGATATCAAATGGAAAATAATAAAACAATGTTTGATTCTCCAATCTAAAAAATATATATATAAAGATAAATGTTCAAGGTAAATTTTCTAATCCTGAGATGGCAAGGTTTAAAAATAGAGCAACTTGGAGTTCCCGTCGTGGCGCAGTGGTTAACGAATCCGACTAGGAACCATGAGGTTGCGGGTTCGGTCCCTGCCCTTGCTCAGTGGGTTAACAATCCGGCGTTGCCGTGAGCTGTGGTGTAGGTTGCAGACGCGGCTCGGATCCCACGTTGCTGTGGCTCTAGTGTAGGCCGGTGGCTACCACTCCAATTAGACCCCTAGCCTGGGAATCTCCATATGCCGCAAGAGCGGCCAAAGAAATAGCAAAAAGACAAAAAAAAAAAATAGAGCAACTTTTCATTCATTTACTCAGTAATTACATATTTCCTACCTGTAAAGACACTGTTCTAAGTACTGTGCATTCAAGAATGAGCCAAACAGACAAAAATATTACTTAACAGAGTTTACACTTACAGTCTCAATGGAGAAAAAGAACAGAATGAGAAAAATAGAGAAAGAAAAAAAGAGAAAGTTTGACTTTCTTTCCTAAGACTTTTACAAAAATATTTAACAATTTTAAATACTTCATTTCTAACACTATATATTCTCATTTAACTTAAAAATATTTTAAGAGCTTGAGCACTTTTTATACTCACTTAACCTTTATAAAAGTCTTCCCGGTTTGGTACTAATGTTATCTTCTTTATTTTTCAAATAAGTATTCTGAGACACTGAGTGGGGAAGTCAGAATATGAACACAAGTAGTCCAAATTCAGAATCTGCACACCTCAAACAGCATTATACTGGTTATTACCATCCATAAATGTTAAGGATGTTTATAATGGAAGAAAGAAAATAAGCTTCCTTAAATGAATTTTTCAGGAAATCATCATCTCAAAATTTTTAAACACCAATGAGTATTAGAAAGCACCTTCACATTCTGACATTTAAGTGAGATCCCACAAAATCCCAGTAAAATTACTCTGGAATTAAGATGAAAAGACATTTTATTGTCTTTGTCTGTGTGACATTAATTCCAAAAGTATTTCACATCTCCTACTCAAACTGTCCAGGAAAGGTTCATGAAGCAATACAGAAGTGATACATACAAACATATTTTTAAAAGTTCATTTGGGAGCGGGGATCAAGCTGACAGAGAAATAAGACGTGGTGCTCACCTCTCTCTCTCTCTCTCTCTCTCTCTCTCTCTCTCTCTCTCTCTCTCTCTCTCTCTCTCTCTCTCACACACACACACACACACACACACACACACACACACACACAAACTATCTACATGTAGAACACTCCACACAGAACATCTACTGAATGCTGACAGAAGATCTTAAATCTCCAAAAAGGGCCATAAACCCTCCTTGTAACTGTGTTGAACAAAAGGGGGGAAAAAGAGAGAGAGAGAAAAGGAATTAGGACAGGACTAGCAATCCTGAAAGGGAGATGTAAAAGAGGAAAGGAATCCATAATCTGGGAAGCCACCTGACAGGGAGATCAGCCAAGACAGAGGGACCTCAAAGCCTCAGAGAAAAGAGCAGCAGTCAGACTAAGAAGGGTGACACAGAGAATCACACAAACCATTGGTACCACTTCTCAGGACACCACAGCCTGAGACTCTTGGATGGGGGCTGGATGATGAGACTCAGGTTCTAGAGGTCAGCTCCAAGAAAGGACAAGGGTTGGCTGTGTGGACATAACCTGAGGGAGCTGTGCACCAAAGGCTGGGGAGTGGATCACCACAGCTGAGGGAACCTGGAGGCCGTATGGGCCCTCAGGAGAAACAAGACACAATTGTTGGGGAGGGCAAGAGGAAGAGGGAGGGACCACCATAGGAATATCTTTCTCTGTGCAAGCATGGATTCTCAGATGGGGGCTATGGGTAGTGAGGAAATAACCCAACCAAAAAAAGAAGGGAACAAAGGAGAAACCTAGAATCAACTGGAAAACAAGGTTTAAAATGGCAATAAATACATATTTATCAATAATTGCCTTAAATGTCAATGGACTGAATGCTCCATTCAAAAGACATAGAATGGAAGACTGGATAAAAAAAGGAAGAGCCTACAATATGCTGCCTATAAGAGACTCACCTTAAAGCAAAGGACACATAGAAAAATATATTTCATGTGAATGGAAAACACAAGCAGGAGTTGCAATTCTCATATCAGACAAAATAGACTTTAAAACAAAGGCCCTAAAGAAAAACAAAGAAGGAAACTATTTAATGATAAAAAGATCCATTCAAGAGGAGGATATTACACTCATTAATATACATGCCCTTAACATAGGAGCACCCAAATACATACAGCAAATACTAACAGACATAAAAGGATAAATTGATGGCAATACAGTAATAGTGACAGCTTTAACACCCCACTCACATCAAAGGACAGATCCTCTAGACAGAAAGTCAATAATTAAACAGAGACCCTAAATGACACAATAAGAAAATTAGAATTAATTGACATTTTCAGGATATAACATCCAAAAAAATCAGAATGTACATTCTTTTCAAGTTCACATGGAACATTCTCAAGGACAGACCACACACTGGGGCACAAAACGAACCTCAACAAATTTAAGAGTATAGAAATTATTTCAAGCATCCTCTCTGACCAGAACAGCATAAAAACTGGAACTCAACCATCAGAAAAGACATGAGAAAAAACTGACTACATGGAGACTAAATATCATGCTACTAAAAAACCAATGGGTCAATGAGGAAATTGACAGGGAAATTAAAAAAAATACCTGGAGACAAATGATAATGAAAACAAAACTATTCAAATCTATGGGATGCTACAAAAGCAATACTTAGAGGGAACTTCACAGCAATACAGGCCTTCTGCAAAAAAGAAGAAAAATCTCAAATCAACAACTTAACCTACCACCCGAAACAATTAGAAAAATATGAAAAAAAAAACAAACTTAAAGTGAGCAGAAGTTAAGAAATCATGAAGATCAGAGAGGAAATCAGTAAGATAGAGATATAGAAAAAAAATCAATAAAACCAAGACCTGGTACTTTGAAAGGGTAAACAAAATTGACAAACCTCTGGCCAGATTAACCAAGAAGAGGAGAGAAAGAACCCAAATAAACAACATAAGAAATGAAAAAGGAGAAATCTCAATGGATACTGCAGAAATACAAAACAAACCAAAAAAGAAGATAATACTATGAACAATTATATGCCAACGAATTTGACAAACTAGAGAATGGACAACTTTCTAAAGACATATAGCCTGCCAAAACTGAATCAAGAAGAAACAGATCAACAGTACAGACTGATCACAAGAAATGAAACTATGTCATAAAAACATTTCCTACAAAGTCCAGAACCAGACGCTATCACAGGCAAATTCTACCAAACATACAAAGAAGAGCTTATACCCATGCTTCTTAAACTTTCCCAAAATACTGAAGAAGGAACATTCCCAAAGACATTCTATCAAGCCACCACACCCTAATACCAAGACCAGATAAAGATACTACCAAAAAAGAAAATCACAGGTCAATATTTTTGATGAAAATGGACACAAAAATTCTCAACAAAACTTCAGCCAAACAAATCCAACAACATAAAAAAGATCACATACCACGACCAAGATGGATTCATCCTAAGTACACAAGGACAGTCCAACATAGGCAAATCAATCAAAGTCATACACTACATTAGCAAAAGAAAATCCAAAAACACTATCATCTCAATAGATGCAGAAAAAACATTTGACAAAATGCAACAACCATTCATGAAAAAGCTCTTATCAAAGTGGGTATAGAGGGAACATACTTTAACATAATAAAAGCCATTTACAACAAACCCACAGCAAATATAATACTCAATGGAGAAAAGCTGAAAGCCTTCCCATGAAAATATGGAACAAGACAAGAATGCCCACTCTCACCACTTTTATTCAACATAGTATTGGAAGTCCTAGCCACAGCAATCAGACAAACAAAAGAAATAAAAGGTATTCAAAATGGAAGACAAGAGGTAAAATTGTCACTCTATGCAGAGGACGTGAAACTATATATAGAAAATCTTAAGGACTCCACACAAAAGCTGCTCGAACTGATCAATGAATTCAGCAATGTAGCAGGATACAAAATCAACATTCAGAAATCAATTGCATTTCTGTATACTAACAATAAATGTTAGAAAAGGAATATAAAAATACAATACCTTTTTAAATCACACACACAAAAAATTAAATACCTAGGAATAAACTCGACCAAGGAGGTGAAAAATTTACATGCTGAGAACTATAAAACATTAATCAAAGAAATTAGAGAGGAATCAAATGAACAGAAAAATGTCCATGCTCCTGGGTTGGAAAAATTAATGTCATTAAAACGGCCATACTGCCCAAAGCAATCTACAGATTCAGTGCAATCCCTATCAAATTATCCATGACATTTTTTCACAGAACTAGAAAGAACAATCTAAAACTTCATATAGAATCACAAAATACCCAGAATTGCCAAAGCAATCCTGGGGGGGGGGGAACCAAGCAGGAGGCATAACTCTCCCAGACTTCATACAATATTACTAAGCTATAGTATTCAGGACAGTGTTGTACTGATAGAACAACAGACAAACAGACCAATGGAACAGAATAGAGAACCCAGAAATAAACTCAGACACTTATGGTCAATTGATCTCCAACAAAGGAGAGAAGAATATAAAATGAGAAAATGATAGTCTCTTCAGTAAGAGATGCTGGGAAAACTGAACAGCTGCATGTATATCAATGAAAGTAGAACACCCCCTCACCATGCACAAAAATAAACTCAAAATGGCTTAAAGACTTAAACATAGGGAAAGACGCCATCAAACTCCTAGAAGAGAACATGGGCAAAACATTCTGACTTCAAAATTGCAAGGCAATAGATATAAAAACTAAACTAAGCCAGTGGGACCTAATCAAACTGACAAGCTATTGCACAGCAAAAGAAGCTGTGTAAAGAAAAAGACAAACCACAGAATGGGATAAAATTGTTTCAAAGGATGCAACCAACAAGGGCTTAATCTCCAAAATATACAAAAACTCATATAACTCAACAGCAAAAAAAAAAAAAAAACAACCCAACTGAAAAATGGGCAGAAGACCTGAACTGACATTTCTCCAAAGAAGACATACAGATGGCCAACAGGCACATGAAAAAATGCTTAATACACTAATTATTAGAGAAATGCAAATCAACACTACAATGAGGTACCACCTCACACTGATCAGAATGGCCATCATTAGTGAGACTACAAATAACAAGTGCTGGAGAGGGTATGGAGAAAAAAGAACACTCCTACACTGTTGGTGGGAAAGTAAATTAGTTCAACCATATGGAAAACAGTACGGAGGTATCTCAGAAAACTAAATATAGAACAACCATATGATCAGCAATCCCACTTCTGGGCCTGTATCCAGACAAAACCTATATCATTCAAAAAATACATGCACCTGTATATCCATTGCAGCACTATTCACAATAGCCAAGACATGGAAAAAACCAAAATGCCCATCGACAGATGAAAGGATTAAGAAGATACGGTCAGTACATACACACAATGGAATACTACTCAGCCATAAAAAAGAACAAAATAATGCCATTTGTAGTAACATGGAAGGAACTAGAGATTCTCATACTAAGTTAAGTAATGTCAGGAAGAAAAAGACAAATACCATATGATATTACTTATATGGTTAATATAATATACAGCACAAATGAACCTATCTACAGAAAAGAAACAAACTCATGGACATGGACAACAAACTTGTTGTTGCCAAGGTTGGAGGTGGACTGAGAGTTTGGGGTTAGTAGTTGCAAACTATTGCACTTGGAGTGGATAAGCAAGGAGATCCTGCTGAATAGCATAGGGAGCTATATCTAATCACTTGTGATGGAACATGATGGAGGGTAATGTGAGAGAAAGAATGTATATATATGTATAATTTGGTCACCATGTTGTACAGTAGGAAAAATTGTATTGGGGAAATAATTAAAAAAAAAGAAAAAAAGAAAAAAAAATTAAAAAAGAAAACAACAACAAAAAAATTTTTAAAGATAATTTGGGTGTCATTTAATAGATAGTCTATAGCCTACAATGACAGTGATATTTTTAAAAGATCAACGAGAGTTGCTATTTTTAAAAAATAAAATCAAGCAAAGAAATTGTTATACAGCAACTATTTTGTCTATGAGAGTTAGTCCTTAATCATTTTTAATTAAGTAAATAAATATTGGGTGTTACAATTTATTATCTGTAAAAGGAAGTATATGGCCATCATATCTACCTTTTCAAATTATGAGGAAGTTAAGAAAATGAAACAAAGATGTATAAATAGATACATTAATAGCATTTCTGACATTCCAGTACCTTATCTTCTACTAACCCTTCAAGTGCTGCCTCTTTATTCATGATATCCAAGTCACTTCTCCAAGCACCCCCTTTCATTATCTCAATTTACTAGTCTATGAGTTACCTTCAAATATTTTTTACTTTACTTCCTTATTGATAACCATCATGTGATTCTCTCTGTAGAGTGTTCAGATTTGTTTGTGATCTCTATTTATAATAACATAATCATCACAATCATGTGCAGAAAGCAGAGAGGAATTATTCCTATGTTACAGATAAGAAAGCTGCAACTCATAAAGATTATCATGGTTATCAAGCAAATAGTGCCAAGATAAGAATCCAAAGCATTTGACACTTAGTTTTGCCACCTGCTACTACATGATGTCATTACTGGCCCACACCTGCCACATTGCAACAGCACCTTGGTATTCTTACAGACCATTCTATCGCCTCTTACTCTTCTACCTTGCAAATAATTGCCCAAATAATCTGAGATCTCATTTTCCTCCTGATGGATTTCTGCTAACTAATTAAAAAAACAAACAAACAAACAAAAAACCCACTCTATTGCTTTCCAGAGGCTCTATACTGCTTTCCATAGAGGGTATATTGGCTTCTTAGATTACTGTGGATAGAGTAGCTTGTTGACATAAACCCACACTACAAGAATGTCCACTCACTACACTTCTCTACATGTACGCCCTGAACACCATGTTAATATTGTGTCAAATTCTTATCTTCACAAGAAATTCACTTCAACAATTTGAGCACAAGGGCATGTCCAAACTCCTGGTGCATTTTGAAAAACAGGGGTACATAGTTCCAAATGCACCATATTTTCCACATGTGATAATTTAGAGGCCCCAAGAATATATGCCATTGTATAAAGGAAACTTACGGCTTACCTTAGAGCAGACTTCTAAATCAATTATAAAACTGGACAAAACTGCCAAAAACAACTGTTTCAGGACTATTAAAATTGACTAGTCATACAATGAATTAAGTGCTTATGGAAGAAAAACTACTCTACTTTTGGTAACAACAGTGAGGATACTGCAGCACTTTTCCCTAAGAATTTTACTCTCTCTTTCCCAAATTAAAAGTACTGTAATTATACAAAGTGAGTTTCCTAATCAAAACAGAATGAAATTCAAAATGAACAAAATAGAAGTTTTAAAAATCTCTAAACATTTTGAAATTAAAAATAAATTTCTAAATATCCATGCATCAAAAAGAAAATGCAAGAGAAATTTTAAATATTTTAATTGAAAGAAAACTGGAGCACAACACGACAAAATACAGCTAAAATGTGCTTAAAAGCAAATTTATACCTTCAAATACCTATGCCAGAAAAGAAGTTCACAATGAGGTACCACCTCACACTGGTCAGAATGGCCATCATTAATAAGTTTATAGATAAGAGATGCTTGAGAGGGTGTGGCAAAAAGGGAGCCCTCCAATACCACTGGTGGAAATGTAAATTGGTACAGCCACCATGGAAAACAGTACAGAAGTTCCTCACAAACCAAAATGTAGAACTACTATACAATCCAGCAATCCCACTGCTGGGCATATATCCCAACAAAACCTTCATTCAAAAAGATACATGCACCCCTATGTTCATTGCAGCACTATTCATAACAGCCAAGACATGGAAAAAAACCTGGATGATCACTGACAGATGAATGGATTAAGAAGAAGTGGTAAATATATACAATAGAATACTACTTGGCCATAAAAAAGAACAAAATAATGCCACTTGCAGCAACATGAATACAAGTAGAGATTGTCATACTAAGTGAAGTAAATCTGAAAGATAAGGACAAATACTGTATGATATCTCTTATATTTGTAATCTAAAATATGGCACAAATAAACCTACTTATAAAACAGAAAGAGACTCACAGACAACGAGAATAGACTTGTGGTTGCCAAGGGGGAGAGGGAGTAGAGTGGGATCTACTGGCAGTTTGGGGTTAGCAGATACAAACTACTACATTTAGAATGGATAAGCAATGAGGTCCTACTGTACGGTACAGGGAACTATATCCAATTTCCTGGGGTAGACCATGATGGAAAACAATATCAGAAAAAGGATATATAATATATATCATGTATATTTTTATATATAAAACTGATTCACTTCATTGCACAGCAGAACCTGGCACAACACTGTAAACCAATTATACTCTAATAAAATTTTTAAAAATAATAATAATAAAAGAAAATATGTTTATAAATCAATAAGTAAAGCTTCTATCTTGAAAGAAAGTAAGTAAAAAAATGCTAACTAAATGCAAAGTTAACAAAAACAAGGGAACAATAAAGGAAAGGATATATAACGTTGACCCAAAGACCAATGTTAAAGTAAAAAGACTCCTACCAATTATTTGCTTTTTTATGAAAAATCCTTTGCCTTTCCTAGCCTTTAGTATCTTAATTTTTCTTTTTCTTTTCTTTTTAGGGCTGTATCTATGGAATAGGGAAGTTTCCAGGCTAGGGGTCAAATCTGAGCTGCGGCTGCTGGATCCTAGCCACGTTTGCAACTCACACTGCAGCTTGCGACAACACCAGATCCTTAACCCATTGTGTGAGGCCAAGGATAGAATCTGTATCCTCATGGATACTAGTCAAATTCTAAACCCAATAAGCCACAATAGGAACTCCCAGTAATTTCATTTTTAATGTAACTTAGAATAAATTACTCAAAAGCTTCCTCCCCATGAAAAAAAAAATACAATTGATATATTTTGGAATAGCCAACATATCTACAAAGGTTATAAATAATACACAGTTTCATGGACAACTCATAGTTTATTAGAGGAAAAGGACTGCAGGTAATACAAAATAGAGAATATTCTTAAAGCTCAATCAATGTATCACCTAGTATTTTTATTTATAAAATGCTGAACTTCTTACATTTTGTTTAGATGAGTACCAAAATAAGTTATGATTAATGCAAGGCAAGAGGAAAAATTATTATGGTGACAGTTAGTTTGGTTGTCTGCACACAGAGGATAGGATTGGATAGGACAGGATAAGACAGACAAATAAAAGGGAAAGGAAGAACCATTAATTCGTGTCTACTGTATACCCAGCCTCTGTGGTAAATATCAAGGATTAGGATAGTGTACACAGAGAACAGTTTTTATTTGTTAAAGTCAAACCCAAAGAATAAGCCTTTAACTTAGTTCATAATTCAATTACACGAAGATTGTTTCTGCTCCCACAGAAATGGTAACATTCTGATTAATCAGAGGTTCATGGCATATATAACACCCAAACTCCCATCTTGGTTAACACACTGTACAGTATGGCAATTCCTTCAGGAATCTGTTTCCGCTGTACTCTTTCGGCCTTGATAACAACACTGAAAGGCAAGAATATTTTTCTCTCCCAAGTATCCAGAACTACCCAGAGTTTTCAAGCATCTCTTTCTTTCGGCTAGCCTAGAACTGAGTCACAGATGCTTTAGCTTGGTCCCATGTAAGAAACTATGCCATTATTGCCTTAAGGCATAATAAGGGAGAAAAATGTGACATACTGTGAATAATCCATCATTAGAAGGAGTTCAAGCTATCTGTCCTTTACAGGAAAATGAGAAGCTTCCTATGATAGGAGACAAGGTGGTAAAATATACAACAGATGTGACTATTGATGTTTAGAACCAGTTCTTAGAAAAAGACTCAGCTCATAATGGAAACTCTGTGTGGGCAAGATGGATGAATGGCTGGGGGCAGACAGGTTTCCAACTTTCCTTTTAACACCTCTGCATTACAAGTACTCAGCAACCCACTGCTCTAACCCTAAGAGGTGGTGGGCTTCCAGGAAGACGATTTCCTAAGCAATGTAGGTTCTTTTCTTTCTCTGTGTAAAAAACAGCTTTCAAGTTATCAACAGAAAAAGTCATCATACAACTTAATCTGTGTTTTTAACCCTCAAAAATGACTATGATTTAACTACAATAACACATAAAATACTTGCATCCTAATCGTGGTTTCCAAGTTCTATAATAATAGGAGGTACTTAGCTTCTTTCGTTTATAATAAAATGTCTACTCTATAATTTTAAACAATTATTTTTCTGGTAGAACACAATGAAATCCACTTTACTACTTATATAATGAAATATTAATTGTTTAAAAATGTACACATTTATATGTTCTATGACAGAACAGTTCAAAATAATTTGAACAGTTTGCTTTATAAGTGATGAAAACACAAATGATTGAGTACTTCAGAAGTTTTTTTAAGAAATGTGGTCTCAGAATTCCTTTTAAAATATAAAACTATGACTCATAAATTATACAGAATTCATTTTCAAAATATACCTCAACCAAGTGATACTGCTTGCAACTACTTCTTTGAATGTATTTTTTAAAGCTCATAATGTTTCCTATTTTAAGGTGGTTTACAAAAGAAAAAAATTACATTTACCTTGTTCTTTTATGTGTATTGTTGAAAAATTGCATATGAATTAAATCACTTTGAATGTTATTAGAGATATTTGCTATTTAATGATCTCTAAATAATTTTTGAAATATGGTATATAATCATTTTGTAATGCAGTGCATAATTATCAACTCTCAACATATATTATCTAAACTCTCTACAACCAATCGATCTACCTTCCTTTGGCACCTGTCAAACCGAGACTAGAAACTAACCTGAAACACGGATGTTAGAACAGTATCAACCAAATGAACTTAGGGCGGAAACTGGCCAATACATATGAGAATTAACTCAGGATTATGGATGTAGGAAATCTTGTCATGTTTTATTTCAAGTTCAAAATTTAAAGCAGAAACTTTAAAATGCATTGAAGCAGAAAAGCTAAAATATGAAAAGATATTTTTCTTTTAAATGTTATCCTATCCTTAATTATCAGGTTTTCAGTTCACAAAAATGAATTTTCCTTTCCTGGCTAATTTAGACAAGCAAAATAGTTAAATATCAAATGACTACATATAAGGATAATAGCCTAAGAACAAGTAATTGTGCCAACTCATGCTACCAAGTACTTTAAACTGACTCACAATTGAATTTTTTTTTTAAAGAGTTATTGAACTTTTACATACTTATGCAGTTTCTGAATGTCAGTTCCAAAAAAAATGAGTTTTATCTCCTGTGACTGTGAGGCCAAATTGTCAGCTGATATCAATCCCGAGAAAAATCCAATATACCAGAATCCTCAGAGTCTTACTAAAGAGGAGGACCTGGCATCTAATGAAGTGTTCTCAAAGGTTTAAAAAGAGTTCGGATGGCCAAGTCAGACACTGAATCTAAGATGAGCTTTTTCCAAAAATCCTCCTTCCACTGGTCATTAAAAAAAATCAATAAATGTGTTCTAACTAAAGTTTAAAAAGCTTCTGAGAACTGACCTTTGCCAAAGTCTTCTGGGGACACTCCAACTGTGCAGGGGGCAGGGTGTGGGATCAAAAAGCAGAAAGAAAGAAAGAAAGAAATGCTTCAGCAAAAGTGGAAAAAAAAAAAAAAAAGGAATCTGGCTGCAGGACTAAAAAGGATTAGCTTACATATCAAATATCAGATTTCCATTGCACTGCTGCTCTGCTTTCTGTCCCTTTCTTATTCTTACAGTGCCTGCAGTTCATTGCAGGCAGCTTTATTTCTCACTCTGTATAAGATTTCAAGCAGAAAACCTTCAGTACTGAGATCTTGAAAATGGTGTGCTTTCCATGCCACAGTAATAAGTCTCTTATCTGAGGCTCCACCATCTGGAAATCAGATCAATCTAACATACAGCCCTTAATCAAAAAACATGTTTACAAAAGAAAAAAGCCGCAGTGCACTAAAACTCGACGAACCTGACTCACAGCGAGGCCCTCAGTGAACACTTAGTTATTCTTTATTTTCTGTAGAATTCTGTTAAGCACAAATCTGGAGAGGCAGCACAGGGACATACTGACAGCCTAACAACCATCGCACAGGCCTAGAGCTTGGAGAAACAGTGAAATCTCCCTAAAAAGAATTTCGGAAGTTGTTTTTTTTTTTGTTTTGGGTTTTGTTTTTGTTTTGTCTTTTTTTGCCCTTTCTCAGGCCGCTCCCGCGGCATATGGAGGTTCCCAGGCTAGGGGTCTAATCAGAGCTTCAGCTGCCCGCCTACACCAGAGCCACAGCAACTCGGGATCCAAGCCGCGTCTGCGATCTACACCACAGCTCACGGCAAGCCGAATCCTTAACCCACTGAGCAAGGGCAGGGATCGAACCCGCAACCTCTTGGTTCCTAGTCGGATTCGTTAACCACTGCGCCACGACGGGAACTCCCGGAAGTTGTTTTATTCAAATTATCAAACATGTGGAGCTTTGCCACTTTGAGTGGAAGTTTGCTTCAATTTTTTCAGAAAATTTTCCCTACGCCAAGAATACCCTGTCCAAACAAGATTCTATACAACTGGATTTTTATTCATGTGCAATTCAAATTGATCATCAATCAATAAGGTCAAACTATGCTGGTATTACAGACAATTAAAAGTTAACACTCTTGATAGAGTTTAAAGGATACGTGTGTGTGTGTGTGTGTGTGTGTTTTACCCACCCCTTTTGAGGACATTACTTTTAAGTATATCTATTTTATTTCTATATATTATATGTATCAAAAGAAGAGCATATAAACCCACATTTTAAGTTACTTAAATATCACATACCTGTGAGGGGAAAAATCCATATCACTCCTTCTAAACAACATCCACTAGAATTTGTTTTAATTGTTTTTTTTTGGGGGCAAATGGGGGAAGCGTGCTTATTCATAGACCTTTACAAGTAATAAATGCTCTTTGCAATCAATACGAATCTTTAAAAAGTAAGGTCTATCAAACTGAAGCAGTATTTTTAAGAATAACAAGTCATAGAATGTAACACATGGGAAATCACTGAATTAAAATATTGAGCTTTTAAAATTTACTTGTAGAGTACCCACTGTGGCATAGTGGGTTAAGGATCTGGCATTGTCTCTGCAGCACCTCAGGTCACTCCCGAGGTGCAGGTTCAATCCCTAACCCGTCCCAGTGGTTAAGGATCTGGCATTGCTGCAGCTATGGCATAGTTTGCAGCTGAGGCTCAGATTCAGTCTCTGGCCTGGGAACTTACATATGCCATGGGTGCAGCCAAAAACAAAAAATTAAAAATCAGAAAAATAAAAGGCACTTGGTACTGAATTTAGTTTTCATTTTTACTGAATGCAACCAATTTACTCTGAAGTACACCGCCAGGGGATAGGAAGGAAGTGCTGCTAATTTTTTTCAACTTTTATTTTTAACAAATAAAGTTAAATTTTCAAAGTTATGTTGGATAATATATAGAAATATAAACTTATTTACAACTATAAATGAAACATGTTTTGTATGTCATTTACTCCTTCAAATAGCATTTAAAACTAAATAGCCATGCTTTATAGAAAGCACAGTCAGTCATACACCTATCTCCTCTTACATGATTATCATATATGTATTATAACTGTAAACCTAGCAAGTTATGGCTATTACAGTTAAAAATCAAGATCAAGGATGAACAAGGCATCTCTGGAAGAATAAGAGGAAAAGGTTTGAAAAATTTGGCTGAAATAATTTTTTCACCACCCTCAATTTTTTTCTTTTAATCCTTACCAAAATTCCTACTAAGAGGCAACAGCTTTTAAATTCTGTATCTCAATTTATAATTTTAACCTTCATTCTATTAAACTAGATGAAAATTTTAAATACATTTAAAAAGAACACATATTTATGTATTTAGATCTCAAGGAAAAAAATCTGTTCTGAGTCATTTTCATTCAATAATCAAACCAATAAACAGAGCCATTAAAAACCTGAAGCTAGGTTAGCTAACAGAGCTACAAAACTGAATTAAACATTATTCCTGCTCCCAGGACACTGAGAGCCACTTGTGCAGATTCTTACCAATGCACAACATCTTGGTTTGGAGCTGTTTAATTACTAGCATTAGGAATAAGAATAATAAGAGTAACATTATCAAAACAACAGCAAAAATAGCTTAAGAGGTCAACTAACTTAATCAAAGTGCAATTTACATTACAACCTGGACTAAGTGTGTTAATAGAACCATAGACTACAAAGGAAAATTTACTGAAAATATTACCTAAATAACAAATAAAAATAAAATCTTTCCCTACTTCACTGCAGTCAAAGAAAGTCAAATGCAACTTGATCCAATTAAGCAATTTAGGATATCCAACTGCTTAAAAGCCTGAGCTACACTAAGTGATGAAGGCAAAATGGATTTAGTCCAAATCTGCTTTATTTGCTTAGATGCTATTTATTATGGCTATATTTTATTATATAGTAGTTACAAAAAAAAAAAAAAAAACCACTACAGGGCAACATCCTGTTTTCTTTTTTCCACTGGGAAAAAACGATGGAGAAACACTATGAAAACTCAGCAGAGACAGCAGCAGGCCAGGCTCTTTTCCACTGGTGCCTTTACAACATGCCCAGAGACCCTGATGTGTGTGTGGCTAGTGGTGAAGCTAGGCAAACTACTGCCCCGTAAATGTTCCATAAAACTGTGCTTTACAGAAATATGGAACCTTCTCAGAATCTCTAGTGACTCTACTACACATTGGAAGGAGAAGAGGTAAATTAAGCAGCTATGAAGTACCATTATTTCTTTTTTAAAAGATAAAATGCCTTAATTTCTGCCCCCCTTAAAACTACTACCCTACTTCTAGGGGAAAAAGCTCGCATTTCATCAGACTGTAAATTGTAAACCTTGGTTCAAGTAAGTTATTTGATAAATAGTCTAATTTGTTGAGACATTGAATGAACTTCATGACAGAATTAAGAGCTTCTTAAGCCCAACCCAACAAATATCATCTTTTGTCCTTTCATCATTATTCAATCAATCTATATTCATTTTGTATGGAAAGTGTTGCAGGCATTCTATAGAACTCTTACTACACAAAGCAGAAATACTCCCTTTTCACCTAGCACTTAAGGAGAAAGAAAAGAGAAGGAACTTAGTTTTTTGGTTAATATTTGTAGCTTCTAAGGATACTAACTGGTGTCTTACAGTTCTATGCACTTTAGACAAGAAGATATAGGGGTGGGACGTTTGAGGAGTTCCAGTCATTGCTCCCGATTTTGAAGCAGAAAACTTTAGATTTGCTACCATGAAGTATCCCCTCAAAACTTCTGCTGATCCCCAAACTTAGTTTCTGACATGCAAGAGGACCACAACAAACCACTTCTGGACCAATGGAAAAAGGAGAGCAAGACAGCACTGAAGATGCCCTCCCCTGTCTCCAGGACGGGAAGGATTCCTTCCTTTTGAGACAGTTTGGCTCAAATGATCTTGAACATCAAGTGGCCTGTTTGCTGAGAGTCTCCTCTACACCTCTACCATTTCCCAAATTATTGATCTCTTCAGCAGTCTCTGCAAAGCTAAAGAAAATGAGATCTTACATTTCAGAAAAATAAGTTAAACTGAGTGATAGATTCAAGTTTTTAGGGTTCTTTTTTGGCATTGTGATCTCTAAAGTCAAGTAGTCAAGGAAACTCTCCAGTAAAAGTTTCCTTTTTACCCCCTTCCCTGTTTAGAGGAACCAACTTCAGTTAGGAGGACAGCTAGGTAATGGCATCTGCCTGATAGTCATAATATCGACTTTTTTTATGGCTTCTTTATAATGATATCAGATTAACCAATACCCATCAAAACCCATCTCATTTTCCACTTCCTTTACAGACAGGCACTTTCAATTTCCTACTACTGACTCTTCCCTCTAGAAATTTAACCTAAGGCTAAAAGTAAGGCTTATCATGATTGCTAGAACAGTTTTAAGAACACTGAGTGCAGAATGATTGTTTATTCCATCTAATACAACATCTTGCAAACACAGCTGTCTAAAATGTAAATGATGACATTAAGGTAAGGTTATTACTGAAGAGACTTCTGTAAGTCACATCACAGTAAAACTATTACTATTATTGCTGAATTTCAATGATTTCTCAAATACTCTGTCCCCATCTAACTCCAACTTTTTTGTGCATATGGTGACCCACATTTAGAATGTCCTTCTTTGACATTATGTCAATGGCTTCTTAATTGGTTCATTCAGTCATCCTAAAATATTTAATCAAAATCTACTGTGCTCTAGTCGCTACACTATTATGTGTGGTTAGAAACAAAAACGAAAACAAAACAAACAAAAAAACAGGAGTCATGTTTACTAAGAAGCTTATTATCCTGAGGAAGAAATATGCATATAAATATTTTTTAAAACATGAGATATATACTTTGTTAAAAAAAAAACCCTAAATGTTGTGGAGATGCACAATAGGGTTTTATACAAGAAAAATATAATATAACCTTGCCTTATATACTCTATTCTGCATTTCATGTATCATCCACAACATGTTAAACCTATAGAGAGGGTATATCATTTATTGAGTGGTCTGATCACTCCTCCATTATTTATCACAGATTACACATAATTTCACATATGTGAAATATCTAGGTAATAATAGTTTAAAAAAAACATAAAATGTATGCTCTGGAACCAGGCTGCTTAATTAAAAATTCAACTCTGACACTAACTGCATGAACCTAAATTACTCAAAGTGTTTGTGCTTCAACTTGCTCATCTATAAAAATGAGACTATGAGCTATGGAAAGTGTTATTGGGAAAATTTAGAAAAGTAAACCATAGAACTGTTTTTAGCACAAGCAGCCACAATTTTTTAGCTATCAAGGCCATAAATGTTACACTTGATGTTGTACATGCGTAAGATTTTTTAAAACTTACAAGTTAAATATTATCATTGTTTAGCAGATGATGAATCTGAAGCATAGAGAATGTAAAACATTCTCAACATGAGAGAGTTATTCAAAGGCAGAATCATAAGGCAATATATATCCATAATATTCAAAAAGGATAGAAATAAATGACATGCTTGTATTATGTTGGGCATCATCATTTATGTGCTCACAATTCCAACCATTTCAAGATAAGCCAGTATATCACTACAGGAAAAATACTTACTAAACAAAGGGCAAGATTTTTCCAAACATCAAAAAACGCTAAATAGCTAAATATAACTCGCTTTTAATGTGAGGTTTTTTTGTTTTGTTTTGTTTTTTAATTGAGACCCTTGTCTCAGGAATCCTGAAAAAATAAAATACAGATATCACTGCACTCTTTATTAATAAACAAAAAAGAACATTAAGTAATCATTTCCAATGATATTGTATTATGCCTATCAAAAAGCACTTTTTTTTTTTTTTTTGCTTGTCAGGACTGCACTGGTAGCATATGGAATTTCCCAGGCTAGGGGTCAAATCGGAGCTACAGCTGCCAGACTACACCACAGCAACATGGGATCCGAGATGCATCTGTGATCTACACCACAGCTCAGGGCAATGCCGGATCCTCAACCCACAGAGAGAAGCCAGGGATCAAACCCACATCCTCATGGACACTAGCTGGATTCATTTCTGCTACACCACAGTGGGAACTCCTATAAAGCATTAATTTATATCTGTAAAACATTTAGAGTAAGACTATATCATATAAAATTTGGTTATAAAAATGCATGACATTTTAGATGAAATCATGTGCTTTCTTTTGTTTCTTATGAAGTTTATATTAATCATTTAATTAGTTAAATTTATACTAATAACTTTCTTCTATCACCTTAATGAGAAAGAATAATTACAATGACTTTCAACAGTACAATAATTTCAACAATACAATAATTGTTTCAACTACTGAAATAGAAAATCTCCCCCACAAGAGTAGGAAGCTAAGAGATTTGTAAGAGTGCCATTAGGCTTACATGACAACTATCATAATAATTGCCTTTAATATTAATGTTAGGACAAATGCTACTTATGACCACAGACTTCTTAAATAGAGAAGTTGCTATTCTAATATCATAGGCATTCAATATAAATTTCTAAAAGAAATATTTTAAATTCCTCAAGGTGTAGAGTTGTATCAATAATACAGACTTAAAGTCAGAGGAAAAAGTAGTTAAGAACTGGTCATGAGAAACTAATGTCAATATATTATGCTCTGAATTAAAATATAGTAGGATGAGATGTCATTGCTAAACAGCTAAACAAAGCTTAGAAAAACAGACCTTCACAATAGTCATTGGGATAATATTAACAGAAGAATCTAGGAAGTAATCGCTTTTTCTTAGATATCTATCTCTATCCACCTGTCTAGCTATCTATATATAATAAAAATAACACTTTCAAATATACCCTTGTAGTATAAAAGAAAATACATCCTTCCTCAAAGAACTTCTCTATTTCAGCTCACACACAGTTAATTTCATAACTCCCTTACTGTTTTGGTGTATTTGTCTTCAATTTTATGACTGAATTTTTATGTTCCACAATGCATATCTTTTTCTAAAAACACTAAGCTCTGTAGTATTTTTAATAACATTTATTATGTTTTTATGCTAATTTTAATTTGCAGAAGTCTATCACAATTTTCTATATCTCCACTCTCCTGCCAATTCATACTGTTTATTGTTTCCAGAGTATTTGTCCTAAAATACAAAAAGAATTCATAATGAAAATAGCTAACTTTATTATATGCTAGGCCCTGTTCTAAGCACTTCTGTATACAGAAACTTGTCTTCCCAACATCACAAAGGTAGCTACCATTACTGCCTGTTTTAAAATATGACAATAGAGGTCTCAAAATTAGTTAGACACTGGTAGGGCTCAGACTAGAAATCCAACCCGTTTAACCCCAAAGGCCATGCCTTTAACCACTTCATTTTGCTCTACTTTCACTGACTGGTTTGATGCTATTTACATTTCAAGGCTCAAATCAAAAAGCAGATATTTCCAAAAAAAGTATTTTTACAATCAGGCAATGAGTCAAAATGAAGCTTCTCTCTCTCCTCATCCCATATAGCTATTCTCTGATCCTTATGCTTATCAATATTTGTGACATATTTTTATATAATATTAAAATATTCATGATGTGCTAGGCACTATTTCTATATGTGAGTTACCTCACAAAGATATAGGTAGTATGATTATCCCCACTTTATAAATGTAAAAAATGCAGGCCAAAGGCATTTAAAAAGTCACAGGAAGTCACAGGGCTATGAAAAACTCAATCTAAGAAGCTGTGCCCTCCACATCATGCACAGCACACAATATTCTACTGCCCACTGGAAAGAACATAACAGGATGAGGAACACAGGTCTCATATTTGGGTCTCTTTAAGCCATTAGATTCATGGTCTCTGGTGGGCTACAGTACCCCCTAGCTGCACATGAGTACTAACATATAAAGAGTGTCTACCTCACAGTACTGTTTGGAGAAAATGAAATAACACAGGCACATGCTCACTAAAAGAGCCTGATACACAAATTTTAGATGCTTTTCTTATTATAATTGCTATTTACAGGACATTAGCATCTACTACTGGAAGAGCTATTTGAAAATTCACTTATTCAAAAATGTTGCATATCAGAATTCAGTGTATAATGAAAAGATGCTCATTAAATGTCTAAAGGGTTTTAGCCTGCACCATCTTGTACTGTAAGAGAGAAAACTCCACTGAAGTATATTGTATTCAGCAGCTATCTGTATGCACCCAAAACCTAAATCCATAGATCCATTTTAGGGAAAGAGTTTTCTTAAAAAAACATATATATTATGGAAAGATAATTTTATTTGTAACATATACTCATATTGAACAACTCTATCTTATAGGAAATGTTTACAATTTGGGCAAAATATAATTTCTTAATTTCCTTTATTCTGTTTCTGGTAGTTATAGAAACTATTTGGTCAATACACTTTGTTATATACATTAAGCTGCCATCTCTCTTCTTCAGGCTGAATAATATCAATTTCTTTAGAAATGTTACATACATCATCTTTTCTAATGATTTTGGTGATTTTTAGGATTCCTACATCTAATAAATTATCCCTTTTACATCGGATTGAATATTATAAACAGTATTTAAATCTATCTTAGAAATATTTATAATCCTTAAAATCACAAGTGTCTAGGTCCCAAGCAATATCAGCTGGAAAACCAATACTACAGATAAAGATTAATACATATGATAAGCAATACTATGTATAATAATAAAAGTGAGAGCCTGATAGCAATAATACATACTCTAAACTGAAGATGTACAGTGATTTAAAATTCATTCATTCAAAAATACTTCATTAAGTCAATAAATGTATTGAGCATTTCCTATGTGCTAAACAATTTTTCTAGATAGTGAGAACTATATAATAAAGAAAACCAATATTCCTAACTTTGTAGAACTTAGGTTATAAAATATAAGTAAGGTATATGGTATGTTTCACAGTGTGCAGTGATAACAAAAATGCATAAGAATTACACATGTTTAGAGAGTATGATGAAAGAATCCTTCAGAAAAACTCATTTTAGGTGTGTGGAAAGAGAGAAGTTTAGTTTGGGACGTACTAAGTTGAAGGTATATAATAAAATTCCTAGCAGTGATGTTTGAAAAAGTTGCTGTATATGTGGGCATCAAGTAGGTACAAATGTTTGGGCTACAGATAAAATTCACGAATAACCAGCATTTAGATAATATTCAATGCTAAATTACAAGAGATAGATGACCAAGGAAGTGAATGGAAAGAGAAGACTTAAGAAGCAAAGACTGAGCTCTGAGAATCAGGGAGGATGAAAAGAAACCACTGAAGAAAGCTGAGGGATATGCAGAAAAACACTAGGAAAATGGGATGACCTGGAAGACAGTTGAAAAAAGTTTTTCAAGTAAGAGAGATGATCTGTATCAAGGCTGCTGAAACATCAAGATGAGAACTTAGAATTTATCTCTCAATTTAACAGCACGAAAACTGAGAAGAATAGTGTTGGTAGAAAGATCAGGATTAAATAAAGTACAATGGGAATGGATTTTTAAAAAGATGAAGCACTTTTCACCATTATAACTATAACATTCTATGAGAAAACTGAAGCTAAGAAAACTGTCTTAATTAGAACTAAGGTCTGTACCTTAACCACTGAACCATACTTGTTTTTAAACCTTGAGGTTTCCTTCACACATCATTTGTAAGTAACTGCTTAGGATTTATTTTAAGGCAATTGTTGTTATAAAAATGTTCCACCTTGTACATATTTAACATTACCTCTTTGGATTCTTAATTCAGTTTTGCTTTTCCCCAAACAGGACACAGTATTTATTGGGTTTAGAGAACTTTCATCTATGTCTGAAATTTATTATATTTGTACAAATTCAATAAGAGGCTTCCTGATTATTCATGCCAAACTGATACAAAATGTGGGTCTTGATGCCTAAATGAAACTATCCTCAATATGAAAAATGAAAAACAGACTTAATAACTAATAAGACTTATATTACAATGTGACCTAAATGAAGTAGGAAACCCAGGTAGATATATATAAATATTAAAATATTTTTAAATATCTATAAAAATAAAATACATCAAAAATTTTTAAAATTCATGACCTTGTAAGTGAAAATTTTCCTTCATTTTCCTCTTTCCTGTATTTGTTCCTTAATAGACATGTATTAATATGATAATGGAAAAATACCAATTTGCTCTAATATTATCATTCAGTTTAACTCAAAAAATATTACAGTACTTTAAAATTCTAATTATACTGAAAATCATCCCCTTAAAAAAGCTTTTCTATTCCACACTATTTTAATTAACATCATATATGAAGAGAAATATACATTAACTTTTAATAAGCAATTAATTTCATATATTCACACTGTAAAATCAGAAAACATAATTATTTGATAAAAAGGCAGCTATAGGTCAATACTTTCTCCAGAGCAACATGATAAAATGAACTTTAAAATTCCCTAGTGTCATTGGATAATGAATTGAATATGTGATGACACGGTTTAAAATGAATGTCACTTAACCGACTAACTCGATCATTTTTACACATATAACCCAACCAACATTTATTGAAAAATTATACAAAGCACTATATAACTGCAACAACAAGTTGCCAAATACAAATGAGTAGGCTGAAATACAGTTTAAAGTGTTCAAGGAAGAAGAATTGCCCAATGTCTTGACCAGTTGAGTCAAACAGAAAAATATAGACCTTTTCAGGGCAGGACTTTGCAGTCATGGTATTTTAATTGTTTATTGTTTTACACTTACTTTTTTCCTTTCTATGATTAATGATTAAATGCATTTGCAAGCCATTTTGTTCATGAAGAGAAACTGCAAGGAAAATGTTAATGTTTGCTTTTAATTTAAAATGAAACCAAGCAAAGAAAATTAAGAAGCAAAAACTGAAGAAACCACTTAATGCAATGAACTTGTTAAATTTCACATGGGATGAATTGTTTGCATCACTAGAGTATTACAAAATGCTTGCAAAAATGAAATAAAAACTATGATTAGTACTACGGAAATGAAAAAAGCTACTGAATATGGTTTTTAGTTACATAACTGAATTTTTTCCTCTTTAAAAAAAATAATCTTGGATTCTTCCTCTTTATGCATGGACTCATTTTTACTGCATTAACAGAAATAATGTACTATTTCATTAATGAGGTGCCAGAACACAGTGCATTTGATGTAGTCTCAACTCTTTTGCAGAAAACATTCCTACTTAATATATTCCTTAATGCTTAAATGCTCTCTTTTCCAGCATCACTGTTTTGGAATGCAGACATTTATAGCCTGATCTAGATACCAATGAGAATGTAAGTAGTGGCAAATATTATATTTTTATTTTTATTTTATTTTTTTTTATTTTTTGTCTTTTTGCCTTTTCTTGGGCCACTCCCACAGTACATGGAGGTTCCCAGGCTAGGGGTCCAATCGGAGCTGCAGCCGCTGGCTTACGCCAGAGCCACAGCAACTCGGGATCCAAGCCTCGTCTGCGACCCACACCACAGCTCACAACAACGCCAGATCCTCAACCCACTGAGCAAGGCCAGGGACCGAACCCGCAACCTCATGGTTCCCAGTCAGATTCGCCAACCACTGCGCCACGACAGGAACTCCAAATGTTATATTTTTAGAAAAAAACAAAGAAATTTATAACAAAAGGGACAAAATTGTGGTCAAATGTGTATAATCTCCTCCATCCACCAGTCAGAAATATCGTATTCTACATATATGAATCTGGCATCAAAGCTTTCCTATATTAAATAGCATATACATTTAAACAGCAAAAATAGCTGCACATGTATCTTTGTGCTCAGAAATGATTGTATATCTTAACAATTATATTGAATGATTATTAAATTATTATTATCTCTAATTTAGGTTTTTAAAAAGAACCGTTAATACCACATTAACTAAGATACTCAGGATTATACTTCAAAACTTGAATATCAATATGAACCTTACCTCTGAAGCCAAAAGACTATCCTTGAAACATAAATTTATTCTTCATTTATTTAACACAGCATTTATTGGAATTCTGCCATTTCTCTTCTTCTCAGCTAGATACATAATTCCCATAGGCAGGTCAGCACAACTGTGCTGCAGGGTGAAACGGGCAACATCTAAAATCTACACTTGTGCATACATATTTAAGGAGAATGGGCCACCGTCTGCTCTGACCACCAGGGCATATTCTGTCTACAGACACGTGGTCACAAAGGGCTCAGCCGCATGCTCTACACAAATTAAAACACCCAATTTAATTTTCAAATGACCACTTTTAGAAAAACATTACCGTTACCCTTCTATTTTACCCATGGAGCTTTCCATAGTTTGATATGTACCTTCTTCACCCAAGTTAGAAAATGCATTTAAACCAAGCGCACTAGTTGTACTTACAATTTAGGAACCATCTCAATTTCTGTGTAGTGAATAATACCTTATTATTATGTAAGGATTGAAAAACTGTCCAAAATGATGGACTGTGGATATTAAGAGTAAAATATATGTGTTTGAGGGAAAGCCTTTTTAGATGAGGCTTAAAAATTAACACATGAATATTAACAAAAAATCAGTTATAATAATGATGTGATGTGGGATGTTTGTAGCTGGTGAAAATGTTTTATCTTAATGACTTTTCTATTTCTCAACAGTAAACAGGTTAAATTTCATCTTGCCCAATTTCCAGATGAGGACATCAAACCTTAGTTAAGAGCCTCATCTAGTATATTACTCTTCAGACAGTTAAAGAACTGGCAACAGAAAAGAGATCCCTATGCTCCTATTTTCCTAAAATAAATCTAGTCTTTGTATTTTAACTTTTAAAGAACTCCAGAAAGAGCCAAGGATAAATTATTCTGATCCACTGACCTTAAATATTCCAATCAATTCAGACTGTGTCAGAGGAAAGGTTGAAACCAGAGACTGACCTGCTCCAGCAAATAGAAACTGAAAAGAGAATAGAGGCCATAAAACTATATCACTGTTCAAACTAAGGCAGAACAGAGACTCAAGGTGAAACTTAGGAGCTTTTTTAAGAGCCTCAACAAGGTCGTGCTGATAAATTGAAATGAATACCACTTGGAACTACAAATAAATCATGCTAATTTCTTCAGAACTCACTGCCCTGGCCTCTCTGAACCCAGAGGCAATGGGCAGATCATTCACATACTTGATTAATAATTTCAAAAATGTTCTATATCTTACAATAGCTTATGGAGTCAAAGTTTAAAGCATGAATTTTATTTGGGTCACTAAAGCACACACACAAAATCTTATCAGGTCCAGGTAATAGAAGACTTGATATGAAGTATGTATATGTCATCATGTTTCATTTCTCAAATAAACAATCTCAGCCAGTATAATTTCTTCTCAAAATGACCCTTCCTTCATTTCTGTAACTATTTGTATTGTCTTTAACATAATTTTTCTTAATTTTGTTTCTGAAAGTCCATTTTATATTGTAGTAGTATACTTACAACTTCCAGGTATTTGGAATAAACTCCTTTAGAGGAGCAGCACACTTCAGTAATTAATGGCATGAGCGATACATATAGATGGCCAAGGATCCCATCTCTGATGCTCCAAATTCTAGCTGTGAGACCTAAGACAAGCCACTTGACTTGTCTATACCTCAGTGTATTTCCCTATGAAAAGGTTATAATATATATCACTACTTATATCACAGAGTTGTTAGGAGGATTTAGAGATTTAACGTAAGTCAACCACTGAGACCACAGGGCACACTGGGAGCAACCAATAAAGATTTGCTATCACAGTTATTACTTATACAGCATATGTTTTAGAGAAAAAGGAAGAGAGACACAAATTCAAAATATGGCTGGGGGAAGTGGCAACCTAGAATATGAAAATGGGACTATTAAACTCATTTATGGTATCAGAAAGGAAAGTAAGAAACCATACTGCTAAACTTCATTACTTTAAAAAAATTAATTCCAATTGGAAAAGCAAAGAGAAAAATGCAAAGCATACATTTATATTCATTATCTACATATTAAAAACTGCAAAGTATTTTCCCTTTTCATATCTATTAGGATGGTGGCTGGAGGCTGAAGTATTTCAAAATTAACTACACTCAGAAAGTCTTTCATTCGCTATCACCAAAAAATAAGAATGCTTTCGATTTAACCACTATTCTATCTTTACACCTGATTTAATAATCACTACTTAATATCACCCACTATTCAATTTATCGTGTTTTAGTTCTGATTTATTCAAAAATTATCTAATAATAATTGTCCACATTCAATATTTAAGTACAGTTTTTAATGATCTTTTAATCTGGAGAAACCCCCTCCCAGAGCAGTACATTTTTAACTTGCACCTTTATGTTAATCTTAACTAGCTTATTAGTGCACCATAGCCAGCAACTATTATTTTGTATTATATATTTTGTTCAGACTCATTAATCATAAATCCTTTCAAAATTGTTCCATGTTTTTCACTTATTTCAATACTTCTGCCAAAAGAACAACTTTGCAAAACAGTATCAGACACAGTTTCTTGTTTTTACCCATAACTTAAATTTTGCAACTCTCACTAATTGTATCCATTAATGTCACATATCAAATTCCTCCTTTGCCTATTATCCATTAACTAATTTAATACCAAAACCTAAATAGAAACATTAAAAAATGTGTGGAGAAATAAACTGCTTCCCTTTTAATACTCTCAAAGTTGTAAGTAGATTATTTATACATTTTACAAAATGCCTAAGTAAAATAGACCTTTATATGAAAATGGTTTGAAAGATAAAGCTACCTATTAAGGTACCTCCTTAGGATACAACTGAGAACATACTAACTGTCCTTTCACTTGATTTTTTAAATCCCCAAGAATATAAATATCACAACAACTATATGGGCTTTTTAACCACATTTTCTATGGAAACAACTCATAATGTAAACGCATTAAACATAGAAACTCTGTAAAAGAGCACAGTGTAGTATTTTATATATGTTTGTGTATGTACACACATTATATATACACGTATACATATGCACACAAATATATACATGTATAAATAATGCAGATTATGCATATATATATATATATACCCACACACAAATATATACACAGACCACAGATTTATTTACCAATTCAAAACAGCTTACAAACAAGTGACAGCTTAGATCACCAGGATCACTTTGCCCAAAACATCAGCAAACTCCTCCTTCTTGAAAGTCCTCCCTAAGCTGCAGGACCCAGCCAGACCTAAATGATTTCTGAACCAGGATCAAGGAGATGGACAGACTCCAGTCCTTCCCAATCATGCTGAACGACACGTAGGGGAACTAACAGGCATTGAATAATTTCAGTTCCTAACTATGATTCAAAGCATTAGGTACCTGAACATACTAAAGTAGTAATTGTGAATAACAGAAAGAACACCATTATCACTGCTTTTAATTTCATATAGGATAGCTATTGGGAAGGTATAGATTTGCCTAGACAGAAAGATACTCCGCGTGAGAATATCTGGGCGGAGGCATACCTTTTCATAAAAATTATACTCTCTACTTCATAATTACTCTTCAATATAGAATTCAAAATCCAAAAAGAAAAATGAAGACTGTATTAACTGAAAACAATTATTTTTTTTCTATTTTGGCCACCTGCAACATACGGAGTTCATGGGCCAGGGATAAGATCTGAACCACAGCTGCAACTGAAGCAATGTTGGATCCTTAACCCAGTATACTAGGACGAGGATCAAACCCACATCCCAGCATTCCAGAGATGCCACTGATCCCACTGCACCACAGCGGGAACTCTATAATTTTATTTTTTTTTAATTGGGAGTTCTCTTGTGGCACAGCAGGTTAAGGGTCTGGCTTTGTCACAGCAGCAGCTTGGGTCACTGTTGAGGCCTGGGTTTAGTCCCTGGCCTGGGAATTTCCACATGCTCTAGGCACAGCCAAAAACAATAATATTATACATATGGGTTCATGCTCAATGGATGTTAGATCTTAAATAATTGTCTCTAATTATTATCAGTATTGTGTTTGAACTTGTTTCCCTGCTTCCAATCTGAGCCCCTCTGAAACGTTCTCCACAACACCTGGCCAATTGCTAGGGTAAGTATGAAATACGCATTCATGAAACTAATGAACCTAAAAACACAACTAAGTACATCCTAACTGACTGACAGCCTCAGAGAGTGTCCTGGTTCTGAGAGTTTACACAATAAATATTTGCAGAACAAATGAAAGAAGTAATACATGTTTTAAGTTTTCAGTGACTAACTCAAACACAAGTAGAAGTGAGGTATAGTGTGAAAAGGCCATCTATGAAACATTAATTCATTTATTTACTGATTCATTTAACAAACCATGACTGAGAGATAGTCCGTTTTTAGGAGTCATGGATAAACAATATAGAGAACAAAGCCCTATGGACTCCATAGTTTAATGGAAAATAATGACATCTAACAAGTTGACTTCTTACTTCACATAAAGGCACTGGTATTTGTTAAACATTATTTCATCCATCCTCACTACAACCTATAAGACAAGTACTAATATGCCATTTAACAGATGGTACAACAGGTTAAATCTTACAGCCTTGTGTACATTGCAGCCAGAAGTCTGGATTTGATCAAAGTTTATAAAGGGACACTCTGTCTTATAGTGTGGTGGGCCTATATCTTATGAGAGAATATAGAGAATTGTGGTGTAGCATTTTAGAAAGAGATTTATTGCTAAAATAACCATCTAAAATAATAGGTGGTTGTTGTTGTGTTGTTTTTCCATAATCACTCACAGAAAAGCAATAACCAAATGTTTAATTACCTTTAAAGTAAAAACATATCATAAATGGTTCCCCATGGAATGAAAATATTTAAAAATTGTGATTGTTTTCTGCTATTCAGAGAACAAGGAAAGGAAGTCATGTCTCTAAATGCCAAAATAAAAGGGCTATTTATTTATTAAGTTTCACTACTTTATAAGATTCAAAACATTATTTTTAAAAATTGCACTTCCATTTTATATGTGAAACTAGTAACTTATGGTAAAAACTTTTTTTACTTAGCATTCAATCATAATCGGTTCTTACAGAAATAAGATAACTATTTTAAGGCTGTTAAATGAAGTGTATATATCTTAAATTACGAACCTCCCAACCCATTCACCTTCACTTCAAACTTCTCTTGTGAAATTATGTAAAGAGTTTGGTTAAAATAATAGTTCTGGATTGAAGTCCAGAACTTTCTCCTGGCATTTGTATTATTACTTTGCCATGACTGTGGACTTCCACATTCCTTTAGACAGATTTAGCGAACTACTGCAGAAGACAAAGGAATAATTTATTTAAAGAATTAACCACTGAATATTAAAAGGCAGATTTATCAGATTGTCAGGTCTTCTAGTTTATGAAACAGTATCTAATATAATGGCACAGTCATGATTTACTAAGGTTTTTAAATGCATTATTATATCTACCATATTTTACGCCTGTGACTAGTCCTTTTCTCACACTAAAGCTTTCTGTATTATAGAAATTTATTTTCACCCATTAAATAACCTTAATTCTGTCTTGTAAAAGCTTAATGTGAGAACTGTGCATCCACGTTCCAAAGAATATAAGTTTTGTTAACATTTTAAGAATATACATTTGCTCTGGCAGTACTACTGCCAGGATACTCGTTTGAATATGCCATGTTTTTTCCTAAAGATCTGCTTTGCAATAATAAAGAATATTTATTACAAGATCTCATTGAAGTACTCTGGGAAGAGTAATTCCAAAAAAACTGAAAGAGCAAGCTGTGGCTTTTTTATTAATAAAAACACTAACAAATGTCTCGATGCATATTCAAAAACTACCCTCCAAGTAATTTCAAATGACATGATATAGATATATGCAAAATAATCAATTACATAGAAAAATAATCTTTTTATAATCATTTTGATGAAAACATTTGTATGTGCGTTTAGGAATAAAAAGTGTCTGTCTGGGTTTGGGAGTTTGATTTGATTTAGTTTCTTCTCTTTGGAAATCATATTTTATATATTTTCAATAATATTTGCTTTCATTACAAGCTTAGAAAAGTGCTAAAATTATCTAATAGTATTTTCTGGCATATTTAAATGATGAACAAATATTAATGAGTCGGTTTTTCTGTCTTTATAAATGATAGACAAGATATGATCCACTATGGACAAAATAATTCACTAACAAAGTCTTTGTGAGAAATAAGAAAAATTCTGAATATAGCCTATTTAGATATATACAGAAAGGATAAAGATATAAATTTTCTAATAATATTTTAACAAGTATTTCCAGCACACTTTTTTGCATTACACAAATAAATGCAAACCCTCCATATATAAGATGTACAAAATGTGGGTTAATGGAGAAATATACCACAGACCAAACTGGCGAAGCCAGCTCTTGAATCTTGTTTTGACGAGTACAAAACTTCAACTTTTTTTTTTTCTCACAGAACATGCAAGGTTTTCAAGTACTTGTGATAGATCTTCATTTGAACCATATCATCACTGCCTCTGGGACTTTGCACATGAATCAAGATGTGTAACACAGGCACACGTTACCTTGGCTTTTCTGGTTTGTTTGGGTGAATTCAGACATCAAACTGTAGGAACTATGTGGTTCAAAACACTGTTCTAAGCAGTTGTGGGTTATGTAGTGAAAACCAGGTTGGTGTATTCATAACACAATGGGCTCTATTATGGGAATAATGCATTAAATGATGCCTGCTGGCCTGAAAGAGCTAATGCACCTTCCTATAGCTATAGGAAGTGACTACCAGGGTGAATGAAATTGAATATACCTTCTTCGTACTTGAGAGCAGGAAAAATATATCTATCTCTTTTTTTTTTTTCTTTTCTATCTAAAGCTGGAAATACTCACTGTGGTATAATGAAAGGTACATAAAGTGTTTAAACAATTCTCCTCATAACCAGCTGAAGGAAGTTTCACACACCAGTGGGGAAGCTTAAGGCTCCTAATACTCCCAGTGTATATAATTTAGGGTACTCTGAAACTTGCATTAACTCTCACATATATTCTGGGCATAGAGTCGTAAATTTTGGATTACTGCATTTGTAGAAATCAATACAAAGTTGCCATATCTCCAAACATTTTCTTCCTTGGGCTAAAGAGTCTCTCAGTATCTCTTTATATAATATAGTCTGACCTTCTTCACCATCATAATTTTTCATAATTAGTGTCTATAAGAATGGCCTCCATTCATAAGTTTCTTTCAATACCACATATAACTGCCTTTTTCTGGATAATAGTAATTGTCCTAGTGATAACCAGTGCAATGTCACACTGTGGTAAGGAAGAAAGTGAAACCCAAACTTCCAAAAGATGTCCATTTTAAAAAATGATTTCAGTTTCTATGGAAACCCGCTACTGTTGACAGTGTACCTATACTATTAAACATCACTAATTAGTGTGCCTCTATTTTAGCTGTTACTGTAAGTCTCTGGAGGGGCACAAAAGCAGCTGAACCTGGCATGTAGCCAGTGCTCAATCAGGTCTGAAAATGAATAAAACACCCTCAGCCTTATCCCACTGAGCAGCTCCTAACCCATGACATAGCATTTCCTCAGATGATTTCTCAAAGAAAACAAGATGCCATAAACCTCTTATTCTATAACTCATGCAAAATTTACAGCCTTAATGGACTAATTTTGGAATTTATTTCTGAAATATATTTTGCTTCCCCACAAGTGTCTTCTACAAATTTGGGTAAATTCCCTTTTGATGTCTTTCTTCAAGTCATTAATAAAATGTTGAACATTTTCTAAGAGGACAAAGAGACAGAAAAGGGCAGTATGCCACTAAAAACTTCCTCTTCGAAAACATCAATGATCATTCTCTTAGCATAGTTCATGAATCAGTTAAACATTTAACTCTTCTTGCATTTGGACCAGAGTTTTTCTTCTTGGCCATGAAATAAACATATAGAGATTTTGCCATCCTGTATCATAGGCTTTTTGTTTGACTTAGAAAATATTTTCTATGAAACAAAAATCAGTAAATTAAGTGAGAACTCAGTCAACATCACAGCCAATAAAACAATTAATTTTTAGAAATAACAAAATATCTAATTATTTAATCATAACAGTTATCAAAATTAAACAATTTAATTGCTTATTCAGAGTCACTAATTATGTAGAGTTGAAAAATTACACTGCTGAAGCAATCATTTAATCATTAGAGCTAGAAAAATATGTAAGTACTAATTCATTATTTCTGCCATGCTCTTGGGGAATTATATCCCATATTTATAATAAAACCAACATAATTATTTAAAAATGCATAACTAATAATACTCACATGACTCTTTAATATGCAACATATGAAAAAGGTCAACTTCAGAAAATTTTCTCAAAAAAAAATAAACTCGGGACAATGAAATACAGAAACAAAAAATAAGGGGATGTAACGTATAAAAGAAGAAAAAAATAAAATGTCCCATAGCTCTTTTGGCTTTTACGATGCCAGGAAATACCTAAATTTGAAAATTCTCAAGTGAACAGTAGACAGAAGCAGGACTTTTGGCTAACCTTTTAGGGGACATTTTTCAAGGATTCATATGCTGCAGAATTACAATTAGTCTCTGACAGTGACTTTTGTTAATCAAGTTTGCATTTCCTTTGAACTTTACAATCCTGTACTTGCATATATCTGTTTAACTTGTTCTTACTCAAGCAACCTATCAGAATCACTAAATTATGCAATGCCAGTATTGGCAATTCTTACATACATGCATTTCTCCCTCAAAAAAAAAAAAAAAAGGTTCGACTTTTCATTTAAGTGACTTTGAAGTAAGGTCTTAAAGAAACCTTCATTTTCACTAAGAGATGACTGTGAAATAAGGGATTACCTGCCACACTGTAGTTAATAAATCGTAGGAATTGTTTTCTTCTGTCTCTCCGATGCAGCATATAAAATACTACTGATCTCAAAAGAATACTTCTTAAAGAAGGACCACTGTCAATGCACTATTTATTTACATGTGATATTCAGCATAAATCCATCTCGCTGAATTATGGAGATGCTAAATTGTATCTATCCTAGATATGCCTACTGACAGAACAAGCACATAAAATGAGTTACAGAATCAGGAAATTAAAGATCGAAAGTAAATAATGCCAAAGATAATCTGGGCTAGCAATTCCCAAAGTGTGTTCCATTCAACCCAAATTCTGCAGATATAAATTAAGTGTGTGAGGCTCCATGGTCAAATAGTTTGAGAAATACCAGGAAAAATAATGTTAAATTTCTTTGGACTTTCCACCATGGCTGAGTGGTAATGAACTCAACTAGTATCCATGAGGACACGGGTTCGATCCCTGTTCTTGTTCAGTGGGTTAAGTATCCAGCATTGCCGTGAGCTGCGGTATAGGTGGCAGATGACGCTCAGATCTGGTGTGGCTGTGGTGTAGGTAGCTGTAGCTCCGATTTGACCCCTAGCCTGGGAACTTCCATAAGCCACAGGTGTGGCCCTAAAAAGGGAGACCAAAAAAAAAAAAAGTTTTTTTTTTTCTTCTTCTTATAGGAATTCTCAGAGCCTTTATATTATGTACTGTAAATTTGTAAGAGGGAATGATACGTTGTTTGCCAAATGCATTTGACTATGGAACTCTTTTCTGTTTCATTTTTTTTTACATGTAACATCTAGGTCTACTGTCCATTATATTCTAGAAAATTATGATCTAGTCCAAACACTACAATTTATATAGCTTAGGTTAGTGAAATGACTTGCCAAGGTTATACTGCTAGTCAGCACAAGAGCAAGGACTAAAGCCTAATGTTGCCATGCTCCTTCCAACACATCATTTTGACATAGGCTAAGGCATCTTGCCAGGCTAGTATGATGGAGAGAGGGGCAAGGTTTTGAGAATATATGCAAGGCTGTAAGAAAATAGATGATCAGGAATCAAACATGGATAAGGATGAAAATCAACGCATTAATAGTTCTGATGCTGTGAGAGGATCTGAGAAAGCTGGAAGAAGAAAAGACTGCTCAGAGGTCGTTCTGATTTCGGTCGGTGGTTTTGAAAGCTGCAATATCTGGTGATGATACAATTCAGGATGTTCACAGCAGCTGGGTAAGTTTACAGGCAATAGGCTTCAAAACTGAGCTAAACCACAACTGCTCAAAGTTAAAGGTTTGGTAAGAGTAAAATTATGAGATTGACCCTACAAATTTCCCTGAATGAGAAAATGAAATCAGTCAAGTCAGCAATAAGAGAGAAGAAGGTGGTAAAGCCCAATGACATGGCTTCAAAAGAACAGAGTTTGTCACAAAAATAAGATAACTATGAAAGAGAAATGGCAACCAAAGAAGATACTGACCCCTTTTTCCTTCTCTGAGGTACACGGTGTGTGTGAGGAATGGATGCAGAAGACATGGTCTCCTCAGGGATCATCCAGAAATACACAAAGTTGAAAGCAAATTTTATGTGTATGACATTTCTCTGGAGGAACAGTCTAAATTTTCATTATCACCACTCAATATTTATATAATTAGATAGTTTATCACTGGTTACCACACACACACAATACATGTAAAAGTACACAGTAAGTTATGAAGTAACTAGTCATTTTGAGCCAACCAGCAGGCTCAAGAGGTTTAACCCCAAGTTGTAACTTTAACCAAAACTATAAAGAAGTCACTACAACAAATAAGAAATAATACTCTGAGACTCAAAGGAGTGAAAGGGATTGTAGCCCTCCAAGCATCATAAAAACCCTTTAACGGCAACATGGGAATGCTGAAATAGGCATATTTAAATCCTAGAGGAGCACTGTAATTGCTACCATCTTTGTAGGAAATAACTTTGCAAAGGACAACGAAATGCATTATATTATTACTACTGTTTAACCCAATATTTATATAACTTTTAATATGCACTAGGAGACCAATATGAAATACAGAGAAAGCTTTATACAAAAGACATTTCTTATTATTTATGATTGCTAAAAATAGAGACATGTATAATGTCAACACAAATTAGTTATGTTGTTCAACATATAGTTAAAGTATCCTGCTGGTGCTGTACAATAAACAATGAGGTAATCAGTATATCAGTGTTTCAGCATTTCTAATGATGGGGGTACAACCGCACACACTGTAAAGCTAAATAAGAAAATCTGAGATACCAACACAGTGAAAATTATCCATAGGAAAACATGGACTGAAAGTAAATATACCAAAAGAGCAATGATGCCTACTCCTAGATTGTAGGACTACTAAGCTTTTCTTTTTATTATTTAACAGCTCGATAATTCTAAATTTTCTACAATGAATGTACATTATTTTATAATTAGAAAAAAAAATGTACTTACTTGAAAACAACAAGATCCTGGTTTTAAAATAACCGCATATAAGAAAGACCTCCTGCATTTTAAAGAGTGTTCTGGCAATATTTAGCAAAACATCTTTATCTATGCCAAAATTTCCCCTATAATTCCATTTCCACAATTATAATCCCCCCAAATGCTTGCACCAATGCACCAATAAGTATGCCCATGATGTCTGGTGCAGCAATGTTCCAAACAGGAAAAAAACTGAAAATAATGCCAAAGGCCAAGAAAAGGATATCGAATCACTAAATTACAGACTTGGCATATAAAAAAAGACCACTATAGAACTGATAAAGAAAGAAATTTATATACACTAATAAAGATTTCTAAGATAAGTTTTGAAGTAACAAAAACATCTGAGAACACTCTGAATAACGGCTATATTTCTAATTTTAAAGAATATTTTATCATATATATGCATAAACATATACTGCATATATAAATACACTCTAGGAGTTCCCATTGTGGCTCAGTGGTTAACAAACCTGACTAGTATCCATAAGGATGCAGTTCAATCCCTGGCCTTGCTCAGTGAGCTAAGGATCCGGTGTTGCCATGAGCTGTGGTGTAGGTCACAGATGTGGCAGCTACAGCTCTGATTCGACCCCTAGCCCAGGAACCTCCATATACCGCAGACAGGACCCTAAAAAGTCCAAAAAAATGGTGAAAAAAATACAGTATGTACATGTTATCCTACATATGACTGTAAATACAGAAAAAAGTCTAGAAAAATACATACCAAATAATTTACCATATTTAATTATGGGCATTAGGAGGAGTTCGGGTTTTTCATTCTTAACTTGATAGGTGCCTCTGTAGTCCTTGATTTTTTTTAATAAGGATTCAAAAATTACTCTTGTGGTTATTATGCATTATATTAAAATAAAATGTAACCAGAGGAAAACAGTAACTAATATCTTCATGCTAAAAAATATTTATTTAGATTAACAATTTTGAAAATATAAAATGTAGCTATTCCTCAACATTAAATTGATTTCAATAGATTATACATTTAACAAAATAGTTTTGCCATAAAAACAAGTGCAAAAAAACCCCACACAACTCATTGTATCTCATTATACTAAATATAAGAAGACAAACATGCATACATTTTAAAAACCTCAGTTATTTTGCCATAATTTTCTTTAGGGTGCACTTAAAGCAATCTCTTTTTAAAATATTGTTATTAAATCTCTCACTTCAAAGATATCTTGATTCCTCAAACTAATACAACTGCCACCATTGCACGTCCCAACCCACCCCTCACACACAGACACACTGAATAGGGGAGAGAAAAAGAAAACTCTAAAAGCCAGCAAACAAACCTAAAGAATGTTCTTGGGCTCCTACTATTATACTAGTGAAAAACAGCTTTGGAAAGTGTCTTTAAAGGAGAAAGCTGAGCAGAACTCTGAAGATGAGTAGACGTATTTCAGCACCTGATAGTTTGAGAGGGATGAACTGGTCTAAATTACTTTAGTTACACCGGACACAGCCACATTGTTCACACAGATCCAGTGATACATACTAAAGGCTACCTCACAAGGAAGAATCCAAATGACATGCTCTTTCACCCCAGTCATATGAAGCACTTCGTATGTGCCTAATATGGTACTGGGGACTTGAAAAAATACAGCTGTGCCAAAAGAATATGAGAATGCCCATCTCACTCCCCACCCCATCCCCCCGCCCTCCAAAAGTGACACCAAAAAAAAAAAAGAGAGAGAAAACACTAGTGGTTATAATACAGAGAAGTATGGGCGATATGGCAGAAAAGGCGAAGGTGAGAAAGGGTTGACTGAGAAGGTAGTATTTTGGCCCAGACTTGAAAATGAGGATTAATGGGCCAGTTGGGCCACCCTCTGGTAAGCAGCAAGCAGTCAGATGTGAGTAGAGCAGAATTATTCCCTAGAGCAAAATGTCCAATTTAGTTTGAATCTGACGGATGATGGCTCTGATGCATGATCTATCTAAAACACAAGCCTAATCATCACATCACAGCTGCCAAAAGAAAGTACTGCATCCTAGATGGCGCTACCTTATGAAGTGCAGAACAAGCACTGTTAGATACCGAATCCAACTCTATACTCCTCTTTACAAAGCAGCAAGGGTTGGCTGAAAAGAATTATTCTGAACAAGGATTCTAGTAACACTAGTTTGCAATCATTTTGACCAATCTGACTGCTTCTATCTCCCTGAATAGTTACTGCCAGGACATCTCCTCTAAGAATAAGCCAGCTGGCAGCAGACTGGCTGCAAAACACCTAAGCTTCACAAACCCAAGGACCAAGAGATCTAAGACTGTCCCATGGTCTCCATCTTCATGTAGAACCACTGCCAAACTACAGAACCAGCTTTGCCAATTTATATTAATATACAAAGTGCAAGACAGTTTTAGTTACATGGCTGTTTATATATCAGCTATATGCTGTTACTAGATCCAACTCAAAAGAAAAAATGTTAAGAATTTAGTATAAAAAGGCTTCATATTCTTGCTAACATTTAAAGTACACAGAAAATCTCTTACATAGTAAAAGTGATTTTCAAATGGTTGCTATCTGATGACAGTAACTCACCTTCTATGAGTTAAGGCACTATAATTTAATATTCAAAACTACAGTGAGGTAGTTCCCCTTGTGTCTCAGCGACTTATGAAACCGACTAGTATCCCAACGGATATGGGTTAGATTCCTGGCCTCTCTCCGTGGGTTAAGAATCGAGTATTGCTGTGACCTGTGGTGTGGCTTGCAGATGTGGCTCAGATCTGGCATGGCTGTGGCTGTGGCATAGGCCAGCAGCTGCAGCTCTGATTTGAGCCCTAGCTTGGGAGCTTCCGTATGCTACAGATGCAGCCCTAAAAAGCAAAAACAAAACAAACAAACAAATAAACAAAAACTGTGAGTCTAGAGCTGTGTATTCCATAGCTGGAGCAAGTAAACCAATTCCAGTGCCAGCTCATTCATTATTCTGTATACTTCCTCAGTTTCTGAAATGAAAGATGATGGCATGGGTATTTACTTAAAAATCTCTAAAATCTCTTTTGTTATAAAATAAACTAATCTAACTGCCTTGTTGAGTTTAACAAACACCTAAATAAAACACAACTGATGATACCCACAATTAACCAATCTGGAAACTGTATGTGTTTCCTTGGTACTTTTGACTACCTAACTAAACGTTCATGGAAGGTTTAGGATGTGTGAAGCTCTGTGCTAAGGGCTGTGCATATATGTTTTCATCAGGTCTCAAAACAAACCTATGAATTGGAACTATTCTCATAATTGTTTAATGACAAGTACTGAGAAGTTAAGTATCTGGAATAAAGAGTGACCTTGATCAATCATTGCTAGAGGTAGCCTGATAAAAGCATGTACTTAACTATACTGGTGAGCCTACACAGAGACAATAAAATCTTTGCAATATTTCCATGAGGACTCATTAACGTCAGAAGTGACATGTATTAGGAATCACTACACACGTGAGAAATGCAATGATCATGAGTTAAGTTTGCAGACACGTGGAAATAGGGTTACTTGATAAGCTCTAACTAATATAAGATATACTTTCATAATACTGTTATAGTCTTTTAGTTTACCTGAAATTTGTCAGATTACAATAATGCACATTCATATAAAATTTTCATTATGATTTTATCCATGGACTCTCAATAGTTATTCAATAATTTTGAATTATGAATGGAAAACAATGTATAGTGTTATCTGAAATATAAATATTGAACTACAGATGTACAAAAATGATTATATATAAAATTGTTCTTCTGGTGCTCAAAATTAGAAATGCATCACACAATGATACATTTATAACATTAGAGGCCATAGAGGATTACTCTTCTCAGTGGTCCTCAAACAATGGTTTATGAGTCTCTTGTATGAAAATCAACTATGCATATACATATCTCTATGCCGATATCTCTACACCAGTATGCCTATATCTGTGCCACCACAATACCTGTTAAAACAAATTGACCTCTCCTCATGGGGTCTCTAGCAGACACTGTAACATCAGTAAATCATGTGCACCCTAAATTTTGAGAACCACTTACAAGCATGAATTATAGGATGTTTCCCCTATTTTATATCATCATGGAAGTTCTTAAAATGCTACTCTGAAGATATATGAAAACTCAAGGTTAGAGAGACCACTGTATATAACAGGGACTTTCTTCTTCTTTTGATTACAGTAGCTAAAAGATGTAGGACTTGCCTTGTATTCATTTGTACTCATTAAGACCCTAGCAGGCATTGCTCTCATTTGTGTGTGTGTGTGTGTGTGTGTGTGTGTGTGTGTGTGTGTGTCTGAATTTATGCAAGTCAACACTCTGCCCAAACAATCAGGATACAGTAATATGAATAGACCTATGATTCTTAAAAAGCCAAAGGATCTCCAAAAGAAGCTCGGACCTCCATGGTCATATACAAGTTGGACAGTTAAATGAGAAGATACATTTGAAGCAGCATTCTGAGCAAGTGCTCAACACTCTAATGCAATCATTTCAATAACAGTTCACACTCATTTTTCACAAAAAGAGTAAAGGTATCATTTCCACCTACTCAAGTGGTTTGACAAAACAGAAACAAGAAAGAAAGTGCCTTGAGGGCTCATAAGCCTGTGCCAGAGCAGAGGGACAGAAGCAGAAGTGCAGCATCTCTTCAGTTTGCTGCATCAACCCAACTGTGTTGCTTGTCTTCACAACTCAGGTATTGAATTCTGTCTCTCAAGTAATGGGTGGGGGTGTGGAGGAAAGGAAGACAAGCTTTCCTGGTTTCATTTGTAACTGTCACTTGTCTGCAGATTGAGGATCCTGTCATTCTCTATTCTTGCCCCCCTCACACTCCCACAGGCAAGAGAGAATAAACAGGAGGCTCAGAGCAGGTAAAGAGGTTGAGGCACATGTTCCTTCGAGAAGGGACTCTAGGGTTAAGAATTCTTCAGACAAAGCAGGAGCTTAGAGAGATCAGAGAGGCACTTCCAGAGCACAAGCCAAGAAGAATTGATGTAGCCACCTGCCAGGCAAGGTTTCAGCCAGAAAACAAAGGCCAATTCACCCACACCTCCACAGGTAGAACATTAGTCTGAAACTTAGCCCACCTTAGCCAAAGAAACAAATCAGGTTTTCAAATTAGAAACTTCCCCTCTCCTCAAACACTGCATTATGAAAGTATGGGACAGCGTGGTGAATGCCTGTATTTTCCTTCCTATTCCCAGAAAAGCCCCTCTTCAAAGCTAGTGGGGGTCTGTTTTGTTTTGTATTTTTTTAAAGGATTATAAGAAGCCTAAGAAGTACAAAGGCTGTCTTTGTGGCTGAGCACACTGTCTCTACATCCAGATATCATGAAGCTTTGCATTCAAACCCCAGTTGTTAATGGAGTTCCACAGCAGAACGGGTACAATGAATACAACCACCATGAATGTTGGCAGATTATGATACAAAGGGCAGTTATCCCACAGAGAGGGCTGGCAGGTTGACAGGGGACCAACAAACGAATAAACTGAAAGGCATAATGAGTCCAACTGCCACCCTCACACCTCCCTACACACTTAAACACTGAGGCAAGCAAGCCTCCAAAATAACCTGCTAGCTTCCATGCTCTTTCCTTCCCTTTCGGGGAGAAAAACTCTAAACAGACAACCTTCTCAAAACAGCACAGTTTTATCCAGAGAAAGAAAAGAGCTGAGGCTCAGCCTCACATAACTTACATGACTGCAGGGACCCACAGGAATCCATGACGCGGGCATGTAGGAAAGTGTTTTTGATCCACATGGAATGTGGATAACCAGCACACCATCCTCAGGTCCAAATCATGTTTGACATGGTAAAGAAAAATAGCCACCCCAATCCATTCTCTCACAAAAGGGGAATTTTCAGAGATTTGAGAAGATTATTGTTTGCATTTGACTGTCAATTTGAAAGCTGCACTTGTATAGTCTTTTATTAATCCAAATACTGTTAATCAAAAATTTTTAAATATATTTTAAGGTGTACAATGTAATGTTTCAATATATGTGTACACTGTGAAAGGATTGCCACAATTAACAGTCATATTTACAGTAGTTTAAAGTAATTCAATGGTGTACAATATGCATTTTATATATTACAATACAGACTTTATTGTAACATATTGTTTATATATTACAATAAATACAGACTCCTTGTTATCTATCCAATTTTGTTCCTTTTTATTTCTTTTTTTTTTTTTACAGCCACACCTGTGGCATATGGACATTCCCAGGCAAGGGGTCGAATCAGAGCTGCAGCTGCCAGCCTATACCACAGCCACAGCAACACCTGATCTAAGCCACATCTGTGACTACGCCACAGCTCGAGGCAATGCTGGAACCTTAACCCACAGAGCGAGGCCAAGGATCAAACACACATTCTCATCACACTGTCAGGTTCTTAACCTGCTAAACTGCAGTAGGAAATCTCCAACTTCTTTTCCTCATACATATGCTATCCTGGGATTCTTCATTATCAATATACATACAATAAATTTAATTATAATTATCGATGAAAATCATCTAATCACAGTTTCAAATAACCAGATGTAAACAATAGTTAAATGAAAAACTCCTCTATAGTCATGCAATCACAATGATACCCTTGGTTGCAATACAAAAGTCAACTAAGAGTTTGAAAAAAAGAGTTTATAGGAATGAAGAAAAATGTCTTAAAAACTGAAAGAATGAGATGCAGTCTTTTATATACACAGGCACAGATCTTTCTCATCTGTGCTACCATTTTAGCTCACACACTCTCCTTTCTACCTTATGCACTGCTGCAGAAACATCTAAACTTTGGTCACTCTGATACAGAGTTGAACATTTACTCCTATTTCCCCAAATCATTAGCCAGTCTTTGCCCTGATGGCTGCAACTGTCAAACCTCTTGCTTTTTGTTGCTGAGGAAATTGCTCTCAGTGAAAAAGAAACTGACATTCTACTCTTAAAAAATGAAGCTTTTGACATTTCAGCATGTTAATAGATGGATAAACCGTATAACAGGAACATCAGTCCTGAAAGAGAATTTGACCTGAATAGCCATACTCTGCATGCATGCATTTATAATTCCACTAGCAGATGAATGAGAAAAGATGAAGTGGAACCATTTTTCAAGATGCATGCTGTGATTTCTCATTACAGGGATAATCTTAAGCAGTAATGATATTTCTTTAAAAGTTGAATAACTTTTAAGATGAAAACGGAATGAAAAGGAAGCTATGCTTTTCTAGGTATCCCACACAAAGTGAAACATATCCAGCTTCATAATCCCAGATACAAATTCTTCATAAAGAGATGAGGTTGTCAGATGTCTTTTCTTCAAAAAATAGATAATCGGTTAGTAGTTGAACATTTTATTAGTGTATGATAAAACAATTTTATTATTTTAAGCAATCTCTTCCAAGAAAAAGTAGAAATCATTCAACTTTTTGCAAAGATAAATTATACATGTGCATTTAAAAGGAAGAGTTATGACCTTAAGTCAGATGGATAATAATAGTGATTATTTATCTATTTATTTATTTAATTTTTAGGGTTGTAGGTGCAGCATATGGAAGTTCCCAGGCTAGGGGTTGAATCAGAGCTGCAGCTGCCAGCCAACACCACAGCCACGGCAATGCAGGATCCCAGCCATGTCTGCAACCTACACCACAGCTCATAGCAACACCAGATCTTTAACCCACTGAGTAAGGCCAAGGATCAAACCCACAACCTCATGGATACTAGTCAGGTTCATTTCTACTGAACCACACAACTCCTCATTCTTTTATGTTTAATGAGGAAGCAAATACTGCATCTACTATATAAATTTGAGAAATTTTATTCAATGAATTCAACCTAAGACTAGATTGTGTCCCCATTTAACCAATTAGGATGACAAATCTCTTTCTAAATCCAATTTGATGAATAGAAAAATGCTACCAAAGCTGTCCTACAAATCTAACTCGACTCAATTTGAAAAAGACTATATTTTATAGTCTGGTCTAGGAGTCTTTTTAAAATCTATCACATTCACATTCCATTCATGTTTGCTGTACCTAACCAAAAAAAAAAAAAAAGGAGATTGATATAGTAAAATGCAAGTAGAGATATCTGTAAAAGCTTCCCAAATGTTCTAAATATGACTACAAAAACCTTGCTTCTAAGGCAAATTTCCTAGACCTGTGGGAGAGGATCACAGTTTATGTAGGAAAGCACAATTGTCCCAACAACACTTACTGATAGCTCTTGGTAGTGACCACTCTGTTTGTTCCTTTGAAAGAATTGGGTATCTAAAGTTTAAAATGCTTGCTTTCACTTCATTTCATGTCAAATATACCCTTTTGAACCCATAGTTAAGACCTCTACACAACACAGTTGTGACTCTCAGAGTTACTTTCCTGATTACACCAGAGGAAGGGGAGCAACTTACAAAAAGCTCCAAGGATGGGAGTCCCATCATGGCGCAGTGGTTAAAGAATCCAGCTGGGAACCATGAGGTTGCGAGTTCAATCCCTGGGCTTGCTCAGTGAGTTAAAGATCTGGTGTTGCCGTGAGCTGTGGTGTAGGTCACAGACGCGGCTCGGATCCCGAGTTGCTGTGGCTCTGGCATAGGACAGCGGCTACAGCTCCAATTTGACCCCTGGCCTGGGAACCTCCATATGCTGTGGGAACGGCCCTAGAAAAGGCAAAAAGAAAAAAAAAAAAGTTCCAAGGATGGAACTTCTCTCCCAAATGCTCCAAAAAATCCATGTCGATCCACAAAAAAAGAAATAAATTTTAATTAACTGCAAACTATGGGAATTTTTTTTAAATTTTGGGCAAATGAAATTTACATTGAAGGATATTTTGATAATATGATTATAAAGTTGAAAGGTTATATAAGAATTAAACATATCCAGTGCAATTTTGTCTCCATGAGGATGTGGGTTTGATCCCTGGCCTTGCTCAGTGGGTTAAGGATCCAGTGTTGCTGTGAGCTGTGGTGTAGGTTGCAGACATGGCTTGGATCTTACATTGCTGTGGCCATGGTGTAGGCCGGCAGTCGCAGCTCTGATTTGACCCCTAGCCTGGAGACTTCCATATGCCACAGGTATGGCCATAAAAAGAAAAAAAAAAGAATTAAACATATCCAGACTAAATAAAACACATTTAAGTGACATTTCCAAATAAAATCATCAGTTTGCAATGCAGTACATTCCTAGGATGGTGTACTATATATTGTGTGATATTTTAACTGTTCCCTGAACAACAGAGCAAATATTAAGTAGAATCCCATTAATTCATAATTATATGGATTCAAAAGTTCCAGAGTTCAAAGAAATAAAAAGAGTTTCCACTGTGGCACAGTGGGTTTATAACCCACCTTGCCTCCCTGGAGGCACTGGTTCGATCCCAGGCTAGCACAGTGGGTTAAGGATCCAGAGTTGCCTCGGCATAGGTCACAGCTCCAGCTCAGACCCGGGAACTTCCAAATGCCACAAGGACAGCCAAAAAAGAAAAAAAGTTCCAGAGTTCAAATCATGTCCCCTGAGTCATTACAGCTCTATGTATTTATGACGTATAATATATCTAGTTTATAATGAAGACATTAGTTCTATCAGGGATATTAGTATTATTTATATCAGAGTTAAAATTTCACAATGTATGATTTTTCATTTAATTTACCAATGAATCCAAATAAAACAAAGTTTCACTTTAATGTTACCATGTGCTTATGAATTGGATTCAAACAAGACATTTTTATTGATACAAGACAGCTTTTTAAGTCAGAACAGCCATATGCACCTTGCCTCACTTCCCTAAAGCAGGGAGATAAATCTCTTCATTTTACTTCTTTGTAAAGTATACTATTTATCACATGGGTGAGAAGTTCCCGCATTAATGAAACACTGATTCTTTTACCATGCAGCAACCCAACTGTCAGAGCCTTCAAAGACAATAAATTCTTTAACCTTGATCTAACATGTTAATATTGTGTTTTCTCAAGATGAAAGCTACAAAGCTTAAGATGCCAGCTTTATTTTCACTGAAGTTTAGTTTGTATACATTTTTCAATTTAACTATATGAAAAATAGAATAATATACCATTTTTAATAGAACTGTGGAATAGTTTGATTTTCTTCACTACTATATGTAAGTATATATTTCTATATATAAGCTACAAGCAAGCTCAGATATACATGATAATATGAAAGAGGACTTCATTAATTTAGTGATGATTTTATTTTCTCTCCCAACCTTTAACCACATACTTATTTGAACTAATGTTTCCATAGTTCATTTTGGTCATCAACAATGATCAGCAAAAAAAGTTATATTTAAAAGATTCACTAAAATCTTAATTATCCACAAAACCTGAACTAAGTTAAACTCTTTCTTATTGTATAAAATTGTAAAGACAAAGAGAAATCACAAGAAAACAGACTATAAATCACTATTCTTAAAACATTACTACCCCCAGTGTATATCCTGGACTCAGGAGATTTGTCCCATAATTTCATTCATAATCCATAAATATAATTAACAACCTGATATTTCAAAAAATGATTCTTAGGTACTCTAAGAGCCTATTATCAAAGAGGACATATCATTTTTCTAATTCTCCACCTATAAATTAATAGGTTAAAGAATTTTAGAACTTTTTTTTTTTTGTCTTTTCTAGGACCGCACTCGTGGCATATGGAGGTTCCCAGGCTAGGGGTCTAATCAGAGCTATAGCCACTGGCCTACAACACAGCCACAGCAACTCGGATCCAAGCCTCATATGCCACCTACACGACAGGTCACGCCAACACCAGATCCTTAACCCACTGAGCAAGGCCAGGGATCAAACCTGCAACCTCATGGTTCCTAATCAGATTTGTTAACCACTGAGCCATGACAGGAACTCCTAGAACTATTTTTAATACAACTGGAAAACTGAGGTAAATAGTTCACACTTTACAAATTTGAAGCTACTTTAAATCAGAATACTTAATTACCCAAGAATTCCATTTATTAGTGATTTCTTGCAAGTATGAATTTCAAATATTTGCATTTTGTATAGTGGCACAGGCCCACTAAAAAGTTTCTTTTTAGAGTTTAATCAAGATATAGTTTGCTTTTAAGGAATTCCCACATGGCACAGTAGAAACAAATCCGACTAGTATCCACGAGGACGCTGGTTTGAGCCCTGGCTTCACTCAATGGGTTAAGGATCCAGCATTGCTGTGAGCCGTGGTGTAGGTTGCAGACACAGCTTGGATCCAGCGTTGCTGTGGCTGTGGTGTAGGCTGGCAGCTGTAGCTCTGATTTGACCCGAAGCCTGGAAACTTCCATATGCCATGGGTGTGGCCGTAAGAAGACAAAAAAAAAAAGATATAGTTTGCTTTTAAATCAATTTGTGATAGTAGTACAAAATAGAAATAATAAATTTCCAGGTGTTCTATTCATAGGTGTTAATTCCTGTTTCTACTTTACTTGCAAAGTATATGTGATTATATTCTACTTTGGTTAAATGCTTATTTATAGTAAATGATTTAATTTTTTTTTTTGGAATGAAGCCTTTTCAGAGAGTAAATTTTAACAAAAATTCAGCCTTATTAAGCCAAAAAAAAAAAAAGTGTCTCCTGCCAAACTTGACGATGGATTTAGAAAACCATGATAGATTTAAAGCCATATAAATACCTCTTATGTGAAGAGGACATATACTAAGATTCTCACAAGATTCATTCCAGTGAAGAGAATGCCAAGACTTAATCCAATGTTTGCATAGTCTGAACTGGTGGAAGAACAGCTTGTTCCAAAACTGCTCTCAAGGTTCTTACCTTGGTGTTATAGTCATCAAGAATAGTTCAAACATTCATTAAACTCCAATTACAGGGAACGTAATCTATGATCATTTACCTACTGAAGTAAACACAGTTCCTCACCTTGAGAGAGCTGACAGGCTAAGGGAAAACAAGAACAGAAAACTAAAATACGGCACCATGGTTAGCACCTTAACAGCAATGTGAAGAGGGAACCGTAGAGGAGAAACACTCACGCAGGTACACTCCAGGGAAGGCTTCCAGGAGAGCATACCTGTACTGAGTAACAGTGAGTGAGATCCACAGAGATAAATAAAAATGGGAATGCCATTCCTAGCAGAGAAAAGATCAAGACCCAAGAGAGAATAAGGTGAAAGAGCAGAGAGCAAGAACCGAATTTAAGTGCGAGGAAGGGAATAACCGGTGAGATGTTCTAACAGAGAACAAGTCAGACTGAGGAGCAGATTGTGGTGTAAAACCTATAACTCCATGAGGCTTTGAGTATTCTCTTAATAAACAAATGTGCTCAGTATTGAAATTCTGGGCTGGGTGGTAAATGATAATAACACTGCTCCTATGTGTGGCTATGACTAGGAAGTTTTCAGAACATGTAATAAGAAACTAAAGCTAAAAGGCATTATACTTTCTATGAGGCAGTAATAACACAAGAAGAAGCAATGTCCCCTGCCCTCATGGATATCACAGAGAGAAAAAAACAAACAAACAAACAAAAACAGTTTCTGGACACCCAGAGCAAATGTGGGAGAAAACTCTTTTTCTCGAGGAGTCTGAGGTAAGTGTAGCGAAATGTCTAACATCCCTGTGCCTCAATCACCAAATGCCAACTCTCAGTAATGTGACAAACGAAAATGTTCTCACATGTCTGTTTTGTTTTCTTTCTGCTGCACCCTTGGCATATGGAAGTTTCCAGGTCAGGAATCGAAACTGAGCCACAGCTGCGGGAAGGCCAGATTCTTAACCCACTGTGCCAGGCCGGGGATCGAACCTGCACTACTCCGGAGACAATGCCAGATCCTTAACCTGCTGCACCACAGTAGGAACTCCTGTTCTCATGTGCTTTCTTTCATATGCTCCAAGGATGGCACAATTCTAGTTAAGAAGGCAAATACTCACTATGTCCTCTTCCCAATTCGAAACCAAGTTTTTGGAGGACAGGATCTATAATACTTTAATATAAATATGTGACATAATCAGGGAAACAAAAGAGATTTTAAATTCTGAAAGAACTAAATTCACATTTCAATTCTATCATATACTAACTACATGATGATAAGGAAGCTTAGTTCATTTCTCTGAAGCTCAGATTCTCCACACATAAAAAGGAGGCGATAACACCTATCTTACAGGGTGGAAATGATGAATAAATAAAAGGGTACATGTAAATAGGCTGATAAATTATAGATGCTCAATACACATTTGTGGAAATTACAGTTCCAAATGCCTTGCTTTAGAGCAGGGGAAATGAAGCCTACAGTATCTTAGTGACTTATCCACTCCGAAAGAGCAGTGAGGGTGCCCACCTTTTCAAGCAACAGAATCATAAGGGAGCTTCAATGTTTGTGCTCCTATTTCCCCAAATCAAGAAAGAGAAGACTGACCTGAAACTACAATGTGTGCATTCGAGTTAGAAAAATGACTAAATCCTGCCAGTGATTATGCACATTTTAATATCTGCACTAGCAATTTTCACCTAGCAATGTTAGAAACTATTATTTACAGCTAGAGTTAGTTTTTATTTGATATGTATAGTCCTCCAACCCAAAATTCCATAATGCTTAATAATTGTCTAATTAAAAAAGTTAAATGCCTGTATAGCAAAACCATCATAAACAAGGTCTAAGTGGGCAATAACTTCTAATCAATAACAGACAAGGTATTAATAACCCATATGTTAAGAAAAAGCTCCTACAAACTGAGCAAAAGATGATCACAGAAAAATTCATCTATGAAAATTTAAAAAGGTGGAAAAACCACTGGGACAATACATAAAGTACTTTTTTTTTTTTTTTTTTGCTTTTTAGGGCCACACTGGCAGCATATGGAAATTCCCAGGCTAGGGGTCCAACTGGAGCTAAAGAGGCTGGCCTATACCACAGCCACAGCAATGCAGGATCCAAGCCTCGTCTGCAACCTACAGCACAGCTCGAGACAACACCTGATCCTTAAGTCACTGAGTAGGGCCAGGGATGGAATCCGCATCCTCATGGGTGCTAGTCATGTTCCTTTCCACTGTGCCACAAGGGAACTCTTGTAAGATACTTTTTACTTCACTTTTAAATAAATGTTACCGAAATGTAGTTGGCTATACTCTTTTGGCTCTGGTGCAGGTTCAAAGTTAAAAGACTGAGAGCTAAGCCCCAAAGAAGAACAGCATTTCGGGTACTACTGGAAGGAATGCCCACAACATTTCTGATAAACAAATTGTCTGGGTATGTTAGAACCTAAAGTGTGTGTTGTAATCTTGAAATGGGATTTGATGTGTTTATCTCAGGGTAATCATGAGATGAGTACTAAGATACATGAGAAAGTGTTTCCGCCATCATGACATCCTCTCTTTAGAAAACTGTCACACATGATTTCTCTATTGTCCCTGCTGAGTGGACAGTCTCCTTTACCCCTTTCCTCGAATCTAATTAATCAGAAAAGCTGAAGCCATGGGACTCACGCTAACCAAATACTGGTCCTCTCCATAGAATCTAGAAATAAAAACTTTAATCCACCTTAAATTGTGAGCATGTATAAGACTATAGACATAGTTCCCACCACAGTACAGATATCAGACTGCCAGCAGATGCCTAAGAGAAGCAGAGACAATAAGATGTGCCCCAAAGTGAACCCAATTTATTTCCTGATTCCAGGCTTTAAAGGAGATCCGTCTGCACCGAATACCCTGAGGTTCTCTGAGGCACCGCGTCCCCCTGCTAACGCGTCCGTCCCGCGTACTCTGACGACTTGAACAGCTTTCTTCTAGACACCAAACAATGAACAGGACAAAGCTACTCCTCTGCTTTATGATTTTAAGAAACTGGAAACACCTCCATGTATCCACCTTTAGAAAATCAGTTAAATATCTGAATCCTATACAGTCATATAAAGAGAACACAGACCTATAGTTACTGTTCTTAAAAATGGTCACAACATACAGTTGAGTAAAAAAAAAAGTAAAATAAAAGCAGCTTGCAGAACACCATCAGTTCAATATACATGCACTGAGAGATATCTTGAAAGGATAGTGATCTAAATGTAGAAAAATTAATTTTTGCAATGATGTCAGGTGATTTTATTCTCCTCTATAATTTTCTATAGTGTTGGCTTTTCCCCAAGCATCTTTTTTTAAAATACAAATGAGGAAAAATCAAATAGCTGCATTTAAAATTCATTAGAATAGAAATTTTTAAAAAGGAAAGAGCAAAAGCAAGAAAATGTTCCGTGAAACATCAAAGGACTGATTTTTCAAATAAAGGATGGTTTGATCCCTATAGGAAGGAAATTGTCATTACTATCAGCTTTCAAGAGCAGGTACAAGCAATGATAGAATATTGTCAAAGGTTTACTTGAATTTATATTAGACAGGAACATTTTTTTCCAACTATGTAACTTACTAGATAAACTTATATGAAACCACATCAGGAAGACTTGCAAGAGTAGAGAATATTTTACTTAAATGCTAAGGGTATATCGTTTAAATGTGGATCCTGTCCTTTAAGCTGTTCAGAGGCAAGGGGGAAAAAGAAATCAATAAACACCAGTCCTTCATCTCTGCTCAATTTAGCTCCTTTGGTGAGCAAAGAATTCCTTACAGCAAACATCCAAAGCATCCAAATATCAGGCAGCTTGACAGGGCTTTCAACCAGGTCAGTCCTAACAGAGATAGGAATCAAGTCTCCCACGATGACTTTCATTCACCAAGTGTGACTGATTACTGAGCAGGTCGAATTGCTGCACAGTACTGACTGGAGATCAATTTTCAGCTTGAGGGACTATGGAGAACAGTACACAGTGAGACAGGAGGAGGTCCAGGATAATTCAATAGTGTAACAAACCAAACCAAATCAGAGCCTCAGTATAAAGAGAGGCCAGTCATATCACATAACATTCTTACCATTCTGATCAGGAAAATATTCTGCTTTAGAAAAAAAATAATAATAAAATATGCTAATCAAGTGTCATCTAAATCTCATAGGGTCACATTTAATATACCTCCAAAAAGTTAACCTGAACTTAAAACACCCTGCAAATCTGGCTATTTTCATTTGTAACAGACGGTATTCTCTTTGTCATATTCTTTTACATGTTGTGTATACAGGCCTCTGTAAAAGCTGTTTAGAGGGTCATATGCTATCTTTCTTTCTTTCCCTTTCATTGCAAGGAAGAGACTCTTTAATACATAATGAAACAGCTGCCATCGGCCTTACGAGTTTTGCCTCTGCTTTATATCCAATCATTGGGAAAGTGTCACTGGATCCAATTATCCCAGGAATGAATGTAGCAATGTTTCTGCTTTCTGTATCATCCATAATGCTAAAAGCTTTCTAAGCTACCCCAGCCTGTGCAGCCTAGAACTGAAAATTATTAGGTCGAATCCCCTCTCCCTGTAAATAGCGTATCTACTATGTCCCAGTTTGCTAAGCACAGTTCTTATGTAAGCCAGCTTCCTAGAGGAAGTACTGGTAGCCCCTTTTCACCGTTCCAGTTTGGACTATAAATTAATACCTCTTCTTGTGAAAAATGGATGCAAATCTTGCTCATGAAAAAGCAACAAATCAAGAACCAAACAGCCTCCTGTAATTCCTGCGCCATATCATAGATCATCATACTTCTTCTTACGGCCAATTTCTTGAAATCATTTTTGATAGTCATAATGGCAGCTTCCAATTCATTTTCCATTCGTACCTCAGTATTTTAGAGTTCAAGTTCTATCTACTTAAAACTACTGAACATACTCATAGATTAATAAATTGCCTTTTCTCAGTCAATATGCCAATAACAATATGAAACAGTAGATATCTGATCTTGTCATCGTTCTTAAAATTGTTTCTTGTCTATCATTTTCACAATCTCTTTGCTCTTCACATTCTCCTTGTCTTTCTCTTTCTCCTTCTCATTATTTGTATGATTTCTCCAGACTTTTCATCTCTTTTTCTATATATGTTTTATCTGTATTCTTTAGTGGTCCACTCTAACCCAGGAATCACAGCTTCCACCTCTATGATCATGACACCAAAGTCTGTCCTATGGACTGCTTTCTTTCCCAAACCCCACACTTTCAATTTTAATCTGACCGGAAGATCCTTCTTCATGACATCTAGAGGTGTGATGAACTTAATAAGTCCAAACTAGTTTCCATCACTCGTAAACATATAATCTCACTCCAAATCCAAGTCCTTTATTCATCTTTTTAATTTGGAGAGCATCTAACAGTGTAATGTTGCTTTAGCCCTAGAGAATAATAATCAGGAAAGCCCAACTTTTAAAATTAGGAAAGTTATGAAATTAGTCTGGTTCACCTACCAAAGTTAAAAAAAAAAAAAAACTTCAGTCCAATCCATTTTCTTTCCTTACTTTTATATGTTACATCACTATGAGATATATGTGTACACACATATTGTTTAATTTAGGTATATTCTCAGCTTCCATTTCCTTCTTTTATTTCTTCTGAAACTTCTTATATCAAGGTTTCTTGAAGCAAGTGTTAAACATTAACCAAGCAAAGTTTAGGATGTTTCTTACTTGATCCCTGCTAACCAGAAAAGAAACATTCTATAATCATTCTTGGATGATAAAAAAAAAAAGTTGTATTTGTTTATTCTTTAAAGAGGTACAAGGTTCTATCACTATAAAATACCATCCAAAAACAGTATATAATACAGCAAATATCTGACAAATTAGTGTTATAATACGTATGGATATCTCTAAATTAAGTATTTTAAAAAGATGCAATAGCAAGCATTTTAATGATAAAGCATCTACTTGTACCTAGGGAGAAAAAGAAAACAAGCTAGGAACACACTTGATAGGAAATACTCATGTACTTGGCTTCAACCAGCAAAATGAAGGGGAAAAAAAGCAAAATTCAGTGTAACAGCTGGTTTCTGAAGCCTTGGATGTCCTTAGATTAGAAATATGGGCAAAGGGTAAAAGGGAGGAAGCTCTAAGAACACTCCTAGCGTGTGGCATACCATAAACCAACCCGTTGGGTGCACTCACTTTGTGCCATAGTGGCTTTGTCTCAGAGTCATAGCAAGGAGTTAAATGAAGTCAAAATGAAGCATAGCATCCCTGTCCAGGCTGAAATAAAATGTGTAATTTAGTTCACTGAACACCACTATTTTCAATATTAAGCCGTAGTGTATTAGATAGGAGCGCTATATAACAATTCACATAACCGTATTTCAAATAAATATTTTTAAAACTATCTAAATATATATTTATACTGTGGACCATAATCACTCTACTTTAGCATCTATGATAGCTGAAAAACTAAACATTAGGGGGTACATTTTCAGCACAGCATGAGCAGATTTAGCCTAGAGATTCCCATTAACGTTAGTGAGAGTTGCATGGTTCAATCTCAACACATACTGCTTTGACAATTTACCCCAAAGCATCTGAGTAAAAGCTCCCCCAAAGAAAGAAAATTTAAAATTTTCTAACACAAATCTATCTTTTTTTGGTATAATTACCCATTCACCATTCTCCAACTCAGAATATACATTTCCCCCCAACAACTGCTGTTCTATCTTCAAAGGAAAAAATGAAGTAATTTAGTGGCAAATTTTAATAATGGCTCTGTACTCCATTAACATTAACCTCATAGAGAAACTCTTCTAAATATTTTAATTAGAAATTTCACTCAAAAATTCACTGATAGCTTAGCAGTCTTGTGCTTAGCAAAATACGCTACTTTATACAACTTCCTGTTGACAATGGATAATTTTCTATACAAAAAGAGTATTACCAACCGAATCCAACAACATACCAAAAAAATTATACACCATGACCAGGTTGGGTTCATCCCAGGTTCACAAGGATGGTTCAACATACGCAAATCAATCAGCATCATACACCACATTAACAAAAAAAAAAGTCAAAAATCATATGATCATCTCAATAGATGCAGAAAAAGCATTTGACAAAGTCCAACATCCATTCACGATCAAGACCCTCGCCAAAGTGGGTATAGAGGGAACATTCCTGAATATAATCAAAGCCATTTATGAGAAACACACAGCAAATATAATACTCAATGCGGAAAAACTGAAAGCCTTCTCACTCAAATCTGGAACAAGACAGGGATGCCCACTCTCACCACTGCTCCTCAACATAGTTTTGGAAGTCCTAGCCACAGCAATTAGACAAACAAAAGAAATAAAAGGCATCCATATAGGAAGAGAAGAGATCATACTGTCACTGTATGCAGACGACACGATACTATACATAGAAAACCCTAAGGATTCAACCCCAAAACTCCTTGAACGGATTAATAAATTCAGCAAAGTAGCAGGCTATAAGATTAACATTCAGAAGTCAGTTGCATTTCTGTATACCAGCAATGAAATATTAGAAAAGGAATACAAAAATACGATACCTTTTAAAATTGCACCTCACAAAATCAAATACCTCGGAATACACCTGACCAAGGAGGTAAAGGACCTATATGCTGAGAACTATAAAACTTTCATCAAAGAAATCAAAGAAGATGTAAAGAAAGGGAAAGATATTCCATGTTCCTGGATTGGGAAAATCAATATTGGAAAAATGGCCATACTACCCAAAGCAATCTACAGATTCAATGCAATCCCTATCCAATTACCCATGACATTTTGCACAGAACTAGAACAAACAATCCAAACATTTATATGGAACCACAAAAGACCCAGAATCGCCAAAGCAATCCTGAGAAACAAAAACCAAGCAGGAGGCATAACTCTCCCAGACTTCAAGAAATACTACAAAGCCACAGTCATCAAAACAGTGTGGTACTGGTAGCAAAACAGACAGACACACCAATGGAACAGAATAGAGAACCCGGAAATAAACCCTGACACCTATGGTCAATTCATCTTTGACAAGGGAGGCAAGAACATCAAATGGGAAAAAGAAAGTCTATTCAGCAAGCACTGCTGGGAAACCTGGACAGCTGCATGCAAAGCAAGGAAACTAGAACACACCCTCACACCATGCACAAAAATAAACTCAACATGGCTGAAAGACTTAAATATACGACAGGACACCCTCAAACTCCTAGAAGAAAACATAGGCAAAACACTCTCTGACATCCACATCATGAATATTTTCTCAGGTCAGTCTCCCAAAGCAATAGAAATCAGAGCAAAAATAAACCCATGGGACCTCATCAAACTGAAAAGCTTTTGCACAGCAAAGGAAACCCAAAAGAAAACAAAAAGACAACTTACAGAATGGGAGAAAACAGTTTCAAATGATGCAACTGACAAGGGCTTAATCTCTAGAATATATAAACAACTTATACAACCCAACAGCAAAAAAACCAATCAATCAATGGAAAAATGGGCAAAAGACCTGAATAGACATTTCTCCAAAGAAGATATACAGATGGCCAACATCGCTGGTTATAAGAGAAATGCAAATCAAAACTACCATGAGATACCACCTCACACCAGTCAGAATGGCCATCATTAATCAATCCACAAATAACAAGTGCTGGAGGGGCTGTGGAGAAAAGGGAACCCTCCTGCACTGTTGGCGGGAATGTCAACTGGTACAGCCACTATGGAGAACAGTTTGGAGATACCTTAGAAATCTAGACATAGAACTTCCATATGACCCCGCAATCCCACTCTTGGGCATCTATCCGGACAAAACTCTACTTAAGAGAGACATGTGCACCCGCATGTTCATTGCAGCACTATTCACAATAGCCAGGACATGGAAACAACCCAAATGTCCATCGACAGAGGATTGGATTTGGAAGAAGTGGTATATATACACAATGGAATACTACTCAGCCTTAAAAAAGAATGACATAATGCCCTTTGCAGCAACATGGATGGAACTAGAGAATCTCATACTGAGTGAAATGAGCCAGAAAGACAAAGACAAATACCATATGATATCACTTAGAACTGGAATCTAATATCCAGCACAAATGAACATTTCCTCAGAAAAGAAAATCATGGACTTGGAGAAGAGACTTGTGGCTGCCTGATGGGAGGGGGAGGGAGTGGGAGGGATCGGGAGCTTGGGCTTATCAGACACAACTTAGAATAGATTTACAAGGAGATCCTGCTGAATAGCATTGAGAACTTTGTCTAGATACTCATGTTGCAACAGAAGAAAGGGTGGGGGAAAAAATGTAATTGTAATGTATACATGTAAGGATAACCTGACCCCCTTGCTGTACAGTGGGAAAATTTTTAAAAATTATAAAAAAAAGGAGTATTAAATATGTTTTTGTGCCTTATTTCTTCAAATTTCTGTTTTAAATATTTTCCGAAGTTTTGGATCATATAAATTTAAATTCATGTTTGAATTTAGAGCTTACAGTATAAAATATGAAAATAGTTTGGAAAAAAATACCATTCTCAAACAAAACCCATTCTCAGACAATTCTTGGCTAAATATATTCTAATATCAAACTAATTTTTTTTCTAGTAAGATTTTTGAACTGGAATAACTGTCTATCTGGAGATCAGTAACACTGGGAAATATTTATAATTAAATTCTTCTAAAGAAAATCTAATAAAAATTCATGAATTCTGCCACATTCAACAAATAATTGTAGCTACTATTAGTAGTTAGTTGGCTATCTAAATTTTTCTTAGTTTCTATCTTTTACAATGATTTTAAAATTATAAAAGAGTTATGATTATAAATAATTTCTCTGGTGAAAATATATAATAAAACATAGCAAATGACTAGGTATGTCCTAATGTGTCTAATTTAAATTTCATTTAAATGAAATGACTATATCTCTAAATATTTCACTCCTGATGAAAGAGACCAGTAAATTCATCCTCTTATACTCAGCACACAGCAAATACTAACTACTCAAGAAATGCTTATTTTATGATCTTATTTATTTAGTATGTGATATTTTTTATATTAACAAAATAAAGATTTTTTACATTGACAAAAATTTTGCATGTATGTGAAAATTAACGATAAAAAATAGAGGTAAATTTTAACTACAGAAAATGATTTTGCAGTTATGGAGATTCAAAATTATATTTCTTGATTTAAAAACAGTTTATAGAAAATTTATTTTTCTGCAACAATTAAATAATAAATGTTTATTTTCCTATACAATTCTCAAATATTTAAGTGCTCATTTGAAGCCTATGTAAATCATGTATTTCCTAGAATTCCCACTGAGATGCAGGCATATGAATCTGTCTTTTCACCACCATGTGGCTTACAGTAGGTTATAATGATTCTGAAGTCAGAGGGGATTCCTTCTGTGTGAAATAAATACAAACGAGGTAGCCAAAGAGACTTCAAACCCCTCCTACCAGAGTAGATATTAACTTCATACAGACACCAAAACCTCTCGCTCAGAGAATGAGTAACTTATAAACCAATACACGTTTCCTTTGGGTCAAGAGTACTCATGTTGGAATGAAATATACACTCAGTTTTCAGACTCAGCTGAGGGCCTGGCTTCCTCACCGGGATGACCACAGGCAAACTATTTAACTCTGTAAGGTCCCAGTTTCCATATGCCCCTCTTTCTTAATGTGCTAGAAGGAAGTTATACTGTTCAATGTACCAGGTTCTAGTATTCCTAAAGGGACATAATTCTCTGCAATAGGCAATACAGGAACTACTTATTCACTCAATGACCCCCTTTGTTTTCTATTTCACAGTAAAATATTTAATTTTATAAGTTCGAAATTAACTTTTTTATAGTGACTTATTAAACATACTTTTACTCTTCTAATTTATTTCAAATATCCAGTAACAAAAGAATACTAGCATAAAATTAATGGAAAAGATAAAAGCATATTAGTTTTTTTGTGTTTTTTTTTAAGGCTAGAATATAAGACACATAGGAAAAACTTGTACTCAACAACTAGAATGTGTATTGGAACATGCTCAATAAATATTTGTTAAATGAAAAAAAATTGTAAAGGAAAATGAAAAAAAATTGTAAAATGAGAATTCATATGCAACTTTCAAAGTGATAGTTTCCTATTAAGCTACTGAAAAGGGTGGAGGGAGTGGAATGGATTCAGAGTTTGGGGTTAGTACATGCAAACTATTGCATTTAGAACCGATAAGCAAATAGGTCCTACTGCATAGCACAAGGAACAACTATATCCAGTCTCTTGGGATAGACTATGATGGAAGATAACATAAGGGAATGTATATATATATATGTATGACTGGGTGACTTGCTGTATAGCAGAAATTGGCATAACATTGTAATCAAATTATAACAAAAAAATGTTTTAAAAAGCTACTGAAAAAGTTCTTTCTATTCACACTTCAATAGTACTTTTGCCTTAGAATATGAACATACGTTAATATCCAGATATTGCACTACAACATAAATAACAGCACAAAATCTTTTTTTTTTTTTTGTCTTTTTGCCTTTCCTAGGGCCATTCCTGCAGCATATGGAGGTTTCCAGGCTAGGGGTCTAATCAGAGCCATAGCCTCCAGCCTATGCCAGAGCCACAGCAACGAGGGATCCGAGCCACGTCTGCAACCCACACCACCACTCACGGCAACGCCGGGTCCTTAACCCACTGAGCAAGGCCAGGGGTTGAACCCACAACCTCATGGTTCCTAGTCGGATTCGTTAACCACTGAGCCACGACAGGAACTTCAATGTTATAAATTTTGTATACATTATTCTTAAGCAATGCATAATGTAATCTGTAAAGTGAGAGTTCACACTTCACAATAAGAGATCCATTATAATTATGACAATAAGGTTATTATTTGAGGCTTTCGGAATTTAACAGTCTACTTCGTGTATGATTTAATGTCTTTTATTACCCAGGTTCTTGGTTAAAAATTTAGCTTCTATCTTTCCCAATGTAACTACTAAATTCACAATATTTTTCATGAGGAGGAATTGCCAGGCCAAGAAAAAAATTCAGGAAAGTTTAATATGTGGCCACTGGTGTCAAAAAACTTAAATATAAAGAGTGGATACCAAAATGTTCTGTAAATATTTTCAAATTCAATGTAAAGAAGATATATCTTACTTGCTGCTTCAAATATTTGCCTGTTGAGTTGGCAGATCCTCACTGGTGAAATATCTGGCAGATTACTTCTCATTTGCAATAATAAAAATCACACACACACACACACATATCTATCCCTAAAGCTAATCTAATCTGGGTTTGCTTTTGATTTTTCTACTGAGAATATTTAATATTTAATTATAGGGTTATATATATATATTCTTAATCAATCCTACCTTACTATCTTTTTTTGGAAAAAAATTCCACCTCCTTCTTTAAATCAGAGGAAAGTCAGGACACAATCAATTGCTCAATGAAATTCTTATTTTAATCTATTCACTAACTTTCCCACTGATGTTGTGTCTATTTGTTTCCATTGTCAGGCATGAAGTAACTTTTATTTAGTAGGTACATATGAACATATAGAAAATATCACTGTGTCTCTAGATTTCAAGATAAAACAGAAAAAGTACCTTGGTTTGCACAAAACACAAAGCAAAGCTGTGGAGCAAAGTGATAATTACTATACATCTCTCCCCCCCTCTAACCAATTTATATAACTTTTAATTCCTTAAAACAACCACAATCAAAATCTATAATCAAAATAATAACAGAAAAATGAGTCGATTTCTTGATTATGTACTAATCACTCTTCTAAGTGCTTTTGTAAGTTATCAACCCACTTAATCCTTTCCACAACTGTTTGTTTAACTTAAAGATGAGCAAACTGTGACAAAATGAAGTCACCTGTCAAATGAGCTCAGAGGAAGAGCTAGGACTGGCAGCTCAGGTGGTTTTACTTAGAGGTCTGGCATCAACAATTACCATATGCTCTTTTGACTGTAAAGATCAGCCAGAAGAATGCCACACACCCCCAGATGTCCATGTCCCAAACCCCAGAAACCTGTGACTATCTTATGTTACAAGGCAAAGGGGAGTTAAGAATGCAAATGTTATTAAGGATGCTAATCTGCTTAGATGGGGACAGTATCCAGGATTATCCACAGGGGCCAGTGAAACCACAAGGGCCCTTACAGATGGAAGAAAAAGGTGTAAGAGAGAACTAAGGAAATAGCAATCAGAAGATACCCGGCTTTGAAGATAGATGAATTTGGCCTAGAGTGATAGAACGAGAGGGCAGCCTCCAGAAATTGGAAACGATAAGGAAGTGGATTTTCCCTTGGAACCTCCAGAAGAAACTCAGTCTTGCCAACTTTTTGGCTTTAGACCACTGAGAAGCATTTCAGAATTCTGACCTCCAGACTGTGAGGCAAGAAATTTGTGTGGTTTTAAGCTACTAAAAGTGTAGTAATTTGTTATAGCAATGTAGTGGTTAATTTTATGTTATCCTGGCCAAACAATCACGACCAACTGTTTGGCCAGAACTCGTCTACATGTTCCTGGGAAGGTATTTTATAGATGTGATATACATTTGTAATCAATTGACTTAAAGTATAGAATATTCTTCATAACAGGGGTGGGCCTGACACAGTAAGTTGAAAGCCTTTAGAGTAAACACCAAGGTTTGCCAAGGAATAAAATATTCTACCTCTAGGCAGCAACACAGAAATTCTAGGTGACCATCCTTGAGATTCAAGACCATAATACCAACTCTAACCTGACTCTCCAGTTAAGCCAATGCCTTGAAGTCAATCAACCTCAACCCCTCACCATCTGCAGCATAACTTACTGCTAGTAACTTGCTACTAGTTCTCTTCAGGACCACTATCCTTAGGTGTATGAGTATACTGAATAAGGTATATTAGTGAGCTTGGGTTGCTAAAATACCACAGACTGGGTGGCTTAAAGAGCAGAAATTTATTAATCTCAGTTCTGGAGGTTGGGAAGTCCAAGATCAAGGTGCCAACCTATTTAGCTTCTGGTAAGACTTTCCTCCTGGCTTGCAGAATGGCTACCTCCTCACTGTGTCCTCATATCCATGAGAGAACTGGCGTCTTCCCCCTTCTTTTTAGGGCACTAGTCCTAGCTGATTAGGGCCCCACACTTGCGACCTCATTTACCATTTATTAGTCCTTCACAGGCCCTATCTCCACATGCAGTCACATTATTAGAGTTAGGACCTCAACATGCAAAAGGACAGAAGAAGAATTCAGCCCACAGCAGATGAGACACAGTTCTTCAAAGAATATGCACACATTTCACTAGCTTTCGTATTTAAAATTTAAGAAAGTTACACAGATATGAGTACCTTACTTTACTCAATTCCTAGGGATCTATATTTTGTTACTTAAAAGCATAATTATTTATATATCATTGATAGTTTACAAAACACTCTCACAGAAATTACAAAAACTTTATGAGTCCCATTTGACATGATCATAGTGTGGATACACTGAATCTCACTGCTAGAGTCTCACAAACATTGAGCTGGGATTGAACCTATATCTATGGATCGTAAATGTTATAGGCTTTGCATATGCAGAACTGGTCATCAACTATGACACATGGGGAATAATTTATCGACTGACACATTATGTTAAGATCAATTTTCAGGTCAATTTAGCTATATTTTCCATCCTTTACTCAGCCCCAAATATAAACATGTAAATATATCCAGGGTCCCTGATGAAATATAAAATAAACTTTAAATATCTTGGGCATACTGGACTGAAAGCAATACTGATGTGAATATTTTTATCACACTACCTAGTAATCTATTCCAAGTGGTTGCAGAGATGACTGAAATTTTCTTTCACCAAAATGAAAAAAGTGAAGCATTTCATGTGTTTTTACCTTCTTTTCCTTGTGTGTGTGTGTGTGTGTGTGTGTGTGTGTGTGTGTGTGTGTGTGTGTGTGTCTTTTTAGGGTCACACCCATGGCATATGGAAGTTCCCAGGCTAGAGGTTGAATTGGAGCTACAGCTGCCAGCCTACACCACAGCCACAGCAATGCCAGATCCTTAACCCACTGAGTGAGGCCAGGGATTGACCCACGTCCTCATGGATACACTTCAGGTTCGATTCTGCTGAGCCATGATGGGTACTTCTCATGTGTTTTTCTTAAGCGGTATTTTGAGTTTCTGAAAATGGCACTTTTCTACCCTAAAATTTTTCTTAGACTTTTTTTTACCAAAAAATGACCCTGGGAAGATAGTGCAAAGTAGTATCTCAGCAGATGTTTTAAAACAAGGCAGCCTAGTTCTTAATTACAACATGCAAAAGGACAGAAGAATCAGTTGTAACCTGCAGAAGTTATTTAATATCTCTAAGTATCATATTTCTTTTCATTAAAATGGGTATAATAATGCAAGACTATTTTGAGGAATAAATTTGAGAATTCATACAACTTGCCAAATATCTGACACTAGTAATTGCTAAATAAATATGACATGTAAGTAGCATTGTGACTGTCAACATAATAATTTTATTTAAAATATTTTAAAATCTTTGCACTATTACATTTGCCAGGAAAAAAGAGAGAGAGAGAGAGAAAATTTAATTAAAGGAGTTTTGGATTTTACTTTTCCTTTCTTTGGCCATGCCTGCAGCATGTGGAAGTTCCTGGGCCACAGATCTAACCCACACCACAGCATCGAACTGAGCCACTGCAGTGACAACACCAGATCCTTAACTTGCTGAGCCATACTGTTCATATGTTAACATCACATACTGAGACTCAAACTGAAGGAGCTGTCATATCCATAAAATCCTGGGGTCTGTAACTGGACAAAACTGAGCACCAGTTGCAGGGTGGCTGCTGTGCCCCAGGGTGATGCAAGGCTATTATCCTGATGAGGGCCTGTGACGCTGATCTCTAGCACCTGTGTTAGTCTGTAGACCAGCATGGGTTAACGCCACAGAACAGAGGGACAAAACTTCAACAGACAGGGTGTGCAGTTAATTCTTCGGAAAAGGAGTGATGACTCAAATCAAGAGAACTCTAATGACATTACACTACTTCATGATGCACAAACTTTTCCAAGCATTACCTCATCTGATCCTCAAAATAGGCTCTGCCTTGCCTTCACATCAAGACTATGGCCCTTTTATTGCTTAGGGAACTGGATTTCTCAGAAGGTAAAATTTTGGCCCATTAGCAAAACCAAAGCTGGCTGACTTTTTTTTTTTTTAACCTGTGGCATATGGAAGGAAGTTTCTGGGCTAGGGGTTGAAGCAAAGCTTCAGCTGAGGCCTACACTACAACTATGGCAACACCTGGATCCAAGCCATATCTGTGACCTATACAGTTTGGGGCAATATCAGATCCTTAACCCTATGAGGAAGGCCAGGGATTGAATCAGTATCCTCATGGATACTATGTCAGGTTCTGAACCTGCTGAGCCACAACAGGAACTCCTAAAATTCTTCTCTTGTGTCTTCTTGTGCAGTGCTGTTTCTAATAATCTTCCAAAGTTAAGTAGTCTGAATTTGAAAAAAAAATCATTTATTTACAATATCCTAATTTTTATAATACCCAGAAATAATAGCTCTCATTTTAAGGGTTTACATCAGGATGGAAAAGAATAAAATGATTTTAAGATGGCATTTTGCTATTTAAATTGCTAGTGTGGCAGACTCTAAGCCCTGGTTACTCCATAAAGATAGAAGCTACACTGTGCACTTCTGCCTTTTCCTCCCCAATCAAAAAATATGATTGGGAAATAAACTAGTTTGCTATCCACTAATCTGCATTCACATTTTCAATCCATTCTTACTTTGCCCTTCAAAAAATATCAAACGCAATGCATTTTTTAAAAAAATACTAATGTATGCCTTATGGAAGAAGGAAAAAAATAAGTTAATAGCTTTTGATGTAGGGAGATACATTTCCAGCCCTCCTGAAAACCCCTTAAGGATCCTGGCAGTACATAATGAATACACGCTGACTATTCTTAAAATTACAATATAGTGAAAGCCTTTGTAAGATCCCATTAATTTCTGGGTCAAAAGTGTCTTAAAATCTACTAGGGTACTTGCATAGGCTTGCACTAAAAATCTGCTTCACATTGCTTTTCTAAAAACAAATATCAGTATATTGGTCTTCCAGATCCTCTCACAGATTTAGCGCTAAGAAATGTACCAATGAGTTCAAGGAACACATAACCCAACCTCACAATTATAACACAACAATCACACAATCAGAAAGTTACTGAAGTTTTCAGAGTTTAAGGAAATTTGGAAATCAGCAGTGCTTTCATTTCCACAGGTTTCAGAGTTTACTTCCCTCATGACTTTTGCGATAATAAAATAAATACCCCCAAAAGGTAAGTCTAGGTGGACACTTAAAAGTTTCAAAGCCTTAACAAAAATTTCAAAGGATATCATTTATACTCCTGTTTTTCTATTATCAGGAATTTTATTACTATCTTTAACATGACACATCTTGAAAAAACGACATTAGCAAAATGGCCTAACATTTGCTACTTCCTTTTACATAGTTCCCAGAAATATAGAAAAGAGAGCAAGAAGTCACATTTTTAATATATGTGTGTATATATATATATATATCTACACATGTATATAATTGTGTGTATATATGTATATTAAAATATGTCACATTTTAATATATGTGTATATATCATATACACACGTGTATATAATTGAGTGTGTGTATGTATGTATATCAAAATATGTATGTGTCTGTGTGTATATTTGTGTACATATATATGTGTGTATGTGTTATATTGATATAAGACACTTGTTATGTTGGCAAACATGTACTCAATTATTTAAAAGGATCCCAGGGTAAAGGTTCCTAAAAACGTGAAAATGACACACAGCTGAATGGGACACTTCCAAACCATTTCCTGAATCAAACTAGCTCTCTTTATAGCTCACTACACAGTTTTAGCTCTTGCCATTACCTACCACCTAGAAAACTACAAAGGTCTTGTCACTGAGTGCCTGCCTTCAACTCTTAGCCCCAACTCACCCCTCGTTCATTATCCATCCAGTGATCAGAATGATCTTTTACAAGGCAAATCCAAAATGCCATTCTTCCTTCTATAACTCCCTAAAATGACTTGTAAGACAGCAGAAGAAAAATCAAATTTCTTACCATGGCAGCTTAGAATCCTATATATTTTGGGGTTCTGCCTGACTTTTTAATTTTTTATTTTACCCCATGTGGCTTGGCACACTAAATGCCAGCCATACTAACCCCTTCTGCCCCTGAAATAAGCCAAGTTTGTTTGTTCCAGGGTCCTTGCACCTGTTACTCCCTCATATCCTCAAGAAGCTTTTTCTTTGTTAATATTTGAGTCTCACCCCAAATCTTATTGTTTAATGGTGCCTAGGTGAGCCTCATTCCTGGATCACTCTATGTTCCTTTACTGTGTACTATTTTAATTACATTTTATACTATCTGGAATTATTCATTAGATTATTCAGAAATTATTTCCATGGTCTGTCCCCCCAAGTAAAGTTTCATGACAGCAGGGGTAAACTTCCACTTACTGTCACACTGCAGTGCCTCATACAAATCTTGGACACAGTAGGTACTCATTAAATATTGATGAAAAGTGTAAATTTTGATACTTCAAAACTGTACTTTTACATATGGTACATATCTGGAAAATGGGAAGAAAATGATAAAAACCTATTCTACAGGTTCAACTAGCATTTAACTTGATGCCAAAAAAGTAGTTTCATCTTGAGGATTCTTTAGTTTCTAGACTGAGATTTGAAAATGGTTTCATGGTGGTTTAGAAAACAGCAGTCAAAAGCCCCACAAAATCCAACCAAGTCTGACCCCTGTCATGTCTCTGAGTCCTTCACCTTCTTTCATGATTTCCAAAAGTTGCTGGTAGGAGGAAGGTACTATTAAACCTAGGTGTCCAGGACTTAAAAATCAAGAGCACCCTGGGTGCTTGCCCTGCATCCCCTCCTTCAAGATCACCTGAACTACACTTTTAGCACTGTCCTTGGAGACTTAGTCCCTGGTCACATAGATGGAGCTTTGTACAGAGTCCCCGCCTCACATCCTGAAGCTCACCCCCTCGGAGCTTGTGGTGGGTCTAGGTCAGACATCAGAACTTCCATGCAACCTGTGAGTGGGGTGAGGGGACCTTTACAGAACAGGCATAAATTCTGTGTTCTGGAACTGGGATAGAGGGAGGAGCAAATCCTGTGCATAGTCAATAAAGGGACTAGATACCAGATCAAAAGTAAGGCAGGGAATCCAGGGACAAAGTACCTGTGAGACCTTGGGAGGGAACTGAGCAATCCTTCCTCTTGGGAAGTCTGGCCTAATTCTTACCAATCTCTGAGAGGGTTAGCTCTGTTTTGAATGTTCTTTCCACTCCACACGCTTCCCCAGCTCACTCTCAGAACTGTCACTCTTATATCTTATACGTGTATGGTGACATGTATCCACATAATATACTGTCCTACAGAATAGTTCCCCTGCCCTAAAAAACACCCCTGTGCTCACATGTTCGATCCTTCTCCCATACTCCTGAGTCCCTGGCAGCCACTGATACTTCTACTGTTTCTAAACTTTTGCATTTCAAAAATGTCACATTATTGGAATCATACAGTATGGATGCAGACAGCATGGCTTCTTTACTGGGCAACACACATTTTAAGACTCCTCCATGTCTTTTTGAGGCTTGGTAGTTCATTTCTTTCTATCTGTACATATTATGCCATTGCCTGCATGTACCACAGGTAACCCATGCATTATTTGAAGAGCTTCTTCCAAGCTTTGCCAATTATGAATGAGGGATCTACAAACTTTTGTGTGCAGGTTTATGTGACGTGTGTTTTGAATTCATGTGGATAAATACCAAGGAGTATGAATGCTGGATAATACAGTAATAATGTAGTTTAAAAAAAAAAAAAACTGTTAAACTGTCTTCCAAAGTAGTTGTATTACTCTATATTCCCATCAACAAAAAATGAGAATTCCTGCTGCTCCACAGCCTTGTCAACAATTGGTGTTGTCAGTTTAGATTTCAGTCATTCTAATAAGTGTATAGTAGCATATTATTGTTCTAATTTGCAAGTTCCTAATGACAAATGATGCTCAGCCTATTTTCATATGCTTATTTGCCAACTGACTATCATACGTGGTGAGTTGTTGGTTCAGATCTCTTGCCCACTTTCTAACTGGAATATTTGCTTTCATACTGTATTTTTAAGAATTCTTTGTATATGCTGTATACCATATATGGGTTTTATAGATTTTCTTCTCCCAGATATGACCTTTTTTCATTTCTCTAAAGTGTCTTTCACAGAGCAGATTTTTTTTTGTTTTAAGGAAGTCCTACATTTAAATGTTTTTTCTTACCTAAACCATGCTTAAGTGTATAAAAATTCATCACCACACTAATGGTCATATAGAAATTATGCTGTGTTTTATAGTTTTGTGTTTTATATTTAAGTCTTTGATCCATTTTTGAGGTAATTCTTTGTAACAGGTTTAAAACTTGTTTCTAGTTTCACTTTTTTTTGCATGTGGACATACAATTTTGCAGTGCCATTTGTTGAAAACCTATCCTTTCTCCACTAAATTGCTTTTGCTCCTTTGTAGATGATGAGTTAACCATATTTGTGTGTGTCTGTTTCTGGATTTTTTTCTGTTCCATTAATCTTTTGACAAAAACAATTTGTTCTTTCACCAATACCATGTAATCTTAATTCATGTAGCTTTAGAGAAAATCTTGAAATTAGGTAGTGTCAGTCTTCAGTTCTGATTTTCTCTTACCATTTTATGAACACTAAGATATATAATGTAGGAGTTCCCATCGTGGCACAGCAGAAATGAATCCAACTAGGAACCATGAGGTTGCAGGTTCTATTCCTGGCCTCGCTCAGTGGGTTAAGGATCCGAAGTTTCTGTGAGCTGTGGTGTAGGTCACAGACGTGGCTTGGATCCTGTGTTGCTGTAGCTGTGGCATAGGCCAGCAGTTGTAGCTCCAATTGGACCCATAGCCTGGGAACCTCCGTATGCCACAGGTATAGCCCTAAAAAGCAAAACAACAACAACAACCAAAAAAAACATATCATGACTTAGAGAAGTACCACCCAAGAAAATCACCTGATATGCACTGGACACAAGCAAGAAATATTTAGTGTTAAAAACTTTTGTCACTGCAACATAGCTTATACTATCCTGAATAATATACTAAAAACAGTAGGATGGTTTTGGGTTTTGGTTTTTGGTCAGTATCATTTAATTAGTATGAGAACATGGAATCAGTATCATTTAATCAGTATCACAACATGGAAGACATAATTTTACCTGAAGTTGAAATTTGGTACAAAGTAGAATATCCCGGCCTATCTGGATAATCATTTTATTAATTTCTTTTCCATCAAAATAATACAAAACACCTAAAATATTAACTACTCACCTGAAAGTACTACCTAGACTGGAATATACCCATTTTACTCTTCCTAAATGTTATTTAACATACCTAATTTAATTTAGAGCCATTAAATTCATAAGGTCCATAAGCACTCAGCCTGAGGTGATTCAATTATCTTCCCTTGAAGTGGGGCAGGTGAAAAACAGCAGATGAAAGAAAAGGAAAGAAAGAAACTCTAAAAAAATTAAGCTGCTCTTAGAGGACATGGAAAAACGGTTGCTAAGAAAGAAGTCATTGTTATGAGGATGCTCATCATTTTCACATGCTATCTCTATTCCAAAAAACTCAAAAGGATTGGGGATTTGATCTTGCTATTTCAATACATGTGTGACTGCTTGAGAAAACTAATAATTCTCTCAAAATATTCTCTTTGAAGGCACCAAAGAGCAGGATATAATTATGCATCCCAAAGGATTGATGACTTGACCACACCCTGGAATAACCAATGCCTTTGGCAAAGAATGGAAAATAGGTATTGTTCTTCACAGAGAGAAAACAGAATCTGCATTTGGGCAGTCATGGTATAAGGTCAAGGGAGACAGCAAAACTATCTATACATACAGCAAAAGTCAAAACCATTAGCAAAGTTTACCAAGAGTGTAAGCATTCTATTCCTCTATAAATCTGGTCATTTAATAAATAAGCCTTGAATGCCTAATGATAATAAGAGTTGTTCCGCGTTTATATATTAATCTGGTTTTAGCCAGGGAAAAGAAAATCTCTCCTTTTGTAAGAGATCTCATATTCGGCACATCCTAAAAACTGGGCAGCAATAGACATTGCCTGGAGTGTTTTCTAGACCTTAACCTTCCCATGACTTTTTGAAATTCAACAAGCAGAAGACCCTTTAACAGTATAATGCATTTATATCTCTTTAAAGGTTAACCAGTGTATATATATTCAGCACACAATTTGTGCTACCTACCTAGTGCCAAAAATAATAACTTAGATCCCAAAATGAGTGAGCTCCTCATACATGTAAAATTACTTGCAAAGGAGAAAAACAGATAAATTAACATAATTCCTTCTTTCCTCAATATCCTTGGCAGCAGAGAACAAAACCCCCCACTGGTAAAAAGCTGTTCCATCTGCCATCCTATTGCAAGAACAGCTCGCTTTCTTGGAAAGATGATTTATGGGACAGCCGAATCATATCTTTCATTCTGGGGGGTGGAAGGCTGTAGTAGTGGAGGTTTTTGGGGAGAAAGTCCATCTGTTTAAGTCCATGGCTGAAAACACGTGAACACCAACACTCAGAACCAATGAATTATCAGCAATCTACCTTCCTTTTCCTTCTCACCTCTTTTTTTTTTGTCTTTTTTGTTGTTGTTGTTGTTGTTGTTATTATTGTTGTTGTTGTTGTTGCTATTTCTTGGGCCGCACCCACAGCATATGGAGGTTCCCAGGCTAGGGGTTGAATCGGAGCTGTAGCCCCCGGCCTACGCCAGAGCCACAGCAACTCGGGATCCGAGCCGCGTCTGCAACCTACACCACAGCTCACGGCAACGCCGGATCGTTAACCCACTGAGCAAGGGCAGGGACCGAACCCGCAACCTCATGGTTCCTAGTCGGATTCGTTAACCACTGCGCCACGACGGGAACTCCTCCTTCTCACCTCTTTAAAGCTGAGGTTGATTTTATTATCTGAAGATACAGCTATGCTAAACATGATTTATTAGAGTTGGGTTCCTAAGAAAGAGATTTTTTAGTAAATGAATGATCATTGCTACAGAGAAGTAAGGAAGCATTTACATTGGAAGTAACTGTCTTGCTAATTTTCACACAGACAAGGAACAGAAAAGACACTAGCAACATACCCCAGCCTGTACTCGCCAGCATTTTAATTTGTAGAGGCTTGGCTGGTGGGAAGGGGAGAGGAATGGTGTTTAAATAATGTGGCACAAACCCCTGCTGTACAACAATGGCAGAGCCACATTAGGGTACTGGGTGCCCTGACATCAGATACTGAACATCATAGTAGACCAAGCTATCTCTTAATTTACTGAATTCAAATAGATTTCCAGAAAAATAATTGACAGGTGTGACTTTCCTTCTTCCTTCCTCTCATTCTTCTCTCTGGAAAATCAATTAGAAATGAGCAACATTTAAAGCCTTACATTTTCATGACTCAAAATATTTTGATTTCTTATATTAACTTGAGGTCATATGATTTGAAGGAGTATTCCTTTGTCTACATGTGCAACAATATAATTAAAGAACATGCCAAACAAATATATATATATATATATATATTTGCTTTGTGTTAAAGAAAATAAAGTGGAAGAGCAAAATAATACTATTTTCCACTGTATTCTTTTAATGTAAGACAGTAAACTGTAAATGCTATCATCAATCCAGCAATGATTGTGCAAATTCTTCTTTCCTTGACTTCCTGACCTTCAGAATCACAATCTGATGATGACAGGAACATTTTAAGACAAGGCAAATCTTCAGAACTATTATTCCACTCAGTTTTTCATATGCATTTTTTCTACTTTATGACTCCATTAATCTCTCATTTTCAACAGCCCCTATTTTAATTAAAGCACAAGTTTTACAGACCTTACTTTTAGTACTGACTGACAACCTTCACTAATGGTTTTTATTTCTTTGTGCAACTCAAATGCAGGTATGGTGCCAGGATGAATTAACACACTAGCAGCTGACTGAAGTGAATCAACTTCAGTCAGTAAGCATCCCTTAGGGAAGTCTTAAAAATATTAAAGTACATGGGAGTTCCCATCGTGGCTCAGTGATTAACAAATCTGACTAGAAACCATGAGGTTGTGGGTTCAATCCCTGGCCTCGCTCAGTGGGTTAAGGATCCGGCATTGTCATGAGTTATGGTGTAGGTCACAGACGCGCCTCGGATCCTGCGTTGCTGTGGCTCTGGCGTAGGCCAGCAGCAACAGCTCTGATTAGACCTCTAGCCTAGGAACCTCCATATGCTGTGGGAGCGGCCCCAGAAAAGGCAAAAAGACCAAAAACAAAAAAATTGAAGCACAAGTATACAAACATTTTACTGTTATTCCCAGTGGAACCTCAAGGTGCAAGAAAACAATTAGCAACAGTTAATAAAGATGGGTCCTTCCCTCCCTCTCTTCTCAGGGCCATCCCTCCGAGGAGAAGCTGGGATTTGCCCACCTCCCTCCCACTTAAGGATCCAGCACTGCCATGAGCTGTGGCATAGGTCACAGAGAAGGTTGGGATCCTGAATTGCTGTGGCTGTGGTGTAGGTTGTCAGCTGCAGCTCCAATTCAACTCGTAGCCTGGGAACTTCCATATGCCTCAGGTGCAGCCCTAAAAAGCAAAAAAGAAGGAAGGAAGGAAAGGAAAAAAGGAAGAAATGAAGGAAGGAAGGAAAGAAGAATGAAAGATTAATGCCTGTGATTAATGTGTACTGTTCAACCACAACCAATGGGACAAGTTGAATTTGCTAATTATTCAATCTCTGGACTACATATCTTACCCTTCAGTAAAATATGGTGTATGTTTTAAATGTACTTTAAAAACTGAGGTTTTTTTTTACTATTGTGTTATGTTTATACATAAACTGTATCATTTTTCAGCCATACTGTTTCCACACTTTTGAAAACATTTACATTGTCTGCATGCTTTCATACTTCGTATCCATTAATGGATATCTGTAATCCATACAGGTATTTGTCACAGAACAACGCATCAAGTTTTCTTTGAAACTAAAAATCAGTAACCTTAAACCATTAAAGTATAAAAAATAAAATAATTTTATAAATGCAGAGTCCTTAGAAATACCTATTTAATTTCTGGATGGATGATTCATTTTGTATGTGAAGTTGGTCAGGGTACTTAACATCTTGGAGCCTTAACGTCCTAATCCGCGAAACAGCAATAAAAATACTACCTCGTAAATCCAAATGCGGGGTCGATCTCAGAATTATGCCAGGCTATTAATAAATGAAGATATTTTAGATGCCATTGTCATCATGTGGTAATCTTATCACATACAACCATTCTTCATTATTATATTAACGTTCAAAAATACATTTCCAGGCTTATAGTAGTAGAAAATCTTTAAACCTATGATTCCGGTTTTTCTTTCTCACCTTAGTGACTCACTGAAATGGGCAACTCACTGTTTTGTTATGAGCCTCAATCCCTGCATCAAGATGCTTTAAAAACTGCAGAATTTCGCACATGGGGATTCAATGATGGATATAAAGTGGTCAGTACAGATTACACATTAAACAAATATTATTTCCCTTTTCCTCCTTCTCTCGACCAAAGGAAGTTCATTTTGAGTTCATTTTCTTTGCTTTATAGCGGGAGATCACCAATGACAGTCATAGCCCTTGGGCTTCATGTGGCGTAGACAGAGATTTTTGCTCTTTAAAATAAAGTTCTAGAAAACAGTTGAACATGTGAGAGGTGGGGAACTGATGGGATCGGGCGCCAGGGAACTTTACATGGTGATGAGAATGTTCTAAGTCTTGTTGTAGGTGGTGGTTATGCAGTTGTATCTAAGTGTCAAAAATCATTGAAGACTGTAAGTCATCTACACTTCAGTAAAATTTGTTAAAAAAAATCATTGAAGAGAACACATTAGCTGTGTATATTTTATGCTAATTATGTCTGAGTGTTTCAAAATCCAGGCTAATCTGAGAGTTAGAAAGCCAAAGACATTATGGAGGGCTACAGTTTATCTTTTCTTCTATGAACCATATATTATTAAATAATTATAGGAAAAAGTTTGAATAAGTATGCAACATTTAAAAACTAGGAAAATTCACCTGGAAACCTCTATGCCCTACCTCTCTCTCTTTTTGGCCACACCTGTGGCATATAGAAGTTCCTGACCAGGGTTCAAATCTTAGCCACAGCTGCAGCAACGCCAGATCCTTAACCCACTGTGCTGGGCCAGGAACTGAAGCTGCACCTAAGCAGGGACTAGAGCCACTGCAGAAAAAACACTGGATCCTTAACCTGATGCACCAGAGCAGTAACTCCTAGATGCCCTACTTCTCTGCTAAAAATTAGAAGATCTGGGAGTTCTGGTTGTGGCTCAGTGGTTAAAGAATCCGACTAGGAACCATGAGGTTTTGGGTTCAATCCCTGGCCTTGCTCAGTGGGTTAAGGATCTGGTGTTGCCGCGAGCTGTGGTGTAGGTTGCAGACGCGGCTTGGATCCGACATTGCTGTGGCTGTAGCATAGGCCAGCAGCTGTAGCTCCAATTAGACCCTTAGCCTGGGAACCTCCATATGCCATGGGAGTGGCCCTAGAAAAGGCAAAGAGACAAAAAATAAAATAAAAATTAGAAGATCTGGTAAGAGTGAACCTACAGTTCCTCAAGAAAACAATCGCTAAAGGTAAATGAAAGGTAATCTTTGATAGTTGGCCTCAGGCTCTACCAACTCTAGCATTTCCTACACCAACTTCACATACTTACGTAAACAGAAGCCCCGATTTGATGTTACAATCCATTCTATGACACCATACATAATATATCTGTTTTGTTACTTTAAACTTGAACTCACCTCAGAGGGAAACACAGGATACTACATAAGTTCTGTAACAATAATAATAAGGTAGAAATTCTCATATATATGTCTACTACTAAAAGCAAAAATATGGATTAAAACTCATTTTTCCAAGGAAAAATGGAAAAGTATATCTTGTTTATCATAGACCAAAAGTGAAACAGTTCAAAAAGTCATTTGCAAAATCTGCTGTTTCAAAGAATTAAATGATTCAAATTATTTCTGCAAACGGTTTAGGTTTACCCAAGGCACAAGGCTTATTTATGACAGATAGTTGTTTGATCTTGGATAACAAAATCCGTCTTCATAATTTAATAATTTAATCTTGTCTCAGCAATTAATGAATATGACCCAGGACTGTGCTTTCTTTGACAGCAACTTAAGCTGTATCCAAAGACAATGGACTCTAAGGTAAGCACAAGTGCTTCACTATTGAAACTGATTCACTTTTAAGATGGCCAGAATTATTTCAGGTAATTTCCATCTTAAGATGGGAACAAACTTCCTATCAAAGGTCCATAATGCTCTGGGATTTCAGTAGTCACTCACTGTATTGGTAACACTCATTTATGATATTTAAATAAGACACCAGGAGAAAATATACCAACGTCCTTTGGAGCTTGTTAAAACAGACACAATCAGAAACACATTATTAGACGGAAGCCACACACACATACACATTCTTTCTCTCTCTACATCTCTGCTAAATGAAAACCTGAAAATTATAACAAATATAACATGACGAAAGCACTAATAAGCATACAAGTGCCAAAAAATATTCATATACTACTAAGTGTAAGAATATGCAAAGTAAAAAAAGCCAGGTACAAAGTTTAAAGATTTAAAAAAAAAAGGCCTCCTCACTACCTATCTTAAGTCAGGAGTTTGTTTTTCAGTGGCATAACCCATAACCCAAAACCCAAATGTGAGATGGGGTAGTTAATCACTTTATGCACTAATATGAACAACAAGCTGGAAGAAGCCTCTTGACCTGAAGTGCACAGGGAAAATTTCACCTTCAATGGTACAGTGGGGAATACCACTGTATTGCACAACTATTGGATAAAAATCAAAAGCATTTCACTACAAAACGCAAAATAAGGATTGAATCAATTACCTGAAGGCAAAAAAAAAAAAAATCGCCCAATGAGGTCTTTACCACAATGATTTCAGCAGAGGAGCCAGGAGGGAGGGCTACTGCACAAATATTCTACATTAGCAGCAGCAGCTACACAAACAACCTTGTAGCTCTCATTTACCTGGAGAGTCTGTCACATCTGTGCACAGCAGCCACAGCTGCTAACCAAGGCACAGAAGGAACCTGTTCACACCCTTGGAAAAACAAGCTATTTATTATCATCTGCTAATACTGAACATGATGCCTTGTGAACAGAGCAAAGATTGTGTGTTGAGTTAAATTATGATTTTTTTCAAGATTTAATATATCTTTATTTTTCCATTGCATCTAGGTTTTATGTGGTCATCCAAGACTGGCATGTACTCTTTAGTATTTATTAAATTAAATGACGGACTCAGACTATACTGGGTAGTCTGTGGAACTAGTCACAAAATTCACCACTTACTTTTAAGAACACAGAATCACATACTTCAAAAATTCAGAGAAAGAAAGCTTTGCTAACCTTAAAAATCCCACATTTCAGACATTAAGGATGCCACCTGAAATGTAAAATGTATAAACGTCTCATTAACCGGTCTTTATTATAAAAGTGTAAGACTCCTAACAATTAACCAAAGAAATGACAGGTTCAATCATAAAGAAGTACTCTTCCAGAAACATTTTCTATCACAACTACTTTCAGGTGAAAAATCACAAATAGGACCATTTAATATGAAATGTGCTGGTGACAAATAAAAAAAAAAGACAGGATAAATTCAAATGCATCCGTATTAATATTAACATTTAGATAAGATTTTTCCATGCTCAGGGCATCATCCTAAACCTTCACATGCACTGAGTTATGAATCTTTAAATCAACAAGGGAGATAATATTATTATTCCCAATATATAGATTAGGAAACTGAGTTACAAGAAGATGAAGTGATTTTTTTCCCATAAGACCTACAGCAAGTAAGCACTGAAGCTGGGCTTCCCAAGCAGGAGTTCTATCTCTGAGGCTCTGAGTGTCTAACTACTGTGCAACTAGTATCTAAACTATGCTCCCAAGAAGCTAACTGCTTGTTTTTTTTAACTCCATTAAGGAAAGTTATAAATTTGGATAGTCACAGATTTGATATAAAATAAACTAACTTTTAGAATTTATACACACTAGGGAATATGATTCATTACAATGAACCTTAAAGATTTATGCAATTGGAGTTCCTGGCATGGCTCAGCAGTTAATGATCCCGACTGGTATCCATGAGGACGCAGGTTCAATCCCTGGCCTTGCTCAGTGGGTTAAGGATCCAGCGTTGCTGTGAGCTGCGGTGTAAGTTGCAGAAGTGGCTTGGATCCCACGTGTTGCTATGGCTGTGGTGTAAGCCAACAGCTACAGCTCCAATTTAACCCCTAGCCTAGGAACCTCCATATGCCACAGGTATGGCCCCAAAAAGACCAAAAAAAAAATATATATATATATATGCAAAAAAAAAGCATGGAATAATACAGCAAAATTTCCAATTAAAGAAAAACATATATTAGAACCTCTTTTTCAATTTAGCACCTCTATTACAATTCACTTTCATATACATTACTGAGTATGTTTTGGGAGTAAGGATGAGATCCATATTACATTTCACAGTGTATGACTATCTGTGAGGAGTGGATTTCATTACTTGAAATGCCAAATATGGAGCTTCCACTGTGGCACACTGAGTTAAAGATCTGACCGCAGCAGCAGGTACAATCTCTGTGCAGGGCAGTGAGTTAAGAATGTGGTGTCATCACAAACTGTGGTACAGGTGGCTGCTGTGGCTCAGATTCAATCTCTAGGCCCAGGAATTTCCATAGGCCAAGGGTGGGGTCAAAAAAGGAGAGAGAGAGAGAGGAAAGAAAGAAGAGCTAAATGTATTTTGAGCCAAGCCAAGTCATCAACGTAACAGAAAGAAATAGTTCATATGCTTTTGACAAAACAGTGGTTTTTACTTTTTTATCCATTATTGGTTATAAAGACAATTTCAGTGAGAAGTTTCAAAGATGATTTAGCAATATAGTTATCACTAGAATAAGAGCATCATCTTCCAAAATGACTATTTTAAAAGATTGCCTTGGAGTTCCTGTCATGGCTCAGTGGTTAAGGAATCCGACTAGGAACCATGAGGTTGCGGGTTCGATCCCTGACCTTGCTCAGTGGGTTAAGGATCTAGTGTTGCCGTTAGCTGTGGTGTAGGTTGCACACACGGCTCAGATCCCACGTGGCTATGGCTCTGGCATAGGCAAGCAGCTACAGCTTCTATTGGATGCCTAGCCCAGAAACCTCCATATGTCACGCGAGTGGCCCTAGAAAAGGCAAAAAGACAAAAATAAGTAAATAAATGAAAGATTGCCTTATTTACATTAATTGTAACAATTCTGAAAGTTTGGTGTTAAAAATCACATTACCATGTAATTATATCTCACAATCTAACATGAATAATGAGTTAGGATTTTGTTTTATGGATATTTTTAATCATTCTCAATAGGCATAATGATATATGTTAGAGGTTTTTGAACATAAATAATCAAAACAACTTTAGAGGTTAAATTAAATCTTATTAAAAATACCCATGACTAAAGTAATTTTTTCAGGGCTAAGCAAAAAAAAAAAAAGGGGGGGGGAGAGAAAAAAAAATCAAAGATTATTCAAGGATAAGCAAACAATATACAGTTCCACAAACTATATTATTTTTTAATAAAAAAATTCTCAACATCTATTCATTAAATGAAAACACACAAAGAGAATGGAATGCAACCATTTGTTTCAAAGTCTCTGCTCGTAGCCTCCACTCCACCCTCTTCAGCTCTGGACAAATTCTCACTCTTCAAACAAACAAGCGGCCTCACATGGCTATTCCTTCAACTCTTCCCTTGTTGGTCCCACTCCACTATTACTCATCGAGCTTTTAATAAAATGCTTCTACTCTAGGAAAGAAAGATTTTATCCAATATTATCTCAAACACAATTTTGTATGGCATTTTTTTTCCTCTCATTTAGATTTGCAATAACATCAGACACTTTTGACTTGCATCTACTTTTAAGAAAACTCCTTTAGGAAGTTTCGGTCATGGCTCAGTGGGTTAAGGACCAATAGGACGAAGGTTCAATCCTTGTCATTACTCAGTGGATCAAGGATCCAGAGTTGCTGCAAACTGCAGTGTCGGCCACAGATGTGGCTCGGTTCCGGTGGGGCTGTGGCTGTGGTGTAGGCCCCAGCTGCAGCTCCAATTCGTCCCCTGGCCTGGGAACGTCCACAGGGCAGGTGTGCAGCCATAAAAAGAAAAAAAAAAAAAGAGAGAGAGAGAAAGATATAAAGAAACTCCTTTAGACCATGAATTATGATATAATCTTACAATCAACTAGATAATTACCCAGCAGCGTTTAAGCTTAATAAATATCTTCAAATGAATTTCTAGGCATTTATTTCTTGCCTCTGCCCATCTTTGAGTTTCTAAAGGTCAAACTCTAGACTTTTCTTCTTCAACGAAATTGGTCTAGCTATAAAGGGCTAAATAAATAAATGCATTATACAAGTATTTGCTGAACTATTCATAGATTATCATTTTTAACACTTTTTGTATTGTTGTTACTGTTTTATCTCAGATATGTCCTCACTGACAGGCAGATTTGTTCTTATTCCTAATATTCAAAGAAATCTCTCTTTATCAAAACTGTTTATTTGGCTATTTTACCACTTGGGGAGAAAAAGGAGGCAAAATGTCAAAAAGAATTATCTGTTGGCCCTTTTGGGGGAAAAGTGAAATTTTTACACCAGTTAAGATGGTTATAAGTGAATTTAAAATATTGACACAAGATTGGCAGCTGCTCACATTCTGCCTGAAAGGTTTACTACTGGCACAAACTCCCAGCAGCTGCTTGTTTGAAACGTGAGAAAACATTTGGACAGTTAGGATAGCCTGATTTTCCCCTTAAAATCTGTTTGGCAAAACTTCCTGGCAGTTAATTTGATCCTGTGAAAAAGCGTTTTTTAAAAAAGTGCTCACATCTCTTCACAAAACTTATTTTGCCAGTATAGACGAAATTTTAAAAAGTGGTATTTTATACTCACCATCTTTTTATTGCTGGCTAAAACTTTTCTTCATTTAGTCAATACACATCATGTAAAGTGGACAGCAAAGCAAGTTTTTATGATACAATGATTAGATGGTCCAGAGTGACATAATTTTAAGAGATTACCAGTATCCCCCATGGAAGTGAATTTTTTTACACCAAACTGAGATTAGAACAGAGACCATGATCTATAGTTTTATCAGTGAGTACAAAATCTTTATTAAGAACTATATCAGCAGTGCTAAGACTTGAGAACTCATTCTTAACCACTAGGGTACATTTGTGGCAATAGTTCAAACATCTTAATTCCGTAACAGTCACAGAATGAAAACCAGCATGAGCCATCTCACTCATCCACGGACTCAGCTTAAAGTCACCAGTGCCCAGGAATGTGTAATTTGTGTACTCAACTTTTATAATTGTCTAAGCATTTTCTTTCCTTTATGGGTGTTCCTCTCTCACTTTAACTGCTTTCCTCTCATTCACTTGCAACTATGTCACGGCCTCTGCAGTGCTACCCTTATCGAAGGCAGTGAAATCTAAAGAATATTGATTGATGATGGCTATGTAATTTACACACTCTGCAATTTCCCTGTATGATTTATTGAAAAAAAAGATTGTACATTAAGCTTGGCATTCATTAGGCTGGCCCATTACAGTTTCATATTAATGCTATATCAGATTTGCTTGGAAGATTGATGCATTTAGAGCATGTATACTTGTTTGGAAGATTTTAAAGTATTTGCAAAATCATAGTAATTCTTTAGAAACATCTGCATTGAAACACTGAATGAAGGCTATGCCACCAGTAACCTGAGATTAAATGGAGATAAAATATTACAAAAATGAGCTACTCAGTAAACATGACTTTTAAGAATTTGTTAAATTTCAACTAAATAAGTTCTTTCTTTCATTCAAATAAATATAAGAAAAGGATAAGAATCCACTATAGAAAACTGTACGGAGGTACCTTAGAAATCTATACATAGAACTACCTTATGACCCAGCAATCCAACTATTGGGCATCCATCTGGACAAAACTTTCCTTGAAAAAGACACATGCACCTGCATGTTCTTTGCAGCTCTATTCACAATAGCCAAGACATGGAAACAACCCAAATATCCATCGACAGATAATTGGATTAGGAAGATGTGGTATATTTATACACTGGAATACTACTCAGCCATCAAAAAGAACAAAATAATACCATTTGCAGCAACAGGGATGGAACTAGAGGCTCTCATACTGAGTGAAGTAAGTCAGAAAGAAAAAGACAAAAACCATATGACATCATTTATATCTGGAATCTAGTATACAGCACAAATGAACCTTTCCACAGAAAAGAAAATCATGGACTTGGAGAATAGACTTGTGGTTGCCAAAGGGGAGGGGGAGGGAGTTGGATGGATTTGGAGCTTGGGGTTAATGCAAACTATTGCTTTTGGAATGGATTAGCAATGAGATCCTGCTGTTAAGCGCTAAGAACTATGTCTAGTCACTTATGACGGAGCATGATAATGGGAGAAAAAAGAATGTACACATGTATGTGTAACTGGGTCACTATGCCGTAGAGTAGGGAAAAAAAATTGTGCTGGGGAAATAACAAAAATAAAAAAATGCACACCTAAAAAAAGAAAAGCATTAACCAGCATTAATAATTGTAAGCTAAATATATGTGACTCAGTGGGTTAAGAACCTGACTAGTATCTATGAGAATGCAGGATTGAAGCCTGGCCTCGCTCAGTGGGTTAAGGATCCAGTGAGCTGTGGTTTAGGTCACAGATATGGCTGGGATCCCTTGTGGCTGTGATGTAGGCAGCAGCTGCAGCTCCGATTCAACCCCTAGCCTGGGTACTTCCATATGCTGCAGTTGTGGCCCTAAAAAGAAGGAAGGAGGGAGGGAGGGAGGAAGGAAGCTGGATCCCAATACCTGATAATAAATGAGACAAGTGAAAACCTAAAGGTAAAAATAATAATAAAAAAGGATGATATATATATTTTCTACTGTCAACACCAGAACTTTCTTGGGAGCCTTGTAAGAAATCATATTTATTACACTGGATTTGTTAGTGAACAGTGGAATTGTTAACTAATAAGCTTTTGCCAATAACTGAGAAAACATACAGCATAAGTTGTCAAGGGAAGTTATCCAGACTCTTAGCATCAGTCCTCATACACATCAAAGAAACAGAAACAAGTCTTCAGGTCACCTGACATGTGTACCTTTTTTCAAATAATCAAAACTGAATTTAAATCCAGATAAAGCCCCTCCAAAAGTAAAACAGATCTTTCCAAAGATCTTTCCAAAGTTTTCAGTAAAAGGTAGTACCTAGATTGATGTCTATATTCCCTGTGACTTAAAAGCAAACTGCCAGCCAACTGATCATCTGCGTCAGCACTTTCATCTCATTTTTTAAATTTCTAGAATAAGAAGGAAATTAAGTGAGGATGTTGACAAAAACATGGGCTTTCACTGAAGAGACTAGTAGGGAAGAAATGATCAAGGGCATTTAAAATAAGGAAAACCTGACATTACACAAATGCGTTCTGTGTAGTGTCTGCGACACAGCCTCACAGTGATGCTGGATAAATTCGTATTTATGCTTTGACTGCAGTATACGAAGTGTCACTTCAACATTCTGAACAGTGATATGCTGTGAAATGCCAGAAGTGACACATCACAGGAAAGAGACAGAAAAGGCTGGGGAGGGTTTGCAGACTGGGAGAAGGATGGACGAGAACACTCGTGTTGTAATTTAAAATAATTATTTTCTGAATAATTTAATCACAAATAGATGATGTCACATACTCGAAAGCAAACTAAATGTTTGACGTGTCCTGTGCTCATTGTCACTAGTGGAGAGAAGTGATCTCACAGTATGTGGATGCACTAAAGTCATTTAAAAATTTATAATTATTCAAATGGTTACCGATTTTTGATTGCTCAATCACCAAATTACAAAAACAAAAGCCAGCACCTGATTTCGTTATGGTTCCCTGTAATCAATCATTTGAAGCCATTTATTTGGAAATGGGACCCTTTATAACCTCTCCTGTTATTAAAACATATCAATCTCATCAATTTAATTTTCAACACAGATATTGTTTCTCCCGTTCCTGTCAAAATGTACAACGGGATTGCTACTGAATATAAGTAATTAATTTTTAACTACAGAAGAATTCGGCTATTTCAGGATTTCATTTTATTATTATTTTTAATGTAGCGATGGTTGTCCTGATGGTTATTATTTGGCTGAATGAATTGAAGTGAGGCTCCCTGGGCAGCTGCTGACATAATGACTGATTGTGTGCAGAGCTGAGAATGTGAATGATAAATTCTGAAAGGCTCTGGAATTTGTGAATAACAAAAGTAGCTACAGTGCCTAACCATTTGTTCTCAGCCACAAAAGAAGACTCAAAGGCTTTTGTTTAATGAAATGATTCAAAAACAGGATACAGAGGAATTAAGGGTTATCGGTACTGGTGCAGTACAGCAAGCGGCTTGTGTGCACAAGTAGATGGACCACAAATACAGGCTGGTTAACACCGTATAAATGAAATTAATCTGATTCTATCCCCCTTAATATTATGATGATATTCTCATGACAGCTTTCTTAAAATTTTCATGCTTTTGCAAAGAGAAGGAGAAGGAGGAAGAGAAGAAGGAGAAGCAGCAGTAGCAGAAGCAGCAGCAGAAACAGCAGCAGCACATAGAAATAGGAACCATTTAAATTTGCATGGACAGGTTAATGATTCATTCCAGATTCATACAAGATTCTACAAATAAAACACATAACAGAAAGCCTGGCAAATGATAAGCGTGCTACTAATTGGGTGGTTGTGGTAAGAGTAATATAAGCATTAAGAATCATTCCAGAGGGTATCTTAACCTTTAACCCCCATAAGAGTCTCTTCAGATAATTAAAGCAAACCCTCAGAGGGTAGCAGAATATATCACCCCAAAATATGACTGAAGGAGTTCAGGACAACTTACCCCAAATTATGCTGCTCTGGAATACTGACCACTTGGAGCTGAACGAATATGCGAAGCAGCAAACGCTAGAAGAAGCTTTCTCTAAACTTTCCTTATCTACATAAAGACAGATCCTCCACAAGACACTCCGGGTCATAAACCCCTTCCCTTCCAGGGAGATTCATCACCAGCAAAGACTGACACTCGACACAGCAGAAACTGGAAGTCGACACCACACCCAAACTTTATTACTAAAGACCATCCCTCCTATCTATTCTTGTAAAAAGCATCTCTTCTCCCCAACCTGTAGGCCTACTTCTGCCCTGCTCTATTAGGATGGTATTTCAGACTGAATTCTAAGCCACCTGGAGGAGTGTCCACCCATTGGTCCCTGGGTAGCTCCCATGCATATACAAGTTACACATGTTAATAAACTTTTGTTTTTCTCTTGTTAGTCTTTCATTACAAAGGTTTCAGCTAAGGACTCATAAAGGTAGAGAGAAAATCATTTTCTTCCCTTACACCCCCACATCAGATATGAGAGAATGGGGAACCTGACTGAGGCAAAAATTAAGGTGGGAATTTAATGAGTTCTGTCTCACCCAAAAGCCCTCTTCTTCCCCAAGATATCATGTGCCTTCAACTACAGAAATATGATTCAATAAAATATTTTTTGTTAGGAATAAGAACTGGACACTGACACTTTACAAAAATTCAAGGTAGAAACTAAAAATGCAGCAGATTTTTGTCATCACTATCAATAAATTAGAACTTTCAGTGTTTGTTTGTCCTACAGTTTTTCAGAGTACATATAAACTTCCCCTTCCACTGACAAAGGCTTGAAATCTGTAATTTGGCATACATCACAGAAGACATAGGGCCAAACTCAAACTGGTTAAGTCACAGACTACTGAATGCAATTAAAGGAACACCAAAATTATCCCTGGTATCCATTCAGTAAACGTTTGCAGTGTATAGACTCTGAGATCAGAATTATCCATTTTATCTAGGAAATAAAAGAGACAGTTTTAAAATAAACTGTTACTTATGCAATCAAAGAGTAAAACAGAAATTATCAATAAATACCAGTTATGTTCCTATATACCGATCCATTGTTTTTATGTTGTTTACAGGCTTTTTTTTTCCTTTGCTTTTTAGGACCACAGGTGCTGCATATGGAAATTCCCAGGCTAGGGGTCAAATCAGAGCCACAGCTGCCAGGCTACACCACAGCCATAGCAATGTGGATCCAAGCCACGTCTCCAACCTACACCACAGCTCACGGCAAGACTGGATCCTTTTACCCACTGAGCAAGACCAGGAATCTTCATGGATACTAGTTGGTTCATCACCACTGAGCCACAATGGGAACTCCTGTTTAGAGTTTCTTGAGGACAAGTAAGGGGAATCTCAGCTGCCATAAAACTGATGTTATCTTTTTCAAATATCTTGGTGAGAGTTTTCAAATAGTATGAATATGTCAACTATACCACATTAATGCATTTTTAATTACTTAGATATAATTAATATAACTTGAAAGTAATAGGCCAAAGAATAGAGATATAAATTACATATTTGAGTATTGCTACTTTCACAAAGCCATATTTTATAAACACAATTTAACAAGCTTTGTTTGTGTAAAGCAAGGTACCTAATGTCAGAAATATAGGTACACAAAATCGTATCTTACAATGATAATATATTTTGGAAATATGCAAGTCTTCATTTCCAAATGGAGTTTCAAGTAAAGCCTTTTGCTATTTACACTTTCTCAAGACACTGTTTCGACATGAAGTCATCTTGGTTTTCTGGGAAAAGAAGACCAAATAAATCCCCTAATTCTAATCCAGTATGTATTATCCTTACTGTGGAAGGATTTTAAATCCTTAAGCAATTTATCCATCAAAATAGAAGGCAAGGTACTGACTCCCAACTGCTGATTTTTATTTCATACATCGAATGAATTTACAAATCTGCTGAAAGGTACACCAGGGCATCAAAAGCTCCCTCCTGACTGGGTTTGAAGACATTCACCATGAAAGGGCAATGCGTTTGTCTTTGTTCCCTGCCCCAGACTTTCAGTTAACCTGAGATTTGTTCTGAGTTAAGAGAGGCGGTCTACCTTCTGTTTCATTTCCTGTGATTCTCAACCTGTCATGTTCTGGTCTTGACTTTTCATCACTGCACTCAATTCGCCCTCATCACATCATTTGCCGAAGCAGAAGGAAAAAAAAAAAAAGTGTTATTAAGCGAGCTGTGCTTTTGTTTCTTATCAGAAAAATTCAATAGCCTCTATGTCACAGCATCCTTTTTTTACTGCATGTAGTAATGACACATATCCATACTATCTGGCCACAAAAAGCAGTCTCCCTTAAATGAGAAACTATGGGAAAGTCCATTTAAAAACATTTATACTATCAATTCGATACTGGATGGAGTCTCAGTTTTTTAACCCCTATGTATTAGGTAGAGATCAGGTTTTTGTTGGAATCTTGGTGATGTCTGGAAATATATTTAGCCAAATCACAGCAATTATTAACTTGTTCAGTTACAAAACTTTCAGTACTTTTATTATTTGCTGTACACTTGTGATGTCTATACATATATTATTTTTGATTAAAAATATATTTAATTTGAAAAGTCATAAAAGGGCCCTAGAAGTTCACACTGTGGTGCAGTGGGTTAATGATCTGGCTTGCCTCTGTGGAGGCACCAGTTTGTTCCCCTGCCAGGCCCAGTGGGTTATGGATCCGGCATTGTTGCAGCTGTAGCGTAGGCTTCAGCCGTGACTCAGATTAGACCCCTGGCCCCCAGGAACTTCCATACGCTGCATGGGTGCCCAAAAAAAGAAAAAAAAAAGGAGTCTAGATTGTGACTTACATAGCCAAAAGTACTGAACAACAGCTGAGGACACCAAATAATAGTTATACAGAAGAAAAGGAAACTAACAGGGAACACTTATTTCCATATTCATACAATATTAACAATATCACCACTAATTAAAGGACAGACCATCAATTTGGATGCCATTTTATGAATCATATTTCAAAAAATATAAGATGCACCTGATTGTAAGACAGAACATAATTTTATGTACTACTAAAGAAAAATGCATGTTGCCAATAAAATTGGTAGATTATCAAATATTATGATGCATCCATTTTCAGGTATGTTAAGATATGAATATAATGTGGGCCTTGGAATGGATAAATTATAGCATATTCCAGTCACTGGGCAAAACTCTTAAGTGCACTCCCATCTTTATCCTTAACATCCACAAGAGAGCTTTTCACATCTAGGAAGTGGAGAAACTGGACGAGAGCAATTTAGCTACTTGCTCTAGCAACACAGCTAGGAAGGTCAGAGCTGGGATTTAAAATTAATCCCACACTGGCTGAACCCTCCTTGGTTCTCACTGCTTTATAGATTTGGATTCTTATCAACAGACTTGAAATTAGACTCGCTTATTTAAAAGTGAGTAAACAAATATTTGGGGCCAACAGAATATGCTTCTCTATTTTGTCATTTCTTCTAAGTATTATCAACCGGTATGGCATTAATCAGAACAGTCTTATCTGAGTTTACTAATTTCTTATTTTTTCTAATGGCCACACCCATGGCATATAGGAGTTCCCCAGGCCAGGGACTGAATCTGAGCCACAGCTACAACAATGCCAGATTCTTTAACCCACTGCCAACGGGGCCAGGGATCAAACCTGGGCCTCTCCTGTGACCTAAGCCACTACAGTCAGATTCTTAACACACTGAGCCACACAGAACTCAAGAATCTATTAATTTCTGATTAACAAATGCAGTTGTGATACACACACACAGGATCCTATTATATTCAGCACTCTTGTGTATATCATAATAAGTAAAATAAGTCATAAGTCTAAATTCTGAGTACCTCAGCTATTTATATACTTCCATTTACAGGAAAAGGTAGAGTTTCAAATCATTGTGAGGAAATGAAAATAAATCCATTTGGAAATGTCTGAGCAACTGCTTTAAATCATATGGTTTGCAAGTGAATCAAGACAGCTTTATTCCACAATCATATTTAATATAAATCTAGCAGAAATCCTGCCTCATGCAGAGCCCTTGGGAATCATGGCTTAAAAGACAGAAGAGGAAGGGAAATGCAGCTGCTCTCTCCACTCCCGACATCCTCACCCTTCCGCCTGATGAGATGGCACCATGGTCCCTCCCTCAATATAACCAGTGCTTGGATTTGACTTTGATGTCTTCCACTCCACAGAACACCACACTGCGACACAGGACACCACAGCAGTTCGCCAACCCTGTTTCCTGCTCATCTCTAGCTTCTTTGCTAAGGCAAGTGTTCAGTGTCTGATCACTAACTAGCTGTGTTTGGGCTGAAACAGAGGAAGCAGAGAAGGTTCACCTGCATGATCTGTGAACCCCACCCCCCACCCCCTTCCCTTTCTGTTGGGGCCTCAAATGAAATAGGAGATCTCAGGAAATTACAAGTCAGAAGATACAGTCGGGACACTCAGGTACACATTTTGTTATAATGAGTCTTGGTTGCTGGTCAGGAGGTTCTATCTGTCTTCCCAGCGATTCAATCAAAGAAAGAGGAGCATTTTAAGAACAGGCATCTCAGAGAACATAGCAAAGCATCTAAAATTCTCCACTTCTGTCAGCTAGATTATTTCCTGCATGCCAGCTCCCTCGCAACTTTCAAGATTTCCTCTAGTTCCAGGTTTCTAACTTTGCTATTAACAAAGAAAAGCCCCCAGGCGACCTTCTTCATGTGTACTATTCATGCCAGTACTACCTTGCTCTCACTGTAGGCACTGCATCCTCAAGAAGAGATGATGTTGAAGGCAGTATGAAGAGTACAGTTTTTTTTTTAATGTTGAAATTATGGATACACAGTTACACAGACACACACAAGCATGTTTCCATATAAACAAAAGGTAATTACAAACATGTACAAGCTCGCCATCTAGTTGAACAATAATCTGATTCCCAAACACCATCAGTGGCTTCCAGATGAGCTATAGTAAATGTTATTAGTCTTACAACTATAGCCCCAAACTGCCAGAGATTATTTTATGTGATTATATTTCATTTTGTCATCAAATTTAAAAGACTTTTTCTTTGAACTAAACAAACCAAATCAAATATCCCAGGATGACATTTTATACTTCAGCCATAATGAAAAATAAGTATATTTCAGTAAGCATATGGTAGTTTTAATTAAGAAGAGAATTTGGGCTCTCTATAAATTACACCTGTTTATTTATTGAGGTCCGTGGTGACTACATTATTCATTGTGGCTCTATACTTTTGACCCTACAAACTCTAGAGCAGTCAACAGACACTGAAGAAAAACCATTTCCAATCTCTTTTACTCTCCTCTAATGGGGGCGATATTTGCTCCTCTCTTCTTAGTGGTAAGATGTAAAAATTACTGGTGATTAAAGCTCTCACTATTTAACATCAGACCTTAAAACTGATACTTTCAACAGTAGAAAGCAGTATATTTTCAACTACCAAAAACTATTGGGGAGTTCCTGTCATGGCTCAGTGGTTAACAAATCCGACTAGGAACCATGAGGTTGCGGGTTCAATACCTGGCCTTGCTCAGTAGGTTAAGGATCAGGCGTTGCCGTGAGCTGTGGTGTAGGTTGCAGACGTGGCTCAGATCCCGCGTTGCTGTGGCTCTGGCGTAGGCCGGCAGCTACAGCTCCAATTAGACCCCTAGCCCAGGAACCTCCGGATGCCGCAGGAGTGGTCCTAGAAAAGGCAAAGAGACAAAAAAAAAAAAAAAATACTGGCCATAACAATGTAAAGGTCTAGTCTAAAGGATGCAGATTATTGTAAAAGAGACAAAATCTCCTAATTTGAAAACAGTCATTATATTAGTCATATTATGTCTTCATTGTATATTCCTGTCACAACAGTAGTCATTTTTTTATATACCAAAAATGACATAAGGACAAATTGCACCTCTCATGAGAAGTTATGTCTTGGCCTCTGTATCAAACCATTCATTCATTTACTCACACACACACACACACACACACACAAACGTGTACGAACCCAGCTCAAATTCTTGACCTTTGAAATTCAGAATAAATAAGCCCCATTCCTATTTAGAAGGAAACATAATGATATAGGCAATGACCTTTCTGCTACAAATGACATCATACTTCCACTGTCATCCTCACCAGTGACTCCAGGTGACTTGGGAAGGTGGCAGCCCACTGCTAAGAAATTGAGCATTCACATCTTTAAAAAGTTTATCCATTTATATGTTGCAATTGTAATCTATTGCATCATGCTTTATTTAGAAATATAACTTCTGGAGCTAAAAGAATTAATAATGTGCTACAGATTTACAACTAAGAAAACATGAAATGGGCCAAAGACTTGAATAGACATTTTTCAAAGGAAGATGTACAGATGGCCAACAAGCACTTGAAACAATGCTCAACATCACTGATTATTAAAGGAATGCAAACCAAAACTACCACAAGATACCACCTCACACCAGTTAGATTGGCCATCATGTTTAAGTCTACAAATAACAAATGCTGAAGGGGGTGTGGAGAAAAGGGAACCTTCCTGCACTGTTGGTGAGAATGTAAGCTGGTACAACAACTATGGAGATGAGTATGGAGATACCTTAGAAATCTATACATAGAACTACCATAGGACCCAGCAATCCCACTCTTGGGCATCCATCTGGACAAAACTTTCCTTGAAAAAGACACATGCACCTGCATGTTCTTTGCAGCTCTATTCACAATAGCCAAGACATAGAAACAACCCAAATATCCATCGACAGATAATTGGATTAAGAAGATGTGGTAAATATACACACTGGAATACTACTCAGCCATCAAAAAGAACAAAATAATACCATTTGCAGCAACAGGGATGGAACTAGAGACTCTCATACTGAGTGAAGTAAGTCAGAAAGAGAAAGACAAAAACCATATGATATCACTGCTATCTGGAATCTAATATCCAGCACAAATGAACCTTTCAACAGAAAAGAAAATCATGGACTTGGAGAATAGACTTGTGGTTGCCAAGGGGGAGGGGGAGGGAGTGGGGTGGTTGGGGAGCTTGGGGTTAATTAGATAGAAACTATTGCCTTTGTAATGGATTAGCACTGAGATCCTGCTGTGTAGCACTGGGAACTATGTCTAGTCACTTATGTTGGAGCATGATAAAATGTGAAAATAGAATGCGTACATGTGTGTGTAACTGGGTCACCATGCTGTACAGTAGAAAAAAAAATTGTATTAGGGAAAGAACTATTAAAAAATATATTTAAAAAATAGTCAACTTGGCCAAGACCCAAATCATTGTAAATAAAATCACATATGAGGATGAAAATAACTTAAACATAGTCCCATGTTCCTTAACATTGTGAATGCATGTGAGTATGTGTGTAAACACAGAGTTAAATAGGGAGAGAGACAAAGTATATTGCTGCATTAAAATGGTAATTATATGATGTCATGTAATTAGAATGGAGACCTCTTTTAAGTTTTATTGGCCAAACCAAGTGCATGCTGTGATAATATGTAAATAACAACTCTAAGAGGTTATCTACTCTAAATTAATCTCAGACAAACTTTGTAAAAATTACAAAAATTGTAACTGATTAGGATGTATGGATATAAGAAATAAGGTACTAGTCAATGTCATTTAATGGTCAAATATAATTATGGAGCCTAGTAAGTATTCAAATCTTTTCATAAGTACAAGGGAATATTTCTTGGACACATGAAGAGCCACAATGCCTCTCTGGTAACCACAGGGCAGGTATATTTGGTCTGTTCATTATCCATTTCTCAAGTTATAATTTAAGTATCACTTCCACAAGTTTTACAGATTAAATATGACAAAAGCTAATAGTTATTAAGTGCTTATGGATAATTTAAATTTCATCTTCCTAACAGTCATTTTATAGAAAAGCAACCCAAGGAACAAAGAGCTAAAGTAAATGGCCCGGGATCACATGGTGATGAACAGGGTTAGCTGACTAGACCCTCTATCTTGGGTATTCTATTACTATCGCCTTAAATTATATTGGAACCATTAAATTTGCCTTCACTCCTTTTTAAAAAAATTTATTCCACCTGAACAAAGAAAACAATCAGGATGAAAATCTTTAGTACAGCAACATCCAAATATTTGCCTAGATGAAAGTTTGAAAAAAAAATGATTTAGAAGTTCTGAAAGTGATGGCATGAGAGAAAAAACTGTTATGTTAGAACTTATCTCTAAATGAGTGCCTTCTATAACATAATGGCTAACCCTCTCAACCCATCAATAGTCTCAGAGTCCAAAGCTCCAAAACTGAAACAATATTGCAGGGACCATCTGTGCTTGCCAGCCCAGCATCCATTACCTTTTTTAAACAGTACTCTGAAATAACAAAACTGGTCTCCCACTCATGTACACATCAGCCTTTACTGACAGAGGTCAACTAGTACATGCCATCCTCTCTGCTCTGCACACAGACTGGGGTAGGCATCCTTTCCAAATCAGGCCAGTCAGAGTCAATGGCATCGATTCCAGGACATTTATTCAAAAACATGGCAAACAAATTTTGCTCCTTCCCTCAAAATTGTAAAGAGAAATCATGCAGTCCTAGAGTTTGTGGCCACCAGCTTTGGATCACTAGAGAATAGTCAACACTGAGGCAGCAGGACCAAGAAATGAAGAAAGAAAAATTTTGTTCTGATCATATTCTTAAATGTTGCTTTAAGCTGTTGCTGGAAGCCAGACATGCCCTTGCAACTCATTAGTAAAATCAATACATCCACATATTTTATTAAGTCATTTGGGTCAGACTGCTGTCTCTCCCTAAAATCGTCATCGCCATCTTCAACTATGATATCTCAAAACTTATGTCGTTAATCCAGATTAATTAATTATTCTAGCTTACTAAAGTTATATGCCAAAAGATAGCTATTATTCCTCAAGGAGAAGTTTTTCTTAAGTTAACAAAATATCTGAATCCACAATCCTATATTATCAATTACTCATAAAGAGGTAGAGATATAAACAGTACCTTTAAAAAAGGAGTTCCCTACATGGGCTTCAGTGGCTAACAAACCCGACTAGGATCCACAAGGATGTGGGTTCGATCCCTGGTCTCACTCAGTGGGTTAAGGATCCAGCTTTGCCATGAGCTGTGCTGTAGGTTGCAGATGTAGCTCAGATCCTACACTGCTGTGGCTGTGGTGTACGCTGGCAGCTGTAGCTCCAATTCAACCACTAGCCTGGGAACCTCCATATGCCACGATTTGCAGCAGGAAAAAAGAAAAAAAAAAAAAAGTCACGCAAATGTAGCCCATATTTTTATGCTACTATTACAACTCAGAAAGTGGTTTACTGATCTCTTATACAGTTTAATGAATGTACACAAAACAGTGACATTTATTCAAATAATCATTTTTCTACAATACAGGAAAAAAAAATAGGGAGTTAAATTACCTCTAATCCCTTAAAGTGGATACTTTTACTTTCCGGGGAATTTTTTTTAAGAGTTTCAAGAGTATATTAAATTATCCTCTCAAGACAGGTATAACGCACTAAATGTCAATGTACTGGAATGGGATGTGTCACCTTAATAATATCAAAAATATTTATGCTTTTAGTGTAAAACCACAGCATAGAAGACAACCACATTAGCAACTGTCTATTATTAAAACCCTCAAGTGGGAAAGTGAGCAAATGGTCATCAGTGTAACTTCTACCCAACTATACTTCTACAATATAACTACAATATCTACAAGAAATTTGTTCTTGGATTGTTTCTACCTTGGTGTGTTAAAATGTATTTTCTACTCAAGTACAGAGAATACGGTCTCATCTACTTACAGAAAATCTCTACTACGTAGAGCACCATATTTTTTGGTGATGTTCAATCATTAAACATGGGTCAGTGTAAAGCTGGACACTGTTTTCTTCTTATAGATCAAGAGAGGCCTTTGATCTTTAAAATTACAAGAGAATAAGATGCCCTGTTTACGAAGAGTAAGAGGATAAAATTTGAAAAAAAGAAAATGTGCATAAAATGAGTGACCTTTATTTAAAATGAAAAGCTACAGGTTTTATAACTTTGAAAGAGATATTATTCTAAATATTATACAGCTAGAAAGAGAGGGAGAATGTGTGTGTCTATGGCTAGGTCTATATGTACTGAATGTGGAGATTTTTTTCCCCTTTTCTTATTCAAATTAGGGTTTCTAAAAAGAACATACTGCTAAAAAAATTCAATGAATATGATAAATTTACATAAGAATTTACAACTATCTACAAAGTTTATCTGTGTCTACAGATGAGGGAAAAATTCATGCTGGACAGAATTATTATATTTAACTATTTGCATAGTTTCCCAATTCGCTGTTATATATAATTTACCAACTTACCTTAGTTACACAGACACCTTCGTAAAGTGTCAGATAATTTACCTTCTCTCATTTACTTCTGTCACCATCTCAATGCTCTAAAATATTCGAGAAAAAAACTTTTACTTCCAAAAGAAAGATGATTGTAAAAAAATCAAACATTCTTTAAAATTTCATTGCCAATTTTCTTTAAAATTTCTAGCAAAATTTCACTTTGCTTTCATGACAAAGTGAAAATCTTAATTGTCAAAAAAAGTGCTAAACAACTGACTCCATACTCGAATCAAAAAACAAACTTCATTGTTCTGTTCAGGAGGATGATAACATGAATTTGGCATTGCAATTCATGTGAAATATTCTAAGGGGTCACATATTTGAGCCAAAAAGATAAATCAAGTTTCTAATAATTGTATTTTTAAAAACATGCTGTATATCCCCATGCCAAGACACTGTGAAATAGTTGACCATAAAGAGGATTAATTTTACAGCAGAGTAAATCAAAGTATTTAAATATATTTAAAATCTCATTTCATTTTTTAAAGGATTCGGAGGATATTAAACCATCTTCTGTAGTCCTCCCATGCAAGAGTTGCACGTAAACACAACAAAGAAAAAAAGAGGTAAAGTAGACCCTGAAACAAAGCTGTCAAGACAAAGCAAAGGGTTGTTTTTAGTTTCCCAAGAGGGACTAGCCCCTCTCTGTTCTTAATGGTACTGTATTAATAAATTCAAGTTCACTGGAATGTGGGGAGAGCACCAACGGACGAAGCATTTCACAAAACTCCAAGTTTTTAGCACGATATCAGGGCTCCAGACTGGACTCCTTTTAAACATCTAAGTACCTCCCATGAACAGGTTCAAAGGGAGGTAAGGGAGCACATGGTTTCCCCTGCTTACAACAGCGAATGCCTGTCCTGCTCCACCACCTGTGAAGCACAGTTTACCAAGGGGCACAGTAGAGCACTGGGCAAGACAGTGACGTTGGGACTTGCAAAGTGTGACTTCAGGACAGTGCTGCCCAGGAAAAACGGAAATACAGGAGATCAAGAAAATGGACTCATCACCATCCTAGGTGCACAGTCAAGGAAACTGAAAAAAGAAGTACTGATAAATATTTTGCCTTTTAGAAAATACAGGTATTTGTCAAGTTTATTATCCGGAAATTTACTTCACTATTTCTAGCCACCTACAAAAATTACAAGACATATACACAGCTACCCCTCATTATATATATTACTTGAAACTCAGCAGTATACCAGGAATGAGAACTAAAACCATATATATCTGCTCTTCCGTTCGTTGATAAATATTCTGTATTTTTACCTATAGAATAAACCTATAATTTATTTTTTAAAGGTTGATTTAATCAGCATATGTGGTAAAACCTTCTGCTGTAGCCATGTGGTATTTTTATGTGTGATATCCCCGTTGGTTAAAGCATTATACTAAATAAAGCCAGGGTCATATTTCTTTCTCTACAGATTAAGTAAATTCTCTCTCATTGTCAGAAACCATAGCCAACCATCTCACAAATACATATTTTTGAACATTAAGGTCATTAATTAAGGAAATATTTAAAAAGCCATTGGTAAAATGTACCACAAATAAAGAGGACTAAGAAAGGAAGCATAATTTGAAGGAGAAAGAGTTAAGGGACAGAGAAAGAGAAGAAAGAAAGGAAAGGAAGTAGAAACTATGATTTTTGTCAGTTCAGATGTACTAATATATTTTCCAGTTTGATTTCCCACCCTATTCCAATGTGATGCAATTTAGCCATTTGTTTAGGTATTTTAAAGAAAGTACACATTCTTTCAATGAGAATTCTCCATTGTACAATATGATCATTGAATACCCCAATGCTAAAATTTTGAACACTTCCTTCCAATTATTTTCACAGCTAGACAAGCTTATTTATGAGCAATTAGTTATGGACTTCCAAAATTTCTGTATTAATTAAATCAAAATATTGTTATAAATAAGAAACTCTAATTTCTTTTGTAGTCAAAAAAATTTAGTAAAAACACTGCGTACTTTTAGAAAGAGGAAATATACATCTCTGGATCCATCCTTCATATGCAGCTGATAAATATCATGTGGTGAGATGCCTTGGTAAAGAGTAGGTGCTGAGCTTTTATTTATATTTGCAATACCATTTTCTGTATGTATGGAGGAGGTCCCTTTGGACTATTAGGTTAATATAAGGCAGGCACCTGCCCATTTTTTCTTTTAGGGAGAACTAAAAGCAGCAGAACACCTGATACAAGATATTCTAAAAGGAGAGTCAGTGGACATCAGCTAAGAAAATTCATTATAACTTTAAATGAGTTAATATCTATAAATTTGTGACAATGTTATGGTGTTTTCTACTTCTGGAAAAAGCCCTATAACTGAAAATTATTGCTTGTTTGAGTACTGGTTTATAGGAGATACGGAGTTAAAGACAGTGTCCCTTCCCCTCAAGTAAGAGGCCATGAAAGACACTGAAATAGGCAGGATATGTCATCAAGGATAAACAATCCAGGATGCTTTGGGTTCACTGACATACTGGGACTAGGACCATGACTGTGTAATTGTAGATCAGCAGGTGTAGGTAAAGGATTGTAAGACTTTATGGCAGGGGACACTTTCGAGTATAGACCTTACCTCTAGGAATCATGTCACTATCAGAGGAGATCAAGAACTCTGGGCATGGCTCCCTCAAACCTAGACCAGAATGTAGAGCTGTGAGGTTAAGTGCTGCAAGTACTCTGCTTGGTAGAGTAAACTGTCCTAGGTTTGGAAAGCATGTAAGGATCTAGAATGGAAAACCCTGAGGATAAACCTCAGCCTGTGAGATCTGAGACTTCTTTCACATCTGTAAATTACCATGTGTTATTTTTCTTTTGTTATCCCTGAACTTTACCAGGAAAGTCAAACTACTGCAGTCTGATCTCTGTTAGACTTTGGAGAATTGAAGAGAGTCTATACCATTTCTGAAAGGCAGGTGCAAATAGGGAGCGTAGGAACCTAGGCACAAAGTAAGAGTATTTGTAAAAAGCAGAGGTGACAGGACAGACAAGGGCAAATCTCAATGGGGTCATAAGCGCCAGAGGCAGTTATTGCAAAAAAAAAAAAAAATAGAAAGAGAAAGAAAGGAAAAAGAAAAAAAGAAAAAGTTGGAATTGAAGAACTTAAAGGTTCTGTTCATGAGCCCCACTGAAGAGAAATCTCTGAGGAAAAAAAAAACAAAAAAAACTCAGTTCTTAATGGCAATTTCTGGGAAAGACGAAGCTTTAGCCATTAAGCCAGTGGTAGCTAGAGTTATCAAAAGCAGAAAGGTGAATCAATTCCTACATATTCAAGTTGTAATGTCTGTTTCTGGACATGCAAAGAAAACATAAACACAAAAGAAACAGAAAAGGAATACTTTAATTTTTCCAAATTATATTAGGCAGTATGTAATAGAATTACTGGTGGCCTTATGAAAGCCCCTTACAAAAAAAGACTGGCTACTTAGCTAAATGCAACCTTCTACTATGACTCTTTGACGGGAGAACATACTCCAAAGAAGAGCCATGTCAATTTTTTAAAGTAGTTGGACCATGATTCAACAAAACGGACTTGATCTCTAGTATGAAGATTTATGTTTCACATTAAGAGGTGGTTCTTCACTTTCAAAATCTTCAATGGATAACAAAAACTTTGGAACTGCTAAGTTACTGTGAATGAATGAAATGACTACTGGTTGTCACACTCCAGGCAACAGGTTTCAACTATTCATTAAATTTAAATTCTAAGTCTGAAGATGAAAATCAAATCTCAATCACTGTGCAATCTCAGATTGTATTTGTAGCAACACTATTTCAAAACTATTACCAATATTCACCCTCAATAAACAGTTCTAGGCATCAAGTGATAAAAAGCTGTATAACTACAGGAACTAAAAAAAAAAAAGATTTAGAATGTTAATTATAAAAGGTGTGGAAATCTTTGTAATGAAGACACAAATCCAAAAAATTACTCAAAAAACTCATAAAACATTATGAATTTAAAAGCATTATGAAACTACTTGAACGGATTAATAAATTCAGCAAAGTAGCAGGCTATAAGATTAACACTCAGAAGTCAGTTGCATTTCTGTATACCAGCAATGAAATATTAGAAAAGGAATACAAAAATACGATACCTTTTAAAATTGCACCTCACAAAATCAAATACCTCGGAATACACCTGACCAAGGACCTATATGCAGAGAACTATAAAACTTTGATCAAAGAAATCAAAGAAGATGTAAAGAAATGGAAAGATATTCCATGTTCCTGGATTGGGAAAATCAATATTGGAAAAATGGCCATACTACCCAAAGCAATCTACAGATTCAATGCAATCCCTATCCAATTACCCATGACATTTTGCACAGAACTAGAACAAACAATCCAAACATTTATATGGAACCACAAAAGACCCAGAATCGCCAAAGCAATCCTCAGAAACAAAAACCAAGCAGGAGGCATAACTCTCCCAGACTTCAAGAAATACTACAAAGCCACAGTCATCAAAACAGCGTGGTACTGGTAGCAAAACAGACAGACACACCAATGGAACAGAATAGAGAACCCGGAAATAAACCCTGACACCTATGGTCAATTCATCTTTGACAAGGGAGGCAAGAACATCAAATGGGAAAAAGAAAGTCTATTCAGCAAGCACTGCTGGGAAACCTGGACAGCTGCATGCAAAGCAAGGAAACTAGAACACACCCTCACACCATGCACAAAAATAAACTCAACATGGCTGAAAGACTTAAATATACGACAGGACACCCTCAAACTCCTAGAAGAAAACATAGGCAAAACACTCTCTGACATCCACATCATGAATATTTTCTCAGGTCAGTCTCCCAAAGCAATAGAAATCAGAGCAAAAATAAACCCATGGGACCTCATCAAACTGAAAAGCTTTTGCACAGCAAAGGAAACCCAAAAGAAAACAAAAAGACAACTTACAGAATGGGAGAAAACAGTTTCAAATGATGCAACTGACAAGGGCTTAATCTCTAGAATATATAAACAACTTATACAACCCAACAGCAAAAAAACCAATCAATCAATGGAAAAATGGGCAAAAGACCTGAATAGACATCTCTCCAAAGAAGATATACAGATGGCCAACATCGCTGGTTATAAGAGAAATGCAAATCAAAACTACCATGAGATACCACCTCACACCAGTCAGAATGGCCATCATTAATCAATCCACAAATAACAAGTGCTGGAGGGGCTGTGGAGAAAAGGGAACCCTCCTGCACTGTTGGTGGGAATGTCAACTGGTACAGCCACTATGGAGAACAGTTTGGAGACACCTTAGAAATCTAGACATAGAACTTCCATATGACCCCGCAATCCCACTCTTGGGCATCTATCCGGACAAAACTCTACTTAAAAGAGACACGTGCACCCGCATGTTCATTGCAGCACTATTTGCAATAGCCAGAACATGGAAACAACCCAAATGTCCATCGACAGATGATTGGATTCGGAAGAAGTGGTATATATACACAATGGAATACTACTCAGCCATAAAAAAGAATGACATAATGCCCTTTGCAGCAACATGGATGGAACTAGAGAATCTCATACTGAGTGAAATGAGCCAGAAAGACAAAGACAAATACCATATGATATCACTTAGAACTGGAATCTAATATCCAGCACAAATGAACATTTCCTCAGAAAAGAAAATCATGGACTTGGAGAAGAGACTTGTGGCTGCCTGATGGGAGGGGGAGGGAGTGGGAGGGATCGGGAGCTTGGGCTTATCAGACACAACTTAGAATAGATTTACAAGGAGATCCTGCTGAATAGCATTGAGAACTTTGTCTAGATACTCATGTTGCAACAGAAGAAAGGGTGGGGGGAAAAATGTAATTGTAATGTATACATGTAAGGATAACCTGACCCCTCTGCTGTACAGTGGGAAAATAAAAAAATAAAATAAAATAAAATAAAATAAAATAAAAGCATTATGAATATAACTTCCTTATTCCCAAAGCCAACTTTCCACTAGGCTACACTACAACATATACAAAAAAAAAACCCTCACACAAAATTATCTTATATGAATATTAAAATGATTACCAACCAATATAATAACAAAATGTGGATTTGTAATGTGACGTAAAACCTCGTTATACAGACCTGATTTCAATCGCGTGAAAGTAGTAGTCTTTAAAATTAAGAGACTTACCTTAAACTAATCCTCTTAAACTGAAAAAGTTGATTATCAGCTGCCAGTATTTTAGAGAAACAATGAAGGCATATTAATGGTATTCTTTACAAACTACTCATGAAACCTGCTACTTAGAATGTCAAGATATGCAAATTATTCCCAAGCTTCATCTCAGTGAATGATTAGAGGAGGCTGAACTTAACATTTTTTATTTTATTACATTTTATTTTATTGTGATGCTCCATATTTAGAAGGTAAACAAAAGCAGCAATCCTACCCAATTTAGAGTCCAGGTTGCAAATGAAAAATAGATTCTATGTAGTTCCCAAAGTTAGAGACAAGGGCCAAGGGCCTTATCAGCAAATAGAAAAAAAATGGAGGTTTGGAAGTCACGTTCACATTGGTGACAACAGAAAGATACTGACAATAACAAACTGAAAATTTTTTCTAAACCTTGAAAAATATCTACTTTTCTAATCTCATATTTTTTATTAGAAATTTTTTTGCCCAAATTAATGTTATCCTTTTGTCAGTTAAAAAAAAAAAAAAAAAAAAAAAGGACTGCTATACAATTAGATTGTCACCAGACAAACAACCATTGCTCCATCAAGGTCAGCCAACACACCCAGATCAAAAAATGAAATTCTACAGAATTTCTTTACTCTATTCTCACCGGCCTTAAGGCATTTAGCAGGAAACAAATGGAAGAAGTGCTTCACCCTGAAGATTCTAAACTCTAAATCCTGCTTTCTTTTCCACTCGTGTCGTAACCTCATGCCCCATCCAAGAATCAAGTCCCTATGGATTTGATTAATGATTAACAGTTTCTTATTGCAAAAAATAGAGCTACCCAAGTACGTAAGTCCTCTTAAAATATTTACCTCCCCATCAGAATGCAATTTTATGTGCAAGAGATACTGCTCTTAAGGGGCCAAAAGGTTAGGTCAGAGAAATACTACCAGATTCCTAACAAACGGAAATTTATATGTACAAATTTAAAAATAGTTGCAGCAATAAATATAGCTAAAAATTTGATTTTGAATATCACACTCTTACTTGTCTTTGGCATAACAGCCTCATTTAGGAAAAGTAATTCAAATAATCTCATCTTAAAAAAAAAAAAAGAACACCTGAAAATAGCTTTATAACAATAAAGTTAGCAGTAGTCACTAACTTTCAAAACTCTAATGTAAAGGCATATATAAAAATGAAAAATGGCAGAAATTACCAGAATATTTAATTAAAATAATGCTTTGATTCACAATACTCCAAAACTTTCTGTATTATCATAAATATCAATATGCTTTATTATAAAAGTAGGTCATATTACATGACCCAGCTTTCTTATTTGGTAAAATAGTGCAGCTATTTTTTAGGTCAACAGGTGTAAATTTTGCATCATGAAGATTGAATTGTGGCAAAGCATCCCAAAGTGAATTTCTCACAATATATTTAATCTCTTTTTGTTAGACATATAAATTGATTCTGAAATCTTGCTATTAAAATATATATCCTCTCATGAACTTCTGTGGTTAAAATATGCAATACCTTTTTAATCATTAAACAATTAACAACATTGTAATTTAGAAAACCTATGAACTCTGAAATAATCTGCTCAGGAAAAATAACCTCAGATAATAAAAAGCTATACTTTGGAGATGGGATTTTAATTTACCACTATCCAATATTTAATACCTATTAATATCTCCCAAAGTGATAGAGTATATTGAAGGACAACATAGTATATATGTGTATTAGAGACAATGAATGGCACTTTATACATAAACCTACTTTACTTCCATTAATTTATCTTTTTTCTTAAGAAAATACTTTAAACTTACTTTAGAGAGCAATAAATCAATATTATCCACATATTTTATCCTTCTCAGGGTCCTTTATATGTAAATGTATTACTGAAATATTAATAACCTTCTAGCACTCTAAAGTAGTTACAACACATAATTATCTTCATTTTCCAGATGAGGAATCTTTGTCCCAAAGAGGCTGACTGATTTGGTTATAATCACACATTCAGTAACAAAACCAATATAAGAACAACACATTGGACATCTATTTCCTAAAGTCAAGTGCTTTCTTAAGGCAAGGACAGGTTGTAGAGAGGGGAGATGAGATAAAATAAATAACAGATGGAAAAGGAGGTTAATAAAAACTGTAGCAACAAACTCTTAAGTTCTTAAACTGGAAAATAAAGTCATGAACAAGCATGGTAGAGCCAATCAGAGGAGATTATTATACTACTCATGCACACACAGAATCACAGATGTGACCTTAGATACCACTAAGTCCAGCTTTATAGAGGAGAGAGGCTAGCTCTGATGTTTTCAGCCTGAGCTTCAATGTCATCTAGTTAAAGATGCGTTCCTAGATCGCACTCCCAGCAATCTCTCCTACGATACCATTTGTACATGGGATTCAGGATATTGTACTCTGAATGGCTGAAACAGAAGACATTCAGCTGGCTGATCAGAAGCAAGGAATCTAGTCCAGGGAAACAAATATTTTCGCCTAATAAACACAAAACAAAACACCACTCAGAAAGGTCCATGAACACCACGTTTTTGATACAACAGTTGAGTTATGCACCAAGAAACTAACTTTCAGAAGTGACTACCTTTTTGGCTTCAAGACTCAGTACAATAGAACTATATTTTAAAAGTAGCTGCCTCTAAGCTGAAATATTACAACTTCCATTATCAAATAATGCAATATCTTTTTTGAACCCAGTCTAGACAAACGCAATCTGTTGGAGTCTGAAATAGTTTTTTATAATCACGAACAGACATGGAGCAGCAGCACACTTAAGACACTAAATTGTAGCCACATAAGGACTTTATTGTTAAAGGAGTTTTGTTCAGTGTGAATTAAGAGTTGGCATGTCTGCATGAAAAACATACCAAAACCCAAGGTATAAATCAGACTTTGATACTGTACATCTATTCTTTTGTATATGGACTCAAAACCATTTCTTACTGATGAACTGTTTCTTTTTCCCTTTGAAACATCACTGCAATGTTTCCTAAGATATCTTGCAATTTGATGTCACATTTCTTATTTTCACTTCTAAAGACTACCTGAAATAACACAAGAGATCATTCAATAGTCCTAGAAAAGCTGAACTTCAATTTGTTACTAGCTCATTAATTATCTTTGCTCAGAACTCGAGTTTTGATCTGAGAAAATTCCCTTGAGAAAAAAAAATACTTTTAGATCTTAGCTGAGTGTTGTGGGGCAAGAGAAAGGGCAGATGAAAGAGACTATCTTTTCAGAATATAAACATGATTCATGCATGACTACAGGCAGCCAAACCCTGCTACAATAGTTTAAAAAGAAAAAAAGTGAAAGGACCAGCTACGTCTCACTTGAAAATTTTCAAGTACAAAGAACCAGGAGAAACACTACTCAATTTTACTTTAATCTGTTCTCTTAATTTCCTGACCCTCCCCTTGGAAATTGTTCACTCCTCACAGTCAAAGGCCTTACAACTGAGAATTTACCCAGCGAGAATAAATTCCTGGCTGGCTTCCCTCACAGGGTTAGACCATGCCTGCTTCTTCTATAGATGTGAGGGTCTGTCTGTCTTCTAATATGTACATTGCTTGGCCTAATAGGAACAGTGGCATCATTTACTTTTTTAGTGCTGTGGAGCTGACCATATATTTTGACACGTATTCATTTATTTGATCTTCACAACAGTCTTGGCTGGTGCACAGGATGGGTATTATTACCTTCAAGGTGAGGTGGATTCCAGGAAGCTTAAGTAACTTGTTCAGAACAACACAGCTGGGAAGGAGTGGCTCTGGCACTGGAAGAGACCTTGAGACTCTCTAGTCAAACATTCTTTCTACTCTATCCCTGGGACTTTAGATTGCAGAGTCTAGTCAAATTCTATGCTAAGACATTGACTTTTACCTAAGTAACTGAAATTTTAACCAAAAAGTGGTATTTAAAATTAAAAAAAGTATGCTATAATTTAACATTAAGGAGAATATTGATGCTGATATATGTCTCGCTGGATCTTGTCCTATGCCAGGTATTTTACATGTTACCTACATTCATCAGTAATATCAACCCCATACTGAGGTACTTTAATCCATGTGCTATTCTAAGATTCACATGCAAAACTCTAACCCAAAGAACTCGGTCAGACCTATATTATCACCTGCAAAATGCAGAACTGAGGCTGAAGAAGTTAAATGGCTTATTTCCCTAAAATGGCATATCCATTCTATGGCAAAGTCAGAAATTGACATCAAGTTGTGGACTCGAGGAAAGTCTGGGAAAATATAAGTGATGTATTATAAATCCTGCCCATGGGAAGCCAGAAGCCATCCAAAAAACACTTGCTTAATGTCCAGATATTATTTTTTAAATAAATAAATAAAACCTAGGGGATATCTTTTCTAATAGCTACAATAAAAAAGACATAAAAATTTAAACTTATTTAATACTTCAAGGTTTCCAGTTTCTTTCACAATCATCAACCATTTGAGTCTCACAATAGGATCTGCTAAGTGCCTTATGTATATTGGATATATCTATTATGTATATTATCTATTATTGTATATTACGTATATAATAGTATATAATAGTACATATATTACCCCTATTGTATAGATGAGTACACTGTAGTTTTAAAAAGTTTTAAAAAGTTACGATATCATGGTTAAAAATTTTAGAAAAAGTACTTAAAATACAATTTTTTCTAAATTTGAGCTGCCATCTTACGGATGTACTAGCTTGCAAAAAAAAAAGTGAACGGCATCTAAATAAGAAAAATAGGCAAACCAACATAAAATTAAGCTCAGAACTGTTACACAATGCCAACTAAGTTGACTAAAAGGAATTAGAAATGAACAGCAAGAATTCCAAAACCTAAAATACAAAATGATTATTTAAACACACCTGTGGAAACTCCACTAAAGAATGAAATACCTTATAGCCCAGAAAGCCAAAAAACAAAGAAATAATATAGTCAAAATCTGTAAGATCCTAATTAGCAGAGAGGTATCTACTAACGCCAATTATAGTAGAATTCAGTGTTATTCTTTTAAGTTTGAAAAAGATAAATATATAGCAAATACAGAAATAAATTCTCTCTATTGCAACCATTACATGCAAACACAAGAAGGTGTGCAAACTTTAACCATAAATGGCTTAAAATGTTTAGATTTAAGGATGACATGCCGTTGATGGGCTTTGTCAGGGAAAGACCTGAAGTTAAGATGAGGAGAGAGCATTTTGTTGTGGATGGCAACATTATAAAGCTGTTGAAAATAACATCATATATTCCTTTCTGCCCAGCAGCATGACCTTTACTGAAATGTACTGGTTTGCACAATAGGATAATCAACTTCACTGGTCTAATGGTCTTTTCCCTCAGGTGCTACTCCTTCATTTGGTAGAACAACCCCTATCCTTCTGATTTGGGCCCACACTCTTACATCACGAGCTCGGAGGGCAGCTGACTGTCTCTTCCCTAAATCCCTAAGCTCTGTCTCTTGGGCCTGTGGTCCAGTCTCAGACCTAATACTTAAAAAAAAAAAAAAAAAAAAAAAAAAAGAGTCACAAACCCTTACTTCTTTCATCCCTATTTAGCTTTTTACTTCTATTTGTAAGAGAACAGAGTCAACAGGGTCTTGCCTGAGGCCAACAGACATTGCTTTTACTTTAGATATGTAAGTAACTAAATGCCCATCCCATCTGTCTAGACAAGGTTCAAACTCAAGAGCCTGCAGGAGCCAGGCAGGTTACGTAAATGAGTCAAGTGGGCTGGGGAGAATCAATGGGAAGCAGTGAGAGCTAAGGTAAACTAAAGTGTGCATGCTCCTCCATGGGGATCTAATTAAAATGATCTGTAAAGAGCACCCAGAGACAAACTTTGCAGACTGCAGAGACCCTGCAAGACATTCTGTGATGCTTGGAGAATAGAGAAGAACCACAGGCTCCATGCTTCCTTTCCGATAACACAGTGACAGGATCATAGACCCTCATCAGCATGAACCAGTCTGTGCACAGCCTGATAAAGGAGAAGCAAATACCCTTCAGCTCCTACACGGGTCAGATGCTCTTGGAAAAACTAAGTTACTATTAACAAGTTCCTTTTTGTTGTTAGTGAAGAAAGCGTCTTCTCGGGTATAAAAAAGCACAATGACAGGCGCCATTCAAGGTTGATGAAGGCAAGATTCCTGGCCTCAGACAAACTTGCAGTGTAATGGAGAAGATAGCTGATACGGCAAGGGAGGAAAGTGCCAGTTTAAAAAGTACGGCAGGCAACAGTGACAGCAAAGAATCATTGCTCTGTTCCAGCCGCAGGGACAGTATGTGCTGTCTGGGACAGCAGAGCAGGTTCACCCTATTCTCTTTTAAAGTCAGAAGGCCAACAGTGTCCTCAGCTGTAATTCTAGACCATCGTTTTCCAGGAAGGAGAGCAAAGCCTAGAAAAAGAAAGTGACTTGTTCAAGATCACAAAACTAGTTAGGAGCAAAGTCAGATTTCTAAGAGTCCATCTCGTGTTTTTTACTGACCAGCAGTCCAACCCTGATAACCAAAGAAACATACAGAGAACATGGATTATGAACCCTATATGTGTTAGTTTTAAATCATTTATTCTGATAAAGATAGTCGCCCAATCAACACATTCGACCGAGGACTGCAGACTAGACCTTAGGTGTGTAAGCTGCTAAATAGCATCAAGAGACATGCCCTTGTAGAAATGCAGTGCCTGCAACTCGGGCTCACATCTCTTCCCTTCTTGTCTTCTGCTAATGGGATACAATTTAGAACCTCTCAATTTCATACTGGAGATGGCAGTCTCTCCCCTGGTTTATACAATAATGCGAACATCTATCATCTTTATATTTGCTCGTTAAACTGTTAGAGGCTCTTCATGTTGAAAGGTAGGAAAAATCTACTCATGCCAGAACTCTGTCATCAAATATTTCTCAGACTTCCACACTTTAGCTAACTTAGTCTTGCCAAAGCTATTCAAATTATAGCAGCTTCTTCCTCTAATATTGCTACATATGCACTTTACGGTTTCGTAATTATTTGCTCATTTATTATGTTCCATGTAGCTTCACCTTTATTAAAAAGATGAAGGTCATTTTAGCATCTTTCACTATAACCAAGATATACTAATATATACTAGGTAAACCTAGTATAAATATATGCTAGGTAAGCAACAAAGAACCATTAAGATTTGTACCACAAATTCCACTTGCAGGGAGAGTTAAGCGAGAAAGTAGTCTTTAAAACCTCCAAATGTTATTACAACATGCATCGCAAGCTGGTAAATTTGAAACCATAGCATGGAAGCCATTCTCCCCTCATGCGCATGGGGTGGGGAGTGGGTCACAAACAAAAATTCCGCCTCGGCTTCTAGAAAACTACACTTGCATTTTCTAATACCACTTGCCTTTTTTTCTTTCAACACTAAGAAAGAGATGGTAGAAATTCAATGCCACAAAATATGCACAAGGCCTTTCCATACAAGCATCTTTTTCGGCAAGTACAGGACCTCTGTCCAATCCTGCAGAGATGGCTAGGTGCCGGGCACCGTCAGGGCAGGAGTGGCACCTCGGCCGCTCACACAGAGTCAGAGGATGAGGCTCGCTCTCTCCACATCCACGACAGGGCCTTTTTGCAGAGACTCGCCTCTGCCAACTGCTGAGAGGCACTATGTTGCATTATCTCCTTCAAGTATCTTCCTTAAGAAAAGAAAGCCTCAGACTAATGAGAATGTTCTTCCTTAAATATTTATGTTGCTTTCCAAAGCAAATAAAATCAACACAGGAAACTAAAATCTGGTCCTGAGTGAGTCAACCTGCATCCTTACTCTCTGTTAAAAGCAAGAGCAACAACAAAAATAAAAAGTGAGTTAACATTTATGCCAGAAATTGTACTAAGCATTGACATGCACCATCTCATTCCATCCACCCCCTGAAAAAAGTATATCTTGCAATTATCCTCTGTATATTGATGAGGATATCCAGACTAAACTGAGCAACTGACTCAAAGTCACACAGCTCGCATGTAGAGAAAGAAAGCACATCCAGAGATTCTGACACTAGAATCTACAGCATTTAACATAATACCATGTAATAGTTCAAAGCAAATTGTATCTTCAACTCATGTTTTATATACTGCATAAAGCAGTCTGCATGATCTTCAGTGGGCACTTCATTTCACAGAATCTCCCGAACTTTATTTTTTTGGCCACACCAGCGACATGCAGAGGTTCACAGGGCCAGGAATTGAACCCAAGCCATAGGAGCAACCTGAGCCACTTCAGTGACAACACCAGATCCTTAACCCACTGAGCCACAGGCGAACTCCTAAGTTTACTTTAAATGAAGGTTCATGCCTCACAAATATTAAAATAAATTCAATATTATTGAGACTTAAGGTCATTCGAAAAGATACTTTTCATTCTAAATATTACATATGTCCATAAAAAACAGCAGCATCCATGTTGCTTTTAGTCATTTCAGCATCCCAGGGTCCTTGAAAAGGCCATAGTAATTTTCTCATGAGCAGTGCACCCAAAGCTGTCTGGAAAAATGTTAGAATAGGGCATTTCTACTTAATGAAAACCATGACTGCATTTTTTTTAATTTAAAAAGACTATTCAAAAAGTAAACTCTATCCTGCAGACATCATAAGATAAAATGCAGGGCTTACCTCAATATTTGATTTATACAAATAAAAGCAATGTTAATCTTACCAATAAATTATCTTTAATTTCATTTGAAAAATAAGATATCACCCTATTGCCCTCTTTTTAGATTTACTTTATTTTTAAAAATGACTTCTGAATATACTTATATTTCTGAGTATTAGATTTTTTCATTAAAATTTTTAAAGTTTGTCAGTAAATCAAAAGTGGATACACAAAAAGTTTAAACTCAGAATCATAAAGCTATCTCTTTTTTGAAACTGTGGACACTCTAATTTAGCATAAGCACCAATTTATAGAGAAAGTAAAATGTTTTAGTGTCCTAGGAGATGCCTTTACTTAGAGAAAGCAAATGTGCTAAATAATTTCCAAATATCCAAATTGCATGGACTTGACTATGAATTCATCCTGTTACTTGAAGATCTCACAAAGATCAAGCACTTAAAAAACAACCTATTTTCACCTCTAATGGTAAATTTAATACATACTGAAAGGTTCTTTGTTAAACAGACACATCATTTTCTCCCCTCTTGCTCTGAATTAAACATCACACAAATGATCAGCAACAATCCAGAATTACATGGAACTATACATCACCCATTCATTCCCTAATGAAAATGAACATGTCTGAAAAGGAAACCCTTCTACCATTTAGCTCCAATAGAAGCAAGAGAGGTTCATGACATCTAAAAACCTACCTCTTCCAATGGTAAGTGACGTTTTCCTCTGCCCTGGTTCTGAGAAAGGTCACTTACACATTAATTCTAGGCTGGCCTCGAATGTTCCTTCGGAATGATCTGAAGCTCAAAAGAAGTGAATATTCTCCTATAAATTAGTGAGCTCAGGGGCTCAGCTGCCTTCAGCAAAGAGTTCAGAAGAGAAGCAGACTTCTCTGCTTCCTTACTCATTTCAGACTTTAGTAATTTACTTTTGTCCTTAAATGCCACAAAATCCATCTTATAAGACCTACTTCACATTGATATGTACATGAAAGTGCTATCAATATGACAGAGTTCATTCTGCAAATTTTCCTCATTCATTTTCATATCCAAAATAGTAACAAAACCTTAACAATACTTAGTCTGAGCCACCAAAAGCTCAATTGATTTCTTAATGCCATAGCATAACCTCATATGAGATAAGATATTTGAAAAGCTGGGTAACATTCGACTCTGTCAAATTTGTGAAGGGCAAGGACTTGGATATTCAATACTATACCAACAGTGAAGAGCAAAGATTTGCCACACAGACCAATTTCAGTTTCGTTTTGCTTTCTTGGCTCCTAACTTAGATGCTAAAGAACTGGATTTGAATTCTGGTTCTACTATTTCTCAACTATGTCCTGGGCATTCGGTTTTATAAAAGAAGAAAACTAATACCTCTCTTTGATGTTTTCTACAAGAAGGTCTCTTATTCCTCTCATATTAAGAAATGCCCAATAAATGCTATTGCTTTTCTGTTGTTTCCTTTAACAATAGGTTTCCTCAGTCTATCACAAGTGTTTTCTAGGAATATATGTACCACACAAATATTGTCATTTCCTATTCACACGATATGAAGAGTTAGAACCCAGCAGTATCAAGTCTCCCAAAATTAAGTCTTGACACAACTGTGGTCAACGAAGGAATTAATTAGAAATCATGAAAAGAAAATCAAGCATAGCAAGGGCTGGACTCTGTATTTAAGGAAATGCTTGCTTTCTTACTGTATTAGCTGCCATAAATGGCAGGTGTTTAGGACATTCTGCTTTTCTTGGCCATTCTTACATTTCGTTTGCCTATTGGCAGCAATAGCAAAAACATGCTTCGGATAACATCAATTTCCTGACAACCTCTCCAGCTGCCTTTGCATTTTATACTTTCCTCTGATGCAGTGTTATCTTACAAGCAAATCTAACCTACTATAATTGCCCCTCTCCTAAGATGTTTAGGACCTTCATGATTAGACAGATAGATGCTCCCACGAATGTCTGATATCTTATAAATAGATTTTTTTCTTCTTAAGAATAGTAACTGAAAGGTAATACAAACAGTATGATTTTGGTGTGGGAAATAGCGGCGTTAGTCACATGTAAAATTCTCTCAAATTCCTACCTTCTATGGAATTTAATAAGCCATGAAACAACATTCTGTAAGTACTTTAACCCTAAAAGTTTTATTTCATAAAAACATAGAAGTAAACAGGGTGCCCCCACTCAGGAGCTTATAATTTTAAATTTAAGCCTAGAAGCTATACCTATCATTTCTAGGTCTCTAACATTTAACCTTTACATATTCTGACCTTTAAATAGTATTGTTTCTAGAAGCTGCACAGCCCTAAATTATTTACACTCTGATATTTCTAAGTAAATTGGGATCTGAAAATAAATTGGTTTACATAAATAAATTTTAAACAATTACCGTTTCTTATAAACAGTAACCAATCTCTTTGACATGTTATTTTGAAAAGAAGACTGGGTTGCGACAACTGGTTTTCCTGGCAACAATTTGACATGTAACTTTGGGCATGCCACTTAATTTCTCTTGGTCTCAGTTTCTCCATCTGTAAAACAAGGGAGCAGAACTAAATGCTTTGGAAAGGTTCCTGCCAGCTCTCAGATCGATGATCTCATTTAAATCTTTTACTCAGATGAATTAAATGGCAAGTTAATAAATCATCTATTAGATTAAATGTGATGGTCTGAGTAAGGTTTTGCTGGGGAATGGCAAGGACTTGCATTTTGGTTTAATTTTTTAAATAATAGCTCTTGCCAAATTTAGAGCTAGTGGAATCTGACAGCTTGTTCTATAAATGACATTATTACTTGAATAGAGCATTAGGCCATATTTGGAGAGTACTTCAAGTAGCAAAGCAAAATAGATTTTGTTATAGCTTTATTTAATGCCATGCTTCAGAAAAATCACAAATCAGTTTCATTAAATTTAAACAAAGATATATTTAAAGCTTGGCAAAGGTGACTATGCTAATGAAGAATGATTACTTCTCTACCTATCTGGTACCACCAGCCTGTATATTACAACGGTAAGATTTAATCTATTCAAACTCAAAACAAATGGGATCTGTACAGAGTTCAAGTGCATGATAGTTAAATTTCTCAAAATCAGACTCATTGTTCTCAAATTCTTTCAGAAAATCCCTGCTAAAAAGCGCACACACAAGAGAACAGGGAGAAGAAGGTAAAATGCACCAACAAAGCATGTGCACTATCAAAAAGGGAGAAAAAGAATGTGTGCATTTTTATTCCACCTTGATCACTAATTAAAATTAGTCATACAGCAGACACTGCACCTGCCAGCCAAACGTTTATAATGAACAGAGACACTTACTGCAGAGTCTCTTATCAGTGTGGCTCCCTTGGGGCCAAAAATATTGATCCCTTTCATTGAATAAATACTAAAGTCACAACAAGAATCCATTATGTCTGACCTAACAAGAATTTTTAATTGAACAAGTTACTATCTGAATGCCCAAGAAGCAGTGGGTACACTATCACTTACCATTTACTTCTTAAAACTCTAAGTACAAAGGTCAAATAATGAATGAAGTGACAAAATTATTCATTTTCCCAAAAGTTCTCTCCAAATAAATGTCCTTATTTTTAAAGAATTATCATTTTTATCATATTTTCTATGGTATAGTAGCAGTGTTTCTCAAGAAATTATCTTGGAAAATTAATAAATGATGGATAAGAAATCTAACATTTAATTTTACATAATGTCTTTTTTAAAATATGTATCAGGAGTTCCCGTCATGGCACAGTGGTTAACGAATCTGACTAGGAACCATGAGGTTGCGGGTTCGGTCCCTGTCCTTGCTCAGTGGGTTAACCATCCGGCGTTGCCGTGAGCTGTGGTGAAGGTTGCAGAGGCGGCCTGGATCCCGCGTTGCTGTGGCTCTGGCGTAGGCTGGTGGCTACAGCTCCGATTCGACCCCTAGCCTGGGAACCTCCATATGCCATGGGAGCGGCCCAAGAAATAGCAAAAAAAAAAAAATTAAATATGTATCATATTGTAATATGTCACACACCAGAATAAAGTGAAAAGGAAGGCCATTTCTTTGAGTACGTTATTACCACTGACAAGGTAAGCTAACAACTTGATGTTAAATAGTTCACAGGGCATTTCCATGGGGAATTATCAGAGAATTTACCTCCCACCAAAAACATGACTGAGCCCAATAAATTCTTACACACTTTATAGACGCTAGACTAAAACATAACTGATAGTGAGAAGATAGAAGTTTGGTAAATCAGCAAGTAAAACAGATAACTATTTTTGAGATGAAGTGCTCCATTCTGCATCTGCAAAAAGGGAAAAATGAATTAAGGGACTAAAACCTGCAATTATTTCAAACTGGAATATTAGCCTGGTGACTTCTACACTAAGAAGGTGACTTTGTCCACTCAAAATATAAATAACTTTCAAAAGAACTGAAGCAATATTATCTTACTAAGACACTTATTTTTCCCTAAATTCATTATACTAGTTTTCATTTTGGTCAGTTAATAAATTGGATTCATAAGAGTAGCAAACTAAATTTTATGGACCCTCTCTAAGAAAAGAATCCCTATGTTTTAGGAAATCAATCATACATTTACACAGGATCATTTAAAATAATGGCATGGTGGTCAATCTGATAGTTAAACATATTCGTAACTTTTAAAATCAGCTAGCAATTTTCCTGCATTTTGGACTAGGAGCATGCTCGTGTACTTCCACAAAACTTAAGATTTTTATATTTTCAAAAGCACTTCAACACCTCCCTGTAGATACCAGTATCCTACTTATTGCATAATTGCAATACTTCAATCAAATAATCAAAGAAAGTGAAGACAACTAAAATATTCCATGCCTTATTCCAATTTGAGGCCAATAATTTCTTCACTGAAACAAATACTGAGATTTAGTCCATGGACAGCCTGCCTTTTAATTGTGCAGCTCACAGTTTTTGTGAGCCAGTTCATAAGAATAAGGGAGAGAGAAAAGAAGGTATTTTTTCTTTTCTTTGTATTGAACCATGATATTAGGAGAGGAATAGCATCTTTATTTACCAGCTTACATCAACTCACTTGGAACGTTCTTTCAGGTCTCATGGAACATTGACAAGTTTTTGGTGAGCTACAATCTAAAGGAAGATGATGAAAACTGACACTTCTGGTGCAAATCAATCAAATCTGGGCTGTCTCAGCTCTCCAGGACTGATGCAGCCACAGACAGGAGAAAGGGGTCTGCAGGTTGGCCAGTCTCTGCGATCAGTGGATCAATGATGGTACAGTTCTGTTACGAGTACTCCCGTATATAACTCTTATTTAAAACACATAAATCTTTTTAGGAGGAGGGGGCAGAGACCTCCATGCTTGCTAAGTTGCAGCTGTGACCCTCAGTGAAAAAAGAAATCCTGAGTGATGCCTCTTAAACATCACAGGCCAGTAATTTATTACACAACATGGTTATTTTTTTTTAGAAAAGGTTATTATGAACATATCCCAACAGAGCTGAAAGCTTAACTTTCCAATTAGAACTGTGACTGCTTTCATTTACGCAACTTGTTTGAGTTTGTTGAAGTCCTTTAAATACATTTTAAAATATGGCATTCAACACATCAAAAGTGCTATTAAGTGCAAAATTACAATAATTTGACAAAATATAATACACCAAAATTAAGAATATTTGCAAAAACACTATTCCAAACTAAATTAAAATTCATTCATTAGCAGTAGTCCAATGCATTTTCATTACTGAACATACAATTTGGAGCCCTAACCCCCATGGCCTTACCACAAACATGTTCCTATGAGTTACTGTTAAAGTGTAACAAAGGCTCTGACACTGGTCCACCATTTACTCTGATTACTGGACTACTGTAATTTGGATCAAAACAATTTTTGAGTCAGGCATAAAATATTTCTGGAATATTAGATTCTTGTTACATATAAAACCATTTTCATTCCATAAGAATGAACAACTAGAGCAGAAAAATTACTTCCTTAAAATCCTTTTCCCTACATTTTTAGAACAATCTGTAAAGATGTATGTAGCACAAGTCTCAATATGGGATACACCACAGAACATTCCCCGTGTACAAATTCTTGTCCAAAGATGTCTAAAAACATCCAGTAAGGATTTAGTGAATCAAAGCAATACATGACAAATCTCTTTTTTCCAAAAGAAATGTTAAACTTGAATGGCATGTTCTTAAGTATCCAGAATCCCTACTACCTAAAAAAGTCTCCCCAAGTAAGAGTCGGTTCTTTATTCTGCCTTATGAATATGTACGAGTACAATTTAATCTTTCTAAAGTATCCCTAAATGCACTCAAAAAAGGTAATATTGTAGTGAGGCACAGAAAAAGCCTAGAAAATGGAGCTCTGTATAAAGTAGTCCCAAGTCAGAAAGACCATGCAATGGAGAATCAAGTCCAGAGCAGAAAGCACCTCAGGATGTAACTGTGCCAGTTGGCTCCAACAGGCATGAAGGAGGAAGCGCAGAGAACTGCTCTGAAATGGGATCACCATAAAATAAACCTCACTCCAAAAACAAAAATCTAACCTGAGATGGCACAAATTGTTGAACTTGTTATCAAATTACAACTGCCTGAATAAGAACTCTGGAAATACATCAAGAGAAAAGGATGTCAACATTAACAAAGTTGATATGGTTAAATTCCTTATTATATTTGCATCACTGTAGATAATTTCCCAAAAAATCTATGTGCATCAATGTAAGTGTTTCTATAAGGACAAAGGATAAGAAAAATTCCAAAATGCAAATTTTAAAGACCATTATTTTAAGTTAATCTCTTGTAACTTCAACTAAAATTGCATCGAAGGTCAAAAATCTTAGACTGAAGTTAACTGTTCACATTATCTTACCATGTGTGTGCCAAGACCTCCTACTAACTGGAAATGACTCATCTCCACATTATCCAAAAGCCAATTTGATTTGGCACTTTCCATCAATTTCAAAACTTGTCCATTTTACCAATTATCTCCTTTTTCCCCCCTTAGCAAAACTCTTGTTGTTATACCTTTTATCTTATGTTACTTAGAGCTTTTACCCACAGAGATTATAAATTGCTTACAATACATACTTGGGCCACTGTTCAAAGTCACTTCATCAACTACTTTTTCCTCCTTTGACTTAGCCCAGAAAGACAGGAAACAACTGTTGTTGTCATGAGGTTCACACAAAACCTAGACATTACAGCCAAGAATTGTTAGGTCCATGGCAACCCTGCCAGGGAACCAGGGCGAACACTTTGGACATAAACTTTTTAATTGTGAACCTGATGAACAAAGATCATCAGCAGATGAGGAAGCCTGACTTACTAAAACCCAGTATCTGTAGCAATGTCAGGAATGGTTTGTTAGCAAGCTTTTCTTTGGTAGATTCTATTTTTTCAGATATATAAAAATATTAATCAAGTGGATATAACAAAAATAGCTCAAATATTCTACATATAAAGATAACAAGTACTACCTGAGCATTCAAATAAGTATGTTTTGAAGAATTTATCATTTTATCTTCCTGCCTTACCCAGGTAGAAATGGATGGTATGAAATTCCATTAATACTTTCTTGCCTCTAACTAGCGTGATCAACAATACAGCCTTATAGCTGACTGGCTGTAGCTATGACACATTAAGATGCCCCTTACTTGGCATTCCTAGCTTGTATTGGTGCTTTGTTTATTTAAAGAAACTTTTTCCCCCCAGATATAATGTACATATCTTCAATTCTCTCCCATTCTGCAAAGCACAAAAGATAAACAACAAAATTTTAGTACTGGTAGTACAGGTCAACAGTCAATTATCCTATTCTGATCATCACTCCTGAGCAAAACCTGAACCCAGATAACGTGGTTTTCCACTATGCTGCCCATCTGGACTTGTGCATAGAGAAGGCAGCTTAAGGTAAAGGTTAATTCACACAGATGTGGTCTACATGGCACATTTTCTAGGCTAAAACAATTTCAATTCTGTTCCCTTAGAAATCAGTTGACTGGAATTCTTGGCTTTCTCCCAGGCAGTTTCTTAAAAAGGTTACCAGCTTAATTGAATGAAATCAGTGTCTACAAGCATCAACAATTATCTTTAGAGCAATACTTGTTATTAGAGAGAATAAAATCAAAGTTGGAAACCAACCACAATTATTTATGGAGCAGGAATTCCCAATATGGGCCAGTTTGCTTAGGCCTGTAACTGTTATGGAAACTTCCTGAAATCTACCTGTTTTTTCCTTCCTGCAGACACCACACAGATAATCAAGGATACCCACAAGTCTATCTCAAAATTATTTCCATTTATTTCAAAGAAAGTCAAAATTAACCTGAAACAAATGAGAAAAATCTACCCAAGATGGATAAATATAGTCTCCTTTACCTACAGTCACAACACTCTCTACGTTTGCTGTTGGCCAGTCACTGCTACTTGACGGCGTGTTTGTTCCTTACTCTTTCAGTACTTGTGTCCCCCTAGCCCTGGAAACGTTCTTGATTCATTTGAGAGACTAGTCCCCATGGTTTTGATGGATAGAACCTGAAATGACCGGGTAACATAGTCATAATCACGCTGCACTGAATGCCTCATTAGATGACTAGCAGCACATCACGTATCATTTAAGGCTTTTTCTGGCACTTCGTAGAAGACAGACCCTCCATCCAAATAAGAAAGTTTTAGAAGTATTCTTTTCTTCCTGCAAAATGAAGGGCTAGAATAATCGATAAAAATTCAAAGAGATCAGACTTTTCCACAGTTCTTTTTTAAGATACTAGATATGACGACAATGGCTTTATAATTTCTATTTAATTACAGCTAAAATTAAAAGGATTGAACCTCAACTGACATATTCCTCCTTTTAGGAATTTCCTAAATTTTTTAAATGCCAAAGTGACTTAATGAATTATTTTAAATCCCTTCTTTCTAGGAAAAGGAGGGGTATCTTTACTACAAAGCTCAGTTTCTATTAAATAATATTTTACATACTGTCAATCTCATTCCAATTACTTTCATTAAATAACGTTAACAAAATGATATATGTATAATACTTAGAAAACAATACAGCAGAAAGCAAATTTAAGATGAGTAGTTTCTGCAATGACTTTACATTTACCTAACTTTTTAGTTTAGCTATTATCTATTCAATGACTATTTATATCAAGACTGTATTTAACAATTTTCAGAAACTTCAAATGTGGAATTTTCACCTTTACACTTTAAGCTCATCTAATACGTATGGTTCCTAATACATCTGGGAACTATTTTATAAATCTTTCCTTGAATTACCACTGGAAAGTTGAGGTGCTGGTTGTTTGTCCAGAAATATTTTAAAAGACATACCATTTTATGGTTGAGTTATATCAGTTTTTAAGAACGGCAGTACTGCATCACAGGACAAAAATAATAAACTGGTCCCTCATTATGCAAAATAAAAAAGACAAGAAGTCTGGTTCTCGGTGAACAGGGCAAATTTAGAGGAGACATAAATCCTCCATGTTTCTTTTTTTCCTCTTTTTTACTATCCAGGTAGAGGCTCCTGATACTAAATATCATAAAACAAATATGATTAGGGCCCCAAATTGAGAAGATAATGGAAAGAAACCAAAGGAGTTTTGTTTTGTTTGTCTGTTTTTAATCCAGGGTGCTGGGCCACGGAAGCAGCAGCCCAGCTTGGTCAAAGATCTGACACTGGTGATCACTGATATTCTGTTTAATAGGAAAGCAAGCATTGCCTGAATTTTTTGAAAACAATGAAGCCTAGAATTAGCACAATGGTGAAGTCAATATTTCTTCTGGGCAATTAGTGAAACAGACATAAAATAGAATTAGCAGTTACAGAGTAAAGTGTTGATTCCTATTAAAGTCATGCCAAACTAATGGAGAGCTATTATTATCAGGGAGAATTCTGATACCCATATACTGAAATTTCATAAAGACCTTCATTTTAAAAATAAAGCACATAATACAAAAGAATGAAAAATATATCACAATTACATCCCTGGAGCTGGCTGAACAACTACACCACAAAGATGACTATGAATGACCACAGATTTCCCAGCATCCGTGGCACTGCTGAAAAACTGAAATAAGTTTCATAACCACTGCATATTAAAGATGACACTCAGAGGTAAGCCTGGATTACTTCAACATGGAATGATGCAGAAAGCTAAACCATCTCACCATGGCTTCCCTTCCCTGACATCTCTTTTACCTCTTTAATCTATCCTTCCCTAACATCTAGATCCTCCATAGAAGTCTAAGAACAAGCTCTCTGAACTCCATTGTCTGAAAGAACAATCCTCTCTTAGCTTTGGACCTCTTACCTGTTCTTTCCTTCTGTAGCACTTCTGTCCTCACATTTTACATGCCAAATCCTAGATCTCACAGAATTCAATTTAGATGTTACATCTTTTCAAAGAAGCTGCTGTCCTTGACAACCCTGGCTGGTTTCAAGGTCCTTGTAAATAATAAATTAAAACGCTGTATTATTTTGTATCATACTTTACTGCAATTATATAATCTTTTGTATCTTTTATTCAGACTGTACTTCTAAACAAGCTCTTGAAAAAATAAAGATCCCTGATCTGTAGTGTTTGTCAATTTCAGAGGAAAAACACATCTGCCCCTGCCCCCCACCTCTCCCAGACACACCATGGCCGATTTCCATACCAATTATTGAAATCCTTAAAAATTAAAAAGTCTTGGTAAATTGCTATTTTACCAATCTTGGTTACACAAGATTACAATGGTCTCACGCAAGTTTCTCAATGCAAGTCATACTTAAATTTGTATGCACTGAGGTGTAGTCTATGCTAGACACTAGATTAAGCACTTTTCACTTACCTTACTTAATTCTCACACCCACCCATGAAATAGGTATTTATGGTTGAAAAAAAAAAAAAAGAGAGAGACTTGATGATATTAAATGACTTTTCCAAAATCAGAAAAGTATCAAAAATAAGAGCAAAATCACATTGTTTACATCATGTCTTTGTTCTTACCATTAAACTCTTCTAACATAAAACTGTACTACACTACACTGTGTAATGTTCATTATTTATTAACAAGTAAATCCAGGGAAAAGAAAAGATACAAAGGCACACTCTTGGTTCTTTCTATAAACAGCTATTGGCTAAATACTCTGGTAGGAGATATAAAATGTATACAGTTCATTTGAGCCTTTATCTACTCTATTTCTCAGCCATAAAGTATAAAATGGCCAAACCATCACCAGGTTCTCAACACTCTTCAAAAGTTTTGTATCTTTACAGGTTTAATATTCAATGAAACAGTCTTCAAGTATCAGAATCAGTCTGATCTCTTCCACCTCTGACCTTGTGTGTATTGATATCTACTATGGTCATCATACATTTCAACATTTAATCACACACATCTCCTGAACACCAATGAAATGTGAAGTCCCTTTATTGTAAGCATCATTTTTACACTCCTTTGGGAATCTTTGCAGCCTCTAGCACAGTCTTAGATACTAAGCACTTATTAGTATTTATTCAAATGTTTCCTAAATTGAATAATAATGATTTTTGAAATTGTAGAGGGGAAATCTAATACATCAATGCCATAAATCTTGGTAAACTATTTGAGTCTGTATTGATTTGCACCAGTTTATAACAGCATCTCATGGATTTCCAGTGAAAGTGAATGTTTCATAATATAAACATGTTTAAAGGAAAAAAAAAAAAGTACATGAAAAAGATACAAAAAGTCAATGATGCAGTTTTCCTCCTTTCTCTCACCACCTGAGTGAGAGACAAGGACTAACTCAAAGCTCAGTGAGACTCCAAGCAATACAAACACTGTGAGGATAAACCTTAAGACTTTAGGTTGTGAGAAAAACGGCTTTGCTTAATTGCTTACATTTAGTTAGAAGCCTAACCAGCTCTGAGTAGGGATGGTCTTCTATCAAAGCGTCATGCCATTTGTCTTGATTTTAAATTAATTAAATATGGTGACAATGGGAAGCTGTTGGTGAAAGATGTTGTTGGAATACATTATCAATTAGTTTTGAGATAAGTGAAACTGATGAAGAAGCATGCTGGAAGTGGTATTAGGAGCTAATGGGGCAAATGTGGGAATGCTTAAAAATCCTGGCATGACACAGAAGAAAGGCCAAATTAGTATCTTTTAATCTTAGACATGGGATTTAAGGAAGCAAAGTAAATAACAGCTATTTTTTTTTTTTGTATTTGCAATGCTCAATATTAGTTAACTATACTTTCAAAACTCAGCTACTTTATTTTTATTATACATATATGTACATATGAATAATATGTGATTACTACTGAGGTAGTTAAATTATCTACTATTTATATAGACACAGTGATGTCATAGGTTTAGGAGCTACAAGGAATGGTAAGACTAGCACTTCAAGTTTACTCTTCCACTGGTTAGACAACAGGAACATCATTGCAAATTAACTGAATTCAGTAACACTGAGCACTTACTACGTGCCTGATACAGAACTAACTACTTGATGTGCATTCTGTTATTTAACATAACAATCAGGAAGGAGGTATGTGTATAGTCCGTCTACAAGAAGAGATCAGGAAGGTAAAGTAACATCCCCAAGGTCACACATCCCAGAAGAATAGATAAAAAACTTGACCCTAAAGTCTCATGAACCACCTTATGATGATGTAACATATAACACCTGCTTACACATCCCAGGGGTTCTGGTGAGTCCTAAATACTCCAAGAGCTATATGTAGAGAGGATTTTATTACAGTTGGAAAGATTATCATCAGTACCAAAATCATGGTGGCTTGCAGAGCAAAGTGTATCTTAATTTGGGGATTCTCTGATGTTATAAGAAGGAGGCCTATTTTTACTGGGACCCAGAGCAAATTTTATTGAAGGACCTAGTCCATGAGTCCATTCAGTGCTAACAAGCAAGATCCCTTGGGATTCCCAGTATTTTAGCTCCCACTGGGGTAGAAACTGTAACACCCAAACTAAGGTTAACAAAAAAATATTTGTTCTGAGGGTAACAAGAGGGTTGATAGCTAAAACAAAGAACTTGAGGGGCCGTAACCTGAACCTGTTCACACACTTCTTCTTACTCTGGGGTAAAATAGGCAGGGCAAACCACATACACAACCCCCCGCAACAAACCACTGCGCCTTCTCCCAAGAGTGCAAATGTACACACACGTGCACCACACACACCTACCCCATTTAAGCAAAATGGATCCAAAAATGGTATGAAGTGAAATAATCTTGAATAACTTCATATAAGCTAACTACAGGCCATCAGTGACAACATACATTCTTACAATATTTTATTTGGTTTCTAGTTCAACTAAATAACTATGTAGCTATCACCAGTAGTAGACTTTTTTACATTTTTTATTATACTTGATTTACAGTATTCTGTCAATTTCTGCTGCACGGAAAAGTGAACCAGTTAAACACATATATATGTATATTGTTTTTCTCATATTATCTTCTATCACGTTCCATCACAAGTGACTATATATAGTGGATCTTTAATTGAATTTTAATATTATCTCCATCATTTAAAATGGCACTCCTAGCATACTTTTAAAGTGCCCCTGGGCTATTCTATTTAGAGTGACTAAAACCAAGTTTGAACAGCACTGATCTTTTAAAATACATACCTGGTCTATCAACGTAAATAGATTCCCTGATCCACACAATATAAACTTGCTGCTAAAGGATTACTGTTTTTTAAAAAATAAATAGAAGGACTGGAGCTCAACTTCTCTCCTAAAAACAACAAAATTCACAACTAAAAGCTGAGCAATCCCCACCCAGATGGACCAGAAACCTTAAAAAAGATATGCTACTCCAGAAGAAAAAGAGGACACATCAAGAGGTAGGAGGGGCAATTTTGCGCTATAAACAACCCCATACCTCCGGGGTGGAAAGCTCCACAGACTAAAAACTAACTGGTCCACAGAGAGAGACTCACCTACAGGAGTAAGAGTTCTGAGCCCCACATCAAACCCTCATGTGTGGGGATCCGGCACTGGGAGAAAGAGCCTCTGGAGCATCTGGCATTGAAGGCCAGTGGGGCTTGTGCGCAGGAGCTCCACAGGACTGGGGGAAATGGAGACCCCATTCTTAAAAGACACACACGGACTTTCACGTGCACTGGGTCCCAAGGCAAAGCAAAGTCTCCATAGGAATCTGGGTCAAACCTGACTGCAGTTCTTGGAGGACATCCTGGGAAAACAGGGGTGAATGTGGCTTGTTGTGAGGGAGGGACACTGAAAGCAAAGCTCTCAGGAATATTCAGCAGTTGCCTTGATCTGGAGGTGGCCATTTTGGGAAAATCTGGCCCCACCCGTCAATCAGCTGCTGAGAAGCCCCAGGGCAAACAACAACCCAGGTGGGATCACAGCCCCACCCCTCAGTAAACAGGCTCCCTAAAGACCCCTCAGGCACAGAGCTGCCTCTAATCCCAGCCAGAGACTAAGCCCAACCCACCAGAGGGATTAGAATCAGCTCCACCTACCAGGGGGCAGTCATCAGCACCTCCCATCAGGAAGCAAGCCCACACACTGACTTCAGCCACAGGGGGGCAGACACCAGAAGGAAGAGAGGCTACAACTCTATTATCTGTAAAATGGTCACCACACCAAAAACCTATAAAAATGAAAAGACAGAGAACTATAACTCAGATGAGGGAGAAAGGAAAAACCCCAGAAAATCAGCTAAGCAATGAGGAGATTCTTAGCCTTCAGGAAAAAGACTTTAGACTGTTGATGCTGAAGATGATGCAAGACATTGGGAATAAACTGGAGGCAAAGATGGATAACTTACAGGAAACACTGACCAAAGAGATATAAGATAGAAAACTTAAACAAGAAGAGATGCAAGATACAATAACTGAAATAAAAAATGCACTAGAAGCAGCTAACAGCAGAATACAGGTGGCAGAAGAACAAATAAGTGAGGTGGACGACAGATGAGTGGAAATTATGGATGCAAAACGGAAAAGAGAAAGAAGATTGAAAACAAATGAAGAGAGTCTCAGAGAGCTCTGGGACAACGTTAAATGCACCAACATCCATATTATAGGGGCACCAGAAGGAGAAGAGAGAGAGAAGGGGATAGAAAAAATATTCCAAGAGATAATAGCCAAAAACTTCCCTCACATGGGAAAGGAACCACTCACCCAAATCCAGGAAGCACAACGAGGACCATATACAATAAACCCAAGGAGGAACACCCTGAGACACATATTAATCACACTAACCAAAATTAAAGACAAAGAGAAAATCTTGAAAGCAGCTAGGGAAAAGAAATAAGTAACATGCAAGGGAACCCCAATAAGGTTATCAGCAGATTTTTCAACAGAAACTCTGCAGGCCAGAAGGGACTGGCATGACATACTTAACGTGATGAAAGGAAAAAACCTCCAACCAAGATTACTTTACCCAGCAAGGCTCTCATTCAGATTTGAAGGAGAAATCAAAACCTTCACAGATAAGCAAAAGTTGAGAGAATTCAGCAACACTAAACCAGCCTTACAACAGATACTAAAGGAACTTCTCTAGGCAGAAAAGACAAGACAGCAACAGGAAACAAAAATTCCGCAAATGACAAGGCTCACCAGTAAAGGTATATATACAGTAAAGATACAAAATCATCCATTCACGATTATACCACCACAATCAGAAATCATGAGAAGAGGTGGGTACAAATGCAGGACACTGGAGATGAACTTGCAATTATGAGAACAACTTAAAACAATCTCATATACATATAGACTCTTATATCAAAACTTCAGAATAACTGCAAACCAAAAATCTACAACTGATACACAAACAAGGAATCTCTGGAGAAGAAATATATCTCATAGTAATAAGTGTATAATTCACCACGAAGAGGGTCATTTGACATCATTCTTGGAATGCTGAAGTCTTGTTAGAACTGATTCTGATTTCCTCTCCATCAAAGAATTTATGATCATTATAATTAAATAATATAATTCTACAATTGCATTATTAATAACCATTTCTCTCCATGGTACAATGTAAAGTCTATAATGTCTTGTTTATCACATCACCTAGAATGGTGTAATGCCATTATTGAAGAATCAAGAAGATGTAACAAATTGTGAGGACATATTTATATAATTACTTTGTTTTTTAACTAACTTATGCATTTTATATTTTACTTATTTTCAGAGGGTGTATTATTTTTGTTATTCTTACCAGTTAAGTTATTCTTTTTATTATGCTATATAAAATATTTATTGGTATATAAGGCTTCCTTCTTTATAAATTTTAGTTGCATAATATACAAAATTTTAATATAGTGCTAATTTTTAAAGAAAAATTGAAATGTAATAGACAATACTAAATAGTAAAGATGAAAGCCATACAAAATGGGATAAAGTATAGAATAAATTTCCTATTTGTCTCAGCATATTTTCCATTCCACTTCTCCAGAGGGAGTCACTTAATCTGTTTCTTAAGATCCATGATGTAATAATCTGTGTGGATGTAATTGTGTTTAAATATATGTATTTTATTTTGTAAAAAAAAAACAATTAAAGAACAGGCATTCTTCCTAAAATAATAATAATAATAATAATAATAATAAAAGAAAATCTAGAAAGTTCCAAAAGGTAAAACTCAAATTTTTCCATATGCCACCAATTGACATAGCATAGCATTTACACTGTATTTACAATTATTTATTTAGTATTTACATTGTATTAGGTATTACAAGTAATCTAGAGATGATTTTAAAATGATATCGGAACTCCTGGGCATCTATCCAGAGAAAACCACGACTCACAAAGACACATGTACTCCAATGTTCACTGCAGCACTGTTTACAATAGCCAAGACCTGGAAACAACCTAAATGTCAATCAACAGAGGAGTGGATCCAGAAGAGGTGGTACACATACACAATGGAATATTACTCAGCCATCAAAAAGAACGAAATACCGGCATTTTTCCAACATGGATGGACTTAGAAACTATCATGCTAAGTGAAGTCAGCCATACAATGAGACACCAACATCAAATGCTTTCACTGACATGTGGAATCTGAAAAAAGGACAGACAGAACTTCTTTGCAGAACAGATGCTGACTCACAGACATTGAAAAACTTATGGTCTCTGGAGGAGATAGTTTGGGGGGGTGAGGGGATGTGCTTGGGCTGTGGGATGGAAATCCTGTGAAATCAGATTGTTATGATCATTATACAACTACAGATGTGATAAATTCATTTGAGTAATAAAAATAAATAAATAAAATGATATGGGAGAATGTGCATAGATTATATGCAAATACTATGCTGTTTTATGTAAGAGACTTGAGCATCCACAGACTTTGGTATCCAAGGGGGGGGCAGGGGTGGTCCTGGACCAATACCCACCTCCATCCCCCATGCTTCCAGATACTGAGCAACTGTATTGCCCCTTTACCTACTCCCTAAAATAAATACAAGACAAAAACTAAAAATAAAAGATGACATTGTGGAAAAAAAAGAAATTGAAAGCAGGATCTTGAAGAAACATCTGCAACCTATAGTCACAACACCATTACTCACAACAGCTAAAAGGTGGAAGCAACCCAGGTATCTACCAATGGATGAACGGATAAAACAAAATGTGGTATACATAGATGGTGGAATATTATTCACCCTTTAAAAAGGAAGAAAAATTCTGATGCACTGTACAACATAGATAAAACTTAAGGATATTTTTCTAAATGAAATAAGCTAATCACAAAGAGAAATACTGTGTAATTCCATTTATATGAGGTACCTACAGTAGTCAGATTAATAAAGACAGAAAATAGAATGGTGGTTTCCAGGGATGGGAGGAGATAAGAATTGAAAGTTATTTGTTAACAGGTACAAAGTTTCCATTTTGTGAGATAAAAAGTTATGAAAGTGGATGGTGGTGATAGTTGCACAACAATGTAAACATATTCAAATTGTTCACTTATAAATGGTAGATTTTATGATATGTATATTGCACTACCAAAAAAAATAAATTAGGGGGACAAAGCCACAGGAAAAAATAAATAAATAAATAAATAAATAGCACTATTAGAAATTATGAATAAATATTAAAGATACTGTTTTGAGTAACTTCTTATCTTCAAAATTTGGAAATAAATAGAATTTTTTATTTTTTCCAACAAAACTAAAAATTGGACCAAGATCAGTTTCTTGTCATTGTGATCTATCATGGCCCATGGTGATATTATTCACAGGAGGGCAAATGTGTCAGGGATAGACTTGGGAATATGGATCTAATAGAAATACTGCATTTCAATCCTGAGGAATTCAAGATATTGAAAGATGAAATAAAAGCACTGAATATATTTTACAATGAAACTGTCTCAAAGAACTAAGGGCACAATTTGTCACTGGCTTTATGGAACATAATGTTAAGACATTTTCAGTATGCTTTTGTGTTCAGCTGGGACTATTATGTTATCATTTTCACATTTTAATTTATACTAACATTTGATTGTGTGTGTGTGTGTGTGTGTGTGTGTGTGTGTGTAAAAGACTCCCTGTGTAGGAAATAAGAAAAGTAATCACAAAAAAGTTAGAATTTTTAATAAGAAAAATACTAGATTCAGTTTTTCAAAGACATAGATTCTATTCCCACAAATACGGGACATGAGACTACACATAGTCAAATGCACCACAAACTTAAACAATTTTGCATTTTTAAAATGTGATTCTATCCTGGATATCCTCACCATCCTTAGAGTTTATAAACTCAGTTTCTTTTGGATTACACTTACTTAAAGGTAAAAATTAACATAAAGTAAATCATTGGCAGAGTAAAAATGTGCTTTCTCTGTTTGATTTAGTGTTCATTAACTCACAATACTTCTTCATACAAAACAAACAAAAGAAGTTAAACTTTGGAGATTTATTTTGAAAGATATGAATGATGTTCCTAAAAATGTCAAGTACTTCTACTGGCTCATGCAGAGGGAAAAAAAATATTAATAATTACTAACACTACCTCAGGGAAAACTCTTTGAGTTTTAGTGAAATTTATTCAACTTGCCATAAAGATAATTTCTGATTTACTTTTAAATTCTTTACCAACTAAATACTAAATACGTGTTGCAATAATTTAAAGCAAGGACAGAAGAGGCATACATTTTGAAACAGTATAAAAAATAAGGGATAATTAAAAGCATGATTAAAGATGGCCAAGCAATTAATGTTCACACCATCTCAGAATTTGGTCAGTGAATAACCACTTGAGTGGAAAGAGCAGAAGGAAAAGTAAAGCTAAAGATAAGAAAATGTGTTTTGAGAAATGCACTGTTGCTGGAAAAGTAGTCCAATCCCTAGACCATCAGACTCAAGAGCAGCTTTTTTGAGAGGACTTGCAAAACAGATCCAAAAAATGCATAATCTTTGAAGGAACTTAAAAGATTGAAGAGGGGGCCGGAAGACAGCAGGCCAACTCAGATAAATGCAATTTCAGTTTGCAAAAGATGAAAACAGTCAATTCTGGAAAATATTGACAGAAGAGTTTCACATTATTCTTTTAAAAGCTTCCATAAAAACTTATTAGGAATTGATTTGATGGTCCTAGAAAAGGATTGGTTGTTTCCCAGCAGCCACTCTGCCTAAACAAACCGTGAGTTACCTGAAATGAAGTGATGAGACACAGACAGTAGAGTGCAGTGGTTAACAGTGAGAGCTCCAAGGACTAGTTCATAACCTGTGCCATCTGGGGGAGTCATTTCCACTCCTACAACTTGGCTTCCCATTTGTAAAATAATACTAGCACCACTTCCGAACACTGTTGTAAAAAATAAATGTATTTAATAGATCTTCATAACAACAACATAAGACAATAATGCACATCTTCCTCAGAGTAAATAACCAAAAGAAGGCATCTCTAAGTACAAGAGCATCCTTTCTGAACCTACCAGACATGTAAAGAAGGGAAATGCAGATGCAGAAGACTGCATGTAACAAGTTCTACGAAGCAAGTGGAAGGATCATTCATGGCAGTTTTATCCACCAGAGATAAAATCAAACCAATGCTTAGCAAGACGAACCCAAAAAACTTTTTAGAGGACCAGCTGAACCATTCCAGGAACTCAGGTGCACCAGTCTGTGTAGACCATAACTTCTGTGCCATTAAGAGCTACTTCAGAACAGAAGCTATTTCCTTTTCTTTTTTTTAAGACTTTATTTATTTATTTATTTTCTTTTTAGGGCTGCACCTGTGGCATGTGGAAGTTCCTGGGTTAGGGGGTCGAATCAGAGCTACAGCTCCTGGCCAGAGCCACAGCCACAGCAACAGTCTGCAACCTACACCACAGCTCAAAGCAACGCCAGATCCATAATCCACTGAGCAAGGCCAGGGATCGAACTCACATCTCACGGATATTAATTGGGCCTCTTAAACCACGAAGCCACAAAAGGAACTCCGCAGAAGCTCTTTTCTTGAGAAGATGCCATTTAAAAAACTTCACAGAAGTGAGCCAGTGTGTGTTGAAGAACAACAGAGTCTCAAGCCTGACTGCCAACGACAAATGGATTGAGAAGGTGGTGTCATTCTAATGCCAGTCTAGGGCATGGTTCTTGATCTCATGTGCGGTTACTATACTTGGGTTATACATAAAACCACCCTGTTTGTATTACCCAACCCATTCTTTCCATTTTAGTGTAAAAAGTGCAAGAGTGGTGAGAGTGCTAGGAAGGAGCACATTAAGATAGAAAAGAAAATGTAACAAAAGTAAAGGAAAGCCCTGGTGCTGAGATGGGCAGAGACAAGAGCTGCGGTACCTCTCAAAGATGAAGAATACGGAGCTCCTATGGTACCTCCGCAGGTTAAGAACCCAGCTGGTGTCCATGAGGACTGGCCTCACTCAGTGGGGTAAGGATCCGGCATTGCTGTGAGCTGTAGTGTAGGTTGCAGACATGGCTCAGATCCCGCGTTGCTGTGGCTATGGTGTAGGCTGGCAGCTGTAGCTCCAATTTGACACCTGGCCTGGGAACGTCCATACACTGCACATTAAGACAGAAATGCCGGAGGTGCAGCCAAAAAAATAAAAAACATGAAGAATACATCAGAAAACATGTGGAAAGCTGTGGGCTGATCCACAAGAAAGCGAGAAAAGCGACTCACACAAAAGAAGAGGTTTGAGCGTGAGGAGAACCCAGGGATCAGCACCAATCCTGGAAGGCTTGTTAGCTCAAGGGATAGAAATGTGCACAGGAACCGAGTCAGCATAGTGACTACTACTGAAGGCCCTTTGTCACAATCCAGGGGTAACTGTAGTTCCCAGGCAAGCTCACACTTGTTCAGCAGGGCAGTGAGCAGGGCACTCCCCCGGGAGAGGTCTATCTGGGGAAGAAGTCACAGCAGAAGAGCTGTCAGAACAAGGCTGAAGAGCCTGCCTGGTTTTACAGGAGCAGTTATGAGACGACTGGACCTGGTCATGCAGCGTCATATCACACTTTTATTTCCTTTTTTTCCCTCAGAGTTTTAAAATAATTTCAAACAGCACTAAGAAGGTGGAATATTTAATAATAAAAATCTGGGTTTCTAGAAAAATTAATTTGAGGGTCTGGAAGCACTTAGGCAACATATGCCTAACTCATTAAGAATATCTGCCAGGCCCTTGAAGCTTCTGCGTTTATGATCCCAGAAAACAAACCTTCAAAGGCCTGAACCATCTGTGTGATATGGAGCAAATGGGGGACGGGACAGTAAACACAATGAACTTTGACTAAAACCAAAGATTCTCAATGTAAATGAACTCCCATAACTGGAACAAAAGAAATGCACAATGAGGTTGAGAAGTGGTTAAAATAGGAAAAGCTAAAAGTAGAAAGCTTTCCTTTTCTTACCCTTAAAATTGTGTGTTGCTTCTTTGGGTTTTTCTTTTTTTGGCCCTGCCCATAGCATGTGGGCCAGGACTGAACCTGCACCACAGCAGTGACCAGAGCTGCTGCAGTAATGATGCTGGATCCTTAACCCGCTGCGCCACAAGGGAGCCCCTCACCATTAATATTGATTATGCTACTTGATTGCATGTACAACATTTTGATCAGGATAATGTTAAGCAAAGACAAAAAATAAAAGTAGAGGCTCAAGTTTAGAAAAAACAATCAGTATCACAGAATCATAGGGATTTAGAACTGCCTTTGGAGATCATCTGATTCAACCCTCACAGATTTAAGAATTAACTTTTGCACAAAATCTCAAAGCATTTGAGATGACTTTAGAAAGTATGTAACATGTAGAAAGTATCTAACAATTCTAGAAATGAACTTTGTAATTTATAACTTCATAAAAGGCCATGCCTAAATAGTAAACCATCAATACATAGATGTATGAATGAATATGACTATAAAGACCTGGCTGGATACATGTCACAGACCAGGCCCCTCTCAGCTCCCTGGGCTCTCACGCTGCAACCCAGTCTGGACGTGTTAATGAATACCCACGGGGATCCTGCAGCACAGTGTACTCACTGGCCTGTGTGGAAATCAGACAACAGTCCCTCTTGGAATTAAGTCTCTGGTTCAAAGAATTTTCATCTCGTTTTTCCCCAGCAAATGAGATCTAGCTTCACCACTGGAATAAGAAAACACTGGATACCTGCCTCCAATAAATACACTGAATACCCTAAGGGTTTGAGGTGGTTTAGGAGCCTCATAATGAATGTCCTATTCATAGCACAGATGCAAAGGTAAATTACCGAATAACAAATGCTGAATCTTTGGAATTTGGAATAGCCAGCTTAAAAAAAAAAAGTCTTGTGGATGAGTCACAGAATCATTAACATAAGGTTGCTGTGTCTGCAAATTTCTGAGCAGGTTAATTTTTGATAGCTAGGGAAAGGCAAAGCTTCCAACCAATTTTCTAATTCATCTTCAGGCAAACATCTAGAGGCAATCACCTGGAGACTCCTGCCTGAAGACCCAGGTATGTTTTGAGAAAGCAGTCAGATTTCTGAATGATTTACAAAGTTAACTGTCAGAGCTGCTCATATACCTGGCTTCGACTGAGAATGGGTAACTAAGAAAGGTGCATGACACTCTTCAATCTCAGTGTCCTTACTTCACTTTGAAATCGAGCAGCAAGAAAAGACATATTTATCCTGGCTCTTCATTTTTTAGATTCCTACTTATGCAAGGTACCCCTAGTATGAGGTCACTGTAAATAAATATGAAATAGCAGGCTTGAGAGTGAGCAGAAGAGAGTATGGTCATTTAGATGTAAATATATTTGCTTTCTGCTTTTAGTAAGTTTAGAATAACATCATTAACCAGTGGGTGCTATAATCTCAGGTCTTGAAACAAGCTATTGGGGCCCCTCAAAAAATGTTCTCTACATTTGAGACAACTAAACTACAAATAAGTAGTTTATAGTTGATCCAAAATAAGAAATGATTCAAAAATATCTGAACAAGGGAGCTATTAACTGAGCTTGATGCTATGCTGTTGCTTCCAATAAATAACAGAGATCAAATTGGAAAATTAATGGGACTTCCACATCCAAAATATATAATGGTAACCACAGTCCCCAGAAAGAATATTAAGACACTGTAATTAAAAAATTTGAATCACTAACTTGTTGACAATAAATTTTGACCTTTAAAACAAATTATCAGTCATTTTTGTTTGCTTTTCAAATCTTTTGGTTAAAGACTGTAGTGATAATCCTAACAGTGCAATATTGATAAATACTATATTGACTTAAGAATAATTTGCTTCCTATTATTCCTTATAGCATTTTAAAAGGGGATAGCATTTTTTTAAATGTAATGAACACTTATTTTGTACTTTTGGTATATATAGTCAGTTCTATTATAAACATTTTAAAAATAGGCAGTTTAATTTTCATAAAAACCTGAGTCCCCGCTATGGCACAATGGGTTGAGAGTCTAACTGCAGCAGCTAGGGTCACTGTGGAGGTGCGGGTTCAATTCACAGCCCGGCACAGTGTATTAAAGGCTCTGTCATTGCCACATCTGTGGCATAGGTTGCAGCTGCAGCTCAGATTCAGTCCCCTGGCCCAGGACCTTCCATATGCCACGAGTGTGGCCACAAAATAAAATTTAAACAAAAATTTTTAATTAAAAAAAAAAAAAACCTTAGGAAGAGATCATCCCTATGGGAGAAAAATAAAATGTGCCTGCCTGAGAACCACAATGACTTTTAAACTTTTAAAAGAAAGATTTATCCTAGAGTTGAGAGTATAAAGTCCAAGATTAGCAGGATAAAAAGCTAGGATTATGTTCATAATGATTTTAGGCCTTTGATAAAAACCTTTAACTGCGTGGTCGTATTAAATGTTGACAGATTAAAGTTTCATTAATTTTGAGGATAACTTACAGAAAAACTATTTTCAAGCCAAATCATGTTTATTCTTTGTCACCTTTCATCCTTCTAATAAGAACAGTAGGGCACTGGGGATGGCTCCCCCATCCTTTGATGCTCCTTCCAATGACACAGAAGGTCTACACCCCTCCCCTTGAAGCTGGGAGGGTGTATGAACATGCCAACTAATAGAATATGGCAGGAGTGCCTTCTGAAGGAGGAATGTGGCTATGTGCCTTCTGAAGTGAGGTCAGAAAGTGCCAGGCAGCTTCCCCAGGGTCGCCTGGAACACTTGATCTCGGAATGCCCCCCTCCAAACACAGCTGTCATGCTGGGAGAAGTCCAAGCCACACGGAGAGGCTGTGCATAGGTTCTCTAGTCAGTCGTGCAGCTGGACACAGCCTTCAGATCACCAGAGCCCAGAAACCAGACGTGAGTGACAGAGGGAAGGATAGTCCAGGGCTCGGTCCCGAGGCACTTGCAGCCTTTGGCATCTCCCCACTGAGGCCCTGATGAGTGTGCAGCACAGACAAGCCCACTGTGCCCTGTCAAAATTCTGCCCACACAATACAATGTTACTGCATAACACATTGGTTACTGATAGTCTGTGACGGAGCAATCAATAGACAGGTAGACCATCAGCCTAGTTAAATTAGCTAGCTATCAAAGTCCATTTCTGTAACAGTAACAGTAGTACTACCAGTAATAAAGTAAAATTGACATAGTCTCTTGCTCTGGATAAACAGTTAACACATCACATGCATGATTTTTCACCCTCTTTGACCTATAAAACAGGTATAATAAATATTCCTATCTTCAAAGTAAGGATGTAAGTCATCTCCCAAAGCCACAGAACTAACAAGTATCAAAGGATGTAGCTACTTGGAGTTATTTGGAAGAATTTAGTTGTTAGTAATGCACTGCCAATTTGGGAGGAAAAAAAGTCCAGTTCCTTTTTCACAAAGGTGCATGTTGACAATGCATGAATGGAAAGGAAGGTATAATCTATAGCCATTTTACAACAACAGAAGAGTATTAAGGTAAGCATCACTAAATTATTTCACTCTCAAGAGTATTTACTTAGAATATCTCAACTTGGAATCATCTGCAATTCTTAGCACACAAGAGAGGAAAATTAATTTAAGAGGTTGGTATCTCAGGCAGCAAACTCAATATTATCAAACTGTAAGGGCTCCATAAAGCCCACTAGATTGGCTCATCTTCACTCTCCATCTTCATACAAAAGGCAGAAAACACTACAAGAACCTACATGGTCTTAAAAGACCTGAAAAGAATGGGATTCCTACAGTCATTCCCACAGTTATTTAAAAGTAAGAAGGACCTTGGGGATCAACCTATCCAATGCCTCCTTTGACAAGGAGACTAGCTATGTGACTTTCCCAAGGCTGCCCTTCTTCTCTGACACTCATTTATACCCTTGACGAAGGAGCAGCCTGTTTCTTTAAGGAGACTGATTATTATTTCAGTGAACTCTGTGGTCCCCAAAATTTCAGAATAGATTAATCGTTGTTGTGGCTAATCCTTTTCCACTTCAAAGGATGACTAATCCCCAGTTCTCAGTTATATTTAGGGCATGGGGACAGACCGCCCCATGCTGTGTAAAGCATTATAGAAGAGAGACGATACAAGGAGACACCAATTGCAAACAAAGCACATATTAGTCCCGAAAGTGAGGTAATTCACAAGTTAATGTAGATCATCATATCTTATGTATCCATAAAGCCTTGAGACTTCCTGCTGCTCTAATGTTGCAATAATGACAAGGGAAGTGAGAATTAGAAAAGCAACCATGATAATGTTTACTTTGTTCCAGAACTAAATATCATTCACACAGCATTGCCCTTAACCCTCATACAAACACCATTAGAAGAATACTCTTTTGCCCATTTTACAGGTGAGAAAACTGAAAACTGGAAAAGCAACCATTATGTATATGAACAATGGCAGTGGCACATAAAATCCATTCTCTTTTTTGTTTCATTTAAGGGGGCAACGTACCCAGTTAAAGACCAAGTTTCCCAAGCACCCTTTCAGCTAGGTGTGGCCACATTATCACGTTCAGGCCAGTGGGATATGTGTGTTGTGCAGAATTTCCTAGAAGGCTTTTGGTTCAGCTGAAAAAAATGCATTCCCTTGATGCTCCCTGCAGCCTTCCTTACTGCAATAGGGAATGTAGATGAGACAGCTTCAGCTCCAGAAGACATGCTAGAACATGAGGTGCCCCTGGGCACGAGAGCCAGAGTCAAAATGTGGAAGAAGGAGGCAGGAGCCTTGCTCTCTGAAGACCATGGAGACAACCTAGAGCCAGGCATTGCCCACTGATAGACTTCTTTTCTGAGAGAGAAATTTCTATACTGTTTAAGCCTCTAATATGTTGGGGTTTCTGATAAATGCTATGAGACACAGCTAATCCTTACTAACATATTACCTTGACAGAAAAATATTGCCAAACACAAATGTTGAAAGCTCCCAAAAAAACTTAAAATCAATTTCCACCTAAGAGTCTACTTCACCGTAATTCCTATTTCATCCTGCAGAGGATCTCTACTTCATTTAGAGGCTGAATGTCCAAATTTAAACATAGATGCTGAAGACTATAATTGTCTCAACTGCATAATTCTGTTTGGATCATATTGCAGGCAGGAAGGTGAGATGGGAAAGGGAGCTTAGCAAGTAAAAGATGGCTTAAGGAAGAATCAGAAAGGCTATCGTTAGTTGACTCTGAGCTTTATGCTATGCACGTACAGTACAAGCAACCAAGAAATTCTACCTATTATTTAGGCAGTGACAGAAAAGGAAAATGAGGTGTAGCTCGATAAACAACCTCTTTCCTAAAGCTGATTTAGACACTATTCATCCCCTTTCTTTTCAGTCTAGAAGCCTGCTTAGCTGGAACTGTAAAATAAATTCCAGCACTCAGAACATTTCAAGGAGAATAATTTGCAAAACTGACCCAGGCTTTATTTTTCTTCACTTTTGAAATTGATTAGCTGTGCTTTAAAAGAAAAATTGGTTGGTGTCTCTAAGAGTATTTTAGACAAATGTAAGACAGATAATTTTAGATGCTTTAGCTATTACCCATTTATGCCCATGTGTCAGCAACCTACAAACAAATCACGTTGATTAGGTTTTACCAAAAGGTAAAACAATCAGTATATTGTATTAACCCAGTATTTGCTATTTCATCAACTGATTATAAAATCAGCAGAGAAATTTGTTTTTTAAAGGACTTTAAACAAATAATAAATGGACGAAGGCGGTGGAAATAAAATCACTGATGAGTTGCTTAGGAATGGAAATCAAAGTCCACACACTTGGAAAGAAATGTTACATAAGTAGTAATTTAACTTTTCAATTTGGAGCATGCTTAATCATATGTAACTTTCTAAAATGAAGCATTTCAACAACTCACCATGGGTCTGCTTTAAAAGATAATCTGAAAATCTATAAGAATGACAAAAAAATTTACTCTACAGTACCACTTGATCCAGCTGCTCAGGAAGCAAAGACCAGTAAATGAGAATGTTTCAGTTCAGAGAGTCAACAGTGCATTTCACACATATAGCAGTTTGCCCCTCTGAAAGTTTTCAATGGTATTCAAACTAAGTGACTTCTCTCCTTGTGGGGGATGTTGGGAATAAATAGAAAAGCTCTGAAACATAAATCACATCAATTCTATTTGGAATCATTTCATGTTTCTTTAAAGCATTACTAATAAACTGCAAATTCAAATTAGTTTCTTTGCTCTTAAGTCTGTGAGCAAGGAAACAGTTACAGGAACAAAGTCAGCATGCAATAACTAATTTTTGAGTGAATAATGAGTCAGTGAATGAGGACGCACCAGATTATGTTCCACAAGATCTGGATATTCCAGCTCTGATAATTCTGATAATTGACTGAAGGACTTGATTAATTCATACAAGGGGATCACAGTGGTACAGCAGAAACACTCCCAACAAGTTTTAGAGGCAGATCTGTGTTCAAATCCTCATGTAGCCAGGCAATAGAGAGGGTGTTTATCATGCCTGATCTTCAGTTTCTCACCTGTAAAAGGAGGTGAATAAAGCCCAACTTCTATGGCCCATATGATGTATAGTTCCTGGTACTGTTCCTGACAAATATTTGTTCCTGATCATAAATGACAGCTATTATTATAATTAATGACATCTTTGAGTAACACTGTACTATCTTAGAAAAGGAGTAGTAATTTCTGGTATAAATTTTACAGAGGTTGGGAGGATGCAATCAGATTTTTTATGTGAAAATGCAGTAAAAATATAAAACTCTGCAGAATGCAAGTGAAAGCAGAATTATTCTTTCATTATTCAACCCAGACAACTGACTGAAATTTGCCCAAAAGTGTCATTATTTAAATGCCATCCTGGGGCAGGGAAATGGACAACAGTGAACTATGGCTTTAGGTAGGAAGTTCGGTGGAAAATAAGCCTTTTGAGATATTTTTAACTCCCATAACAAACTATGCAGATGAGGTATTTAAAAACCTCCCTTCGTTTTACCGTCTGCACTACCAGAAAGCGAATGCCCTGTGAACTTTTACAAAAGAGCTAAACAGTTTAGAGAACTCACAACGCACAAACTGCTATATGCATCTTGTTCTGCCTACAGGAGGGCATATACAGGCAGGATTTCTATTTATAAAAGCACCCCTGAACTGCAACTGAATACAATGAAGGCTCTTTGTGGCTGTAATCATTTCTCTCTCCCTAGGATGTAGCTCCAGTGTCTGGAACATTATATGTTATATTAATGGCTCAATGAATTCAGCTAAAACTAAAAGTGACTGCTTTCCATCATGTTTTAAAAAGCCAATATGCTCATGAAAAAGATATGTGAAACTAATGTGTACAGAAAAAAATTAAGTTTTATTTTTCTTTCAAAAAAAATCTCAATATCAGATTGTTATATTATTACAATATTTGCCTGAAAGATAATCAGTTGTGCACTCAATTGTGTTGTCTTATATACTGTAAATTGAGTTTCTTTCCTGTAAGCACATGATGAAATCTGATGCCCCATAATAGGTAATCCAAGTAAAAAGCATTCACCCCAATTCTGATCCAACACCCCTCCAAAGAGTTGAAAACTCATCTTGGTTAAAATATTATATAGGAATAGGATTATTACCGTAAATCTATTATTTAGGACAAATTTTCATTTGTTCTGAACAAAATAAAATTAAAATAATAACAGAAAGGGGAATTCCCGTCGTGGCTCAGTGGAAACAAACCTGACCAGTATCCACCAGGACACAAGTTCCATCCCTGGGCCTCTCAGTGGGTTAAGGATCCAGCACTGCCGTGAGCTGTGGTGTAGGTCACAGACACGGCCCAGATCCTGTGTTGCTGTGGCTATGGCTGTGGTGTAGGCCTGTGGCTACGGTTCCAATTCAACCCCAGCCGGGGAACCTCCATACGCCACAGGTGCAGCCCTAAAAAGGCAAATAAATAAATAAATAATAATAACAGACAAAGACAAAAAAAAGTGAAATCTGCATCAGACTGGGACATCTTCAAAGCCAATATTGCTAAATTCCAACCTAAATACATATTTAAGTTTAAATATATGGAGAAACTAACAACTCTAGATGAAAATAATTAGGACCTGAAGGTTGAGAATTTTTCATAAAGAATGCCCTTTAAGAGCTCCAAATTGCCACAGGGTAGAACAACTAAACTAACCCCAATGTTACTGTTTGATATAAGTTTTGTTAGTCATCTTTTCATTTTGTTTAGGGTTTCCTTTGCTGTGCAGAAATTTTTAAGTCCCATTTGTTTATTTTTGTTCTTATTGTCATTACTCCAGGAGGTGGATCTGACAAGATATTGCTGTGGTTTATGTTGGACAGCATTTGGCCTGTTTTCCTCTAAAAGTTTTATAGTGTCCAGTCTTATATTTAGGTCTTTAATCCATTTTGAGTTTGTGTATGGTGTTAGACAATGTTCTAATTTCATCCCTTTACATGTGGCTATCCAGTTTTCCCAGCACCATTTATTGAAAGGATTGTCTTTCCCCATTGTATATTCTTGCCTTTATCACAGATTAGTTGACTGTAGCTGCATGGGTTTAATTTTGGGCTTTCTATACTGTTCCACTGATCTATATTTCTGTCTTTGTGTCGGCACTATATGGTTTTGATGACTATAGCTTTGAAGCATAGTCTGAAGTCAGGGAGCCTGATTCCTCCAGCTCCATTTTTCTTTCTCAGGATGGCTCTGGCTATTCTGGGGCTTTTGTGCTTCTAAACAAACTTTAAAATATTTTGTTCGAGTTCTGTGAAAAATGTCCTTGGTAATTTGATAGGGGTTGAAATGAACCTGTAGATTGTGTTGGGTAGTATAGTCATCTCGACAATATTGATTCTTCCAATCCAAGAGCACGGTATGGCCTTCCATCTGTTTATGTCATCTTTGATTTCTTTCATCAGCATCTTACAGTTTTCAGAGTACAGGTCTTTTGTCTCTTTAGGTAGGTTTATTCCTAAGTATTTTATTCTTTTTGATGTGATGGTAAATGGGATTGCTTCCCTAATTTCTCTTTCTGATCTTCTGTTGTTAGTATATAGAAATGCAGTTGATTTCTGTATATTAATTTTGTATCCTGCGACTTTGCCAAATTCAGTGATGAGCTCTAACAGTTTTCTGGTTAGCTAGGCATCACCTAGCTTCCCTCAGAACTAGTCCCACTACTAATCATTCTATAGAAAACTATTCCCAGATCACCTGTTACAAGACAGAGAGCAGCTGGGCTGTTTTACGTAACAAGGGACTTGAGTTTTCAAGGTGGTGAGAGAAAAGAACCAGAAGCTTGGCAGCTGTGAACCACTGGCCCCAACCGTTCACTACATAACAAAAATCAGCTGTTGCCTTAATAGCTGGCAGGTGGCCGACGAAAATGAGATCTGAAAGGAGTTGTAGATTTTTATAATTTTTAGAAGAGATTCATGGTTAGGAGGCAACAGAGAGTAGCAAAGAGAAAATGAGGGTAGAAAAGAAACACAGAAATGGTTACCCTAATGATACTAACACACCATGGCAGGAACTACTCATAAATCATGGGAGCCTATAATGTTAGAAAACCTGTTTTCTAAAAAAGAAAAAAGAAAAAGAAAAAAAAAAGAAACAGATATCCACCTGAAAGTATTTTATTGCCCTATCGAGAAGAGGAAAACTAGCTTATCATTAGAACTATTTCCTCACCTTTCCATTTGTTTACCACTTGATGCTATTACCATGCAGTGATGTACCTTAAAGTATGATAATTATAAACAGGAAGATATTTGTGATAAATGTCAAGAAATGATGGCTCTGGCATCCCCAGCAGACTGCATTTTGAGACCAACAACCCATTGCCAGGCATCGATTGACTCAGCAAACCTATACTAATGTCAACCATCTGCCACCCACCGGGCTGGACGACAATGAATGAGGCAAGGACATGGCCTCCAGGATCTGCATGTGGGAGAGAAAGGCTTGAACACCAACGACAATGCTACCTGTGATGCTAAAAGTGTGCCAAGGAAAGACAGTAACTCCATGGGGAAACTACCTGGCAAAGATGGACAAGAAGAAGGGGTAGAATGCAAAGCTTCAAAAACTGAGGGAACATTCCTGCAGGCCTTGAAGGATAACTAGGGTGGACCTAAAGAGGAAGTTTTTAAGACAACATTTCAGGAAAAGAATAGCACATGCAAATATAAAGAGCATGACAGATGGGAAAAGAAGCTGATGAGAGGAAGGATTTGCTGAGGTTCGGTGGCAGCTAAAAATCTTACACATGTAATAGCACTGATCCATGAGTCTATTTGATTTTTTTTTTTCAGCTGTCCTCGACAGTGGGGCAAAGAAAACAGAAGTAAGGACACTGAAAGCAAATATACTTCAGAGGAGAGTGGATGAGAAAGAGAGAAAGGCAATCCCAGGATGCTGCCACCGCGTCCACCACCGCCCAGCCACCTCTCCAGTTGACAGGTCTTCACATAAAGACCTGCAGAAGCATCGGGGCCAGGAGAGGATTACGTCAAAAGGACCCCCCCACACACACACACTTATTTTTTTTCTTTTTGGCCAGGCACAGGGCATGCAGAAGTTCCCAGGCCGGGGATCAAACCTGTAACACAGCTGTAACCAGAGCCTCAGCAGTGACAATGCCAGATCCTTAACCTACTGAGCCACGTGGGAACTGCAAAGAAAGCCCCTTTTAATAAATCTCTCACTTCTCTCTAAACAAATATTCTTTCATTTAAAAAAATACACAGTATCAGGTCTAATAAGCAAAGAGGAGGGGTGGCAAGAAGAGAGGAGAAAAGCGGATCAGAAAGACGGCTCAGAAGCCACCCAGAGAAGCCCCATTGCAGTGTGAATTGCAAACCCTCAGATGTGGATAGCAAGATGCCTACTCTTCCAGCCATTGCTCAATATTCCCAATATCCATCTATCTCTCTCAGAGCCCATGGGTTCCACCAGGCTTGAGCCTGGCTTTTATGGGGGATGATTTCACCTGTCTTCATAATTACCAACTCAATATACGTCCCCTCCACAGCAAGAAATCCAAGAATGGGATTTTTGTAGCTACATTTTATGAATTTACTTTGTTATTACACAATAATCCTAAAAGATTAAATGCTAGTTTTATTTGCTAAGTATTACAGATTTAAACTCAAGTGAAATAAGAGAACATGTCATACACCTTACACATACATACATTTATTTAAACACATGAACATCTACTTAAATATTCCCCAGAGAATAGATGACCTGAAATACAAGTTTAATTCCCAATCTGTTTTCTGATCAGTAAAACACAATTCCTCCCCTTTCATCATATTTACTACTGCATAAATCAGTGTAACTGGAGTCAGCTAATAAACCTTCTTGGCCAAAGGTCTCACGCTGAACTCCATAATCCACAAATATTTGCTCTATAAAATATGACAGGCTGGGAAAGTTAGGTAGATCTGGACAGCAACTGGGGATCCTAATTTTTGTATTCTATCAATGAATTGTATTTGGAATTTCCAATACAAATTCACCTTCAATATGGAAGAAAATCATAAGTCCATTGTATTTCCTGAAAATATTTTGATAGTAAAGTAAAACTGAATTTAAATCAATTTTAACAGTGTGGTTAGCTTCATTAGATATCACAGTGAAATAATGTCCTTTAACTTACTGGGTTATTAAAGTCAATACAACCCTGGGTTTCATTCACCAATCAGACATAACAGCCTTTTAATATTATCTGCCAACGTTTTCCACTCATACAAACATGACTTCCCTTTACAAGTCTTTGAAGGAAGAGAAACTAAAATGGATATTAAAGAGTTTTCCTTCAAATCAAAGTGATAGTTTTAAAGAAAAGCCAATATTAGAACAAGACTGTATTTAAATATTGCCACTAAGTATCATTTAAAACTTAAGCTAGTTTCTATGAAGATATACACTGCTCGGGGAACCCCAATCCCCTCTCTTATGCAGAAACTTCTACTCCTGAGAGGAAAACACATTTGACCATCTCTTCATTGCTTAGTGACTGCTGCCGTGGGAGAAGCAGAGATTACACAGTGCATAGGACTTTGAGAGTCTGTCGCTGACATCTACATATTTCAATTTAGCAAAGGAAAAGGTGTACAAAGTTTGTGCATGACCTGCGTGTCTTTTCTCACGTGATCTGGATATGTCTTACTCCAGGGAAGAAATACTTGAAACACCATTTAGCTGCAAGTCTAGAGCATAGTTTCTAATGGAGATCTACCAATAATAAAGTTGATAATTTGATCTCTGATTCTTGTGTTTATTTCCCATTTGGGTTGAAAATGAACTCCCTAGACCAAACACCCAATATTCTACTCATCAATTCTACTCATCATGTCTAATATCAACTATTTCGGTGAATGTTTAATTGATTTCCTTGTTGAGGCTGCTTCTCCTCAATGCTCCCATGACACTCTGCAGTTTGCTTATAACACCTGCCCTATTTCCTCACTCACTGACAAATAAAGCCAGAGACAATGAATTACTGTATTAATGTATGCTCTTTGAACAGTCCCTTGCACAAAACTGTTCAATAACTGTTAAATTCTAAAATTCATATATTCCCTAATGTTAAGATATTAAACTTAAGCATACACTCATGACGTGTGAAGAGAATGACAGCCTGCAAAAATGAAATCATCATATATATTCTATTTATGCAACAAGTAACAGCACATTCCTAAATAGTTCAGGGGAAACTGTTAGCCATGCAGCGATGTATCTTAAAGTATGATAATTATGATAATTATAAACAGGAAGATATTTGTGATAAATGTCAAGAAATGATGGCTCTGGCATCCCCAGCAGACTGCATTTTGAGACCAACAACCCATTGCCAGGCATCGATTGACTCAGCAAACCTATACTAATGTCAACCAACTGCCACCCACCGGGCTGGACGACAATGAATGAGGCAAGGACATGGCCTCCAGGATCTGCATGTGGGAGAGAAAGGCTTGAACACCAACGACAATGCTACCTGTGATGCCACTTAGAGATTAATCTGACTAAAACGGGTATTGATTAAAGTAATTTCAATATATCGATGCCTAAATCAAGGATCCACATGGTATCCAATTTCTTCATGAGGGGGAAATTCCTATGCTTGTCATTAAGATTTTCTGTAATCTATCCTAAACCACCAAGCTTCTTCTAAAACTTTTACCCTACATGCTTATAAAAACTACCCTAAATGTCTTGGTCATCTTTATTGACCCATCCTATCTACTTATTCAGCTCATTTCTGTACTAGTTCCATCCTTTAAGGTCCCAGAGCTACATCTGCTCCATTCATTAACTTATGAGATTATTCCTATCAAAGACATACTTTCACTATTTCACTATAAATCTCACCATGTTTTGTATGGATGTGTGTGTATAAATACATGTTTTCCATGTTAAAAATAAGTATAATAACAACATAATTTGTATGATTTAAAGGAAATAACGGATGAAAGATGAAACATCAAGTATGATACATTATGTATAGACATAATAGCATGAAAATCATAACCATCTTCAGTTTCAACATGTACATTAAATAAGTAAATGAAGAAAAATTATTACAATGTTGGACAAATATTAAGAAAGAAATGAGCATGTATGAAGAAACTCCTGATAGCTCATGAGTATATATATCCCTGTCAAGATATCTGTATATAGGAGTTCCCATCGTGGCGCAGTGGTTAACAAATCCAACTAGGAACCATGAGGTTGCAGGTTCAATCCCTGGCCTTGCTCAGTGGGTTAGGGATCTGGCGTTGCCGTGAGCCATAGTGTAGGTTGCAGACATGGCTTGGATCCCATGTTGCTGTGGCCCTGGTGTAGGCTGGCAGCTACAGCTCCGATTAGACTCCTAACCTGGGAACCTCCATATGCCGCAGGTGCGGCCCTAGAAAAGGCAAAAAGTACTAATATATATATATATATATAATCTGTATATAGCTCTACAGATCCCTGGAACTTCCCTAAAATTTGCCATTAAAATACAAAGTCAGTTAACATAGAAAAAACTACCACCCATTCAACTAAATTTTATTTCAGCATTAAGAAGGAAAAAAAATTTACAGATTAAGAACTTTACATCTATTTTATGTACATTAAAGTAAGTTCTTTATTTGAAAGAAAAAAATTAATTGAAGTATAGTTGATTTGCAATGTTATATTAGTTTCTAGTGTACAACCAAACTCCTAATATATCCTTCCCTCCCACTGTTCCCCTTTGATGACCATAAGTTTGTTTTCTGTCTGTGAGTCTGTTTCTGTTTTGTACATAGTACATTTGTATCATATATTACATTCCACATATAGGTGATATCATTGGTCTCTGTCTTTCTCTGACTTACCTCACTTAGTATGAGAATCTCTAGGTCCATCCATGTTACTGCAAATAGCATTATTCCACCCTTTATGGTTGAGCAGTATTCCACTGTGTGTGTGTACACACACACACACACACACATAACCCACATCTTTATCCATTCATCTACTGATGGACATATAGGTTAACTCCAAGTCTTGGCTATTGTAAATAGTTCTGCCATAAACACCAAGGTGCAAGTATCTTTTCAAATTGGAGTTTTTTCAAGAGAGATGCCCAGGAGTGGGATTGCTGGATCATACGGCAACTTTATTTTTAGTTTTTTAAGGAACCTCCATACTGTTTTCCATAGTGGCTTCACCAATTTCTTCCCACCAACAGTACAGGAGGGTTCCTTTTCTCCACACCCTCACTAGCATTTATAATTTGTAGACTTTTGCTTCTTTTTCAGCCACACCTGCATCATATGGAAGTTTCCCGGGCCAGGGATCGAATCCCAGCCAGAGCTGCAACCTACACCACAGATGCAGCAACGCTGGATCTTCAACCCACTGCGTCAGTCAGAGATCAAACCAGAGCCTCTTCTGAGACAAACTCAATCGTAAAGCCACTGCAACACAGTGGGAGCTTCTATTATTTGTAGATTTTTACAAGGGCCATTTTGATCAGTTTGAGGGGGTATCTCATTGCAGTTTTGATTTGCATTTATCTAAAAATTGGTGATATTGAGCATGTTTTCATGTGCCTACTGGTCATCTGCATGTCTTCACCAGAGAAATAACTAGGTCTCCTGCCCCTTTTTTGACTGGGTTTTTGTTTGTTTGTTTGTTTGTTTTGTTTTGTTACTGAGCTGTATAAGCTACTTGTATATATTGGAAATTAATCCCTTGTTGGTTATATCATTTGAAAATATTTTTCTCCCATTCCATAGGCTGTCTTTTCATTTTGTTTATGATTTCCTTTGTTGTGCAAAAGTTTATAAGTTTGATTAAGTCCTATTTATTTATTTTTGCTTTTATTTCTATTGCCTTGGGTGACTGACCTAAGAAAACACTGGTATGATTTATGTCAGAGAATAAATCGGATATTTTGCTTATAGCCCCCTCTAGGAGTTTTATGACTTCAGGTCTTATATTTAAGTGTTTGAGCCATTTTGAGTATATTTTTGTGTATGGTGTTAGGGAGTATTCTAACTTCCCTGATTTACATACAGCTGAAGATAGACTTTTCTTGATATTGAACTTGTAGAACAGAAGGTCTTGTAAAGATGGCAGAAAAGAAAATCTTCCGAGATCTATTTGGAAAACACCCTAATTAGTTAGACCTTAAAATGGAAGTGATTGCCAAATAATCAGTCACCTTATTATCTTCTGCCACTCAACTAAATACATACTTAAGCAAACATATTTCAGTTTATGAACTTAGAACAGACAGTTCTTTCTCAAGAATGTCTTTTTCAACTATTTTCTAATTCTAAAGTAACAACGTTCCTACTTCAATGTCATATTTAGTTTACCTATTTTCAGTGGAAGTGATACCCTGAAAAAAATCCTATTCTCTTCATGTTAAAACTTCATTACATTCAAGTACCACTTAAACCCTCTCAAAGAAATAAAGTGTTACATCTTGCAGCTTCTTCTTTTTTTTTTTTTTTTTGCTTCTCTATAAATCTACTTTGACTCATTTTTTTTACTCTTTCCCTGTGTTTGTACTTAAGTGGGCAGGCAGCAAACAGTGAGGATAGAGATTTGAATGTCAATTATTCTCTTCACTCAGAATTTAAGTGATCTGTTTGATGTCTCCTGGGAGACAGTAACATCCACAGTAACAGATGTAAAAGCACTTACTTTAGGGCTATTTTACATGACATCTCTAGTTTAAAAAAAAAAATGTAATAGGAACATGCCTCTCTGGGCAATAGGAACTAGCAATGATTTCCTCTTTAAATAACACTGACTAAATTTGAAGTTGGATATACATTAAGCAGGCAGCCATGTGTTTATTAGCATTCAAATAAACTATCACCCCACTCTCTGCCTTCAACCTGAAATCAAAGTCCACATGTTATATGTGAACAAACCACCTTGAATTTATGTAAGTATTTCATCATTCACGCTTTGATTTTTTTCTATCATTTGTTGCAGAAACCATTTAAATCTAAAACAAAAATTGCCACTGCTCAGCTACATTTGGAGAGAGACACTTCAGCCTATCTGTACCGAATTCCTGTACAAAGAGCTAGAATGGACACAATGACTAACAGGACAGGGCTTTCTGGAGAAGAGGTAGAGGCTATATGATGCATACAAGATAGTGTTTAAAAAAACCTGCCTATCTGGAATAAGAAGAAATATTTATTTAAAGGAGGTTTAGTTACCCTATACATGCTTAGTAATTATTTTCTTTGCAAAGCTTAACTAAGATAAACCTCTTTTCTTTTTTTTTTTTTGTTTGTTTGTTTGTTTGTTTTGTCTTTTTGCTGTTTCTTTGGGCCGCTCCCGCGGCATATGGAGGTTCCCAGGCTAGGGGTCGAATCGGAGCTGTAGCCCCCGGCCTACGCCAGAGCCACAGCAACGCGGGATCCCAGCCGCGTCTGCAACCTACAACACAGCTCACGGCAACGCCAGATCCTTAACCCACTGAGCAAGGGCAGGGACCGAACCCGCAACCTCATAGTTCCTAGTCGGATTCGTTAACCACTGCGCCACGACGGGAACTCCTCTTTTCTTTATTTTTAAAATGTAGGTCATAAGGAGTATTACTTAATATACATAGTAGGTTTATAAAAACACTAATACTCATTATTTAATGTACACTATACACTTTATGTAAAATACTAGCCTTAATCTTAATAGCAATCCTATTACAATCTTCATGTTACAGCTGAGGACACTGAGAACTGAACTGTCAAGTAATATGTCCTAGGAAGTTGCATAGCTGGGATTTGAGTCTAAGTTTGCTGGAACCCAAACCCCAATTATTAACCCTGTCACTCCCTGTCTCTAATTGACACTCAAAATTTTAAGCTAATACCCAAAGTTGCTTTGGAAATAGACTGAGTGTTACCGAAATGAGTGCAGTCTAGAAACCAAGACTTTAGACTATTTCCAATTACTGCACACACACACATAAGTGTAAGTAAGAAAACTTACACTTTCACAAAGTAATGCTCAAGTTTCACTATAAAATTTTTAGGTAAATCCTGAAAACAGAGTCCTAGATACACACAGAACATCTAAAGGAACTGAAAATGTTTTCTCTGAAATGAATCCTCAATTTGTTAAAATGTTTTTAATACCACAGTGATTACGCATTTCAGTAATTATTAAGCTCTCTCATAAAGAAGATCTAGAGGCGATGGAAAGAAGACACAGAGGCTCTATCTGCTTCAGCACTCAGTTTGTCTCTTGTACTATAAGAACAAATGCTAATTACTGCTCAGCCTAATGCTAATCTCAGCATCTGCTAATTAAAAGATCACATCTTCTGCAAAGTCAGCATTACCATTCAAATGAAAACATTAATCAGTTTGAAAAATTCAAAATCAATCAGCTGAAAGGAGAAAGTTGTCAGCATCCAATGAATTGATACCAGTGCAATCTCAGGAGTTCAAAAGAGCTAGTGTCAATTTGTATGCCTCAGCTACACGGATTCACATTGTTACAAAAGTTACTCAGAAATGTTTTCTATTGTGTTTCCTTATTTCATCCTGACCATTCACTTATATTGTTTTTATATGTAACATCATCTGGCTTTTAAGGAGACTTTGTTTTACATTTAATGCACTAGAGATGTGATTACTGACCAGATTTTTTTAAATAGACATTGCAGAGTTTTCAAAAAGCTAATGCAACTTAGTGAGATATTTCCAGAATACAACAAAATAAAAGGAAAAGCTCAGCTGCATTAATTATCTTAAATCTGGTTTAAATTTTTTGTTTTGCTTTTTAAAGCTAACTAATAGGTCTATCTTTTATGATCTTTTATCAACATTCAGACCATTTAAAATGCAGATGGGGTTATACTTCAGGTAAAAGAAAAAAAAAATGGCATTTCTCAGCTTCCCTCATGGAGCTGTCACAGACAAAATACTCTAGGATTTTGTTAGTAGTAATCGCTTCCATCTCATTTTGTGTCCCTCCCTGTGTCAAAGAATAGAGACTAAAAGGAACCTGTGCTCTCTGGCTCTCTGCTTCCCCCTCCCACCTTCTCCACCCCCCACAATCCCCCCTCCCAAACACACACGTGTGCCCCTGGTGGAGGAAAATGCAGCAAACCTAGCTCTGTTAGCCAAAAGAATATTTAAACCCTCTATAGGAACCCACCCCGCAAAACTAAAAATTGTGATATAGAGATGAGATAGTAAGATACACAAAATTTATTACATAATACTTTCAATTTCTTAAATTTTAAAAGTTTAATGTGCCTAAAAATGCTAGCAGCCCCAATGAATAGATATTTGAAACATGTGAAAATTCCTAACATTTTCAGAATGTACTGCTCAGGCATTAAAATAAATAAATAAATAAATAAATAAATAAAAAGAACTTTAGAGAAAATAAACAAGTGATTTCTTGCAAGTCAGCAACAACGATAAAGTAAAACATAAAACTATAAACTCAGATAGAATACAACTATAGATGAATACATTTCATTTTGAAAAATAAATGAGTAAAGAATTACATGTAAATTCACACAGAGAGCAAAAGATATTGATGTAGTAAAATCTGAACTAGAAGGTCAAATTCATAGACTTGTTTATCTAGGAAGATAGGATGAACGCAGGCCTAGACAGATTTATAATAATGATTTCACTGGGTAAACAAAAAGAGTCTTGATATATACCATGCTGAGGAAACTTAGCTCTAATTCACTTTATTGAATTATGAAATAAATAATACTTTTTCCAAAACAACTTCATGTGACAACTGTAATTCGGAGGAATTATTATGAGAATTTATCATGCTTTTCTTAAACTTAATAAGACAGACCACAGGAACCTATACATCTTACAATGACCTCCACTTATAGAGGCTAAAAATCACTAAAAATAATTAGTTTGCAATAATAATCTTGATGGATGCTGACAAAAATTCATTTCATATGCATAAGCCCTAAAAAGCTTTATTAGAATAACATTCATATGTATTAAAGACTATTTCCATATAATACTGAAGAATAAATAAGAAGTTTCAATGGCATAAATTTCATCTCCATGATGCAGACAGCAAAAAAAAAAAAAAAAATGGCTGATGGATTCACCAAAGAAAAAGCTGCATCCTGTCTCCTCATTGACCACAGTGCAGAGAGCAAGATTCATTCTCACATGCTGAAAAACATAGATGAAAGCTGCACATCTGGTGGGCAGGGAAAGTCTCTCAGGAGCAGATTTACTATATCTAAGCCAACAGAGAGTGATCAACATAAAAAGAATGTCAACTTACTAATTTACAAGAAGAAATAACCTTTACAGAGACCCAGACACTAGAGGTCTTGTGCCTCAGTTCATTCTCTCCCTAAAGGCAGAATTCAGGGGAAGCCAAACAACCAGAATCAGAAAAGGAGAATCAATTGACTCAAACATTTAAAATACTCCACCAAGGTTGTCTAGCTCATATAAGTGACAGCCTCACCAACAGGAGAAGAATTTCTTTCCTGCACACCCACAGTTAACCAGCTCTTCTTCCGAATGACACGGTATTTCATCACATCTAGTCATATCAACCCAGCAAAGAACTTCAGGCTAGACAGCAATGCAGTCACTCTGAAATGGCTTTACACATCTATACTTGGTCTATTCAATGCTTATCTCACCATTTGAGGAATTTTTATTTCCTTTCTTTCTTACCTTCATAAGCACCACACTGGTCCACAAGCTCTCACACGCTGCACTATCATTCTGAACTATAAGCATTATACTTGGAAAGCTTTATACAATCAGTGATAGACATAAAACGTATGGCAATTTTAAAAAAAAGTTAGATCATAGGTTTGAACTGCAAATTAAGAATTAAGATAACCTGGAGTTCTCCTGTGGCGCAGCCGATTAAGGATCTAGCATCAGCACCGCAGTGGCACAGGTTAGATCCCTGGCCCAGGAACTTCCATGTGCCTCAGGTGCAGTGGAAAAAAAGAAAATTGCAGATGGACTAGTTCCACTCTTTTTAAAATGTAGGGTGAGTAAGCACATAGTATAGTTGAATTCTTTCATTTAATACATAGCTGCTAGTACAAACTCCAGGTTAGCAAGGCACAGTTCAGAAGTGAGGATCTAGAGACAATGGACCTAACATCTACTGAGTATCTCTTGCCACTAGGTACTTAACTACATGAGAACATCTTCTCTCATTCATTCCTGACAGCCACAGGGTAAGCATTGTTATCTCCATGTGCAGAAGAACAAACTAACCCTCTCCTTCCCCGTCTTCGGGGCCCTTGCTCTGCTAGTTCAGTGGGTCTTTCATGCACATTTTCTCTTCAGACTGACTTAAACTCATCATCACTTTCCAGGCTCTCTCATCTGAAAAGCTCAAGTGAGCAATGCAGCAAACAAAAAACCAACCCTCACAACTGTCTATAATTCTCTTTTGGACACTGCCAAAGTTTTCTCTTCTTCTTCCCAACAAATGGGGAAAAAATTTCACTCCCTGTCTGTTCTTATTCACCCTTCATTCAATCACCAGCCCACTGTAATCATCTTTTGGCCAGCACCACTTTTCACTAAAACTGCCCTGGAAAAAGGTCACTATTGACAAGGGAACAAGAATTTCTGAAACATATTTTCTTTGCCTCTATTTCAAAATTAAAGTGTTCCTCCTCCAAAGAAGCCCACTCCTTCTTGTTTCCCTTTTTCGATCCCTCAATGTTACAGTTCCCCATGAATTCACCCTTGGCTATGCACTATGCCTACGCTGTATGATCCCTCCTAGTAATGTCAACCATAACCTTGGCCTCAAACGCCACCCAGAGATGCCAAAATCTTTATATCTAGCCCAAATCTTCCCTGTAGCTCCAAATCTATAGCCAGACCATTACCAAAAGCAACCCACACCCATGTGGAAAGGAAATAAATCTCCCATACAGAATGCAATACTTTTCCCACTAATTTTGTCATGTTCTTCTAAGACCACCCCCCCCCCCCAGTTACATAACATGTAAATCAACCTAGATTTCTTCTCTTTTACTGTGCACCCCTGACTTCGTCATTAACTCCTAAATATTTAACTTCCTTAGAACCTCAGAGATCAGTACATTTCTCACCATTCCCATGGCTACTGCCTGGTTAAGTCCTTAAACATTTTTTCAAGAAGCATCTAGAAATGGCTGGCCCTGCAGAACCACCCATCCTCCACATCCTGCACCCTCCAACTGTGGTTCACATTCTTTATCACAGTGTCAAGACACAGAAGTTGGCTCCCACCCACCTCTCTAGCTTTAATCATCAGAATTCCCAACTTCTCTCAAAAACCACAATCAACACAACACTCCCCCCAGACACACACACACACACACACACACACACACACACACATGATTTATTCAAAAGTTCATCCTCTTTCTGCTACACCATTCAGCACAATATTCAGATCAGTACCACATTGATCCAATGCTTAATACAGTCTCAGGAAACCAATGTCAACTTCTTTGTTGACTGACCTGATCCACAACAGGTTTGAAAACCAGAATATGTTTATTAAAATTAACAGAGTTCTCCTCTCAGTTAAGTGTCAGCAGATATAGTTCTCACTTTGCCAGTTCAGAGCAACCAAACCACAACTGCCAAACCACAACTTCCACCAGAAAAAGAATTTTGAATGAATGTTATTATCATGTTCTTCACTGTCACAAAAAGCTTTTCTATCTACATCCGCTAGTAATAACAGGGCTCATACGTTACTATTCCCAGACTTGAGAATTACCTTGCAGTTTTAGCTGATGATAATGAACACCTACATGAACAGTATGGTGCTAATGTTACTCAGACCATGTATACTCAATGTGTGGATATAGAGTAATTAACAAGCACTTCCATATTTCTATAACTTTCTCATCAAGAAACAAACTTGATGCTGAATCTTGAGGGCAAGCCTTTAGGGTCACTCAGATAACATGACACTGCCTTTCATGTGCAACTGGATACCAAAATTGACACAAGTATCATTAAAATATATATACAATACCCATTATATAAAGCATATTTTAAGATATAATGAATGTACTATGAAAGTGAAGAAAATGTAATTTTTTTCAAAAGAAAAATTTGTTTCCTTCCCAAAGAGACCATTTCCATTGTGGGAGTAACGAGGATGTCAAAATTCTTAACCTCAGTAGACCAATTTATCTACCAGTAGAAGTAAATTAGGAGTTTCCATCGTGGCGCAGTGGTTAACGAATCTGACTAGGAACCATGAAGTTGCGGGTTCAATCCCTGGCCTTGCTCAGTGGGTTAAGGATCCGGTGTTGCCGTGAGCTGTGGTGCAGGTTGCAGACACGGCTCAGATCCCGCGTTGCTGTAGCTCTGGCGTAGGCCGGTGGCTACAGCTCCGATTAGACCCCTAGCCCGGGAACCTCCATATGCCTTGGGAAGTGGCCCTCAAAAAGGCAAAAAGACAAAAAAAGAAAAAAAAAAGAAGTAAATTCCTAGTAGAGGTAAATTAAAGTTTTCTCTGACAAATGTCCTTGAAATTTACTACTTACATCCAGACCTTACCTCTTTTCTATAGGTATAGATTGTCTATATATGTTATTGTATGTCTATATGTTATTTTGTGTCTGTATATATGTTATTATGTGCCTATACATGTTATTATGTGTCTATATATTATCTATAGGTATGGAGTATGTGTCACAATGCTCAAACTATAGAGAGTAGAAGTAACATGCTTTTATTTCCTTATTCATTTTCTAACTTGTATACAGTTAAAAACTGCATAGGAATTTGGATTAAACCTTATATATTCTGACAACTTTCAAGTCTTTCTGCAAATGCTATCTTCTCATTGAAGCCTAAACTGTTTAGTACAATCTGCCATCCATTCCCCCCAACCTATCACTCTAACCTCCTTATTCTGCTGTCTTTCTGTTAGAACATTTCTTACCTTCCAAAAGGCAATGGAATTTACTCATGTGTTGTTTAGTAGGCATTATATATATATATAATAAAAATAAATGTGTATGTGTGTATACATGTGTATATGTACACATCCTCCTCCTCCCCAGAAAAACATTCCAGGAGGATAGCAATCTTCGGCTGCTGTTCATTTATGGTCCCAAGTAACCAGGCCAATGCCTGATTTTGAATAAGTACTCGAATACGTATTTGTTGAATGTCGAGTACACAATTTTAGCCCATCTGTTTGTCTCATTACCTGACAATAAGCAAAATAGGAATATGACAATGATACTTGTAACATAGGAATATTTCCATGGTCGGGACCACAGGACTGAACCTCACTGCATCTTTTCACATATCACCTGGGCCACCCTGAGAACTCCCCTCAATACCCTTCTCCAGGGCTCCCGAGCTCAGTCCAAAGAGTTCCACCTCCCACAGCAGAGAAAGCACAGTCACAGGGGCTACTGACTGAGCAGGGGACACAGGGATTTCAGGCTAACTTCATAATTGTTGTTCGCTCATCTGAGTACTCTGTTATTTTTGCCTTTCACCAACTTCAACTTCTTGGTCTATAAAATGAAGCCTCTGGATGGTAAATACACTGTATTATTTTAGCAGACTATCCTAGGAAGAACTACTAATACTCTTGCAACTAAAAGGATGAAGGAAGAAAAAATTTAAAAGGACTGCATGGCATAAAGCAGAGCAGGGAGAGCAATGGCCTTAAAAAGAAAGAAGGCAGAAGCACAGGAAACTAAAATAAAGAAAAAGGAGATTTCAAAGGAAGAACTATAAGAGTTTAACCCACATCATTTCAATCACTCACAACTGTCTAAATGGATGGCATGGTCCTAAGTGGAAATAAGGGTGCAGGAAGCACTGAAATCAAACCAAGTTTAATATGTTGACTATACGATTTTATTATAATTATTCGGGGGTATTTATATTTTCATTAATGTATTCAAAAAAACCAGCTGACTTTATTCATAATGAATTTTAGTATTAATTATAAAATAAACATGTGTTTTAAGCATCTATAATAATACTCAAGCACGTAATTCAGCAATAGAGCTATCTCATATAACCACTGAGACACTGCCACTACCCACATTCAAGCTGACAAAGAAGCAAGATGGTCCTGACTGATGACAGCTTCAGGTGAGTCGTGGTGTTGGCGGCAGTTCCACGGCCTGGCCTCCCTTGGCTACCTCTGGGGAATGCCCTGATGAAAGCAAATAGCCTGTCTCTTAACACAGTATATTCAGAGTCTTTACCTATAATAATCACTAAGTATCTTAAAGCACATTTTTCCACGTGCCAGGCACTGTTCTAAACACTTCACATGCCTTAGGCCATTTGGTTCTCAGAACAGCCGTGTGAGGCAGCCACTATCATTCGCCCAGTTTCAAGATGAATAAATGTACCTTTCCAAAGTGACACTGCCAGTGTCCTAAGCAAACAGGCTCTAGAATCGACATTCTCTTTAAATCCAGATAAGAACAAATAAGATAGTGTTATAGAATACATACAGCAATAACCGACCACTTACTCTGCAACAAGCCTGGTTCTGGTTTTTCCAAACACAGGATCACATTTCATCTTCACACATTCGCAGGAGGGAGCTATCACCATCCGTCCACTGTTTTCAAACTAGAAAATGGGGGCCCTGGGAGGGCAGGAACTTGCACACGTTCCTATCTCCAAATGTTCCTTGTCCACCTGTCTAGCACCGCTCCCCTCTAAGCTCGTAGTGCCGCTCTGGCATTGTAACAGCACAGCAGAGTTCTAACGCCCCCGCGGAGTGATACGGCCAATGCACTCCTACCCCACGACTATCCATTGCAGGGCAGCTATCTCAGATGACGGATATCTTTGATTCTCTTATGCTTATCATTTACAATGTCCCAGGCGGTGACATAGCCCCAGAGAATAAAACGAAGAACACAGATGCAAGTTGGGGGAAATAAAGCAAGGAAATAGCTACAAACAGCCCCAAGTCCCATAGCAAAGGACTGCAGTTGCTAAGAAAATGCAGAAAAGGACAACTTTACTCAGATGGGGGGGTGAGGGGCAGAGGTATGTGATGTGAAAACTGAGCCCTAAGCCAGAAATCACCAAGTGAGGAGGGAAGGATGGGGAGACGGAACTACAGTATTCCCAAAGGAAGGAAAGGCCCAGGGCTGGTTCTAGGAGACGGTGTGTTTTCGGGTTTGTCCCCTCAGGGCAACGTCCATAAGTGATTCCCTGTGTGAATGACTCACTAGCGAACTGCTGGCCTCTCCATTCTTCAAACCTCTCACCTGGAATCACAGGATGTCTTCCAGCTTCAGTTTCTGCTCCACCCAACTGCCAGAGAAGATTGCAAGTAGATCAGCAGCTTCGGTCCACCCACGGGCATTATGTGGATTTGCTTTTTTATTGCATCAAACCACTTAGTCAGCACATGGGGGTCCAGCCCTGCACACATTGAGACCCCCTTCTCCTAGAGATCTTTCCATCAATCCTCGTTGTGTTGGGCCACTGCACACAACTGGGCCATCACCTCAGTTTCTCTGTGGAACAGCAGCATCACCAGTGCGGACTGACGGCTGCCTAGGACAGAAGCCTGCCTGACCACTCTGCTTAGTTCTTATCAGCACTCTTCCCCAGGAGACTTGTGGCTTTCATCTAAGATGAAAATCTTTGGGACTGTTGGACAAGTTTGATAAGCCTCAAGATAGTATTAGGCATATCAGGATATAAACTTCTAATTAGTGCACAGTAAATATTTTGTGGAATGGGTAACTAAAGCTATACTACTATAAAACTCATGTGACAAGTGGCTGGGATCAACAGTAATATGTAGTTTTATAAACATTACAGGCAAAAAAAAAAATGGGTGTGAAAACATTTTTAAAATGGGGGGGGGGTAGAATCTCATTACAGCTTCTTAACTTCTGCAATTAACCCTACATTACAAACTCAGAAAAGATGAAAGGCTACAACATGACGAATGTTTACAGTAGTTGAGTGTTCTGTTAGGTACTGTTTCATTTAACCAGCTTGGAACTATCCATGATCTAAAGCAGTGTCGTAACAATACTAACAGCAGCAAAACCAGGTGTGGGGGACTCACCTCGTGCCAAGAACTGCGCTGAGGGCTCCTGCAGACACAACCACTGCTTATCCTTCACCAGCCTTTTTCTAAGTAAAAGGAACTTCCTATGGCTCAGGATAACAATGTACTTATTTAAAAATGACTAGACTCCCTAGACACCCTTGTCACTCGGGCTGACCCTGTGACTGACTCACCACTGATCAAAGACAAAAAGCTGAGTATTTTCTAGGAAAGTTTTCCTCCCCATAGCTTTTTCTCCTCCCTCCCACAGCTGAGATGAGCACCTGGAATGTGAGGGGCTGAAAGGACAGCATCCATGTTGTGACCACGAGGATGCACAGGATGGAAGGGCAACATGACCAGCGCAAACGTGCTACATGAGTTTTGGACTGCTCACCTCTGGAATTATTTTTGGATGAAAAAATAAACAAAAGCAAGCTGTATTTGGTTAAAACTGTTCAGGCATATTTGTATGCATTATCTCAAATGGACTTTTATTTTGTTGAACTTAGTAATAATCTTTTTGTTTGTTTGTTTTTTTCCTAGGGCCACACCTGCAACCTATGGAAGTTCCCAGGCAAGGGGTTGAATTGGAGCTACAGCTGCTGGCCTACACCACAGCCACAATAATGCAGGATCCCAGCCACATCTGCAACTTAGACCATAGCTCGCACTGAATCCTTAACCCACCGAAGGAGGACAGGGATCGAAGCCACATCCACATGGATACTATTTGGTTCATCACCCACTAAGCCACACAGGAACTCCAAGAACTCAGTAATAGTCTTATTCTAGGAGCCTAGAAAAATTGACATGCCTCTATGGCAGCATTTTTACTACTATAGTAGTAAGGGGGAAATATATTTAAAGTCACCATTATTAAATAGCTTTCTTCTTCTCTAGTTGTTATACTACTCCTAGTTTATTCCCATTTCTCTACTTTCTTTATTCCTAAAGTTGCCTGATTATCTACCCACTCTTGGATAAAGCACTTATATGTTCTGATAATCTCTAAATTCATTCAAAAGTAAACAAATCTCTTCTCTAGACAAAATGAAAATAACAAGCATATCCCAAAATTAAGTGATATAAGTTTTAACAATGTAACTTCTAATTGCCTAACAATGATACTTCTGATAATTTATCCTCAATCCTCTCTCAAAATTTTATCATATGGTACATGATGATTTAAAATCCTAAAATTATGCCATCTTTAAAGAATTATAGTAATTAATATTTATTTTTATTGTGAACCAAACTGTGCTCTGTGCTTTAGATACAATATATCATGAATCTTCATACTACTGATGTAAGTACTATTTACTATCCCCAATTTTCGAGAAACTCAGGAATGTGCCAATATCACTTAACTAGTAACTACTAGAGCCAAAATCTACACTCTAGACATTCTGACTTCCAAACATTATTTAGCCCTCACTTAAATATCAGATGCTGAAATACATTTTTTTAATGCATTCTAAATTTTTGATTCATAAAGTCACTTGACGTTAGCCTGGCTTTTTGTCATGCATCTACAAATTAAAATTAATAACGTATTGTGGAAAGAAAAAAAAAGTTAAAACAAAAAGCCATATGTACAGCGTCAATCCAAAGATCCAGCCATCTAATATACACATTAAAAGTCAAATGTAAAAATCCCACCCACAAATTCAAGTTTTCTGGAAATGATATTTATGAAGCAAGTAATAGTCAGATAGGGCTACCAGGGAAATTCTGCTCATTGCCTTATTGCTACCCATTGGAAATATTTACCTTAAACATATACTAGCTGGACAACTCACTTGGCATAGGCCACTTTACAAATGCTCATTATTCATAAACAGATAAATAAGGAATCAACAAGAACATAAGCAAAGACAGGAACACATGAAATGCTGAACAAGTAGGCAGACAGCTAGTAATTTAACATGACTGGATGAGAGAGCAGAATGTTGCAGAGACCATGGTAAATGGTCAAAGCTGGGCCTTCAGGCTTGCTGGGCCTTCATGCTAGAAGGCAGCAGAGCAGATGGCTAAAGCCCTGGCATTGCCTCCACTTCACAATCTCCCTCAAGTGGGGGGACTTTCATTGCATCTGTCCATTTTCCAGATACCATCTTTGGCTGAAGCATGTAAAGATAAATAGGAAATGAACCTGTCCTCAATGAGTTGATAATCAATTAATAACTTCTTCTGACAAAGAGGGATTTAATCTATTCTGTAGCATACAATCGGACATAAAGAGAAATTTCCCCATACAATGGACTGTTAACATGTTCAGGACTAAGAATATCTTTGACAAATAATCAAAATTTTCCTCTATCAGGTTTTGTTATATTTAAAGTTCCTCTCAGTCTTGTTTTAGTCTGGAACATTTACATTTTACCACTTACTACATTCTACTATAAGAACAGTGGGTTGTATGAGTGATGAGATTGATGAAATATATAATTTTTATAGTACACATCTAAACATCAAACTAGGGTATTTAACTTGATGCTACAGCCACAATGACTTTTTGAAGTACAGAATTTATCATGCTATGGAAAAGATCATTGAAATGGTCATACAAATAAAGTGTTAACATCAGTAACATTTAATGATTTCCTAAAATAATAATGGCATTCCCCCTCATACACTAGCATCCAAATATGAACTTCAAGATAAGAAAGAAGGAACACCATTATCATGTAATAAAAGAGGCATGATGTCGTTACTATCATAACAAATAAATAATGGCAAAAATTATCAGTCTTACACAGTTCCAACTATAACTTCCTCCAATTTTAAAACATCCCCAGTACATTAGTGAAAGAGCTGGTAAAATTTGAACAAGATCTGCAACTCAGAATTAATTCATGGTATTTTACCAATGTTAATTTTCAGGTTTTGATATAGGTACCATCTTAGTATGTTCAGGCTGCTATCACAAAATTACAGAGACTGGGTGGCTTATGAACAGTAGAAATTGATTTCTCACAATTTCCAGGCTCAAAGTCCAAGACTGTGGTGCTACAGATTCGGTGTTTGGTGGGCTTCCTTGTTCACAGATGGCAGTTTTTCACTCTGTCTTCACCTGGCAGAAAAACGGAACTAGGAAGCTCTGGGGGTCTGCTCCATGGCAGCACTAATCCCATTCATGAGGATGCAACCTTTATGACCTGAGACCTCCCAAAGGCCACACCTCCTAACACCATCACACTGGGCACTGGGATTTCAACACAGGAATCTTAGAGGACACTTTCAGACCACAGCATTTGCATAAGTGTTAACATTAGGAGGCACTAATTAAGGGGTATAAGGGAACTCTTTGAATTATTTTTACAAATTTTCTCTAAGTTGAAATGGGTCCAAAATAAAATATTTAGGAAAAATCCCCAGTTCTCTTGACATAAAATTTTAGAGTAGCTTGCTAAACAGAACAGGTGTCACAGAACATCAAATGATGACCATTTCAAATAGTCAGAGCTTTAGAATATCAGCATATCAAAGCTTCTACTGACTGTGTTTAACAATTAGGGCTTATTAACCTTTGATTTTTAACAAAAGAATGGTATTGCAAAGATAGATCTATGAATGAAAAGGAAAATCTAAGTGCTACATTTGAACCTGAGAAGAAAAACACTGTCTTCCATCAGTTATAAAATTCCAAGACTTGGAGTTCCCATCGTGGCACAGCAGAAACGAATCTGGCTAGGAACCATGAGGTTGCAGGCTCAATCCCTGACCTCGCTCAGTGGGTTAAGGATCCAGCCTTTTCGTGAGCTGTGCCGTAGGTCACAGACGTGACTTGGATCTGGCATGGCTGTGGCCATGGTGTAGGCTGGCAGCTGTAGCTCTGATTCAATCCCTAGCCTGGGATCCTCCATATGCCACAGGTATGGCCCTCAAAAGACAAAAGGACAAAAAATAAAATAAAATAAAATCCAAGACTTAGCTAAGGAACAAATTAAAAAAACAGATCATTCTTTCTGTTAGGACTGTGATATAATTCTGAAAGATAAGAAACACTACAGGAAAACATGCTGCCATAAGGTAAAAATTTTCCAAGCCATCTTTAGCAGACATCTTTGTGAAGACAAAACAAAGCTTTATTCCTTCATGCAATGTGTCTTCATGAAGCAGGTATTATGTGTTGGCATTGCAATGCATGTTGAGCTCTAGCAAACAAAATTTAAATAAAAAGATTTTATGATGATTTAGATATCAACTTAGCGTAGAGTAGTAAAATAATCTAGTTCTAAATATCTGCAAGAGGTGAGGTATGATTTCTTAGTAGGATATATTTTGTTTCTTCTTCCTTAAGAATTTAACTCTGGAGTTCCCACTGTGGTACAATGGGATGGGTGGCATGTTGGGAACACTGGGGCACAGGTTCAACCCCTGGCCCAGCACCATGGGTTAAAGTCCAGCTTTGCTGCAGCTGCAGCTGCAGCTTAGGTTGTAAATGCAGCTCAGATCTGACCTCTGGCCCAGGGGGCTCCATATGCAGCGGGGTGGCCAAAAATGAAATATACATATTTAAATATATATTATTAAATACACTTATTTATTTACATAAATATATTATTTACAAAAAAGAATGTAAATAATCTCAATTTATGAAGATAATGAGGCTCTACTTTCATATAGCTTTTATTTACTCTGAGTAGAAGAGTTGGATTTTGTAGAATATCCACTTTCCATCAGTTTTTTAACTAACACCTACATATCTCCACAGTGAGAGGAAATCACAACTTCATGCCCCTGTCCCACCTGAGCCACTCCTCAAGTTGTTCACTGGGCGATGTGAAGTAGGAGAAGATCTCTCAGGGTTTTGACCTCCTTCATCTCCCCGTAAAGTGAGGCCCATACACAAAGGTCAAACGTATTCTATTTTATAATTCAGAGATCATTCATCTCAGGAGTGGTATTCACATTTCAAGAATCTAAAAAGAGTCCCATAAAATGAATGTTCTTCCACTACCACTCCTCACCAAAATCTCAGCTTTATTAACAGCCCTAAAGTTAAAACATAACACATGCACAGAAAACAAGAGATTTCTGATAATGTAGAAGGCTAGGTGACATCTTTAAAAAGAGAGGGAGATTTTTCTTGTCTCCCACATTTCAAAATGAAATGATTTATTTACAGTTACAAATTCTACAGATTGTCCATAAAGCTATAGCTAACATAAACTTGCAGTGTTTTCTTTCAGAGAAGTGACAATTAATCTCAACCACTGAGCTAAACACAGATTCTGAGACACCCCTCACCAAACTAAAAGGAAGAGTTGCTCTAACATCTGATGGGAAGCATGATAATTATAATTGGATATAGAAATGTTCATGTTTATGCTAATATTTGAGCTGAAAATGAACAATAGAGAATGAAATCTAAGCTTGGCAAAGTGACTCACCTCTAACCCAGGACAAGTCCTCATAAATTCTAGCTGATAATTCTTGGGGAGACAAAGACTGGGGGTGGGGAGCATTATGAGAGGCTGTTAAAGAAAAATGAGAACTAGAGAGCTTTTAACAAAAAAAAAAAAAATCAGAGAACAAGAAGGTAGAAAGCAGTGATGGAGAAGATGTTAACCGAAACTCAGGGAAATAGTCACAGGATATTTGCTCCAACCCCAAGCCAGGAAAGAAAACAGATACACAGGACTGAACCCAAAGAACTGGATGAGCTGGGCTTGTCACTGAAAGACCAGTTTTGACTGATGACCAAGGCTCAGAAGAAAGGGCCATGAATTAATTAGCTCGGCTTTGGAATTCAACTGGATGCCATTAGAGGAGAAGGAAGCAAAAGAAAATATGCCTATTAAACAGATACCTGGTGAAAAGCATTAACCTTTATTTTGCTGAACCACAAGGTAAGATATTCGTAGTTATCTGCACAGATAAATATGGACTATAGTATTAGGACTATCTTGTCCAACTACTTGATGGTTACATGATATTATATTTATGCTCCAGGACAACACTGAGGTTAGAGAAGATGAGGTAGAAAGGACAATGTCCCTAGCAGTAGAGAGGAAGGGGAGAAATAGGAAGGCCAGACGTTACCCAGTGATTTCATAAAACCGGCCGTGTTTCTAAAAGGGTCAGTCTTACACAGCCTCTCACCTGTAGAACCATCAGCTCCAGGGAGGTGGGCTTGACTGGGAACTAACTAGCTCACAGTACCATCCAGGAAATGGCTAAGATCACAACATGATACCAAAGGAACATCTATACATTTCAACTTTCTGACCACAACTATATCAAACCTGTAACCAGGCTTAAAAGAATAAAAGGGCACCCTCCATGTTCACACAGCATCCACACTAATGTCCAAAAAACCCAAATAAAGACACATAAACTTGAGACACACAGAAGCCCACCCCAAAATTATAGTTATGGAAAATAAACACATTTAAAGCTTTCTGAAAGCAGGAAGAAAGAGTAATGATAAAGGTAGTTTATTAGATATGAAATTTTCATCAGCTCTGTCTTTGAGACCCTACTCAGGTATAGACAAAGATTCTTTGTGGAAATTAAAAATTAAAATATGATTTTAAACGGTATTCCAAAAATAAGTTCTAATTCACCAATACAGGTATTTTATGAGTAGAAAAAGTATTAACCACTAAATGCAGCAAGAATTTTAAATGCAAGATTAACAAATGTAAAGACACTTACCTAGTACTTTGTGAACTCACATTTCTGACTATAATATTTGAAGACTTCCACAAATGACACATTTAAAGCCTAGGATCTGTCAGCACTTTGTCCTTGAAAACTCTTCATTTCCTTCTGGATTGTCATCTCTATTGAGCTTAGAAAAGTCATAGGAAGGCAGACAGAAACTAGGTGATGTAAGAATGACAAGGTAATTCAGAACAACTTACTCTTCTGCCTGAACAATTACTAAGTCACAAACACTCGGACACACACCCTCAGCACAGCAGGAAAAAAAAATCAAAATCAAATACAGGTTGTTACCCCATAGTGTGTGGGCAAAACACCTACAATGTTGACACATAAATTTTAAACACAAGTGGAGGCATTTGACTGACAACAACACTCACCAATCTGGTTCTACACCTACAGTCAAAACCACTGTGTTCCAGAGGAAGCTGAAAGAATTATTTTATTTCTCTCTCATCAAGTCACTGAAGCAGGAAGACCAATGAGAAATCCATAAAAGGATAATTTTGCATCACTCTCTTTTCACTGCTCATATTGTACACAGCATCCATTATTGCAGAGAGAACATTAAATATGCTTTCCACTCTTCCCTCAAAATGCCATAATAAAAGCAAAAGAGATAAAACTATCCTGATTTCCCCTTCATCCTTGGCATTCCGTTCTCTGAAGAGAATTTTGTGAAATGTGTCCAACAATTTTCTATCTACCAATTAAGAACACTTGCAAAACTTGCTTACTAAAGAGGGTATGAATAAAACTGAGGTAATAGTCTAACTTTCAAACAAAAAATCAGAGACACATCCTTAAGAACTCTTAGAAGTAGAAATAAAATTCCAACTTCAAACTTCACTTTCCATATTTCCTCGATGAATAGCCTAGACAAACATCCACATAAACTGGAACAATCAATTAGCTCTGGTAATTATAACAATTCATAGTGGTTTTCTACTATGCTAACAATTTTCCCTACAAACTTTCCATAATTTAACAAAAATCAACAACTACCATGATATCAAACCCCTACTACAAGCCCTGTAGACAACAATAGTAAAGTCCCATTAGACAGCATATAAACTCAAACCTTTTATTAGTATAGAAAAGTGATGCTGCTGATATTATCTTAAGAAGAAATTATTCACTTGCTGGTCTCACATTTCCCTCCCACCTTTCCCCCTGCACAAGAAGACAAAAATACAGAAACTCATTCCCTACCAATTCGGTGCCTGAACCTATCATCCTTCCCTGCTATTCTTTTCACTGGCATTTCTAATGGAGCTTGAAATGAGCATTATTTGTCCTGGCTTTATGCTTTATTTTATTTTGTTTTGGTTTTTAGTTTGGTTTTTGTTTTCCTTTAGTGTTTTATTTTATGCATCATTTTCTGAGAAGTCAGCATAGCTCCAGAAGCAGTTTATCTCAACTAATGCTGCAGAACAAAAGAGAACAAGGAATCTATAAAATACTAATATTTAAATTTCTCCCATGACTTACAATAACTTTTAAAGAAAGGTAAAGACAGAGGTTTAGAATGGGAGGAAGAAAAGTTTTGAGCATGTCACAGCAGTTATGTCTGGATAATAGCCACCCAAGAGTGTCTGAAGAAGTAGCCTCAAGATAATATAAGATTAACACAAACCTACATGGACGTATAATTTAAATGAAAAGTAGACTCTAACTCAATGCCTCCAGAGGATAAAAGGAAGCGAACTTCATAAAAATAAAAAATCGAAAAAGCTTCTCCACAATTATGGTTATGATGAAATTGGCACAGCATGGCTTTAACCACATAGAAGATTAATATTTATTTTCAGCAAATGTAGCTAGAAAAATGTTATTATATCCCCTCCCTTTTCCACTAGGAGCATGCTGACTGAAATGGATTCATTTATCTAAGCTGACAGCTAGACAAAACTATATTGCGAATATTTTTAATCTCTGATTAAATAAGAACTTAGCAACATCTGGCTTGCCACAATTACCCACAGTTATTCAAAATAAGGGGTTTTTTTTTTATATGCTTAACTATGTCACACTGTGTTTAACAGTTCTTTTTAATACAACATTCAGAAGAAAATAAATAATAAAACAACTTAATTATGGAAGTATTAATTCCAATAATAGACTCCAAAATTCATGGAAAAATTACTCATTCACTTTTAGAGCAGTCAGGATTATAAGTAATATATTTGATCACCCAGAACAAGAACTTCAGCGTTTTTATATTCTTTAATAATGTCCTTTCAGCAGTCAAGAGAACTGTATCTGTTCTACATACTATTAGAGAACAGAGAGTATCAAACATTGAGAGAGCAGTTCTTCAAGAGGACACAAATACTGCCATCCCCTGTAAGCTGGTCTCTGAAGAGCAAGTCCTCAGAGGCCAAGCAGAAAGGCACCAAGTCCTCGTTCACACCCAGCTGCAACTGCTTTCAGAATACTTGGTTAAAAAATATATTTGAAAACTATTATCTTTGAAAACTATACTACTATACTACTATATATATAATATATATACTATATATACACACAATATATGTACTATACTACTATATATATAATATATATAATATATACACACAGTATATATACTATACCACTATATATACTATACTTCTATATATAATATATACTGTATATACAGCATATATACTATACTACTACTATATATACTATATAAATACAGTATATATACTATACTACCCCATATATACTATGCTGCTGCATATATTATGTATATACTATATATACACAGTATATATACTATACTACATATACTATACTACTATACTACTATATTTTTTAAAACTATACTACTTTTATGATGTTTGCCAACTGGATACTTCTTTCTCAAAACCCCCAATAATTCTCCTGACTATTTCCTAATTATAATTCCTCACTGGTTCATGTTTTTGTAAAACTGTATTGCATTCAACTTGAGAGAAGTTTATTCAAGATAAAGGACTCTGCGCTCATATCCTGGCCTTCTTACTAGTGAATTCTTTGTGACGGTAATATTCTTTTCTTATGATGTCCCTTTTAAAATAAGCAATTTTTTTTCTTTTTATTATTACTTTTTAAATAGTTATTTCCCCAATACAATTTTTTTTCTACTGTACAGCATGGTGACCCAGTTTCACATACATATACACATCCTATTTTCACACGTTATCATGCTCCATCATAAGTGACTAGACACAGTTCCCAGTGCTACACAGCAGAATAAATTCTAAAAACAGTTGATTTCGGGGTCCTTGTACATTGGGAAAAGGGGAAGACTATGTCTGCCCTGAAATACTAAGTAAACAAACGGTATTTTACAGCCTCTGTGCATTTGGTAGATAGGCCTACGGAATGTGTCAGAAAGAAGTAATAAAGGCATTTCTGACATTGTTATCTGACAGTGCCTGCAAGTGTTCAGATTTCCATTTGTATCTCATAAATTGCTAGATAATCATTCCTTTCAGAATAAGTCAAAGATAAGAAAGATAGTCTGATGTCCATGAGGCAACATGACAAAATGATTCCAAATGTTAGTCCGTGAAGATTGAAAGCAACAGATATAAAGTGATGTCAATCTTGCAAAAAGCATGGGAGCCAAGGATGAAAAGAGATGGCCTGAGTCACCATGCTGCACTCCTTCCTGCTACATACAAGGGTGACAGAACCTATTTTCCTGTCCAACTCTTACACACAATAACCGAACCTCTGACAGTGCATTATACTACAGGAACTACTTTAATCCTCATAATCCCACTATGAAATAGATATCACTAGCCCAATGATACAGACAATAAACCAAGGGTTAGAAAAAGATCCAAAGTCACACAGCCATTACATGGTATATTGTTCCAAGGGTTAGGTTCAAGGTCATCTGACCCTAAAGCCCATGTTCTAAATCACTAGGTCTCACAGACACAGCCAAGTTATTAGAGCCTGTGCTGTTAATTTTTTAAATCATGCAAGACCTAGTTTATGTATGATGCTTATCTAACATACTCTGCCCCCTTTCTTTAAAAAATTAACCTATCAACATAAAACACAAACTCCATTTGTATAATCAGGTACTCCAGGTTATGAAAAGGCTAAAAGCAGTCTCAGCCTTCAATGAAATTACATTTCCACTGAAGTACCAAACAAGAAGAGAAATAATCAAAAGCCATGGCACAAAGTCATAAATGTCATAAAAGAGATATTAAAAGGTGTTATGGGGAATTAGAAAACAGAACACAAGGGGTAAATATAATATTTTAATTATTAATGAAAGATATAAGAGGTAAAATGTCTCAGAAATTTGTAAATAATACACAGCCAACTCTTCTGCATTCGTTGCAAGAAACATGCATTACTCTTTTCAGGTATCACTAAAACAGGAATTTCTTTGAATGACTTCAGTAATAAGGATTTACAAATAAACTGCTTTAACCAAAATGAATTTTGTGGTATAAACCCTCGTAACTAAATTAAATGTAGTTCCCAACATCTCATTTTATGATTTTTGTGTAGCATTTAAAATACAAACATCTAAAAATTCGAGTTATAATTCTAGGGCTCCAAAAGAATGGATTTTAACTTTTAGATAAAATAAATAAATAAATCTGATTAAACACCTGGATGTGGCATTATAACACTGTAACAACAGGTAGATGAGTAAAAACTAGTAACGAGCTCTGATAAAGTAATGGAAATAAAGGTCATTACCACCTAGCTCCCCCGTGTCTTTACCCTCAAATCAGAGCACAGCATATTCGAGCTGAAAGGAACTATTATTTAACACAAGCCCCTTTCTTCCTTATACAGGAAGCTCTGGCCACACTGCACAGCTGAGAAGGGGTGCAGGGGAAGCTCAGACTCTCACCTCACTGGTCTCCCCACACCCCTCCTGATGCCTCCTCTAATTACATCCACATAGAACAGCCCACATGACCTCTGTAAGATGAAAATCAGATCTTGTCCCTGCCCAGCTTCAAACCTTTAGTGACATCCCATTGCTCCTAAAATAAAGTCCAAAATACTTACAAGAAACATTACACATTCCTATTCACTTCCCTAGACAGATTTCAGGCCACTTCCTCTCTCAACCCTTCCATTCAGCTACTAGGACCTCCCAGAGTTGCTCAATAAGCTGAGTTCCATCTTACTCTGGGCCCTGAGACTGCAGGTTCCCTTCTTCAGGAAGGGTGTCTGCTTGGCCAACCCTACATATCCTCCAGGGCTCAGTACAATAAGAAAACCTCTTATCTGGAGCTCCTGAGATCCTTGGGGCAAATATTCCCATAAAACTTGTTCTTTTCCTTTTTCTAATCTCTATCACAATTGTGCTAAATTTTATCACATAGGAGGCACAAAATAACTGTGGATAAATGGATGAAAAAGACTAATGATTCCAAATTTATTATCTCATATTCTATTATTTTTCCTATATTAAAAATTTTATTCTGCTAAAGTAATTTTCTTAAACCACACTTATTTATCCTTTTGCTCACAGATTCTTTTACTTATTTATTTTGTCTTTTTAGGGCCACACCCATGGCATATGGAGGCTTCCAGGCTAGGGGTCTAACTGGAGCTATAGCTGCCAGTCTACACCACAGCCACAGCAACATCAGATCCACGCCACGTCTGCAATCTACACCACAGCTCATGGCAATGAAGGATCCTTAACCCACTGAGCAAGGCCAGGGATCGAACCCCCAACCTCATGGTTCCTAGTCAGATTCGTTTCCACTGAGCCACAAAGGGAACTCCGATAGATTCTTAAATTGATATCATTTGTTTTCTAGAACATGCTTTACCATTATTTCATTAACATTCAATGATCTGTTCTCAAAAACAATAAAATCAGTTTTATCATCACATACTGTGGAAAGCCATCAAAAAATTAAATAATAAACTTTAACACTGTTAAACTTCAGCGCTGGTATTCCTAAAGCCAGTTCTGTCATTTCCACAGTTTCTCAGAAAAAGACACCAGACACTTAACTAAGCCAGTGGATATGGGGAAAAGTTAGGATAAAAGGGAATAGAAACCTACTTTCTGGACTAGAACTCCTTCCCAGTCACAAACACACAGATATAAATCTCTAAAGCGAAACTGAGAAATCATGATTTCAAAATCTGTGTAGATTTTACGTACTCTCATCTCAAATCTACCATGCCTGATCATTGTTTGCGGTCAGATAGTTTATTTTATGACATTCTGAATTTAATATTACAGGGAGAAAACTGATAGTAAATCATTCTCTGTGTTAACTCAGTTTCTCTGTAAAATGAAAAATTCAGGTGCATTGCCCCTATTGCCACATCAAGGTAACTACGCTCAATTTTCTTCCCTTTCCTCACCTCTATTAACCTTTCCCACTAGAACACGCTTGTGTCTGTGATGAGCTCTTCTGATGACAGAATGTGATGGGAGCAGTGAACCAGCATCCTCTCTAAGGCTGCCTACTCAACCTTCGTATCTCGGTTCAAATGTCACTTGCTCTGGGAAGTCTCTGCAGACCCACTCACTCCCTAACTCAGACAAGGTCTGATCCTGCTGCTACCTCATAGTATCCTGGCCTTGACCTCTGTAGCACTTACCATAATTTTAACAAATAATTCCTGGTAGATACATTGCTTCATATCTATTTTCATGATTTTGCAAGTACTAAAGTCAGAGGCTCTGTTATGTTATGCTCCACATCCCTAGCATCCTGCAGACATCTGGTGCTAACAAAAACACAGTGAATGACAAAATTAATGACTTCATAAAGCTAGACTTTTAACAACTACAGAAAAATCAGAACAATTTAGAATTCCAGTTTACAGAGGATATCCACTTTAAAGACCTATGAAAAAATTAACACAAAGCATAAAAGCTATCAGTGTGCTCTATGCTTTTTGTATATAATCTCATTTAATCTTCACAATAACTCTTACAGAGAGTGGGTTGGAAATAATGCACTTCTAACTCTCAAGCTTCTGCTTTCTACTTTGCTTCTCTGCTTCTCATTAATATACATTATATTTCTGTATTTTGTAGTTTTCCACAAGTGTGTTTTTTATTTTGAATAAAGATCAATAATATAGAACTAAATGCAAGTAATGCTTAAACCCTACAATAATTTGCAACAACTTTATGTAGATAAATTCAGCCATGTGATTAAAAAAGGAGTGAAAGGGACATTAAGTATACATCTAAGTATACACTAAGTATATTAATGTATACACTTCTGCTTTATAAATGAAGAGATGTTGAAATTGTCTTGATACAAGATAATGGTACTGGGAGCCCAAAGCTCTGGCTATAGAATTTATTTGATATGTAAATACAGGGAAAGAAAGCTGATATAAGAATCTATCAAATACCATATCATAACCCCAAATGATTTACTATAAAAGAAAATTTATTGCTATGCTTAATAGTAGGGCAATAGAATATAGAGAAATAGGAGAAAAACTTTTTCTTTGATCCCTTACCATTTTTAAAGAATGTAAAATATCTTCATCAGGTCCCTTTCTTTTTAAAACCTTCACAAAAAAGAATGTCTAACTTATTTTATTTTTTTAAATATGTTAATACCACATGCAATAGCTTAGCTCTTTAAGAACATAATATGAACATTCTTACAAAATCAAATACCTATTAAGGTAAATGTTTTAAAAAATTAATTTGTAAATAAAGGTATTCTAATGAACTTTATCCATGTTATTTTATCTCATGGATGTTTTAGAAAGAACACTTAGTCCTACCCAATATATACAATGAAATGGAACTAGGAAAGTACATGATAAATGTGATATAGCTACAAAGAGACAATGTCTGAAATCAGAAATTAGAATTCTCAAGAGCAAGGCCAAGAAACTACTTGATAAAGGGCAGCAAATGCTAAAAACCAACCACGTCATGTTACACAGGTCAGTTCAATTTCTGATAACTAACTTTTTGTTTGATGTTTACTGCAATAAGCACCTTTAACGTGAGACCTACCCTCTTAACAGGCTTTTAAGTGGACAATATATTATTAACAATAGACACAATGTTATAGGGAAAATCCTTAGAATTTACTCATTTTGCATAACTAAAACTTCATACCCATAGATTAGTAAATGGGGAGTTGCTAATCAACAATTTAATTTTTTTTTGAGGAAACAAAGTATGCAAGAGTGTGCCTTTTGAGATTCCTTCTATGTCTTTATTATTCCACATGCAGGTTCACAGCAATTTTCAATGGCACTTGAATTTATCTTGCAACAGTAACTTCAAAAACTCCTTTCATGTTCAATTGTTTCTTCTAGGTCCATAAAGTACATTCGTGAAGTTATACATTCATTATTAATCTTGCATTAAACTCAGTTACAAAACTATGTTCTGGTACAGATTTAAAGAAAATACAGAAAGTGAAGTAAGAAAGTTTCTGACTTGACTGTTAGAAGCATACCTTAAATACACATCTTTAGGAATGGAAACAGAAATCACAAAGATGGTATTTAAAGGAGAACTGTTAGTCCCTCTGAGCAAACAACAAACTAATGAAATTAAATTCAGTAGGTCCTGGCATTATTGTAAAAACGATTAAAAAGTTGCATTCTATGCCTGCTGCTCAGCTTCTGTATCTGATTTAAGTGTTACTATCTTGTACCTCACCCTTATTTCTATGGACAGATCTCTAACCTAGCAAACCTAGCAAAAACCTAGCAAAACTGGAGTTCGTGTTTACTAATTATGAGTCATAAAGCTCTGTTTCATTACCTTTCTTTACTGATCTTCAATTGCTATAAATGTGTTCATTGACAATTTATTCCTCCTTTTCATCCTTAAATTTTAGAACAGTCCAAACCAAGCCCACCAATTTTCTTGTTCCGTGAGAAGTTTGGTATGGAAGAGCTTTGTTAAATTGATGTTTTCAGATAAACTTAAGAGATAAGTCCACTCAGAACAGAGAACAAAACTATAGGAAAATTTATGGGGACATAAAGTGGACGGTGGATGTCTTAATTCTTCATAAATTAGTTTCACTGTATGGTTTTGTTTTAATATTATATTAAATTCAAAGACATTAGGCACAGTCCTAGTTAAATATTAATATCTAGTAAATTTTATTTTTATTACTATTTTATTGACCTTAGCTTTTATACTTTGATATCAATTAGTAATTCTTAAGAATTACCAATTGATAAATGACTAACCTTACTAATTATAAATAGTGAAGCATTAATAACTACTAACTATATACAACTGAGAGTCAATAATTCTTAATAATTTCCCAAAAAGGAGACCAACGGATGATGATGCATGTAGATCACTGTCACCAAGTAGTAAAAGTCAGTCATTATTCATTCTTTGTCCTAATAACTGTACTTCAAGGAATTTGTGCTACAGAAATCATCAGGGAATAAGCCAAGCTTTATGTTCCTATTTAAGGAAATATTTAAATAAATCATATTGTGTCCACACTATGATTTCACAATATTAAAAATGATGTTCTCAAAAATTAATCTCATTGGGAAACTGAAGAGAATTATACATGAATGATCAAGCTAAATATATATGTGGAATAACCCCTGTGAACAGTGCAACATACCATTGTATTATGATATACTAGTCAATTTCATTTTTGACTTTATGTATCCCCATGTTTCATAAGTACTCAACATGGGCATAAACTACAATCAGAAAAAAAAAAATGACTTTTTAAAACATGATCATTGAAAATGTAAAATAAATTGCATAGGGAAGAATGAATTGGAATCAAAATTCAGCTATCTCTGGTACCCAAGTAGAATCAAAAGTGTACACATAAATGTAATACATTGGGATTGTAGCACAAATCCCAGAATAGCATCTCCCAAGCTAAGAGACAGCAGCAGAAAAGGAAGTAACTCGTCAAGATTAATAAAACAAAGCCGGTGGACTAGCACACCATCCTCTGACAGTGAGTCTGAGCCCTTCATACAGAGAGTTCATTCATTATAATAATGTAGGTTAATTTCTCATAAATCTAATGCTTTCTTTCATACACCATTTTTTTTTTTTTTTTGCTGTTGCTCTATCTCAACTCATATTCAAGGAAGAAAACACACATACACACTACTGCAATTTCACTATCATCCATTATTCAGTAAGGGTCTCATTGAATAAATGTCTGCTCAGAGGCTCTAAGCAAATTTCATTTCTAAACACTACTGTCTGCAGCCCAGTAGGCTATTTCACCAAGATAAGATCAAACATTTAATCAAATGCACCAAAAAAAGAAATACTCCCAAAGTTTGCTTAATAATAGCAAATCATAAAAATAAAATGTTGACAGCCTACAAATTTTTAAGGGTCTTTCTTCAAGGACTTGCAACAATGGGGAAGGTACATAGGATTTCTTCTAATTAAGGTTTCTATTAACCTTTAAAAAGTCTCCCAAAGTATCTTCTTTATAGTGAGTTGGTAATTCAAAATGAAGAGTCAACACTACTTTCTGTTGTAATTAATGAAATTTTTTTAAAAAAACACTAAATTTAAGAGGTTTCTCAACTTATACAAACAATAGCTCTAAAAGCACCATTTACCTTCAACTGGTCAAGTGTCAGTATTAAACACTACCCAACTCTAGTTTTTGTAACCATGTATCCATATGAGATATCTGTCATTTCAATAACATTATTATTGGACAGGATGAAATATATCTTCATTGGATTTGTTAGCTAATAGTTATCCATACTCAATTACTTGAAATATCCTACATGATGTACTTTTGAATACTCTGCATCTAAACAAGGCTTATTTGAATAAACATATATGCCCATCAGCAACCTGACATAATGAGTATACCAGTAAGTGTGAGATAATTAGATGTCTCAAACAGATGGGTGAATTCATATTTGTAAATCCATTTGTTCCACTTTTCCTTCTTTTTGCACTTATTTTATGCTATATTTTTCTTCTCATGCCCCAAGTTTTGTTTCTTCAGTTTGTGTTGGGATAACTTTTTCTTCTGTGAAACCTCCACTTTTGGTTAGGAACAAGTTGTTGCTTTTCATTAAGGACCACCTAAACGTGGCTGGTGGAACACAGACCTAAATTAATTCAACTATGAGTTCCATGCTCAATGGCACATCTTGGGGCCTTTTCACCTGGGTGTACTCAATGCCTAAACCATCAACGCTTAAATCAATAAGATCAGCATTTTTAAGCAAGAGTTGCAAAAATTCAGCACCCTTCACAACACTGAACCTGTCTTCAGTGCTCCCGTTTGATATTGTATGATGGTAACTTTGATGGAATGGCATACATTGTTTATGTAAATGACATCTTCCAGATACTTCATCGATTTTCAGATATGCACAGCCTTGAAAAGTTGGATGGTTTCACAGGTGTTCTTGATTCTGAAAATTTGAATCCCTTGATTTGCATGTTTGTTTTGGGTTTTCTGGGTCAAGTGAGTAGGAAATCATTTAACAAGATCACTTTGGCTGCTTTAAGGAAAAGAGTACACACACTTTTAATACTTTTCCTAACCAGTTCTCCTAATGCCTGATCCGTCTGGGTTAACAAAGGATCACAGTAGTACACATTCAGGTTTGACAGCCCCTCTACCTTTCTCTGTAGACAAGATTCCTCTCAAAATTGAGGCTTTTCTTCCTCAAGCTATCTGTCCAAGCACAGAAGAGCTACAATGTCCTTGATGCCTCCACTCAGCTAGTGAGAGTAGATTGGTCTAAAACTGGGTACCTAATTCAGACTGTGGTGAAAGGTTAAGAATCAGGACGCAGTGAGAAGGAAAAGTGGTAGTCTGAGAAAAGGCATGGAACTGAAGCAGAATTCTAGTGGTATTCAAGGTGCTATTGTTTCTGATTTCTAGGTAAACTTCTATCCTTACCCAAGATTCTTTAGAGGAAAAACCAATAACCTCTCAATAAATTAATCATTATGGCCTAAAGCTAGCTGGAGGTCTTTGCAATTCAAAGAGAATGAATACACCCATTCACTAAATCTTTTAAGTTGAATTTAAATCCATATGACAACTGAGATGTTATAAGAAAATATGCAGTATTTTGGAATGACCGCAAAATAATATTTAACAGTCATACATAAAAATTAGTGAAAATTAAAGTGAAATTTAACTAAACAGTTAACTAAACATGCCTAAAATTTAAAAAAAAGACCACATATTATTTTTAAAGAAAATAGATGCCTAAGCTCTTCTTCACATCTAGTTAATATCATTAAAGCTCATTAGACAAATTTGGCTAAAGAGTTAAAGCCAATATAAAGAGGGAAAGTTTATAGATATGCACATGCCTCATGTTAACACAAAACTATTTCTCAATAGACTCTTTGTCTACTCCTTGAAGTCATGATCAGTATTCTGAGTAAAGGTTCAAACAACAACCATCAGCCATTGACAAATCAAGAACACTGAAGATATGAAAAAACAAAAGACAGAAATGTAAACCAGTTAAGCCCTTCTGTTCTTGCCAGAAATAAAATCTCCTTCAAAAAGATGACCATCCATCAAGACCATTTCCTCTCACCCAAAAGTATTCAGAAGAACTTTGAGGAAAGGAAAAAGGGAAGAAAAACCAAACCAAACCAAAACAAAACCAGAGACTGTTGAAAAACCTCTTACAGGGTCAGCTGTCAATGGAATGCATTTTAGTATTCAGGTTACCCACCCATGCAGAACATCAAAAACTGGGCTTGAGTCTCTCCCCTATTCTCACAGGCTCAGGCTACTGTGGAGCCACTGGGGCTGTCTTGAATAGTAACACACTTTGCCTCTGCGGGATGCATAAACACCAACACAAGCTGATCAAACAGAAGAGGGTGCCATTCCTACTTGGCTTTCATTTTCTTGAGTCATACTTTAAAATACTTAAGTCTGGTACAATTGAGCAAGTCAGCCGTCCAATGTGCAGCTTATTTTTTCATTCATTTTTACCAGCTACCATGTTGTACTCTTTCCGTTTTAACATAAACACTGAGTGATTAGACTTAAAAGTCACACTTAAAAGTCACACATTTTAATAATTTCTCTTATTGGCAACTGTCACTGAAATACAGATGTTAATTCTAAAATCTGCACTTATTTGCAACCCTTTCCATACTTCCAGTCTTTAAGGCAATTTTGGGATCTGGATTTTAAGGGTTCATCTTCATTTAAAGCAATCTTATGAGGACCTGAACTTTGGAATTATAAACCTTTTAAAAGTATGGGAAATCCTAAATCTTAGAAGTTTGTGATGATTTAGGTAGTTACAACATTGTAGAATATGCTGATGCAGTTAAAGCTTAAAGAGCTGCTAATGCCATGTGAAAAGATGATCAGGAGTTTAATTTAAAATGTCTTAAGTTAAATTGCTACTTTCATTTTATACCTGATTTAAAGTCAATCTTCAGACATGGCCCTTGGTAGCTGTCAAAAATATTTTCCTGTCAGGATTAGGATTTGGTGGGGAGAAATAGTAATACAGCACAACATTTTAAGATTACGAGGAAGAGCTCAGAAATAGGTACTTAACAAAAGGTTAAAAAAGGAGAGAGAAAAAAACACACAAAGACAAAAATACATGTGAAAACTTTCTCTACTACTTAAAAAAATGCTATTTATTTTCATAGCTCATCAGCAACTTTTCAATAAAAAAATGCTATTTGATTTAGCTAAGTCTTGGTAATACCAGCAATTAAGGACATTTTTAATAATACTATGACTAATAATAACAGGTACCATTTATTAAAACCTCACTCTATCAGGCACTTTTCTATTGACTCCCTATTCCTCACCCCAAACCAACAATGTAAATTTTATTCTTTTTTTTTTTCACTTTTTAGAGGAGCACCTGCAGCACATGGAAGTGCCCAGGCTAGGGGTTTAATCAGAGCTACAGCTGCCGGCCTACACCACAGCCACAGCAACACCAGACCCGAGCCATGTCTGCTACCTACACAGCTCATGGCAACGCCGGATCCTTTAGCCCACTGAGCAAGGCCAGGGACCAAACCCACAACCTCATGGTTCCTAGTCAGATTCGTTTCTGCTGCACCACAATGGGAACTCCAATTTTATCACTTTTATTTCACAAATAGAGATGATGGAGCTAGAAAGTTGTGGAATTGGAATTGTATTCAAGTGGCTCTCATTCCAAAGGCCATATCTGAGCAGTTCATAATGAGGGGCAGTGCTCAGCTATGCCCATCTAAGGAGTATAACTAGTTTCTGCAATATTAAGTCAAGATTAGCTCTAAGTGCTGGAGAAGAGTGCTACAACACAAATTTCACAGTGGCAGGTCCAAGTCAGAAATTAAACTAGCCATGAAAGATAGATACACAAAGATACACACACACACACAAAGTTTTCAAATGATGTAAAAGTGCCATTCAGAAGTATTACGGGTCATTTTCAAACTTTAGCATCTATTAAAACTAATCTCTATGTGGAGCTTCAGTTACTCATTAGGCATATCACCACTCACAAACCAAGAGAACTGCAATGTATAATTACCCCAAGGATGCTTTTCCCTGAAAATGGTCTGTTGTGATGCTTATAGTGATTAACAGACTAAGAGTGTGGTGAATCTTCTTGATATCACTTCAGAAAAGTGATTTCCTCCCTAATAATTCCCAAGACACATAAATATTCAATTAGGGGCTTTGAAATCTACTTTCAATTGGGCAGTCATATTCTACCAAACCTCAGACTTGGCCCAGGCTAAGAAGGTGTTTTAGGAATTCTTACTATACCCCACCCCAAAAAAATCCCAATAACTCTTCATGAGTTTTCAAGTGGAAGGGTAAAATGAAGCCAAGAGGATTTTTTTATGAAATTTTCAAATTTAATAACATTTTAAGACATGCTCTCAAGAAATGAGGTAAAACATTAATTGCATATCTGAATCACATATTCGCTTGGGGAATTGACTAAAGTTTCCTGAGACCCTCATGAGACCTAATAAATAATAATGACAGCAGAAAATTGTTACAATCCTATTATTATGTGCCTGGAACTGTTTTAAACACGCTGCATATATTTTTCCATTAAATTTTCACAACAACCTATAGATTAGGTACATGTGTTATATCCATTAAAATGTATCAGGAAATTGAGGGAGGCATAGAGAGATCCAGTATCTTGCCCAAAGTCAAATAACTTATCATACCTCAGCAAATACATCAGAGTCATGTCTCTTCACCACCACACCATTCCTACTCTCCAGGTACCAGAATATCTGGGGCCTAGATTTTAAATTTTCCCAGAAGCATCATGATGGAGACCTGCAGTTTAAAACTGCTGTTTCACTAATTGAGGACCAAAAATAGAAAAAACAAGCTTTCTGCATTGGGAACAGAAAAATGAACATGTCAAATAATGAATAAAATACCCATCCATTGTGTGTCTTTTTAAAGTTTGAGCGATCTACTTGTTTTCTCATCCTGGATGGCTCGTCATATGGTCCTATGGGGTGAACTTTGAGTACAAGCAGGCAAATCTTGAAAAGTCAACATCAGTGGTTCTCAAATTCTCTGGTTCTAGGACCCTTTAACCCACTTGAAAATTGAGACCTAAAGGAACTTTTTTATTACATTGGTTATAACAATCAATATTTATATATGAATAGTAAAACTGCTAAAATTTTAAGACATAAAAATACACCAGCACACACACCATGTGCCCTCAAAGCAATGATGCCAAAGACATATCATGTACCTTCTGGAAAACTTCCCTGTACACATGTTAAAGTATGACAGTGAAAAGCATTATTATGAAAATGTTTTCTTCTCATAGACCTTTTAAAAGGTCTCAAAGACCCACAGATTTTCCCACAACACACTTTGAGAGGATTGTCTGCTCTGCAGAATAACTGACAAGAAAAGTTTTACCAGAGAGTAATATTTAGCTGGTTGATTTAATTTTCCATCACAGAGATAATGTTCACAACAATTAGGATAACCACCAAGATTCCATTGAAGTTCTTGAATAATATGGACCAAATATTAACTTATAACATACATATATAACCACTCTCACTAAGAAATTCATTAATATTAAATTCTTTTTTTAAGTGTCAATAAGACATTAGTAAGAAATAAATCATTAAGAACTACTGGATCTGTTATGATCAAATGTAGGAGAAACTCAACCATCTCACCCACTCCCTAAAACAAATGAAGAATTTAAATGAATTCAGAGTAGAACAGCTAATATGTGTTTATATTTGTATTTGTGAGTGAATGAGCACTCTTAACAATTCTAAGGAAAAAAATGACACCTGACTACTTATGCGGTAGAAGAGTTAATTTTCTTGGGCCACACAGACACTCAGATCAGGTAATGACGTTAAACTATTTGGGGGCAAAATGCACATCTTTGGTCTCATAAATGCTATTCATAGACATGTTTGCACTACTCTCTTATACTGACTAATAAGCATCAATATCAAAATCACAATCAACAAAAAATCTGGATTTTTCTTCCCATTGATCAACAAATACACAGATGCACACAGAGACACACATGCACACACCGAAAAGGAAGGAAAATTTTCAGGAGGCCCTTTCTCATATTTGAATGTTTAGTTTATATTTTATTATAAAATAGGGTATTCTATATAGAAATTCATTTGCATAAAAGAAAAAGACATAAATGCAATAGTAATCTAAGCATAAATATGTCCTTGAAGGCAAATAAATGCTAAATTACAACACAGCCTCTGTCTTTAGGGTTCCTCTCTCTGTGAGCAACTGCATTTATTTTGCATGTAATGCAAATCTAAGAAATCAAAGGGAAAATAGCCATTTGCAAAACTTAAGGAAAGATCATCTCCCTCTAATTTCAACTGCTCTAGCCATTCACACCATGCTAAATTGAGGCTGCATGGCATTGCTCAAACTCCCTCTTTGTTTTTAAATACACAATCAGTTTTCCCTGCTGATTTCTGGGCAAAAATGCCCCACTTCTAAAAGTGACTGTCACTCCTACTCTCTTTTCAAGGAGAGTTTCAACCAGTAGTTAAAGAGGTCCAAATGAAATCTGAAAAACAACTCAGTTTAGCATTACATTGTTTGATTGTCTGATTGACTTCATTCTTTTGATTTGATAACCTTTTTGATCTTCTATTTAGGATTACTTTGGCGATAGCTCACCAAGGGATTGAAAGGAAAACCAGTCCATAAAAATTTTGCCTTTTCTAATTACTAGAAACAATGCCAGGCACAGTAGCTGGAACCAGTAAGTCTCATACTCACTATTATTCCCTGTGGAAAGGAATATTTAAATCTCCAAAATGCAAGAGGATCATCAGCAAGAAAATCATTTCTAAAAGACCTTCCATTCACATTTTCGTGACGGGCTCTCAATCAGCAGGATAATCACACCAAGCAACTTAAAAATGAGACATCAAAAGCATTTAACCATCAAGCAAATCATATGCTGCTTATCACTCTACAGGCCAGGGTGCCTGGAGCAGCCTAACATGCCTATTGAAAAAATTTCAATAGTTTATATAAACCTTTATACTAATCATGCCTCCTACCCCAAGTTTATAGAGCTAGTCCAGTCAACCAATACACCAATGGAGCAGATTATTGAACATTTGGTTATGAAGTGCTAGGGAATGCATTTGAGCACTTCTGATACATTCACCTTCAGCTAAAGACAGCCCAATACACTGACAGACACAGTTCTAATGACATCAGGACCTGTGGAATGTATGACTGCTAGGAAACACATGCTGCTAGGAAACAAAGAACAGATCAAATCTTCTAACAATAAGGATTGGGAATCACTGTGACTAGATCTTCTAAAATAAGAAGGCAAGTATTCTTTAATCTTCAGATATACTGCAAGTACAAAGATTTTAACACACACCCTCTGGAAAGGGAAGAAACAAATAAAGCTAGATTCTCAAGGATAAAATCACAATTCCCCAAGTTTTCTATTAAGATGACTGCCACTAGCACTATCCCATAAAATGTAACAATCAAAATCAGGCATCAATGATTGAGTATTTTTTTGGCAATCTAAGCTTTTTCAATAAGTCAAGATCTTAAAATTGAAAGAAATGTAGAATTCATGGCACCCAGAAACAAAGTACCCTTTTACATTTACAGTGATATACTTTTTTCAACAACAACAACAAAAATAGCCATTTGCAAAAAACACTAAAGCAGTCAGAGCTAATCTACAGTTAAGGAATTTAATGTCTTTTTAATTATTAAAACTGAAAAGCAATTTAGTTTTCCAACTTTTTAAAGCTGTTTATCTTTGTACATTTTTAACCCTTGGTTACAAAAGAAAAAAGAAAAAATTGGATGAAACAAAGGTGAGAGAGATTTCAATACAAATATCCTTTTAACTTTTACACAAATTATGTGGAAATCTCTTTTGCTGACACTAAAAAAGAGCTGACAACTCTGTCTGTAATCCACGGACCAACAAACTGGGCTCCAGAATGCCAGGCCACAGAGTACCATTACAGACTATCAAATACACCAGGGAAATCTAGCTGAATTCTATTTACTCTCATAGCGAAATAAAGTGCATTCTCCAAATGAAAAATTACTAAAGAACTGTTTCTTGTAGATTCTGCAATGACATTCTTTAGTGTTGATAGTCCACATGACGCTAAATTAGCAGACCGCCTATTTACTTCAGAGCAAAACACAGAAGGTAATTTTTCCTTCCTGCCAGAGTCGATGTGTCTCCTCATTTCCCCAGCAGCTGGCTGAAAGGATGTAGAATCAGAGGTGCAAGAAGGCTTATACTTCCTCATGAGTAATCCACCCAGGAAAGTAAACACAACAGACATCACCAGGTTTGGCCCTAAAGGAGACTGTGGCAGGGCTGCTTACACCGTTGTTTACAATGTGCTCTAACTACCGCAGGCAGGATCACACACAGGCACAGGGAGGAGACACCCAGAGGTGGCTCGCACGCCTCGAGTTAGCCCAACTGCTATGGTATCTCTGGCCATAAATAAAGTAGCGCACGTTTCTATCGGAAAGTGGCCAAAGAATTCCAGAGACCAGAGCTTATGCTGACTTGACTTTGTTATTTCAATCTGCCCAAGAGACGACTCTATCCCTTGGTCCTCATCAGGGGCAATTATGGGTGCATCGTACGCTGCACCAGAGAGAGACTCACGCGCCGCACGCATCTCGCGGAGGTGCTCACTACGGGAGAGGGGACACAGTGAGGCTTCCTCATAACCTCTATCGAGCTCCCGGGGCCTCCTCAAACCAGGTTTTCCAGTTAAGCGGATCCCAAGCGATTTTGATAAGCAAGCTCAGCTCAAGTAGCATCAGCTGTGCCATCCCCGCAAATATCTCTGGGCCACCCCCCGGGCGCACGAACGCGCACACACAGACACTCACACGCCAATCCCGCTGCCAACTAACCCTGGTAGCAGAGGTTCCGCCTCCTGCAAACACACCCACCCACCTATAACTGCTAGGGGGCCTGGCGCGTTTAGCCCCTGAGCTCCGACCTGGGACCGCCGGCTGGCGCGCGGCGGCACCAACACTTCGCTGCAGCCCGGAGCCTCCCCTTCTCCCGTGAGAAGACGAGGGGTGCCTGCCTTCCTACCTGTAACCCAGCCGACCGCGGCCACCAGTGCTCTGCCCACCCCTCCCCGGCGCCCAGACCACCCCGATTCGTGCAACACCGCCCCCAACCCCGTGCCCACTTCCAACACCGCGCCGCCCCGGGCCACCCACGAAAGTGGCAGCTTTCTCCAGCCGAAACCGCCTAACAAAGCCCGAGCAAGCAGATCCAAACCAACTGCCGTGAAGGGGACACAACGGGCGGGGTGTGGGGAAGGAGCTCGGCTCCACGACTCAGGGGCGCGACCTGGGCAAACGAAGCAACCATGGATGCTCCAGGCCGGCGTCTAGAGAGGATCGCGGCGGGCTGAGCGCCGGGCAGTCCCCATTACCCCTGAGCCAGCTCCTCACCCGGTCCCTGTCGGTCTTCCAACCCTCTCCCGCCTCCAGAGGCACCGGCTTCGGGCCGGCGGAGAGAAGGCGCCCCCTGGTCCGCTTTCAGCGCCCACCAAAGGATGACACCGGGGTGAGAGAGGAGGGAAAATTCCCAGGGTGGAAACCGTTTCTACCCCCCAGAGTGTTGGACTGCGAAGGCTCCCAGTCCACCCTCCCTCTCATCCAACAAATCACCCAATAGCTGGAAAAACCTCGAACCCGTGCCAACCCCCAGTGCCCAGCAGCCGTGAGGTTCCCTTCCCGCCCCGCATCACGATCCGATGAGTGTGTGTGCGGGCGAGTGTGTGAGTGGGAGGGTGAGTACGCGTGAACCCTGCACCCCCTCTGTCGTCTGCCCCGCGGACGCAGACGCCTGCGCCGGGCCAGGGCCACCGGTATTAGGGAGAGTGAGAAGAATAAATTACCTTTCGCAACCGCCGGTCCCTGAGATCGTCCCATCAGCTGCTCAACAACCTGCAGCCGGGTGCAATTTCCACAATCCAGCCATGGAGCCTGGGGCAGCAGACCGAGCAGCCCCTGCGAAGACACCCCCACCACCCGCGTCCAAGAATGGTAACCAAAGCGCAGAGAAGGCGGCAGGAGGGTGGAGACCCCAGCCAAGGAAACAACAAAAAGTCTCTCCTTCCCCCTTTCTTCTGCTACACAGCCATGGAGAAGGGGAAGGGGGTGGGGTGGGGGGAGAAGAACCAAATGCTTGTCTTCCTTTACGTTCCTCGCTTCACACACACTAAGGGGGTAAAAACGGAGCAAAAAGAGTGGAGGGTTCAAATGTCTCTCCGAGTCCACAGTTGCACAACTTCGGAGTCAGGCTCGGTCTCCAGCAGCAGCCGAGGGACCCAAGCGGCAGCTATTAACATGCGGCAGTCATAGCTGGAGCTGCTTTTCCTCCTGCTGCTGCTGCCGCTTAAGAAAAGACGCTGCTGAAGAGACCAAAAATCTTCCACCATCCCCCCAGTCGATCTTTATATCCAGTTCCCCCACCCCACCCCCTTCTCTTTCTTTTTCTTCTTCTTCCTCGTCCTCTCCTTTCCGCCTGGGAGCGGGAGCGATGTAATAGGTAGGGGGAGCCGCGAGGGCCAGGGGTGGTTTCTTCGCCAATCCCTCCTCCTTCTCCCGAGGTTCTCGGTCCTCCGAGGGTCTCCTCCCGCGCCCGCAACCTGCGCTGTGAGCTGGAGCGAGGGCCACACAAACTCCTTCCCGGATGCACCGCGGGGGCGCGCGGGCGGAGCGGGCGCCGGGCGGCCGAGGGCTGCGTCCCGAGGGCCGCGGGGCCCCGAGCCCGGGGGATGGCTGATTAGCTGGCCGGCCGGGCTGGGCAGCTGTGGACATGTGGGAGCTTCATCGCGCGGCCCCGGGCTCCGCGCCGCGCCGCCGCCGCCTCTTCGGTTCTTTCTCTTCTTCGACTCTCCGAGAGCGAGCAAGGCTCTGGCGCTCTCCAGACACGCACACTCACACACGCGCACACACGAGCGAGCTTCTGCCAAAGCCAACCGTGCACCCCGCGCGCGCGCGCACACCCGGAGAAAGAGGACCAAGGCAAAAAGAGAAGAAAGAAAGGGGAGGGGGCGAGTCACAGGCGGCGGCAGCGGCAGCTGCGGGAGCGGAGGCGGCGAGCAGTCCGGGCAAAACCGGCAGCGGCGGCGGCGGCGCCCACCCGGACTGGCGGCAGCATCTGCATCCCCGCTCTAGGGAACTGGGGTTAGCGGTGCCCGGCGAGCCGACGACCGGGCGACGCGCCGAGAGCCGGTGGGAGCGCGGGCGCGCCGGGGCCGTGCAGCCTGCGTGCGGTGGACGCAGCCAGGGCCCGAGCCGAGGCCAGAATGAACCGCGGGCGGGCGAGCGCCGAGCGCGCTGGGAGCCGTAGAGGGGGCTCGTGCCGGGGAAGGGGTGGCGGGAGGCAAAACCCGGATCTGGAATGCGCGCGGGCTCCACCTAGCAGCTCGGCACACGCTTGGAGGTGGGAACAGAGCTGCTACGAGAGGCTTTCCTTTCAGGGTTTGTCAAACAAAGGGTACCTCTCCTCGCGGCTTTGAGGCAGGCGCTCTCTCTCTCCCTCCCTCCTCAGCTTTCCTCTTCTCTCTCCCTGTCTTCTCTCTTTCTTTCCTCCTCCCCTTCTCCCTCTCTTCTCTTCCCCCTTCTCTGCACCTCAGGTGAGTAAGCGACGTCAGATGAAAAGTACTGCCTGGGTCTCTTTTTACAGGTGCAGAGTATTCCATATTTTCATTATGCAGGTACCGAGTCCCAGTGCGTTTTCTGCCTTTGGTCCATTTTATGTTCCTTTAAACTTACCTCTCAGCGTGCGAGTTCATTACAGCCGTTAAAGTATCCTTCTCTGATAAGCGGATATGGGGATTCAATGATTTTATTTCACATAAATAAAATTTCCCATAATAGATATAGAAAGGTGCCGATTCCAAAGCAATGCCTTATGAAAAAGTCTGCTCAAGTTAACTGAGTGACCTTGGTCAATTACTGAACCCTTTTATGCCTTCCTTGTAAATGAGAGGGTTAAGTAGGTAATTTCTAAGGTCTTTTCCTGCTCTAAAATTTCATGGTTTGAAATGGGTAAGGTGTTATTTTTTTATCAGTATATTCTGATTACAATTATAAGAGATACCAAGATTTATTATATGCATCCAACAAGCACCTTATACCCAAATTATGAGAATGTATATATTCAGAAAGATCTAATGCCCTGCCAGTTCTTAGGTAAAAATCCACCCCAACACATTTGAAGAACATAAAACCTCATTCCAATTAACAAACCATTCCCAATACAAGGGACTATCAAAATCTCATTCAGTCTTCAAAGCTCAGTTCTACTATCAACTGCTCCAAAAAGCCTTTTCTCACTGACCCCATTCAAAAATAAATAAATAAATAAATACCCCCTTGGATTATATTCTCCTAGCACTTTGATAGTGTCACTACAAAAACACCTATTTCATTCTGCTTTTTTCTTGTTCTTTTAAAATCATTAGCTGCTTGTTTCCTTGCCTCCTCACATTATAGGCTCTTCCTGAAATGTAAATTGCAAATTTTAATCATCTGTGTAAGATTACTCTTTGCACATTATAATTCTTTTTATTTTGAAAAAAGTGGGAAATAGATTTAATGGTATTGCTGAATTCTGACAAACTAAATGTTCACAGACTCAAGGTAGGTTATTTGAATTGCCTAATGTGGGGCATCCATGACTCTGAGTACTTAAAATATAAGCTGACATCGGGAGTCACTGGTTACTTAAATAATTTTGGAAAGAGTAGACTCTAGCCAATTGTGACAAGAGGCTCTTATTTGTAAGGGAGGCAAAATGGAAACTAATCGATTCATCTTCCAAATGGATATATGTAGAAAAGTAATAAAATAATAGAAGGTAGAATGAAAAGTACTGTATATATATTAAATGTTATTAATGGTAGCAGCAGAAATATAAATAAACAGCACCTATAGACCAATTTTTAGAATCAGACATCACAAGATGGCAGGCCTGGTAGGAGATGTGAAAGGAATAAAATTTCAAAATATAGTGGAGGTATTTATCAAAATATGAAGTATATTAACTGAAAACTAAGTATATTAGGCAAAATGAATAATTAGCTGTATTCACCAGAGGAGTTGACCACAAATAAGCAAAATTACAAACAGAATAATGAGGGATAAAGAACCAAAAAGGAAAAAATGTGAATAAAATAAATAACTGACGGTTAACAAAAAGCAGGGAAAAAAATAGTAGGTTAGTTTGGACAATTTAAATGTCAAGGTAGCAATTTTTACAGCAGCTACCTGTATTTTAGGTTGAAATTTCATGCTTTAAAGTCATTTTAAATCTGATGGGCATAGTCTTATATATTTGATTTAAGATACAAAATGTCAATACTCCACTGCCAGGAAATCCATGACTTGCCAATATTTTTCTAAGGTGAACTTTCCACAAAAAATAAAATCAAATAAAATACTGTGCCCTCTTTGCCACACAGCTCTATTTAATACCTTCTTCTCAGGCTCAAGGTAGTATAACAGATGATGTTTGAGCAAAGATGTTATCATACATGGTAGTTCTTTGCTAGAGTGGTTTTTGAAAAAGATTGCACAGTTGGCTTTAACTCCATTAAAATAAAAAAAAAATATTTATCAAATGGAAAAGAACCCCTACTCAAAAATGTTTAAAAATCTGAGTATCCAATCAAATAATATAACCATAATTGAAATACTTTAATGACTTTTAAAATTTCCTGACCAAAAAGAAATTAATAAAAATATACTAAAATATCTAACATCATGAAAATTAGGAAAAGAACATGGATGACATGTTCACAAACTAAGTACAAATGATCAAT